>NC_138771.1:467372684-467972684 GCF_965119305.1 Pelophylax lessonae | reverse complement strand
CCGTGACGCTAATACAGTGATCGGTAATCACTGTATATAGTGAACACTGTGACAGGGAAGTGAAGGGGTTAAACTGGGGGAGATCAAGGGGTTAAACCTTTATAGAGGATAGATGGCGGGTGGCCTAAACCTATTCGGGCCTAGCGCAAGCGCAAATTAGGGTCACCAGTGACACTAAATACAGTGATCAGTAGTTATCTGATATACTGTATATATTAGTGCACTGTTTTATATGGAGTGAAGGGGTTAACTGGGGAAGATCAAGCGGTTAAAAGTTTATTAGGGAATAGGTGGCGGGTGCCCTAACCCTATATGGGCTTAGCGCAAGCGCAAATTAGGGTCACTAGTGACACTAAATACAGTGATCAGTATTTACCTATATACTGTATTTAGTGCACAGAGTAATAGGTAGTGAAGGGGTTAACTGGGGCTGATCAAGGGGTAAAAACTTTATTAGGGGATAGGTGGCGGGTACCCTAACCCTATTTGGGCCTAACGCAGGCGCAAACTACGCTCACAAGTGACACTTATACAGTGATCAGTAAAATATCTGTATACCACTGTATATAGTGTTCACTGTGAGGGGTTTTGGGGGTGATCAGGGGGTGATCAGAGGTGATGAAGGGGTTAAATGTACCTATGTGAGGTGTGTCAGTGTTGTGTTGGTGGAACTCACGTTTTTACTGTGTCTCTGTCTCTCTCCTGGAACCGAAAGGACTCCAGGAAGGACAGTGACATCACTTCCCCTGTCTGTGTTTACATTACACAGACAGGGGACAGATTGCCATTGGTGGGGACCGATCTACAGACACTGACCAAAAATCATTGGTCAGTATCTGATGACTGATCGGTTCCCTACCGAATGACATCGGGATCGGGACCCGCGGCACGCGGGAGCGCGCTCTGGAGCCGTGATCGCGCATCACGTTAATACTACGTGGCTGAGCGGTATCGTGCCGCTCTGCCGCAGTAGTATTACCGTGCGCGGTATTAAAGTGGTTAAAGAGGAAGTAAACCCTCCTGTAACTGTTACCTATAGTATCTCCTAAACATGTACCGTTTAGAAGATATTTACCTTACATGCAGCCAGTGACGTCACTGGCGCATGCGCTCTGAAGGAACGGCCGCTGGCGCCGTTCCTTCAGAGTCCCGTGACCGTCCGCTCCCGCGCGCGCGGCGGTGACGTCACCGTGGCTCCGGCCAATCGGATGGCCTGATGCCGCGATTTCGGAAGACGTGCGACTGAACATGTCGCCCGTCATACAGGTGAGTGAGCGGCACGGTGGGGGCTCGTTGTAAGGTAAGTATTTCATAATGAGCTAGTATGCGATGCATACTAGCTCATTGTGTTTGTCTTTCAGGTAGGAAAAAAAAAAAAAGTTAAACGAGTTTACAACCTCTTTAATACTACAGCATTATAATACCTTTTAATGTCTGGTGCAGCTAAACCCCCTTGTGTCTTCCCTCTACTTAGTAATGAGAGTTGTATTCTTGATTTCTTATTCTGCCATATGAATTTTGTTATCATTGTATTTAAAATTTGGAAATAAATCGGTAAATAGGTCTGTGGTAGATATATTGCTAACATCTGAAATTTAGGCCCCATGCACACGGGGCGTTAGAAAAAACGTGCGTCAAAGTTAGTTCTGACGCTGGAAAAAGCAGCTGTAAAAACGTGCTTTCAGTAGCTTTTTCCATTTGCGTTATTGCACGTTTTGCCACGTTGCTTTTAGCAGCGTTTTTTTCTGCCTCCATTCAAAATCAATGGTTCCCTATGGGAGCCTATTGATTTGAATGCCGCAAGTCGGATCAGGACGATCCGACTTGCTGCGCGACTTGCGCTGTGAGAATCTTGAGGGGGAACTCCACGCCAAAATGGGAAAAAACGGCGTGGGGTCCCCCCCAAAATTCATACCAGACCCTTATCCGAGCATGCAGCCCGGCAGGGCAGGAAGGGGGAGGGGACGAGCGAGCGGCCCCACCCCCCCCGACCACACCAGGCCACATGCCCTCAACATGGGGGGGGGGTTGTTGGTGCTTTGGGGCAGGGGGGTCTGCGGTAGGCCTGCACGATATTGGAAAAAAATATATTGCGATATTTTTTTTTCAACGATATATATTGCGATATTGAGGGACCCGTCAATCCAGCCTTTCTGACCATACAGGGTTACTGTAGGGAATGGGATTCAGTGCACACTGCAGCCTTGTACCATAGGGTTAATGTTACTGACACTGTAGGGATTGGGAAGGATGCTGGGAATGGAAATTGGGAAGCATGCAGGCAGCCTTGTAAATTTTAATTGCAGATACAGGGCACTGGGCAGGTCAGGGTTAATATGGTAACATCAATTACTCAGTGACAGTCAGTCAGTGTGGACTCTGGAATCGATCAGAATATTCAGTGACAGACAGTATCTCATAGTGGTGGTGGTAGGAGGCTGGAGCGGTGGACTAGGAGCCGGGAAAGGAGCACAGCCGCATACATTACTGGTGCACTGCAGCCTGCCCCACACATTCAGTGAGTCTCACTCTCCGCCCTAGTTTTCTCAATGGCACATTCAGGGAGCCAATCACGCCGTGAGTAGCGGCACAGCGGAACCAATCAGGTGTGCAGGCACGCGTGATTGGTTAGCTGTGCAGCTAATCACGGCGTGATTGGCTCCCTGAATGTGCCATTGAGAAAACTAGGGCAGAGACTGAGACTCACTGAATGTGTGGGGCGGGCTGCAGTGCACGAGTGAGTCAGTGTATGCTCACCGCTGAAGTGTCCCGACTTCTCCCTGCCTAACACGGAATTCTGTGAGTCCTCCTGTCCTCCTCAGAGTCCCTTCCCCCTGCCTATGCAAATATCGTGACCTCGCGATATGAATATCGCCTATGGCCACAGAACGGTAGTCGATATCATATCGACTATCGTTCCGCCCTAGTCTGCGGGCAGGGGGCTCATCGGAATCTGGAAGCCCCCTTTAACAAGGGGGCCCCCCAGATCCCAGGACCCCCTCCTTATGTGAATGGGTATGGGGTACACTGTACCCCTACTCATTCACCACATAAAAGGCAGTGTATGTATATAACAACAGGAGACGTTTTGGAAAGTTTATTAAAAATCTTCATCCGGTCTTCTCCCTCTCCGGTCTTCTGCTCTTTTGTTGTCCGCTCTTCTTGTCTTCTCCTCTCCGGTCTTCTGCTCTTTTGCTGTCGGCTCTTCTTCTTTCTCCGGTCCTCCGACGACGACGTCTCCGGGGATTATGCCGGTCTCCGGTCTCTGCAGCTTATTATATAGCCATTAGAGGCGTGGCAGCCAGATGACGTCATCGGGAGACCTCGCCCCCTTATGTCACAGATGACCCGAAGGGCCTGGTTTGGAACCTGGGGGGACCCCCACGCCGTTTTTTCCCCATTTTGGCGTGGAGTTCCCTCTCAAGATTCTCACAGCGCAAGTCATCCTGATCCGACTTGCGGTGCGACTTCCATTCAAATCAATAGGCCCTCATAGGGAACCATTGATTTTGAATGGAGGCAGAAAAAACGTATAACGTGGCTTAACGCACGTTAAGCAACGTTATAGCAACGTTATTCAGCCTTTAGCAGTGTCAGACGTTTTTACAGCTGTAACGCTGGTCCTCAGAACGCGCAGGCTGTGGGTTCTTCTTGAAGCTTAAAAACGCCTAGGCCACTTACAGCTCAAAAACGTCTGTGTGTGCATGAGGCCATAGAATAACATGGAGGTGCGTTTTTAGGCTGCAAAAAGAAAACGCCTGACGCTACTTACAGCGGCGTTAAAAATGCCCCGTGTGCATGGGGCCTTATAGAGGATTTTTATCGGCATCTTTATTTATTCATCCTACCCAAGAGAGTGGCCTTGTTGTCATCTTTTTAATTTCTGTTTTAATTTCATTCAGTCGTTATAGTTTTCATGATATAAATTCTTTTGAGGCAATGTTAAATTTATTCCAAGATATTTTAGAACTTTTTTTTTTCCCCAGGAAAATGGGACTTCTATTTGTAAAGCTAGTTCTTCTTCCCTATTCAAATTTATATTCAAGATTTCAGATTTTACAGGGTTGATCTTCAAATTTGAAAGTTCTCCATACCTTTTTTCATTTCTTTTATTAAGTTTGGCAATGTAATTCTTGGGTTAGAAACATAGAACAGAATGTCATCGGCATATGCCGCTACTTTATTGCTCTTCATCTTCGATCTTCACCCCGCCTATATCTGCGCTATTTCCTATGGTTGCCAATAAAGGTTCCAGTGACAGCACGAACAGGAGAGGAGAGAGCGGACATCCTTGTCTTGCTCCATTATGCGTTTCAAACTAAGTGAACAACATCCCATTCACCTTTACTGATGCTGTAGGCTGACTATAGAGTGTTTTTATCCATTGGGTCATCCAATTGACAGAAGTAGCGCTGGGGATCTTCCACTTCTCATCTTTTGCATTAGGCCCCTTTCACACATATGGTTCGTTCAGTTCATCAGTTCAGTCACGTCAAATGTATCCGTTTTTCGTCCGTTTTTCGTCCGTTTTTCGTCCGTTTTTCGTCCGTTTTTCGTCCGTTTGTCGTCCGTTTGTCGTCCGTTTGTCGTCCGTTTGTCGTCCGTTTGTCGTCCGTTTGTCGTCCGTTTGTCGTCCGTTTGTCGTCCGTTTGTCGTCCGTTTGTCGTCCGTTTGTCGTCCGTTTGTCGTCCGTTTGTCGTCCGTTTGTCGTCCGTTTGTCGTCCGTTTGTCGTCCGTTTGTCGTCCGTTTGTCGTCCGTTTGTCGTCCGTTTGTCGTCCGTTTGTCGTCCGTTTGTCGTCCGTTTGTCGTCCGTTTGTCGTCCGTTTGTCGTCCGTTTGTCGTCCGTTTGTCGTCCGTTTGTCGTCCGTTTGTCGTCCGTTTGTCGTCCGTTTGTCGTCCGTTTGTCGTCCGTTTGTCGTCCGTTTGTCGTCCGTTTGTCGTCCGTTTGTCGTCCGTTTGTCGTCCGTTTGTCGTCCGTTTGTCGTCCGTTTGTCGTCCGTTTGTCGTCCGTTTGTCGTCCGTTTGTCGTCCGTTTGTCGTCCGTTTGTCGTCCGTTTGACGTCCGTTTGTCGTCCGTTTGACGTCCGTTTGACGTCCGTTTGACGTCCGTTTGACGTCCGTTTGACGTCCGTTTGACGTCCGTTTGACGTCCGTTTGACGTCCGTTTGACGTCCGTTTGACGTCCGTTTGACGTCCGTTTGACGTCCGTTTGACGTCCGTTTGACGTCCGTTTGACGTCCGTTTGACGTCCGTTTGACGTCCGTTTGACGTCCGTTTGACGTCCGTTTGACGTCCGTTTGACGTCCGTTTGACGTCCGTTTGACGTCCGTTTGACGTCCGTTTGACGTCCGTTTGACGTCCGTTTGACGTCCGTTTGACGTCCGTTTGACGTCCGTTTGACGTCCGTTTGACGTCCGTTTGACGTCCGTTTGACGTCCGTTTGACGTCCGTTTGACGTCCGTTTGACGTCCGTTTTTCATCCGTTTTTCATCCGTTTTTCTTCCGATCCGTTTTTTTTGACAGATGAAAAATAGGGCATTCATCCGTTCAAAAAAACGGACATTGACGGAAGCGGATGACAACGGATGTTAACTGATGATCATCAGTTGTCATCCGTTTTTACATAGAGATGCATTGATGTCCGTTTTTCATCCGTCAACGGATGGATGAAAAACGGACAAACGGACAGCATGTGTGAAAGGGGCCTAAGGAGCAAGGTCCTTATCCCATTATCTTTGCCTTCCCTCCCGGAACAAATCTGGTTTGGTCTGCATGGATCCACTCAGGCATAAATTCTTTGGTCTAGAGGCCAAAACTTTTGCATATAGCTTTGTATCTACATTTAAAATTGCTATTGGTCTATAGCTAGAACACAAAGTAGCGTCCTTTCCCTCTTTAGGTATCACTGTAATATGAGCCTTCAGTGATTCCTTGCTCGTCTCCTTCCCTTCTCCTAATCAGTTCATATATGCACATCATTTTGGTATCAGTTGTTCTCTAATTTTCTTATAATATCGGGCCCTGGACGCTTTCCTGTTGCTGTTCTTGTTAAAGCTGTTTCAAACTCTTCTTGCATTATCCTTTCTTCTAACACTTGTAGTTTATCTACTGATATTTTGGGGATGTTTGCTTATTTAATATATTCTTGTATTATCTGCGTTCTTTTTAATTCTGCTTCATGTGATCCTTTTTGTCTTACCAAGTATAGGGAACTATAGTAGTTCTGAAATACTTCTGCTATTTTTGATGTATACACGATCACCCCCCTGGTTGTCTTCAATTTTCCCTATAAAATGTATTGATTTCTTTTTTTTTTTTTTTTTTTTTTTAGCATTTTTGCTAAGTATTTCCCAGGTTTATTGCCCCATTGGTATCTTTCTTTGGCCACTCTATGAAATGCCTTTCTTTTTTCCTGTTCTATTAACTCTTTTAACTCTTCTCATTTTAATATTAAGGTATGCTGTACTTCAAAATCTGCTGTCTTTTTGTGTATTTGTTCTAGCTCATGTATTTCTGTTAATAATGCTTTCATTCTACTTATCAATTTCCTCTTCTTTTTAGCTCCAATTTAAATCAAAATACCTATAATATAAGCTTTATGTGCTTCCCATATCGTGGCTACTGAAATCCCTGGGGTTTCATTTAACAAAGTATTGTTGTAGCTCTTTTTTTTTTTTTTATTCTATCTTCCACCTCTTTATCTTGTATCAACTCCTCATTTAACCTCCAGGTATTTGTCCTATTTTGATGTTCCGATATTGTCAACTTCATTGTTACTGGGGCATGGTCTGATAAAGGTATTATTTCTATAGATGTCCAGGCATCTGTGATCTAGCATTATGTAATCTAATCTAGAGTACGTCCCATTCACTGAGGAGTAAAATGTATAATCTTTTACCCCTGGATGTTGTATTCTCCATATGTCTATCATCTGAGATTGATATAATTTTTTCTTCACCAACCGGAGTTGGCAGTCTCCCTTCCCCAGTGCATGGGACGTACTGTCTGCCTCTAGATCCATACAAAAATTAAAATCCCCTACTATGATCAGTTTAATTTTTTTTTAAATCCGCTAGCTTTTCCAATACCTCCCCCAGATACTTTGTTTGGTTTTTATTTGGGCAATATATATTTGCCAGGGTGCATTCCACATCCTTTCCTCTAAGAGAAACTTTACATCTTTTGCAAACCCTATCGCAACTCCTTTTGCCCCTTTTTGTTGTGAAGTCTCCATAGTACCATACCGGTTGATATTTGGAATACAATCTAACATTTACATCATGTGAGATATGTGTCTCTTGTTAAGGCTATATTTGCAGGGTATTGTTTAATTTCTTTTAGTACCTTATGTGATTTTACTGGAGTGTTTAGTCCTTTGAACTATATATGTTAAAAATGTGTTTTCATATTTCCTTTCCCTCTCCTTTCTTACCCTCCTCTCCCCGGCTCCCACCATCTCCTTAAGATTAGTAAGAAAAGGGTCAGTCTGCAGAGACAAGGAGCTTCCAACCTTTTTGGCAAAATAAACTCTTTTCTCTGTCGCTCATTGACAGACGTAGTCTTCTTGATTCACAAGAACTGGGTTATGTTGTCTCCGCAGGAGTAGGACTAGGCAGAAAAGAAAAAACGTACTGGCTCCACCCTAGGGGCAGTCCCAGAGGGTATATCCTCCCTCTCTCTGCTACAAGGCATCAGTTTTTTTCTGTCTAGTCAGGAGTAAGGACCTAAGTTCCTTGCTGGGATCTCTGGTCCTGGCAAGATTTTTTTTTTTAGAAAAAATATTTTTTAGGTAGTTTTTTCTCCAGTGTTTTTTCCTGTGAGATCTTCAAGCAAATACGCCGGACTGGGCGACACCAGTGGTCACCCCAGCCGGCCTACGAGCGCGCGCAGACCATTGCATTGCGCTTGGTCGGCCGCGACACATTCAAGTAAGTATGCAGGGCCGGGCGACGGGCTGGATGTTGAGATCCAGTGGTCACCCCGGTTTCTGCCTACGAGCGCGTGCAGACCAGAGCTCCGCGCTGGGTCGGCCGCGACGGAGTCCCATTGGAGGGACTGACCTTGCGAGTTAAAAGTCTCGCTTGGACGCCAGGAACCGGAGAGTCGAGGCGTCCGGAGTGGTCCACAACCCCCCACCCCGGTGGAGAGGGTATTGTGAAGAGAGGGTGCCTGTCGGTTCGGTATGGTGAGTAAACGTTCCCTTTTTTCCTCGTTATGAGGCAGTATGAATTATGGGCCCCTCCATACATGGTCAGTATCTGTCTGACACTAAAAGTCCCCCTTGTAAATACAGCATGTGTTTGGTGGGAAGTGGACTTGGTTTGAGAGCTAACACTCTACCCAGCAGACTGTAGTATTACAGCAGACATAGGAGGTATAATCCTACCTTAATTGTAGTGTACCTCCTGCAGATCGATAAACCGCCATTTAGCAGAGATGCAGGTGGATGTGCTAGGAAAAAACGATTTCGGGATGTCCCCTGCCACTCATGTATCTCCACCGGATCCCCTCGAGGTGTCTGCAGGATCCTCCAGCACCCCACTGACGGTTGAATCATTGTCAGCTATTATGGAAACTTTTGTGTCCCGGGTGGAAGTGGCTTGTCAGGGACAGGGCGCAAGAAAGCGACCCCCGCCTAACCCCTTATTATCTGAAACTTCGGATTCAGAATCTGAGCCTATTTCTGCAGTTGCAGGTACTTCATCTGGGATTGGTGTCTCGGGTACTGTCTCTTCAGACAGTGAGGAGGATGTTTCGGCATCAGCCATAGCCCGAGAGGAAGCGTTGGTAAACGCACTCATTGTATCTGTTCAAGAAACCTTAAGATTACAGGGTATTCCGTCGGAAATAGCTGAAACTGAAATCCCCTTTGGGACTAAAAAACGCATCAAAGTAGCGAAGGTTTTTCCATTGCCCAAATGTTTTGGCAATCCAATCAAAGAAGAATGGAGTCTGCCAAAACGCACTTCTGCTATTTCTAAACGCATTAACAGGCGTTATCCATTTGAGGAAACCCTCATTAAGAAATGGACAGAACCACCTGTGGTGGATTCACCAATTGCTAGATTGAATAAAGCCACGGTTATTCCTTTAGAAGATGCCCCGTCTTTTAAAGATCCAGTGGATCGCAAGATAGAAGCTATGTCTCGCACCATGTTTTCCTTGATTGGATAAGCTTTCAGACCAATAATTGCTATTGGACTGGTTTCGCAGACTGTAACTGAATGGACCAAGTGGTTGCGCCGGGACTTAGAAGAAGTCCCTCAGGCGGTATCAGATTTGTTGGAACAAATGATACAGGGGTTACAGTTTGTGTGTGATGCGGCGTTAAACGCCACTCCATTATTGGCGCGAGCATCAGTTTCAGCAGTGGTTCTCAGGCGTACACTGTGGCTAAAAGGTTGGTTAGCCGACCAAGGTTCCAAAAAAGCATTGGCTAATATCCCCTTTTTAGGAGAGCGTCTATTTGGAGCCAACTTAGATGAGATCATTAAGGATCTCACGGGAGGAAAGAGCACCTTTTTACCGCAAAATGTTAAAGGTAAAGGACCTCGTCAAAGACGAGGGCCTTCTTTCTCTGCTCACAAAAAGTTTTTTCGTCCCGCTGGTGAAAAAATTAAGTCTTCCAAAGCTCCTTCAGGAGGCTTCAGGGGACGTTGGTCGGGCAAGCAAAAGCCCGCCCCCTCCAGACCTGAAGATAAATCGTCCAAAGCCTGAAGGTGCGCCCCCACCCTTAACTGGGGTGGGGGGACGTCTTCGCCGGTTCCCGGATCCATGGCTTTCCAGAATCCCGGACAAGTGGGTTTGCGAAGTCATAAGGTCAGGGTACAAGATCGAGTTTCGATCTCTCCCACCGGCGCGATTCTTCCCTTCCAATATCCGACTATCCCCGGATCGTCTAGAAGATCTGCGGAGAGCAGTCACGGATTTACTACAACAAGGAGTGGTAGTCCACGTTCCTTGGACAGAACGTTTTCAGGGGTTTTATTCAAACCTATTTACAATACCCAGGAAAGAGGGCAAAGTGCGTCCAATTCTGGACTTAAGGGCACTCAATTCCTTTCTCAACATAAGAAAATTCAAGATGGAATCCATTCGCACAGTAGCAGCCTTCCTGCATCCAGGGGATGTCCTAACGTCCATAGACATCAAGGACGCCTATCTTCACATTCCCATTTTCGCAGGACATCAGCGGTTTCTACGCTTTTCCGTAGAAGAGAACCACTATCAGTTTGTGGCGTTACCTTTCGGTCTCGCCACGGCTCCTCGGGTCTTCACGAAGGTGTTGGCCCCAATGTTGGCACTACTGCGCCAAAGAGGCATATCGATTCTAGGTTACCTAGACGATCTCCTGCTTCATGCAGAGTCTCCTCAGACCCTGCTACAAAACATAGAAATTACTATAATTTCTTTACAGGAATTTGGGTGACTGGTGAACCAGCAAAAGTCATTTCTGATTTCCACCCAGAGGCTCGAATATCTGGGTCTAATTCTAGACACAGTCAGGACAAGAGTTTTCCTTCCGGTAGGGAAACTCCGGAAGATTCAATCAGCAGTCCAGTTGTTACTATCCAACAGCTGGTCTTCTCTTCAAACTTGCATGAGGGTTCTGGGGTTGATGGTGGCTTCCTTCGAAGCAGTCCCATTTGCCCAGTCCCATACCCGAATTCTTCAGCAAGAGATTCTTCTCAGATGGAATCGGAATCCGGAATCCCTGGACAATCGGATCCGATTGAGCAAACAGACCAGAGAGTCTCTGGTCTGGTGGCTTCGGTCTCCGATGCTCAGCCAGGGAAAGTCATTTCTGCCAATATATTGGACGATAGTGACCACGAATGCCAGTCTATCCGGATGGGGAGGAATTCTCGGTCAGTTATCTGTCCAGGGACTTTGGTCCCCGGAAGAATCCAGGTTACCGATAAATGTGTTGGAACTGAGAGCGATCAGACTTTGTCTGATTCACTGGACCGAGCAGCTCCAGGGCAGCCCAGTTCGGATCCAGTTGGACAACGCCACGGCCGTGGCTTATGTCAATCACCAGGGGGGCACCAAGAGTGTCCGAGCGGCCAAAGAAGTGGCTTGCATTCTTCGCTGGGCGGAACGATTTGTTCCAGCTATCTCTGCGGTGTTCATTCCAGGGGTGGAAAATTGGCAGGCAGATTATCTCAGCCGTCAGACTCCGGATCAGGGGGAATGGTCCCTCCATCCAGAAGTTTTCCACCAGTTGTGCCTACGTTGGGGCACCCCGGATGTGGATCTGTTGGCATCACGATTCAACAGAAAAGTACAGAGATTTGTGGCTCGCTGCCGCGATCCTCTAGCAGAGACCGCAGACGCACTGGTCACCCCGTGGGGGCAATACCAGCTAATGTATGCCTTCCCTCCTCTTGGGTTACTGCCAAGACTTCTTCGCAGGATAGAGGAGGAAGGAATTCCAGTAATCCTGGTAGCTCCGGACTGGCCTCGTCGAGCTTGATACGCCGACTTGGTCAGACTGGTGGCGGACTTCCCGTGGAGACTTCCTCTCAGGGAGGATCTACTGTCTCAGGGACCGATCTTCCATCCTGCTTTACGATCGCTGGTTTTAAACGGCCCGGTTATTGAGACCCAGGTGCTGAAGGACAAGGGATTGTCCGCTTCAGTTATTCCTACTCTAGTTAAAACAAGGAAAGCGACTTCCAGAAAGATTATCATCGTACATGGAAGTCTTATATTGTGTGGTGTGAATCCCTTGGGTTCCATCTACATCTTTATTCGGTAGCCCGAATATTGGCTTTTCTGCAACAGGGAGTTAAGCAGAAGCTGGCCTTGAGTGTTATCAAGGGTCTGGTTTCAGCATTTGCTATCTTCTTTCAGAAGCCTTTGGCTACTCATTCCTTGGTGCGGAATTTCATCCAGGGGGTGCGACACCTGGCTCCGCCAGTGCACGCGCCGTTACCATCCTGGGATCTTAATTTGGTGCTGTCGGTTCTTCAGACACCTCCATTGAAAATATCAGGGAGATTCCCTTGCTTACTTTATCCCAGAAGGTGGCCTTCTTGGTGGCTATCACTTCTGCACGCAGGGTGTCAGAACTGGCTGCATTATCCTGTTGTTCCCCAGATCTGGTGGTTCATAGGGATAAGGTTGTTCTTCATCCGAATCCATCCTTCCTTCCTAAGGTGGTTTCAAAGTTTCATTGAATGAGGACAGTGTATTGTCCTTCCTATGTCCTTAGCCCAATCATCCTCGAGAATTTGCATGGCATTCCTTGGATGTAGTTCGGGCGATCAGGATATATTTGAATACTACGGATTCAATTTGTAAGACGGATTCACTGTTTGTGATCACGGATGGCCCTAAGAAGGGGTTGCCTGTTCTGCTGCGACCATCTTTAGATGGATCAGACAGACGGTGGTATAGGCTTATTTTATCTAAGGGTCGGGATCCCCCGTTCCCTGTTAAGGCGCATTCTACTCGGGCGCTTAGAGTTTCCTGGACCTTTCGCCATCAGGCGTCAGTGGTTCAGGTTTTCAAGGCGACTGTTTAGTCGTCGGTTCATACCTTTACAAGATTGTATAAGGTTTATGTGATGGCATCGTCAGATGCCTCTTCTGGCCGCAAGGTTCCTGCAGGCCACTGTTTGAGGAGACTGTTGGTCTACCTCGAGGATTTGTGGGGTAGGTCTCATCTGTTTACTCGATGAGTCCTTTGATACTTCTGGTTGGCTCCGGTTGGGCCTTCTAGATTGGATTTTGATTTCTGTCAATCCCACCCCTCATTTGTGGCACTGCTTCTGGATGTCCCAGTTCTTGTGAATTAAGAAGACTACGTCTGTCAATGAGCGACAGAGAAAATCGGATTTTTGTAAGATCTTACCGTAAAATCCTTTTCTCTTAGCTCATTGACAGACGTAGTACCCGCCCCCTCTATCATTTGAGTTGGGTTGGGTTAAATTCTCTGTTGCTGCTTTGTGACAGAACTGATGCCTTGTAGCAGAGAGAGGGAGGATATACCCTCTGGGACTGCCCCTAGGGTGGAGCCAGAACGTTTTTTCTTTTCTGCCTAGTCCTACTCCTGCGGAGACAACATAACCCAGTTCTTGTGAATCAAGAAGACTACGTCTGTCAATGAGCTAAGAGAAAAGGATTTTACGGTAAGATCTTACAAAAATCCGATTTTCCCTTTCCCACCCCCCTCTTACTCCCCCCCCCCCCCATTTACCTCCTCCCCTATCCCACCACTCCATATACCTCTCCATATCCCCCCCCCCCCCCCCCCCATCCCCATCCCCTCTCCAGTACTGATGTTTTGAAGCATTGGATTTTTTTTACCTAGTTTTGTTCCTAAAGTAGACGGTGTCTTCCTCCAATTTGATCTTCCCTACCTGTCTACTCTTATATACCCAGGGTGATGCTCTGTCTGTTGTGCCCACTGGGTATCCCCTTCCTCTCTATTGGGAAAGTGACATCCAGAACCCGCCAGACGTTCAGGTTTCCCATCCCTATTGCTTACTACCTTAATTTTCTAGCCCTATATTCCCCTTTTTCCTTTTCAATGTCTCATAAAGTGAGATTTCCTTTCCATTGTCTCTTTAATTTTGAGCCCATTCTTGGTAATAGTTGCCAAATTATCTTCTTCTGACTGTGAAAGTTCTCTCCTGTTATACGACCAGCCAGTGATATCTATCATGGGAAGTTCAATTTTTCTGCAAAAATCCTGTAACTTTTCCGGGAATCTTAATCTTGTTGTGAGTCTCTTCTTCCTGCCTACCAGGCAAGCTGGAAAACCCCAATTTGATTGTATGTCTTGTCGGCACATCTGCTCCAGGAGTGGTTTTAAACTCTTCCTTCTTTCTAATGTTTTAGGCGAGATATCTGCAAAAATCTGTAGATTTTTGTCTTCATATTTCAATGGTGGGGCGCCCCTAAGACTTTTCCATATTTATGCCTTTTTCTTATATAATTGCGAAACTTCACTATTATATTTCTTGGGGCATCCACTCCTATATTTTGAGGCCTTCTAATCCTATGAACTCTTACCATCTTTACTACCTCTAATGTTAATCTGCCTAATAAAGGGTTAAATATATTTTTCATTATTTCTGTTAAATTTTCTCTTTGTGATGCTTCTGGAAGTCTGATTCTCAAGTTTTTCCTTCTGTCTCGGTTTTCTGATCCTCTATCTTATAAGCCAAGTCTCTTTGTTCCATTTGTAGTACTTTTATTCCTTCTCTCAATTCCTTTATCCCTCGGGTATGAACTTTTGTCTTTTTCCGGTCTCTTCTACTCGTGTCAATATCTGGCCTAAATCTCTATTAAGTGTTGCTATATCTGTTTTCAGAGATATTTCCAATTTTGAAAACATATCTGCCATTTCCCCTTTTGTAGTCAAATTTTAGGAATTGTTCATCCATGAGTTCTACTTCCCTGTCACTCTCATTCTCTATTTCTACTCCTGACTGGTTAGGTGTACTCGTTTCCACTGCAGTCTTGTTTTGTCCTTTTTATTAGTTTCTACTGCCTGTTTTCCCTGTACTCCCTGTTGTTTTTCAGAAGTTGTTTTCTCATTATATCCATCTTGAGTCATACATTTTTTTTATTGTCCCAGGGCTAGCACTTATTTTGGGTGACTTTGCCGCCCCACTTCCTTTAACCAGTTTACACCCTCATCACCTGGTCCTCCTGTCAACTTGTCTGTGTATGAATGGGGGGTATCAGATGTCTTCCCTTCAAGAACAAAATTTTGTCTGCAGTGTGTGGTATATAAATCGTATTGATCAGAGGAAAACCGAAGTTTTTTTTTTTTTTTTTGAAAAATTTTCAGAAGAAAAACAAAGGTGAACAGAAGTTGAAGGTGACTCACTGCTCCGAATAGAACGGGGTATACTGCCCAGAGAGGGTGTCCCTCTTCTCCCTTTCCTTCTGCAGCCGCCGCTCCACGTTGGACTCTGGGAAGGGACCTCTCCCCTTCCACTGCTCACTGGGATGTACCTTGTAGGCTCCCTGGCCGCTTTGACTCGGCATCCGGCTGGGCACGGCCAAGTGTGGTCATGTTCCGCTGAAGGTTTCTGAGTCCTCCCGCACTCCTCTGACACCCGGCGTCTCCTGTCAGCGAGCGGCCCTCTCGATCAGCCTTATGAGCACCAGCGTCTCCTCGCTGGTGTCCCCTCTGTCCACGGCTGCCCAAAGACCTCTGCTTCGGCTCTCAGCTCCACCATGTCCGGCCCAAGCAACCAGGCGACCCAGCAGAAGTTCCAGCAAGGCAGGTACTCTCTTCCAAATTGCTTTAGCCATCAGAGGGGTATTACCCCTGGGGAATTTTAGGCAGTCTCCTCATCTACACATACGGGATGGGACCTCCTGGCATTCCTAGCATGAGCCCTGTGCAGGCGCCATCAGCAGGCTCCTTCCCCTTCCTAATTTTAGTTTTTTTAAACCCCATTTTGACAGGTGGTACAAAACAAAAAAAAAAAAAAGCATGCTGCTGCTACTAATCGTCTTAGGGCCTGGTTCACACCTATGCATTTTTTGGTGCTTTTTGCAGAAACGCACTACAGTTCATTTAACATGGTTTCCTGTGGGACACGTTCACATCTATGCTTTTTTTTAGCCGCTGCGTATTTTTTTTTTTTTTTTAAACAGTGCTTTTTTGTTTAATAGACTTCAATGGAGAAGCTGCAGAAAAGCATGGAGTGCGTTTTGCTGTGATTTGCGTTTTTTTTTAAAAGGAATGTAATTTCTGAACGAAAACCATATACAGTTTTATACACGGTCTGAAAATTCCTTTGACCAAGAAGTTTTCTATTCTGCTCGGCCGAATTTTCCTATCACTGTGGTCAAAAATGAATGTTGATTTGACCCATTAATGATTTTGAAAATCAAACAAACTTTCTTAAAATTACATTTTTTTTTTTTTTAAGAAAGACCATTGTTTTTGTATGGCTAGCATAAGTGACAGCCAGCGCAGGTAGATTGTCAATAATTGTTATAGGAATACCCACGCCATGGTACTAAATGTGAGTGCTCAATAATTTAGTGTGAACCCACTATGTGGATAGTGGAAGCTGCTGCTATAGTGTAAGGTACTTAACCTCAAATCACTAAATCAATAATAAAACAATTAAGCGCTGCTTCTAAAAACACAATATAAAAAAAAAAATCTATATTATTAAACCGTTTTAAATAAAGGTGCATGTGCAAAAATACATAAAGTACATTAGGGGAGATAAGTGTCTGTGCTTTTTGAATTCTTCTGGTGCTTTCAGAGTGCCACTCTGTGCTCCGTTTTGTGCCTGGGAGCACTATATGCCTACTTGATTCATATTTCTGGTGAGTGGGGATTTCAGGAGGGGAGCACGGAGTGTCACCTAGGGCCACTAGGGTCTTTTAGATTTCAAAAGTCCCATTTTAAAGTTAAACCCAAGCACATAACCCCCCCCCCCCCCAAGAAAAAATGTAGAGCCTAAGCCCCACCCCCACCTATGAACCTAAACATACATGTCGCGGCTTGACTACACACAAAAACGTTGATTGCGATACAAATGTTACATATTGGCATAGACGTCGGAGTGAGAGCAATACTTCTAGCACCAGACCACCTCTTTAATACTAATCTGATGACCTATAAGGGGCTTTTAATGCGTTGCCTATGGAAAATTTAGGGTACTTAAGTTTGTCGCCATTTCATGGGTGCACGCAAATATAAGGTTTGACATGTTGGGTATCTATTTTTATATTTTACCAAAAAATGTTTGCGTTTGTGTGCCTTAAATGTACCAATTGTATTTTTTACTGAAATGTTGTGTTTCCTAGACCTTTGCGATAATAGTGCTTCCACCCCTCTGGTGCCACATTTGACACCTTTCAGGGGGGAGGGGGGAAGGGGTACCTGTCAAAAACAGGTACGAGCGGCGATGCCCCTCGGAAGTCCCGCCCCCTCCTTTTTCCTCCACTACGGGGCCAATTACAAATCGCATCGCGCTTCGTGCATGCGCAGTAGGAAACCAGCAGTGAAGCCTGAATGGCGGCGGCAGCACCCAAGAGCCGATGCGAAAATCGGCTGCGGTTGCCGACATCGCAGGAACCCTGGACAGGTAAGTTCTAATATTTAAAAGTCAGCAGCTACAGTATTTGTAGCTGCAGACTTTTAATTTTTTCATGGGGGCGGAACTCCTCTTTAATATAAAATGGATCTACCACTGTTTTATTCTTTATGATGTATGGTTTCAGAAAATATACAATGTTTGGTGCAATCGGGCCTAAAATTATTTTTTTAAACATGGGTCCAAAAACAGCTTTGGCAGCAAAAGGGAGAACCCGTTATATTGGCATATAGCAGTGCCCACAATCCATAGGCCCTTTGTAAACTGTGGAACTGCTGTGCAACTCTTCTATTCAGTTTGGTGGATTCAAGGGCACTGAAGTAGCAGACAAGTAACATGGCCTTATAGTTCAGTTCAGAAAAAAAACTTTAAATTGTTGCTGGGGCATCCCTGGCACTTTTTTTTTTTTTGTTTATTTTGCTTATATTCGTTTATCCAATGACACAAATGTACAACTGTGTGTTATTTTTTAATTACCTGATTTCTCGTTTACTTCTGCAGGTTACATCCTAAGTGTTGTTCTTTTGACTTTACCTCGCCAGCATCTCGCTAAGCTGTACCTCTACTTTGTAACTGCTTTGCTGCTTTACACAGGACATCAGATTTCCAGGTGAGGAGGGTGCATGGGTCATTGTCCAGAGATGCTCAAATGACAGTTATCAATGTCTCTTATTATCAGGCATGTGACGAGGAAAATTGCAGCATTATCGTGTGTCTTTGTGGACTTTCAGTTAAGCTAATTACATGGGCTGCATCTGTAATGTCGTTAGGTGTTTCTGTTTGTCTTTTTATTCAGTTTTTAAAACGTCGTTTACGTGTTTGATAGGTTTTTTGGTCACCTGCTTAAAAGGACTATGAACTGAAAATACAATTCACCTTGTATTAGCGGCTGCTAATAATGTTAAAAAATATGCTGACAAGATCAGAACATCCTAAATGGATTATTCCAGTTAGCAAAGTCTTAGTGGTACCTTACAGTACTGTGGTCCCTAGTTTAAATCTTAGTCAAGACTAGGGCTGGGCGATATGGCTGAAAACTGTATCACGATATCAGTGTTTCATATCGGTCGATATATATTGATATTTTTTATTACCCATTTAAAATAAGGACCCTAGGGTGAGAATGCAGGGCGGCGGGCATGGTGCAGGAAAATGCAGGTCACTGGCATGGTGCAGGAGAATGCAGGGCACTGGCATGGTGCAGGAGAATGCAGGGCACTGGCATGGTGCAGGAGAATGCAGGGCACTGGCATGGTGCAGGAGAATGCAGGGCACTGGCATGGTGCAGGAGAATGCAGGGTGACTGGCATGGTGCAGGAGAATGCAGGGTGACTGGCATGGTGCAGGAGAATGCAGGGTGACTGGCATGGTGCAGGAGAATGCAGGGTGACTGGCATGGTGCAGGAGAATGCAGGGTGACTGGCATGGTGCAGGAGAATGCAGGGTGACTGGCATGGTGCAGGAGAATGCAGGGTGACTGGCATGGTACAGGAGAATGCAGGGTGACTGGCATGGTGCAGGAGAATGCAGGGCGCTGGCATGGTACAGGAGAATGCAGGGTGACTGGCATGGTGCAGGAGAATGCAGGGTGACTGGCATGGTGCAGGAGAATGCAGGTGACTGGCATGGTACAGGAGAATGCAGGGCACTGGCATGGTACAGGAGAATGCAGGGTACTGGCATGGTACAAGAGGATCTGGGGTTGTGGGCATACTACAGGAGATGCAGTGCTGTGGGCATGGTACAGGTAGACCATGCCCGCAGCACTGCATCCCTTGTAGTATGCCCGCAGCCCTGCATAACGGCAGGTAGTGAAGCTGTTTCACTTACCTGTTCCAGAGGCGCCTTTGTTTTAAAAATGGCGCCGCCCGGCGCCGATACGTCATTGCGCACGCGCCTTCACCGCTCGTGTAATTTCGGCTATTCCCGACCTCTCCCGAGCGGCGGCGGCGCGTGCGCAATGACGTGTTGGCGCCGGGCGGCGCCATTTTTAAAGTTTAAACCCGTCGGAGCGGACTTTTCGATTTATCGTTCAAGTTTTCTTATTGCTATCGAGCACGGGACTATCGCGATACATATCGGTATCGTTTTATCGCCCAGCCCTAGTCAAGACATTACCTGCTTAGAGTTTGCATGATTTTCCCTGTGTTTGCCTAGTCTTTGAGTACTCAGGTTTTCTCCCACACTTCATAGACATACTGGTAGGTAATTTGGCCCCTGCCTATAGTTGGCTCTGGTAATATAATATGCTACTGGGTGCACGTAAGATGGCTGTCTCACCTCCTATCTGCCCCAACACCAATTTGGTAGGTGCTTTGAGTCCCCAGGGAGACTTGAAATAAAGTAACTTAAACTTAGAGGAGCTCCAGTCGCTTTTGTGTTTATTATACTTCAGCAGCTACAAAAAATGTAGCTGATGACTTTTAACCACTTGAGCTCCGGAAGATTTTACCCCCTTCAGGACCAGGCCATTTTTTGCGGCACTGCACTACTTTAACTGAAAGTGGCGCTGTCGTGTGGCACTGCACCCCAATAAAATTTGTAATTCTTTCCCCCACTAATAACGCTTTTTTTGAGTGGTATTTGATTTTTGTTTTGCATGCTATAAACAAAAATACAAGATTTTGAAAAAAAACACAAACTTTTTTACTTTCTGCTATAAAGCATATCCAATAAAAAAAATGCAAAAATTCAAATTTCTTCATCAATACAAGCCAATTATGTACAATGCTACATTCTTTTGGTAAAAAAAAAATCACAATATGCGTATATTGATTGGTTTGCACAAAATTTATAGCGTCTACAAACTATGGGAAATTTTTATGACATTTTAATTTTTTTTTTATTTTTTTACTAGTAATGGTGGCGATCAGTGACTTATAGTGGAACTGCGATATTGTGGTGGACAATTGGACACTACCTTACACTTTTGACACTTTTTTTGGGAACTACAGGGGGTGCAGAATTATTAGGCAAATGAGTGTTTTGACCACATCATCCTCTTTATGCATGTTGTCTTACTCCAAGCTGTATAGGCTCGAAAGCCTACTACCAATTAAGCATATTAGGTGATGTGCATCTCTGTAATAAGAAGGGGTGTGATCTAATGACATCAACACCCTATATCAGGTGTGCATAATTATTAGGTAACTTCCTTTCCTTGGGCAAAATGGGTCAAAAGAAGGACTTGACAGGCTCAGAAAAGTCAAAAATAGTGAGATATCTTGCAGAGGGATGCAGCACTCTTAAAATTGCAAAGCTTCTGAAGCGTGATCATCGAACCATCAAGCATTTCATTCAAAATAGTCAACAGGGTCGCAAGAAGCGTGTGGAAAAACCAAGGCGCAAAATAACAGCCCATGAACTGAGAAAAGTCAAGCGTGCAGCTGCCACAATGCCACTTGCCACCAGTTTGGCCATATTTCAGAGCTGCAACATCACTGGAGTGCCCAAAAGCACAAGGTGTGCAATACTCGGAGACATGGCCAAGGTAAGAAAGGCTGAAAGACGACCACCACTGAACAAGACACACAAGCTGAAACGTCAAGACTGGGCCAAGAAATAGCTCAAGACTGATTTTTCAAAGGTTTTATGGACTGATGAAATGAGAGTGAGTCTTGATGGGCCAGATGGATGGGCCCGTGACTGGATTGGTAAAGGGCAGAGAGCTCCAGTCCGACTCAGACGCCAGCAAGGTGGAGGTGGAGTACTGATTTGGGCTGGTATCATCAAAGATGAGCTTGTGGGGCCTTTTCGGGTTGAGGATGGAGTCAAGCTCAACTCCCAGTCCTACTGCTAGTTTCTGGAAGACCACCTTCTTCAAGCAGTGGTACAGGAAGAAGTCTGCATCCTTCAAGAAAAACATGATTTTCATGCAGGACAATGCTCCATCACACGCGTCCAAGTACTCCACAGCGTGGCTGGCAAGAAAGGGTATAAAAGAAGAAAAGCTAATGACATGGCCTCCTTGTTCACCTGATCTGAACCCCATTGAGAACCTGTGGTCCATCATCAAATGTGAGATTTACAAGGAGGGAAAACAGTACACCTCTCTGAACAGTGTCTGGGAGGCTGTGGTTGCTGCTGCACGCAATGTTGATGGTGAACAGATCAAAACACTGACACAATCCATGGATGGCAGGCTTTTGAGTGTCCTTGCAAAGAAAGGTGGCTATATTGGTCACTGATTTGTTTTTGTTTTGTTTTTGAATGTCAGAAATGTATATTTGTGAATGTTGAGATGTTATATTGGTTTCACTGGTAAAAATAAATAATTGAAATGGGTATACTGTATATTTGATTTTTGTTAAGTTGCCTAATAATTATGCACAGTAATAGTCACCTGCACACACAGATATCCCCCTAAAATAGCTAAAACTAAAAACTACTTCCAAAAATAGTCAGCTTTGATATTAATGAGTTTTTTGGGTTCATTGAGAACATGGTGGTTGTTCAATAATTAAATGAATCCTCAAAAATACTAATTTGCCTAATAATTCTGCACTCCCTGTAGTGACACTAATACAGTGTGATCAGTGCTAAAAAATATGTCCTGACACTGGCTGGGATGGGGTTAACATCAGGGATGATCAAAGGGTTACATGTGTGCTTAACCAGTGTTAATGTGTGTTTTGTTTTTACTAAACAATGTGCTGTCTTTTTACTTCCTGCTTTGCAGGGGGAAAAACTGCACATTGCTGGTGTCATAGAGCCCTGTGTTTGCTTACATACACAGGGCTCTCTTTGGTAATTACCGGAGCCAATTGTTGGGTGCCATGGACCAATTGACAACCAGCACCCACTGATCAGCCCCCTACTCCGGCATGCGGGTCACATACTAGGTGCTTGATCTGGTGCAGAGCGGCCACCCTGCCACAGTATATCTACAGTGAGCAGTCCACAAGTGCTTAATAAACACACACTCGCCTATCCCAGGATCCAGTGATGTGCTCACCCGAGTGGTCGAATAAAAAGGATTGACCTCCTGAATCTTTAAACAGCTCTGTCAAGGCAAAAAAGCAAAGTGTGCTTATCAGGGCAAGTACGTGTACTTAAAGAGGTTGTAAACTTGTTTAAAAATTTTTTTTTTTTTTTTTTACAACCTGCAAGAGAAAGACATAATGAGCTAGTATGCATCGCATACTAGCTCATTATGAAATACTTACCTTAGAACGAGCCCCCGCCGTGCCGCTCTCTTACCTGTATGACGGGCGACATGACATGTCGCTCGTCTTCCGGGATCGCGGCATCCAGTCATCTGATTGGCCGGAGCCGCGGTGACGTCACTCCCGCGCACGCACGCGGGAGCCGACGGTCACGGCACGGGGCTCTGAAGGAACGGCACGATCAGCCGTTCCTTCAGAGCGCATGCGCCAGTGACGTCACTGGCTGCATTAAAGGTAAATATCTCCTAAACGGTACATGTTTAGGAGATATTTACAGTACCTATAGGTAAGCCTTATCATAGGCTTACCTATAGGTACAACTTCCTGAGGAGGGTTTACTTCCTCTTTAAAGGAACCTAGAAAACCTGCAGCATCGTCCAGATTCCCATTCTTTTTCCTGAATGTTAGGCTGTTGTATTAGGCTCCATGTACACGGGACGTTGGAAATGCCCGTTTAGGAGCAGTTGGGTGTTTTTTTCAGAAGCCCCTGAACGCAGCTCCATGTTATCTTATCTGTCCATGTACACATGGTCGTTTACAGTCATTTGTAGGCAGTTGCGTTCAGGGAAGTTTTTTAGAAGGCAATTATTTGCGTTCGAACGCGTGTTTCCTGGCGTTTGAAATGCAAAAACGCGACCGAACGCGTTCACCCGCATTTAGCGTTTGCGTTTTCAGGAGACCTTTTATTTAGATAGATATATATATATATAGATATATATATATATATATATATATATATATATATATATATATATATATATATATATATATGTTTATATATCTCTCTATATATATGTTTATATATCTCTCTCTCTCTCTATATATATATATATATATATATATATATATATATATATATATATATATATATATATATATATATATATATATATATATATATATGTTTATATATCTCTCTATATATATATGTTTATATATCTCTCTCTATATATATATATATATATATATATATATAAATGTGTGTGTGTGTGTGTGTGTATATGTATGTATATATAATTATATATATAATATACACCCCTAAACCGAAATCTGCTTAGTGTAAATGGCACGGCACAGGCAGGTCACCCTGACATGGCAGCTGCATGACCCCACTCTGCCATGTCAGGGTGACCAGACTTTGCAGCTGCCATGTCAGGGTAACCTGACTCTGCCATGCCAGGGTGACCCAACTCTGTATATTTTGGGTTTGGGGTATATACCCCTAACCCAAAATCAAAAGGTTTGGGACATGGCCAATACCGGGGTGGGACACACACCTGTGCATAGGTGTTCTAGTGTGTGGGTGAAGAAGGAAAATTCAACAAATGCTTGGGAGGGTCTCCTGGTGTGTTTTGCAAAAAAACGCCTCTGAACGCGAACGCGTCCGAACACGGCATGGCAAACGCGGCACAACGGGCGTTTTTTCCGGCGTTCAAGTTCCAGCGTTCAAATGACATTTACAAACGTTTCGTGTACATGGAGCCTTAGGCAAAGCCCTGAATGTCTAGTGTTGAAACGTGCCTGCCCAGTCCTGCCTCGTGCATACTGCTGTTGGTCGGTCAGGCAGCCCATCATAGTGATAAGCCAATAGCAATGTGTGGGAGGTGGAAAGAGAAGGAAAGGCAAAGGGCAGCACTGCAGTGTGGAGAAGGTAAGTAGTGTATTTTAGGCTAGGTTCACATTTGAATGGGCTGCCATGCCTTCTGAAATGCAAGGTAAAGGTCCCTGCATCATTTCTGGAATCCCAACCCGCATGGGAACTGCAAGTGCAGTGCGGCTCCTAGTGCGCGCAGCGTGCCATCAGGATTAATGGCACCCCTGCAATCCCGTATGCATATCCTCCATTTTTCCAACCCTTCCCAATCAAGGACATAAGGGTACGTTCTATGGATGGGAAGTGATTAAGCACATGTACAGAGGCATTTAAATATAGATTTTTTTTCAGTCTTTCTGTGTAGGTGGTAGCTGCTGTGGGAACAGGTGCAGACTCGCAGCGGAAATGACCTGCACAGAGAAAATATCCACACAGGAGGACAAAAGGATTGTGGGATTGCTAGATCGTTAATAGCCTTGTCATTAGTAAACTTTTTGCTTTTTAAATATTGTCTCTACTCTGTATGCATGACAAGTAAAAAAAATAAAAAATAAAATGGTTTTGGCTGTGTTAGCAAATTATTAACATATGATTTTATTTTACATATATTAGGGATTATGTTCGCAGTGAGCAGGAGTCAGGCTATGAAGGACCTATGCATCTAGAGCCATTGTCTATGAACCGGTTTCTCTCTGCACTAGTAGGTGAGTGATATCTTATTACACACTGTAATGCATGCTAATTTTATCTTTTTAATGCATTGTTAGAGGTGTAATCTCTATAAATGGCAAGTGTACATAGATGTTTATAATTAGTAGATGGCAGCCCATGGTTTGAAAATTATCTTCCAAAAGCCCTTTTTTAATAGCTGGTTGCCTATACACTTGATTGTTCCTGTAAGTGCTCATATCTATGTGCATTGCTGACAGTGGAAAGAATGCTGTTATTGGTGGCTGCCCATTTGTTCTACTGAACAAGCAGCTACTGCTTGGCTTTTTCGTTGCTGTGCAACCTGGCCTTGGAAATCCTTTTTAAATGAGTCACACTGGGGTTGATATACTAAAGCCGGACATTCATATGTCAAATTCCGAAAAAATTCCATAACTAAGAATTTTATTTCAAATTTTGCACCATTAGTGGGCTGCGATTTTTGTTCAGTCATCGTATTTAAGTGTTGGAAATTTTTGAAAAAACAAACCAATCTCTAATCAATGATTGGAGAATCGTGCAAGAAATATAACCGAAAAGGAAATGCGCATGAGCTGTGACCAAGAAAGAAAAGAAGATTCCCTGCCAAGAAAATTATTTTTTGTAGCAACATAGAGGTTCACATAGAGGTAAAATTAAATGCTTAGTTGGTCAAATTTCGAAATGAATAGTGGCATCATTGGATCACAAAAAACACATGAAATTTCCGATTTTTGAAGACAGATATTTTGTTCAGAATTTCACCCATGTATGGCCGGCTTAAAACTGAAGAGTGCAAAATCTGGTGCAGCTCTGCATAAAAACGAATCCGCTTCCAGGTTTTCTTTTTTTCCAAAGCTTAATTGAATAAGCTGAAGTTAGAAGATGATTGGCTACCAAGCACAGCTGCACCAGATTTTGCACTCTCCAGTTTTAGTAAATCAACCATTCTGTCTCTACATGGTCAAAACAGAAAAATGGCCTACCTCTTAAACCCCTGATTCACATCTATGCAGTTTCCAGCAGCTGTGTTTGCTCTGGCACAACAGCTCATTTATTTGAATAGGCTGATGTACCTCTGAAAACGCAAGAAAAAAGTCCCTGCACCAAAGATGCAGCAGGGAAACTGCATAGTGCAGTTCCCAGTGCATGGGATGTAATCAGGATTATTGATATCCCCACGCATCTCCTAAGCAGCATCACATTTGTCTCTGCTGTTGTGGGAAGGCGTGCGATTACATGAATTCCCACACCCGCTCAGATGTTAACCTAGCCTAAAAGAAGAGGTTTTATACTTCACTTTTCACCGGCCCTTATTTAAGACTTCATTGCAGTGCTGCTCCCTGCCACTGCAGGTATTTAGCATTTCTAGGTGTGTAAATACCTGCTACCCCAACTAGCTCATACATCACTACAGGACAAATACGAGCCAGCAGAAGGAACCACTTAATGGGCGAAATATAGGTTTTCGATCCATCTGACCTTTTGAAACCTCCCAGCGGCTAAGGAGCTTTTCAAAACATGGGCTGTCAGAAAGTTGTGTAACTCTGCTTTTTACAGGTAGGTCTTTTTGCTGTTTTGACCCTATAGTGATGTGGTCACTTTAAAGTGTATGTCCAGCCAAAAGTTTTGGATAGCCTAGGGAACAATACAACCTCTGTCTGGTTTGAACTGCTATCTGGGCCTTTCCCAGTGCACAATCACCTGAAGTTAGCAGCATATAAGCCAGACGTCCCTAACCTTTTTGGCACCAGGGACCGGTTTCACGGCAGCCAATCGTCCCGGGGAGGGGCTATTCACTGAGTCTACCCTCAGCCCTTACAGCACAGTCCCCCCCTTATAGCCGTGTTCTCAGTTCCTCTTCACGTCACAGCCCCCCTTTACATTACCCTTTACATTACAGTGCTTCTTTACAGTGCAGTCCCCTTTACATTAATAATGTAAAGGGGATTGCACTGTAAAAGGGGGCTGTGAGGTAAAGGGGACTACACTGTAATCATTATAGTGCCCCCTTACAGTGCAGTCCTCTTTACATCACAGCCCCCCCTTTCCTCTCCAACATCACACTTCCCCATTCTATTCCCCTGCACAGGACTCCTACCTTTGGCAGGGCAGTCCGTGTGCCCTCTCCTGGCTCCCCAGCCTGGCCGACTATGTCATATCAGCAGGGCGGGGGGTGGGAGGAGCTCCCGCCCCCTTCCCTGCTAGTTGGATAACATTATCGGCCAGGCGGGTGGAAAACACAGCAGGAGTGAGCGGCAACTGCGGTCTGTGATAGCCCTGTGCAGACCGTGGTTGTCATCTCATGCTGTGCAGCCCAGTCATCAACAGGCACCGGTCCACGGCCCTGGGGTTTGGGACCCTTGATATAAGCCATTACCTTTGACTGCCCTGCATTGTATTCCAAGATATGGAATATACAGGGAAGTCAAAATTCCCATGTTTTTGTGTTTTTTTTTTTTTTTCTTTATATTAGGAAAAGAAAAAGGCTACAACCCGTTTTTTTTTTTTTTTGTTTTTTTTTTATTTTTGTGTGCGTGTCACAGTCGTGAAGGGAGGGGACATCTTTGTGACAAACCCAAATAGTAGTTAAAACCTGACAAGGTTTCTAGTCTACACACTATCCAAAATGTAAAAATAGCATTTGGCTAGACATACATTTTTTAGAGGAACAACATTTTTACTTGCCCTGACCAGTAGTCTAAAGACCATTGGCTAAACTTGCTGATACATTCTAGAATTCTTTGAATCCATTCATTTTATAAAGGAATAGGCAACAATCATCTAATTTCTATGGGGTATAAGGCCCCATGCACACGGGGCGTTAGAAAAAACGTACGTCAAAGTTAGTTCTGACGCCGGAAAAAGCAGCTGTAAAAACGTGCTTTCAGTAGCTTTTTCCATTGGCGTTATTGCACGTTTTGCCACGTTGCTTTTAGCAGCGTTTTTTTTTCTTCCATTCAAAATCAATGGTTCCCTATGGGAGCCTATTGATTTGAATGGAGGTCGCACCGCAACACCGCAAGTCGGATCCGACTTGCGGGGTCACTTGCGCTGTGGGAATCTTGAGGGGGAACTCCACGCCAAAATGTGAAAAAAACGGCGTGGGGTCCCCCCCCCAAGGTTCCAAACCAGGCCCTTCGGGTCTGTTATGGAATTTGAGGGTAGCCCCATGCCGAAAAAACAGCGTGGGGTCCCCCCCAAAATCCATACCAGACCCTTATCCGAGCATGCAGCCCGGCAGGCCAGGAAAGGGGAGGGGACGAGCGAGCGGCCCCACCCCCCCCTGGACCACACCAGGCCACATGCCCTCAACATGGGGGGTTGTTGGTGCTTTGGGGCAGGGGAAGCTCTGCACCCCCCACCTCAAAGCACCTTGCCCCCATGTTGATGAGGACAAGGGCCTCATCCCCACAACCCTGGCCGGTGGTTGTGGGGGTCTGCGGGCAGGGGGCTCATCGGAATCTGGAAGCACCCTTTAACAAGGGGGCCCCCCAGATCCCGGACCCCCTCCCTATGTGAATGGGTATGGGGTACACTGTACCCCTACCCATTCACCCCATAAAAGGCAGTGTATGGAAATAACGACAAGAGACGTTTTGGAAAGTTTATTAAAAATCTTCATCCGACTCTTCTTGTCTTCTCCTCTCCGGGGTCTTCTGCTCTTTTGCTGTCCGCCCTTCTTGTCTTCTCCTCTCCGGGGTCTTCTGCTGTCCCCTCTTCTGCTGTCCTCCCTTCTTTTCTTCTCCTCTCCGGTCTTCTGCTCTTTTGCTGTCGGCTGTCGGCTGTCTTCTTCCTCCGGTCCTCCTCCTCCGACGTCTCCGCTGATTATGCCTATCTCCGGTCTCTTCAGCTTATTATATAGCCATTAGGGGCGTGGCCCCGATGACGTCATCGGGAGGCCCCGCCCCCTCATGTCACAGATGACGTCATCTGTGACATGAGGGGGCGGGGCCTCCCGATGACGTCATCTGTGACATGAGGGGGCGGGGCCTCCCGATGACGTCATCGGGGCCACGCCCCTAATGGCTATATAATAAGCTGAAGAGACCGGAGATAGGCATAATCAGCGGAGACGTCGGAGGAGGAGGACCGGAGGAAGAAGACAGCCGACAGCCGACAGCAAAAGAGCAGAAGACCGGAGAGGAGAAGAAAAGAAGGGAGGACAGCAGAAGAGGGGACAGCAGAAGACCCCGGAGAGAAGAACACAAGAAGAGGGGGACAGCAAAAGAGCAGAAGACCCCGGAGAGGAGAAGACAAGAAGGGCGGACAGCAAAAGAGCAGAAGACCCCGGAGAAGACCCCGGAGAGGAGAAGACAAGAAGAGTCGGATGAAGATTTTTAATAAACTTTCCAAAACGTCTCTTGTCGTTATTTCCATACACTGCCTTTTATGGGGTGAATGGGTAGGGGTACAGTGTACCCCATACCCATTCACATAGGGAGGGGGTCCGGGATCTGGGGGGCCCCCTTGTTAAAGGGTGCTTCCAGATTCCGATGAGCCCCCTGCCCGCAGACCCCCACAACCACCGGCCAGGGTTGTGGGGATGAGGCCCTTGTCCTCATCAACATGGGGGCAAGGTGCTTTGAGGTGGGGGGTGCAGAGCTCCCCCTGCCCCAAAGCACCAACACCCCCCCATGTTGAGGGCATGTGGCCTGGTGTGGTCCAGGGGGGGTGGGGCCGCTCGCTCGTCCCCTCCCCTTTCCTGGCCTGCCGGGCTGCATGCTCGGATAAGGGTCTGGTATGGATTTTGGGGGGGACCCCACGCCGTTTTTTCGGCATGGGGCTACCCTCAAATTCCATAACAGACCCGAAGGGCCTGGTTTGGAACCTTGGGGGGGGGACCCCACGCCGTTTTTTTCACATTTTGGCGTGGAGTTCCCCCTCAAGATTCCCACAGCGCAAGTCACCCCGCAAGTCGGATCCGACTTGCGGTGTTGCGGTGCGACCTCCATTCAAATCAATAGGCTCCCATAGGGAACCATTGATTTTGAATGGAAGAAAAAAAAACGTATAACGTGGCTTAACGCACGTTAAGCAACGTTATAGCAAAGTTATTCAGCTGTTAGCAGCGTCAGGCGTTTTTAACGCTGTAACGCTGGTCCTCAGAACGCGCAGGTGGTGGGTTCTTGTTGCAGCCTAAAAACGCCTAAGCCACTTACAGCTCAAAAACGTCTGAGTGTGCATGAGGCCATAGAATAACATGGAGGGGCGTTTTTAGGCTGCAAAAAGAAAACGCCTGACGCTGCTTACAGCAGCGTTAAAAACGTCCCGTGTGCATGGGGCCTAAAAGTATAAATGCTTTATATGATAAAGTTGCTCAGCTAAATAATCTTTAGTATTAACAAAGTTTCTAAACTGTTATGGGAGGGATGAATGACAGTATATTGCATGATTTTTTTTCTTTTCCAGTAGTTTTTTGGCTAGAAGTAGTACTAGAAAAATAGATCTAAATGACCCATAGCAACCAATTAAATGTTTTGCATTTTCTTACTTGCGCAAGGAAAGTGACCCCCCACAATCTAGTTGCACTTTCTCTTGGTATAAGTTTTCTGATTGACCCCCTTTACCCAGGAAACAAATTGCCTCTAATCACATTTTTATGTTACCGGAGGTGTAACTCGTGGTCATTGTGGCATTATGTTACAGGCCAGTTGGTCGTCTGTACTCTCTGTTCCTGTGTGATGAAGACAAAACAGATCTGGCTTTTCTCGGCTCACATGCTCCCTCTGCTGGCTCGCCTCTGCCTTGTTCCTATTGAGACCATCGTCGTCATTAACAAGTTTGCTATGATTTTCACTGGACTCGAAGTGCTGTACTTTTTGGCATCCAACCTGCTGGTGCCTTTTAACCTTGCTAAGACAGCATACAGGGAGCTGGTTCAGGTAAAATGTTTTATATAAATGCTGAAGAACTATTATGAATCTTGTTTAATTTGACATGTTGCAGTATTGATCTACATGGGTGTGGACATTTTTTAAAAATGTACTTGTACAAGGAACTAATTTGGGGTCCCAATCAACTTGTCCTGATAAAAAAAATATATATTTTTAACCAAAAACGTATTTGAATAAGTTGAAGGGTTGATGTTTTTTATTAGGTAGAAGTGCATTTAGGAATGTCTGGGGCTTTTAAAAACGAAAGGGGCTTTATGGGGACTTAAACTTTTAATGTTTTTACCATTGTGCTGTTTCTCTTAGGGCTCTTTCACACGGCCGTTCAGTTTTTTTTGCCCGATCAGGTCTTTTTTTTTTTTTTTTGAAACGGACACGTTGAAAACTGAACTGAAAGGACGAAAAACGGATGTCAGCGGATGGTCATCCGCTGACATCCGTATTTACATAGAGATACATTATGTCCATGTGAAAGAGCCCTTTCTCACCTCCCTGCCTGTCTCCAGCACCATACCCGGGAACTGGCAAGGAGGTGAGAGATCTTGCAGTGTGACAATTGGGTGCTTGTAGGGAAAGGGAAGTGTCAGGGCCTCTTGGCACTCAGCAGAAGCGCATTTGCTAAGTGAGTAAACGAGGCGCCAGCACAAATGAAGGTAAAAAAAAAAAACTACTAGACTCCTTTAGGTTACCCTTGCACATGGAAACACTTGGGTGCTCAGTACAAGCGCATGCTGAGCTGAGCAGCCAAATCATGCTCTGGTGTCCACTCCGTTAACCACTTTTAAGACCATGCTTTCCTAATTAGAACCCCCAAATATATTGCGGTCATATGAATAAAATGGCGGTTAATGCAATTTTTTATTTCACACGGTATTTGCGCAACAGTTTTTCAAACACTATTTGTTTTTGGACAAAATATACTTTTATGAACGTTAATATAAAAATGATACCTAACATTTTGCGCGCGCTCGTGGAATAGTGACAAACTACGATACCTAAGTCTCCATAGGTGACATTTTAACATTTTTTACAGGTTACCAGTTTAAAATTAGAGGAGGTCCTGTACTAGAATTATTGCTCTCGCTATAAAGTTTGCGGCGATATCTCACGTGTGGGACGACCACCGTTTACATATGCATGCGCGACCTACGTATATGTTCGCTTCTGCACATGAAGATGGGGTAAAAGAAAATGTTTTCATTATTTTATTAAAAAAAAAAAAAGTTTTTTAACTGTCCCTTAAAAGCACTTTTATTGCTATGACAAGAAATGTAAACGTCCCTTGTGATAACAATTGAGCATGACAGGTCCTCTTCATGAATACATCTGGGGTTGTTAAAACCCCAGATATCTCTACCCCTTAAAAACATCAGATCAAAAAATAAAATGCATTGATCTGATGGTCTCCAAAAAAAGAAAAAAAAATTGTTTACATCCGCCATAAACCAGAACTGACATCATGACCTTGTTCCCGGCCACCTAGATTATAGAGGTGAGGAGAGGCAACCTAGTGTCACCTCGATGGCAAGCCGCGCGAACCGCCGGATTTGTTTCCTGAGCTCGCTGGTGTTTCTCAGGCTTACCATTCTCACCGGTAAGCCCAGGAAGCAATTTGGCTGTTCACGTAACTGGCCATAGAGGTGAAGAGAGATGATCTGGTTTCTCCTCACCTCTATGATCTAGGAGGCCAGGGGCAAGGTCAAGATGTCACTTCTCGTTTATGGCGAATGTAGACTATTTTTTTTGGAAAGCATCAGATCAGTGTTTCCTGGGCTTGCCGGTGAGAATGGTAAACCTGAGAAACAGACGAGGGGGGGTTAATGGCCCCTCCCGTTGCTTCTAAAAGCAATTTAGCGGCTAATCAGCCGCTCGGACCGCTTTTAGTAAAAAGAGAATCGCCAGCTGAACATAGAGTAAACCTTGCTTGCAAAAACTGAGACGAGAGAGGGCTATGCAGTAAGACCCGCTAGCACAAAGGTGAATATATACCTTCTAAACAATGAAACAAAAAACAAGTGCAGCGCTAATAAATGAATGACCTATCATAAAAAGCAAAATAATGATCATGAGTAAGTGAGTGTGTCCATAATACAAAAACAAACTGAAGAGTGAATATCCAATCCTCTATAATAGTCCGTAATCAGCGGTAGAGAATAGGCTGTAATGTGCAAGTGTCTATACACACACCAAAATATAGTGAAAAGAAGTTCATAAGAATGGTGAATCCACCTCGAATGACTATAGCAATCAGTGGCAATGCTCCTCCACCAACATATATATGTGCTTACCAGATATCCTGAGAACATGTATCTTTTTGTTTACAATCTCATCGGGCACTGGAAAGACCCCTTTTAGGGTATAAGGACGTCCTCTCAGCCAAGAAATGGTAGACTTGCTAAATAAATGCTCATCAGATGGAGCCAGAAAAGCTTCATGCATCAGCTACCCAGCTTTCCTCATTCTTTAACATCCAGAAATGCACTAGTGTTTTTTCCTTTCCCTATGTGACTGTGGCACTCTCGTGTGTGGCAGTCACTCGAGGTGGATTTACCATTCCTATGAACTTTTTCCTGAACTTTTTTTTCACTATATTTTGGTGTGTGTATAGACACCTACACATTACAGCCTATTCTCTACCGCTGTTTACGGACTAGTACAACAACAACAAAAAAAAAACACCTGCCTAGCGTCCGGAACATGTATGTCCTGGGTGTCGGGCGATATGATGTCATCCCTGGTTCTAGCAAATGTGCAATACTAAAATCTGCCAAAGTTTAAATGACCTTGCTAAGATTCAAACATTGTACACATTATCAAGGTCACTGAACGGTTGCTCTGAGAGAGTCTGATACAGGACAAGACCTCTAAAGACTGGTTGCAGGGATTCCCAGGCCTAGTTCTCAGTAGTATTCAGTACCACTTTATTACAGTTTTAAAAATTAGTTTACTTCAGATTCTTTGAATAAGTTTGAAAAACATGCATTGCTGGTGACTACAGAAGCTTGGACTAGAAAAACACTTTTTTGTCTATCGTTCATTGACAGACGCAGCTCCATATAATTCTTGACCATTGGGTTATGCTGCCCCCTACAGGAGTAGAACACTAGGCAGGAAAAAGCTTTACCACGCCTATGGGGCCGTCCCTGCAGGCATACACCCACACACTCTGCTATAAGCGTCAGTTTGTTTCTGCTTAGTTTAGTACTTAGTTCCCTCCTGGGACTTCGGTCTTAGCTTTTTTTTTTTTTTTTTTTTGGTAACCTTTTTGTAAAACTTCACTTTTTAGTTAATTTTGTTCCTGTGAGAACTACAAGCAACAGCCGGCTGGGTTTCGGACTGGATATACTAGATCCTTAAGGTCTCCCAGCCTGGCCAACGAACGTTCGCAGGTTATAGTCCAGCACTAGGCCTCCCCACAACAGAGGCCCGATGGATGGTGCTGGCCTCTGAGTAAAACACCTCGCCGGGACACATACGACCCGGGTCGCCCTGAGTCACAGCGTACCCCCTGGCTGTCAGCACCTCCACCCCGGGTGGAGAGGTAGTCTGTTCGGAGTGGTGCCCACCTGATGCCGTTGATATGGTAGGTGTCCCTCCATTTCTCTGGCGGTCCTGGGGTGGACGTGGCCCCCCCCCCCCTCCCCTAGGAAAGTCAGACCCTCGGGTATCCCTCGGTTCCCCTGGCCTCTCGGTGACACCAGGCCCCCCCTTAGGCTCCCCCCCCCCACAAGTAGTTTCCTACTTCAGGAGGGCACATGTATTGTGGCTGCTGTGGCGCTTCTGCGGAGGGGGGGGGGTGGGGGCTATTCTGGTGGGGGCCCCTCCTGGGGACCCCCCTGATGCCATGGTCTAATGACCCTCCTGGGGGGTCGTGGGGGGCCGCAATTTTTAGTAGTTTCGCTCTGCATCAATGTAAAAATGTTCCCATCGAAATGCATGGGCTGCCATGTTTTGGTAGTTTCCCCGAAAGGAATGCATTGGGCGGCCATTTTCTTGGTGTCCACGATCGCTGGACAGCAGGGAGAAGCTAGGGTGACTCTAGTACAGGACCCAGGTTTATCCTGTTCCTGTGTCAGATAGTTTTTCTCATTGCACAGAGCATTTCTATATCCCTCCATATCGTTTTGGTGGTATGTTACTGGGGTCCCTGTAGGTATTTCTCATTCACCCTGCTGCAGGCTGTGCTAGGGCTTGGACTTGTGGTGCTGCTGGTGCAGTTTTGCAGTTTTTTCTTTATTAAGTTAAAAATGGAGTCCCAGGACCAAATCTCACCCACAGACCCCCCTCAGTGCGGTCGCAGCCCCTGTCTGCATTTACAGCAGTTTTGTAAAACCTGGTGTCAAAAGTGGATTTAGTTTTAAAAACTGCCACTAGTAGAAAGCGCCCTAATGCCTTCTCCTGCCACTCTGGTATCCTCAGATTGAGGTAGATGTGGACGCATGCCATCCTGGAAGATCTGCGTCTTCGCATTCTGATGGCGAAGAGGATGTATCCTCGTCAGCAGCCGCGCGGGAAAGCACGCTGGTGGAGGCACTTATAGTGTCAGTGCCGGAAACCCTAAAAATGGCAGATGATTCTACAGCGTTAGGGAGGCAGGTGTCTTTTTGGCCCCCGCAAATCCCAGAAGTTGGGCAAGGTTTTTCCCTGTCCGGAACTTTGTGACAACATTGTCAAAGAACAATGGCGGCGCATCAAACAAATGTTAGTGGTGCCTATGTATATAGACTTACCCTGTGTATAGACTGATTGAGTCTCTGTCCCAACATTTGCATGTGATAGCGGCCTCAATACTGAAACTGGTCTTTGTGATCACTCTGGGGTCACAGACCACAACGGAATGGGCGAAGTTGCTGAAAGGTAACTTGGAAATGAAGCAGCTCTCGCAGGGCCTAATAGAGCTAACAGACAAAATGGTCCAAGCCCTTCTGTGTATATATGTGATGCGTTGCTGGATGCGGCTCCACTGGTAGCCAGAGTGTCTGCGGTAGGAATTGCTATTAGACGCATGGTGTGGCTAAAAAGCTGGTCTGCGGACCAGGCCTCCAAAAAGGCTCTTTCTGACCTTCTCTTTACGGGGGACAGGTTGTTTGGGTCCTCCCTGGATGAGTTGATCAATGGCTTTGCGGGTGGGAAGAGTAATTTTCTCCCCTAATCCACCAAGGGCAAGACACCATGTAATAGATGGGGAGCCTTCATTTACTGCTCATAGGCGGCCCTTTCATACCTCCGGGTCGCAGGAGAAAGGAGCTAAGCCATTCAGGTCTTCTGGGGGTTCCAAGAAGACATGGTCTGGTAAGCCGAGAACAGGCCAATCCGGATCTGCGGACAAATCCTTGTCAGCATGAAGGGACGCCCTCACCCGTTTCTGGGGTGAGGGGACATCTTCGCTTCTTTCTGGAACCATGGACTTCCTTGATAAAATGGGTTCACAAACTGATCCGATTGAGGTACAAGATCGAATTCAGGTTCCGACCGTCAGACATGTTCTTCCCGTCCAACCTCCGCCTATCTTCAGATCTGTTAACGAACCTACGAGAGGCGGTGCAAGATCTGCTGTCGCAGGGAGTGATTGTGCCGGTTCCCTCTCGGGAACGTTTTCAGGGGTTTTATTCAAACCTGTTTACTGTGCCACGAAAGGGTGGCAAAGTGTGTCCAATCCTGGGTCTCATAGCTCTTAACCGCTTTGTGTGGATAAAGAAGTTTAGAATGGAGTCTATTCGCACGGTGGTGGCGTCCCTACATCAGAGAGACTCGTTGGCCCCTAACGATATGAAGGAAACATATCTACACATCACTAGCTATGCTGGACACCAGCGTTTTCTTCGCTTCGCTGTGAGAGAGGAGCACTTTCAATTTGTGGCATTACCCTTTGGTCTCGCCTCTGCTCCCAGGGTCCTCACAAAAGTGTTGGCTCCGATATTGGCACTTCTACTGCAGAGGGAGATTGCTGTCCTGAGGTACCTGGACGATCTCCTGTTAAGAGCAGATTCTCATTCAGCTCTGTTGAGGGATTTGGCAATCACTGCAAGGACTCTGCAAGAGTTCAGCTGGACTATAAATTTTGCAAAATCAGCCCTGGTTCCATCCTCAAGACTAGGTATGTATGAAGGTCTACCTGGGTCTTTCTTAGTCTGGATTCTGCTTCAGGGAGGGTTTTTCTTCCCTTGGACAAGCTGCAGAAGTTGCAGAGGGCGATTCATCCTTCCCAAGATCCAAAGTCTTTGGATTCTAGGATTCGGTTGAGTCACAACACAAAGACTGCTCTTCCATGGTGGCTTCACTCGTTGGCATTGCGCCGGGGCAAGTCTGTCCTTTCATTGTATTGGGCCGTGGTCACCACGGATGCCAGCCTCTCCGGCTGGGGAGGAGTGCTGGGGAATCTGTGTGCCCAAGGGTCTTGGACAGTGGAAGAGTCTAGACTACCGATCAATGTTCTCGAACTCAGGGCAATAACGTTCTGTCTTTGTCACTGGACTAATTGTCTACAAGGTTGTTCAGTCTGGGTTCAATCGGACAAAGCCACAGCCATGGCTCACATCAATCATCAAGCGGGCACCAAGAGTGTCTTAGTGGCCTGGGAGGTGCCGAGATCTTGAAATGGGCAGAGAATTTTGTTCCGGCTCTCTCCGCGGTACACAGCCAAGGTGTGGAAAACTGGCAGGCGGACTACTGTCAGGTGTTGGATCAGGGGGAATGGTCTCCACACCCAGAGGTGTTTCATCTCCTGTGTGCTTGGTGAGGGGCACCCGATGTTGACCTGTTGGCCTCTTGGCTCAACAAGAAGGTTCAAAGGTTTGTAGCCAGGTCACGGGATCCCCTAGCCGACGCCGTAGATGCACTCCTTGGGGTCATTATCGGCTGATCTATGCGTTTTCACCGCTTCAACTCCTGCCGAGACTTCTGCGCAGAATAGAAGCGGAGGGGATTCCAGTCATTCTGGTGGCTCCAGACTGTCCTCGTCGGTCTTGGTATGCAGATCTGGTAAGATTGGTCGCCGATGCTCCTTTTCGGAAGATCTGCTGTCTCAAGGGCCAATCTTCTATCCTGCTTTACAGTCGCTGGCTTTCACAGGGCTGACTGTTAAAAGCCAGGTGTTGAAGAATAGGGGTCTTTCTGATTCAGTGATTCCTACACTGTTGAAGGCCAGGAAGTCTACTTCCAGGAAGATCTATCATCGTTCATTTCACGGTGTGAATCCATGAAGGTGCATCCTCGCCTCTTTTCGGTGGCTGGGATCTTGAATTTCCTTCAAAGAGGTGTCGAGCAGAAGTTGGCCCTGGCTACTATTAAAGGCCAAGTGTCGGCCTTGGCTGTGTTTTTTTCAACGTCATTTAGCCTCCTTTTGAGAACATTATGGAGATCCCTCTGCTTACCTTGTCTCAGAAGGTTACCTTTTTGGTGGCTTTCCTGCCATTTGCCTTATTTGGTGGTCCGCAAAGATAAAGTGGTACTTCGACCTAGTCTAAACGTTTCCTCCGAAGGTGGTTTCTGATTTCCATCTAAATTAAGACATTGTGCTGCCTTCTTTATGTTCTAAGCCCATGCATTCTAAGGAAATTGCTTTGCATTCTTTGGATGTGGTTCAGGCAATTAGGGTTTATTTGGCGGCTACTAAATCTTTCAGGAAACCAGATTCTCTTTTTGTCCTTACAGAAGGACCTAGAAAGGGATTGGCTGCGTCTGCTGCAACCATTTCTAGGTGGATCAGGCAGACGGTGGTTCAGGCTTGTTCGCTGAAGGGTCAGGTTCCACCTTTCCCTGTTAAGGCGCATTCTACTAGGGCGCTGAGTGCTTATTGGGCTTTTCGCCATTAGGCGTCAGTGATACAAGTTTAAAAGGTGGCAACTTGGTCGTCTGTGCACATGTTCACAAAATTTTATAAAGTGGATGTGGTGGCATCTTTGGATGCTTCTTGTGGCCGCAAGGTTTTGCAGGCTGCAGTTTGAAAGATGCTTAGTCTCTTTGAGGCTCCTGTTCCTGGTTGAACTCTATATTCTCAGGTTGGCTAAAGTTTTGGCCTTGTTAGGAATTACTTTCTTTTTCTGCGTTGTTTTTCCCACGCCTCATGCAAATACTGCTTTGGGACATCCCAATGGTCAGGAATAATATGGAGCTGCGTCTGTTAATGAACGATAGAGAAAACTGGATTTTTATCTTACCGTAAAATCCTTTTCTCTGAAGTTCATTGACAGACGCAGCACCCGCCCCTCTATCTTGAGTGGGTTGGGGTGTTTCCTCAAAACACTGCTTGCAATGAAACTGAAGCCTATAGCAGAGTTTGCGTGTTTGCCTGCAGTGACGGCCCCATAGGCATGGTAAAGCTTTTTCCTACCTAATGTTCTACTCCTGTAGGGGGCAGCATTACCCAATGGTCAAGAATTATATGGAGCTGCGTCTGTCAATGAACTTCAGAGAAAAGGATTTTACGGTAAGACAAAAATCCAGTTTTTTTTTTTTTTTTTTTTTTAGGTAATTTTTATAATTTTTCAACAAGGTACTGTCCATATACATTGTACCTGCAAATGATGTGCACTATGAGATGAGCGAATATGACATCCTTGGTGTAGTCAGCTTTTTGTTTAACCTCCCTGGCGGTATTCCCGAGTGTGGCTCAGGGTTAACTTTCAGTACCAAAAGCGGTAACCCTGAGCCACACTCGGGATTACCCTAGAACGTTACTCACCTCCCCTGCGATCCCCCGCCGTCCTCAGTCTCTCCCCGCTCTGTGCACAGCCGATTGCCGGCACTTGCCCGCCTATTCCCTCCCCGCGATCGTTGCAACGCAGGGGGGTGGAACCGGCGGCAAATTCAAAAGTGTAAATACACAAATTACATAATACAAAGTTGTGATCTTAATGGATTACACTGTATCATTCCATTTCAGCACAGAATTGCACCTGGTGACTTTTCCAGTGCCCTGCCTGTGCTTTTCCAGTCCTTTGTGTCTGGAAAAATTTGAATGACCATGGCGTCCAAAAAGCTTCTTTTTTTTTTTTTTTTTTCCAAAAGCGATTTTAGACGAACTGGAAACGGCGACAGCGAAATTTAGATTGAAGAACTGAGCGATAGCGATTCGTGGGAAAATTCATCATCAGGTACGGAAAGTGACGACAGCGACGATTTTGATGTCTCTTTCTGGCACATAGCTTGTGGAATTTGGGAAGTATATCAAATGATTCTTCAGAATTTCCAAAGGAGCTATGTGCCAGAAAGAGACATCAGAATCGTCGCTGTCGTCACTTTCCGTACCGGATTACTCTTTTTCCCACAAATAGCTATCGCTCAGTTCTTCAAGTAACTCAGTTTCACTGTCGCTGTTTTCCAGTTCGTCTAAAAGCGCTTTTGCGCAAAAAGAATGCTTTTTGGACGCCATGGTCGTTCTCTATTTTCCAGGCACAAAGAACTGGAAAAGCACAGGCAGGGCACAGTCACCAGCTGCAATCCTGTGGTGAAATGGCATGATGCAGTGTAATCCGCTAGGATCACAGCTTTGTATCATGTCATTTAGTGTATTTACTCTTTTGAATTTGCCGCTGGTTCCACCCCCCCTGCGTCGCAATACTAGCAGGGAAGGGAACCGGAAGGCAGGTGCCAACATCTGCCGAGCACACAGCGGAAGGACAGTGGGGGAGGACGGCAGGGGATTGCAGGGGAAAGCGAGTTTTTAAAATTGTGAAACAGATTTCTATGCAAAACAATGTACCGCTTTTAGCACAGAAATCCTGACATAATCAGACTGCCAGGGAGGTTAATTTGCATGGAGTATCATCCATGCTGCCCTAGCTTGATTGAGGTATTTTATGCTGTTTACTATTACACTGTGTGCACAGTATTTATAAAGTTGTATTTTTATAGGATTCATTTCATTATTGAACAACTACAGTGCTCTTGGTCAATCTCAAATGTTGAACCTCAAACCTGGATAATTAGGAAAAGTAAAAGTTTGGTTTCCTTATCTTGGCCATGTCTCTGAACACTGAACACCTTGTACTTCTTGGCACTCCAGATAGGTTACAGTTCTGGAATGACAGTACTGGAGGATAATGGGTAGTAGCTTCATGTTTTTTCTCAACACATTTCTTGCAACCGTCTGGACTATTTGCAACAAAACCGCTTGATGGTTCCGTGATCACGCCCCATTGTCTTAGCAGTTTGCTGAATACTTTTTACAATTTTTGACTTTTCAGAGTCAGTTAAATCTGATTTTTGGCCCATTTTGTCCAAGGAAAAGAAGCTGCCCAATAATTATGCACTTTTTGATATAGGGTGTTGATCTCTTTAGGCCACACCCTCCCTCGTTACACAAATACACATCACCTGAAATCCTTAAATCCAATAAGCATTCATGTTTATACAGCTTGCAGTTGGACAATATGCAAAAAAAATAATGATTTGGTCAAAATACTAACTTGCCTAATAATTGTGCACACAGTGTAGTTGCTTTAGGCACTTTCCAAGTTTTGCATTTTTTTTTTCTTGGAAACATGCGATGGTAAGAGGGAGCTGACTAGAAATGTAGATAATCTGTTCGTCCCATGCTTTCAGAGCTACAGCAGCCTCAGTATGTTCCAAATACAGATTTCAATAAAGTGATTAACGTAGATCTGTAGTCAATCTAACAATAGTAAACTGTCAACTGAATTATAATTTCCCTTTCCAGAAAGCCCACAAAACCCAGATGGGATTATGTAAATATTAATGTCTGATAGTAATGTGGCACTTGGGTTCTTTTCCTACTGCATGACACTTTTGGTCATTGATGCTGCTCATTGCAGTTAGTGGCCAAAAGGAGGCAGGTGATAGCACAGACATCTAGCCAAAGTCAGTGTTTCCATAAGGAAGGATCCACACTTTAGTAATCCATTGCTGTGCTTAACATGTCCCGTGTCTCTAGTTTCAGTAAGAATAAAATAACAGTTAATCTTATCCGTTATTTCCACTTCCTTATTTCAGGAGGTTTCTATCTATAAAATATCTAGTCTGTGCAGAATTGCCACCAGAGCTGACATACTCCCCTTCTTTCCATGCTTTGTCCCATTGTCCTCTCTGCCACCTATCAAATGCAGAAGTGCTTGTCAGTGTGGTTACAAAAAAACAAAATGATTGACAGCGGCTTCTTTCTCCAGGGGGCATCAAGGGAGTGTCTTAATTGAACTTTGCAGAAATGTATAGCTGATACAAAAACATACTAAAGGTGCAGGCAAACACAAAGGAGAGCCTGTAGAATTCAGAAGACTGTTTACTGTTGTTAGATTGAATGCAAGTACGCTTTAAAGACCTCATTGTGGGAATCTTTTTTTATTATTAGCTCCATTTGCTCCAAGAAAATATACAGGTGCATCTCAAAAAATTAAAATATCATCAAAAAGTTAATTTATTTCAGTAATTCAATTCAAAAATTTAAACTCATTTTATATAGATTTATTGCACACAGAGTGATATATTTCAAGCATTTTTCTTTTATTTTTGATTAAAATGGGTTACAGCTAGTGAAAACCCAAAATTCAGTATCTCAGAAAATTTTGAAAATCTTGTCTCTCTCTCATGGTGTCATTCTCTAATCAGCTAATTACCTGAAAACACCTCTAAAGGTTTCCTGAGCCTTTAAATGGTATCTCAGTCTGGTTCAGTAGGTACACAATAATGGGGAAGACTGCTGACTTGACAGTTGTCCAGAAGATCGTCATTGACACCCTCCACAAGGAAGGTAAGTCACAAAAGGTCATCCCTAAAGAAGCTGGCTGTTCACAGAGTACTGTATCCAAGAAAATTTATGGAAAATTGAGTGGAAGGAAAAAGTGTGGTAGAAAAAAGTGCACAAGCAACACAGGATTCTGAATTTTCAGAAGTCCGCTCTGGTTCTCTCCACAAAGCTGGACTATCTGGGCCTTGATTCTGGACTCGGCCTTAGCCAGTGTGCTCCTTCCCCTGGACAAACTCCAGAAATTGCAGGCTGCAATTCGCCTCCTGCTGTCCAACAAATGGTCATCCCTCCGGACTTGCATGCAGGTGCTGGGCCCGATGGTGTCTACCTTCAAGGCGGTTCTGTTTGCACAGTTTCATACGAGGTTCCTGTGAGGGAAATTCTGACCTAATGGGACAAGACTCTATAGTCTCTAGACAATCCGATTCAGGGGAACGAAGGAGTCCCTGATATGGTGGCTTCTTTCTCTGGCGCTTCGGCTGGGAAATTCCTTCCTCCCCTTGTATTGGACAGTGGTCACCACGGATGCCAGCCTGTCCGGCTGGGGAGGCATTCTCGGCAAGCATTCTGCTCAGGGGATCTGGACACTGGAAGAGTCCAGACTCCCGATCAATGTCTTGGAACTCTGAGCGATCAGACTGTGTCTGGATCATTGAAAGGGTCGTCTTCAGGGTTGTCCAATGCGCATTCAATCAGACAATGCCGCGGCCGGGGCTTATGTCAATCACCAAGGGGGCACAAGAAGTGGCTCTGGAGGTAGCTGGCATTCTAAGGTGGTCAGAATGGTTTGTTCCAGACCTCTCCATCGTACACATTCCCGGGGTGGAAAATTGGCAGGCGGATTACCTCAGTCAGCAGGCGTTGGACTATGGGAAGTTGTCTCTTCATCTGGAGGTGTTTCATCAGCTGTGTCTCCGGTGGGGCACTCCAGTGGTGGATATTTTGGCTTCTCGGCTCAACAGAAAGGTGCAGAGGTTTGTGGCTCAGTCACGGGATCCTCTGGCTGACGCCACAGAAGCACTGGTGGCCCAGTTGGGTCAGTATAGTCTGATTTATGCCTTCCCTCCTCTCAAGCTTCTGCCAAGACTTCTCTGCAGTATCGGGGCAGAAGGGATTCCGGTCATCCTAATGGCTCCAGACTGGTCTTGCTGGGCTTGGTGCGCCTATCTGGTGCGGCTGGTCGCTGACATTCCTTGGCAGCTTCCTCTCGGGGAGAATCTGCTGTCCCAGGGACGGATATTCCATCCTGCTTTACAGTCTCTGGCTTTGACGGCTTGGCTGTTGAATGCCAGGTGCTGAAGGATAGGGGTTTATCTGAGTCAGTGGTTCCTACACTGTTGGAAGTTAGGAAATCTACTTCTAGGAAGATCTACCATCATACGTGGGAGATGTAAATTGCGTGGTGTGAGTCTTTTGGGGTTCTTCCTCGCTCCTTCAGTGGCTCGGTTGTTGACCTTCCTTCAACAAGGCATTGAACAGAAATTGGCCTTGAGTACCACCTAGGGCCAGGTGTCGGCTTTCTCGGTCTTCTTCCAAAGACTTTTGACCACACACTCCCTGGTGCATACCTTTCTTCAAGGTGTACAACATTTGGGTCCTCCAGTGCGGGTTTCCTTGCCCCTTTGGGATCTTAATTTGGTGCTTCAGCTTTACAGAAGCCTCCCTTTGAAAATATTCGGGAGATTCCCCTGCTTACACTGTCCCAGAAGGTGGCCTTTTTAGTGGCTATCACCTCTGCGTGCAGGGTGTCGGAACTATCGGCGTTATCCTGTCGTTCACCTTACCTGGTGATTCACAGGGATAATGTGGTTCTTTGCCCCTGTCCGTTGTTCCTTCCAAAGGTTGTCTCTGATTTTCATTTGAATGAGGACCTTGTGTTGCCTTCCCTGTGTCCCAGGCCTAAACACCTGAAGGAAATTGCCTTGCATGCCTTGGATGTGGTCCAGGCAATTAGGGTGTACTTAGTCTTTCAGACTCTTTGTGCTTGCGGATGGACCTCAAAGGGTTGTCAGCTTCCTCTGTGACCATTTCCAGATGGATCAGACAGACGGTGGTTCAGGCCTATTTCATTAGGGGTCATGTTCCTGCTTTCCCTGTCAAGGCGCACTCTACTAGGGCGCTTAGTGCCTCCTGGGCTTTCTGTCATCAGGCGTCAGTGATGCAGTTTTGCAAGGTGGCCATCTGGTCGTCGGTGCTCACTTTTACAAAGTTTTATAAAGAACGTGTGCTGGCATCTGTGGATGCTTCTTTTGGTCCCAATGTTTTAAGGGTGTGTTGTTTTTTCAGGTGGGCTCCAGTTCAGTTGAGCTCCTGTTGCCTGGTTGGCTAATGTTTAGCCTTGGGACTTTTTTTGTTCCTCGCCCTCATGCTTAACACTGCTTTGGGACGTCCCAATGGTTATGAATATCAGGAGCTGTGTCTCTCAATGAACAAAAGAGAAAATAGGATTTTTGACTTACCGTAAAATCCATTTCTCTGATGTTCATTGACGGACACAACACCCACCCCTTTGTGTTATAATTCTCCTGATACTGCTTGTAACAAACAAGTGGCTATAGCAGAGAAGAGGGAGTATACCCCTGGGACTGCCCATGGATGTAGCCATAACCTTTTCTGCCTAGTTTCCTACTCCTGTAGGGGGCAGTATAACTCAACGGTTATGAATATCAGGAGCTGTGTTCGTCAATGAACATCAGAGAAATGGATTTTATGGTAAGTCAAAAATCCCAATTTCTATTGGTCTTATGCAATATTCGAACCACTTAAGGACCAGAAGGTTTTACCCCCTGTCTAGTCAGGAGTAAGGAACTGGGCTCCCGGCTGGGATCTCTGGTCCTACCATTTTTTTCTTCTTCTTTACATCTTTTTTGTTTTTTCTCTCGGGAGATCTACAGTCAACTGCTGGGCTGGGCAACAGGCTGTAGAATCTAGATCCAGTGGTCGCCTCATCCCAGCCAGTGAGAACGTGCAGACCGCAGCTACGTGATAAGTCGGCCCGCAAGTTAAACATCTCGCAGGGTCGCATACAATTGGGCTTGGGTCAGCTTTGCAGAGGGCGCAGGGAAGATCTTGGCAGCATGCGTCAGCGTTTGTAGCTGATGGTGGCCATTTTTTCTTAGTCTGGCTGGTCTTGGGTTGGGAGCCATGTTTGTTTAGCCTGATGTCACAGGGGCCATTTTCCCTTAGTGGGAGACACTGGAAACGACCAAAGCCACGTGGGGATGTCTAAGCTCCTCCTCTTCCTCAGTTTCTGCTTCCTGTGCATATGTGACTTATGAACAGGGATGGCATCCATGATGATGCTGGGTTCGAATTCTTGGTGCTCCTCTGGTCAGTAGGGGGAGTCCTTGGGGTTTATCTCTCTCTGCTGATAGGTACCCTGTGCCTTGAGGGGATCTTTTAGTGGTGCCAGAAGTTTGTTTTTGTACTGCAAGGCCTTCCTTTCCTTATGGAGCCTCAAGGTCACATCTCTCCCACTGATCCCTTCATGGAGGTGATAGGTCCCTCAGAACCCCAGCTTCCCATGGTTGCACTGACAGCGGTCCTGCAGCTCTCTGTGTCCCAGATGGAAGTGACGTGTGGGGAAAAAGCCCTGGAGGAAGTGTCCCCCACTTTCCCTGCTTAGTGTGTTTCATCTGATTCTGAGCCTGATGCCGCTGTGGACGTGGTGCCCGTCCAGGGGGACTTAATATCACACCCCCAGATCCATAGGATAGTGAGGATGATCCCTCCATGTTGCAGCAGCAAATGAAAAAGCACTGGTAGACGCACATCACTGCAGTGCGTGAGACTTTAGAAATGGAGGATGTGGCTGTTGTAGCCACGGACGTGGCTGTGTCGTTTTGGTACGTATAAGTCGCCTCATACTCCAAAGGTGTTTCCTTATGTGCTTTATTTTGACAGGTTACCCTTTGTGGTTTTCTGTACGTTACCCTTTGGAGGAGTCACTTGTAAAAAAAAAAAAAAAAAAAAAAAAAAAAAAGTAGACTAGTTCACCTGTGGTGGACCCTCCTGTTTTCCAGTTGAATAAAGCAACCATGATCCCAGTAGAGGAATTCCCGTCCTTTAAGGACCCGGCTGAGAGGAAAGCTGAGGCTGTAGCTTGCAGCATGTTTACTATGGCTGGTTCGGCATTGTTTCCTGTCTTTGCCTCAGCCTTGGTGTCTTAGACCCTTACTGAATGGGCCAAGCTTTTGCGCCAGGACCTGGGAAGTGAGCAGGTCCCCGCTGCTTATGTTGATTTTAGCAGGCCAGTTGGTTCATGGGCTGCAGTTTATTTGTATTGCAGCTTTGGATACAGCTCCTGTGCTGTCCAAACTTTCTGTTTCAGCGGTGGTGATTAAGCGCGTGCTGTGGCTAAAGAATTGGTCCGCAGACCAGGCCTCTAAGAAAGCTCTCATTGATCTGCCCTTTCAAGGCGGTCGCCTGTTTTAAGGCTAATTTGGATGACCTCATTAAGGGTATCCGGGGGGGGGGGAAGAGTTCCTTCCTGCCACAGTAAAGGAAAGGGAAGGAGCCTCGTTGCAGACGGGGGCCTCCTTCTCAGCCCATAGAAAATGATTTTGTCCTCCTGGGACGGAGAATAAGGAAAATGGATCTTTTAAATCTTCCTCGGGAAGTTCCAAGCAACCTTGGTCTGATACGCCTAGAGCTAGCTTTTCAGACCAACAGACAAGACTCCTTCAGCGTTAAGGTCTGCCCTCACCAGTTATTGGGGTGGGGGGGGAAATCTTCGCTGGTTTCAGGCCCCGCGGACTTCTTTTGTGAGCGTCAAGAAGATCCGCAAAATGTTTCTTTTGGGGGTACCCAGAAAGGGGGGCAAAGCTTGTTCTTTTCAGGTTTTTTTTAGGTCCTGAGTCTCCTTGTTCTGATTTAATTCCTGCAAAGGTTCAGGTGGAGTCCGAACTACCTAAGGTCCCCCCTATCCCTGTCCAGGGAATTGATTTACCTAGGTCTGATTTTAATTCTGACCAGGGTGGTCTTTGCTCTGGACAAATTTCAGGAACCACAGGCCGTGATTCACAGGCTGCTGTCACACAAACAGTTCTCTATCCCGTTTTGCATACAGGTTCTGAGTCTGGTGGTATCCACCTTCAAGACGCACAGTCCTACATGTAGCTCCTTTAGCAGGTTCGGCTCCATAGGAGGATACTGAGGTTCGTGGCGGGATCACAGGTTTCTCTGGCAGGCGTCCAAGGGCCACGGTAACGCCAGTATCATTCTCGGCTCAGGCCTCTTCCGCAGTTCCTGTGAGGAATCAAGAACGAGGATCTTCCAATCAGTCTGGTGGCCATAAACGTCCTTTGGGGGCTTCCTCTCAGTGAAGACCAGTTGTCCCAAGGGCTAATCTACTATCCTGCTTTACAGTCGCTAGTTTTAATGGCTTAGCTATTGAAAGCCAGGTACTGAGGGATAGAGGTTTGTCTGGATCAGTGATCCCTACTATGGTGAAGGCAATGAAGTAGTCTTCAAGCAAGATATACCATCGTACGTGGAAAGCGTACATTTCTTAATGGGAGTCGGTTGGGGCTCATCCTCGATCCTTTTCTGTGGCTCGGATCTTAACTTTTTTCTTCGTTGATCAGAAGTTGGTTTTGAGTACCATCAAGGGTCAGGTGTCTGCCTTGGCATTCTTCTTTCAGGGACCCCTAGCCATGCACTCTTTAGTTCATGCCTTCATTCAGGGGTTTCGATATGTGGCTCCACCTGTAGGGTCTCTTTTGCCACCATGGGATTTAAATTTAGTGTTTTCGATTCTCCAGAAAGCTCTGTTTGAGAATATTTTGGAGATTTCAATGTCTGTTATCCCAGAAGGTGACATTCTTACTGGCTATTACCTTGGGCCGCAGGGTATCGGAATTGGCGGCATTATCCGGTTGCAGTCCCTATTTGGTGGTCCATAGGGATAAAGTGGTTCTTCATCCCTGTCCCATCTTTCCTGTCCAAAGTTGTCTTTACTTACATTTGAAAGAGGACATTGTGCTGCCTTCCTTGTGTCCCAAGCTGGCTCATCTCAAGGAATTTGCTTTGCATACCTTGGATGTGGTTCGTGCAATTCAGGTGTATCTGGGAACTACGGAGTCGTTTCGTAGGTCAGACTTGCTTTTTGTGGTTACAGACGGTCCAAGAAAAAGGCTGGCTGCTTCTTCGGCTACCATCTCCAGATGCATCAGACAGACGGTGACTCAGGCCTATTCTATTAAAAGTCAGGTTCCACCTTTCCCTGTCAAAGCACATTCTACTCGGGCGCTGAGACCTTCTTGGGGCTTCCGTCTTCAGGCATCAATATCGCAATTTTGCAAGGTGGCCACTTAGTCGTCAGTGCATACCTTCACAAACTTCTATAACGTAGATACTTTGGCATCTGCAGATGCTTCTCTAGGCCGCAAAGTTTTGCAGGCTGCTGTTTATGAGGGGCTGTTCGTACTTGAGGGGTGTTTTTCTTTAAACTCTTATTTTTTTTTTTTCAGACTGGGCTCCTGTGACCCGGTTAAGGCTCTTGTGTCCTGGTTAAGGGCGCTTTTGTTTAGCCTTGGATTATTTTCCCCACCCCTCATTCTCTTTTTGGCACTGGTTTTGGACCTCCCAGTAGTTATGAGTTATGGAGTGCTGTGTCCATCGAACGAAAGAGAAAATGGGATTTTTTTTTTGTACTTACCGTAAAATCCATTTCTCTGAGGTTATCGGCGGACACAGCACCCTCCCCTCTATGGAGTTCTGCTACTTTCCAATACTGCTTGCTACTAAACTGATTACTTAGAGCAGAGAGTGGGGTTATATACCAAGCTGAGGACGGCCCATGGACAGATCGGACACCTAACTAACACTTTTGAGAGGACCAGTGACCTTCATACAGTAATCAGTGCTAAAACTGTGCACTGTTACTGTACTAATGACACTGGCAGAGAAGGGGTTAACACCAGGCCGATCAAAGATGTGCTCATAGGGAGTGCTTTCTAACTGTATGGGGGTTGTACTCACTGGATGAACACAGAGACCTGTGTTTCTAAATAGGAGGAACACGGGATCCCTGTGTTCATCTCTGACAGAATAGCAGTCTGCCTTGTTTACATCAGCAGACTGCCGTTCTGTCTCCATGGGGAGTGATCGCGGACCACCCGACCTGATTGGCTCCCCCTCTGGCCGATCGGTGCATATGCGCGCCCCCACTATCTGTTACACGAAGCGGCATACAGGTAAGTAATTTCACACAATGGAGCTAACCTGCTGAAGTAAAACTTTGGCGGCTGGTTGGCAAGTGGCTAATTTTCTTTGATACTGAATTTTGGCCTTTCACTAGCTGTATGCCATAATCATCAAAATTAAAAGAAAGAAATGTTTGAAATTTATTACTCTGTGTAAAGAATCTATATAATATGAATTTCACTTTTTTAATTGAATTACTGAAATAAATGAACTTTTGAATGATATTCTAATTTTTTGAGATGTACCTGTATATCACAAAGTTGTGGTTTTGGCATTTTTTAATGATCTAAAAACCACTTGGCATAAAGTGTATTTCCAATTAGAAACAAATTCCTGTTTAACCTTTTGATCCCATAGGTTATGTTTCTCTTTCGTTCATTGATGGACACAGCTCCTGATTGTTCATAACCATTGGGTTATACTGCCCCCTACAGCAGTAGGACACTAGGCAGGAAAAAGCTTGACTAGGCATATGGGCAATCCCAGGGGGTATACACCCACTCTCAGCTATAGGCACTCAGTTTTTTTCTGCCTAGTAAGGACCTAGTTCTTGCTGGGATCTCTGGTCCTGGACATTTTTTTTCACTTTTAAATGGAATTTTTTATTTATTTTTTTATTTTGTACCTGTGAGAACTTCAATCAAGTGGCGGACTGGGCGGCAAACTGGATAATCTAGATCCTTAGGGTCCCCCCAGTAAGGCCAGCGAGCATGTGCAGACCGCAACTCTGCGCTAGGTTGGCCGCGACATAGCCCCATTGGACAGGGGCTGGTGTGCGAGTTAAACATCTCGCGAGGATGCATACGAACTGGCTAAGGCCTGATTTGCAGCATTTCCTTGTGCCCGACAGCACCCACTTAATGATGGAGTGGTGTCCTGTCCGGAGCTGTGCCCACCATGTTTTTGGTGTGGTAAGTAGCTGCCCCCCCCCCAACTACCCCTGAAGGGTTTTAGGGTGGATGTGGGCCCCTCCCTGGGATGGTCAGACCCCCCGGGTTCCCCTCTCCGCTCCCCCTGGCCCCTCTAAAATTTCGGTCACTGTGAGTCTTTCCGACCCTTGGCCGGCGTCCCCTTTCCGGGATTGCAGTCAGCGGCCTCCCTTGATTGTTATGTTTTCGGGGTGAGCTCAGTATATAGCAACACTACTGGTTCTGCGTCCATGCACCCTGAGTGCTCAGTTAGTGAGGATGATTCCTCTGCTCCTCTAGTCGTGCTTAAATAGGCGCTGGTGGATGCACTGTTTGTGTCAGTGCGTAATACTTTAAAAATGGAGGTTGCGGCTGATGCGAGGGTATTCCTCTTTCCGCTTACCTTGACAACATTGTCACAAACAGTGGGCTTGTCCAAAACGCAGTGGTTGCTAGGCGTTTTTTTGCTTGTGGTATCCTTTTAAAGGATTTACTGCGTAAAAGGTGGACGATCCCACCTGTAGTGGACTCGCTGGTTTCCAGGTCAAACTGAGTTACTTTCAGCCCGGTTGAGGAGTCCCTGACCTTTTACAGGTCCAGCTAATAAGAGGGCGGATTCTCTGGCCCGCCATATGTGCCCTGTGGCTGGTTCGGCAATTAGGCCGGTAATTACTATTGCCCTGGTGTCGCGAACTCTGACCGAGTGGACTAAGCTTTTACGCCGGGACCTGGAGAGAGAATAGCTTCCCCCTGTCTTTGCAGGGCTGGCGAACCAGTTGGTCTGTGATGCCTTTTTTGGATGCGGCTCCTTTGATTTCTAGGCTGTCTGTATCAGCAGTGGTCCTTCGGGGTATTGTCTGGCTGAAATGCTGAAATCTAGTCTGCGGACTAGACTTCTAAGAAGGCCTTATCTGATCTCCCTTTTGTACGGGGTCGTCTGTTTGGAGCTTCCTTGGATGACCGCTTTAATGGGGAAGAGTACTCGTCTTCCGCAGGCTACCAATGAGCCCCCTCGTAGACGTGGGCCATTCTCGGCTCCTAAGCGGCCTCTTCGTCTCTCAGGATCTCAAGATTGGGGATCAAAAGTCAGGGCTTCCACCAGAGGTTCCAAGAGGACCTGGTCTGGCAAGCCATGAGCGGGGTCTTTACAGACCTGTGGACAAGGCTGCCTCTGCATGAAGGGGCGCCCTCACCTGTATGTGGGGTGGGGTGGGGGGGGGCGTCTTTGCTGGTTTCCGAATCCATGGACCTCCCTGGTACAGGTCAAGTGGGTCCACAAAGTTATTCGGTCAGGCTACGAGATCAAGTTCGGTCTTGTCCTCCAGAAAGGTTTTTTCTTTTTTTTTTTTTTCCCTTCCAACCTGCACCTGTCCACATATCACTTAAAAGGTCTCTTTGGGGCAGTGCAAGACTTATTTCAAAGGGTGATTGTTCCGGTTCCGACTTCGGAACTTTTCAAGGGTTTTTTACAAAAACCTCTTTACAGTTCCCAGGAAGGAAGGCAAGTATGTCCAATTCTAGACCTCAAAGCACTAAGCTGCTTTGTGCAATTACAGAAGTTCCGCATGGAGTCCATTCACATGGTATTGGCATCCCTACATCAGGGGGATTTCTTCTCTCTTCTTTCGACCTCAAGGAGTCGGACGCCTACCTGCACATTCTAATATGTGCTGGTCGCCAGCGCTTCCTCCGATTTCCCCCAGTCCTGGCATTGTTTGAGTTAGTGGGGGGATCGCGGTACTGGGGTACCTAGACGATCTTCTGCGAGCGGAGTCTCCGACTGCTCTAAAGGACTACTAGAGATTGCTCTGTGAACTCTGAGGGAGTTGGGTGAGATCCTGAACATTCAAGAGTCTGCTTTGGTTCTCTCCACAAAAAATGGCCTATCTGGGTCTGACCCTGGACTCTCCCTTAGCCCTAGTGTTTCTTCTTCGGGAAAAACTTCAGACATTGCAGGAGGTAATTCAGCTTCTGTTGTACAGCAGACAGTCATCCCTCCAGGCTTGCATGCGTGTGCTGGACCTGATGGTGTTCACCCTCGAGGCGGTCTGTTTGCACTGTCCCACACAAGATCTCTGCAAAAGAGATTCTGGTGAAATGGGTCAAGGATCCACTCTCTCTCTGTCTCCACGGATTTCAGCCTGTCCGAGTTCGGGAGGCGTCCTCAGCACAGCCGTGCTCAGGAGGTCTGGACTCGGGCAGAGCCCAGACTGCCGATTAGTGTACTAGAACTCATCTAGACAATTAGACTTTAGACTTTGGCTCATTGGAAAATTCGTCTTTAGGGGTGTCTGGTACGAATTAATTCGGACAATGCCACAGCTATGGTCTATTTTAAACACCAAGGAGGCACAAGATGTGTCCTGGCAGCTCGGTAGGTAGCCGGGTGGGCTGACTGATTCGTTCCAGCCCTCTCAAACTTCTGCCACGTCTCCTGTGCAGGATTCGGGCAGAAGGGATTACGGTCATTCTAGTGTTTTACAGACTGGTCTCGACGGTCTTGGTATGCCGATCTGGTATGGCTGGCTGCAGATGCTCCTTGGGTATTGGTGATTCCTACACTGTTAAAAGCTTGGAAACCTATCTCTAGAAAAATCTACCATTGTATGTGGAAGACGTTCATTGGGCTTCATCCTCGCTCCTTCTTGGTGGATCAGATCTTATCCTTCGCCTTCCCTCAATGGGGGGGTTGAACAAAAATTGGCCTTGAGTACCATCAAAGGTCAGGTATCGGGTTTTTGGTGGTCTTTTTCCAGCGACCTTTGGCCACACACACTCCCTGGTGCGTACCTTTTCTTCAGGGTGCCCGACATTTTGGATCCTTCAGTGCGAGCTACAGAGTCTTTTAGGAAGTTCGACTCTCTTTTTGCACACATGGACAGACCTCACAAAGGGTTGTCCGCTTCTTCTGCGACTATTTCAAATGGATCAGACAGACGGTGGTTCAGGCCTATTGCATTAGTGGTCAGGTTCCTCCTTTCCCCATTTAGGAGCACTCTACTAGGGTGCTTAGTGTCTTCTGGGCTTTCCGTCTTCAAGCGCCAATGACGCAGGTTTTGCAAGGCGACCACCTGGTCGTCTGTGCACACTTTTACAAAGCTTTTTGTAAAGTGGTTGTGTTGGCATCTGCAGATGCTCCTTTTGGCCGTAAGGTTTTGCTGGCTGCTGTTTAGAGGACCTGGTCCTCTTTGAGGGTGTATTGTTTTTTTCAGGTGAGCTCCAGCTGTTTATGGTTGAGCTCTGTTACCTGGTTGGCTATGGTTAGCCTTGGGAATTTTTTTCTGATGTTTTCCCACCCCTCATGTTTAACACTGCTTTGAGATGTCCCAATAGTTAAGAATCAGGAGCTGTATCCGTCAATGAACGAAAGAGAAAATGGGATTTTTGTCTTACTGTAAAATCTATTTCTCTGATGTTCATTGACAGACACAGCACCCACCCCTTTGTGGAGTTGGCTTTCTTCTGGCACTGCTTGTAACAAAACTGAGTGCCTTAGCTGAGATTGGGCGCATACCCCCTGGGATTGCCCATAGGCGTAGTCAAGCTTTTTTTTGCCTAGTGTCCTACTCCTATAGGGGGGCAGTATAACCCAATGGTTAAGAAGAATCAGGAGCTGTGTCCGTCAATGGACATCAGGGAAATGGATTTTGGAGCAAGTCAAAAATTCCATTCTCTGTCATCATGGATTTATTCTGTCTGTCAACCTCACGTTGCTTCTGTTTATTTTTGCATTACAGGTGGTAGAAGTGTATGGCCTTCTGGCCCTGGGGATGTCACTGTGGAATCAGCTTGTGGTCCCAGTTCTATTTATGGTTTTCTGGTTGGTCCTCTTTGCTCTTCAGATCTACACATACTTCAGTACACGTGACCAGCCTAATTCTAGAGAGAGGCTCCTCTTCCTCTTTCTTACAAGGTATGTTTCAGTACACAAACAAATCAAACTCTTTAGGCGAAAACAAAAACTTTTTCTTGTTTCAAAGATTTTATTGGAGTTAACAAATGTAGTACAACGTTTAACATGCACTGGAGAGTTACAGAGATACTACTAATAACCCAAAGGGTACAGAAAGCAAACAATAAAATAACACAGTCGTAACCTCAGGAAAACCTCAGTAGGTGACAACAAAGGCAATTAACAAATGGGGGATCTGGGGATGGAGAAAGGTAGAAGAGTAGAAGGAACCCGTCCCCCAGGCACCCCGTAAAGGGAACAAGCTGTGGAAAACAAAAAGTTTTTAAGAACAGAATTAAAAAAAAAAAAAAAAAGCATAGAAATTGTTTGCTAGTGCACATCCTGTTAGTGTTTGTCTGCTTTTAATTAAATGTTTTGCAGCACCCTACATAAAAATATTTTGTCTTCATTCTGACACTGACTTAACCATAAACATCTGGCAGTGAGGGGTTAGGGAAGCCTAAACATTGCTGAGGTTACTCGTGATTCTCTCATATTCATCACCCAAGATGATTGCTAATAACCTGCTTTGTATATTGGTTGCTAGGGTGCGTCCGATGCAAAGCAGATAACACGGGTGACCTGTCAGGCGTAGACCTTAAATACCAATCTGGCATGTTAGTCAGCATTTTAATAATCATTGGCTTGGAAAGCTTATCACATTCCAGAGATAGTGTGGAAATGAAGTGTGTGTCTATGTGAACAGTTGAGAGATGGCCATCTAACACTTCAGAGTTAACATTTTTATTATAATACTTGGTTATTCATCTAAGGGCTATTCGATTTTTTCTTAATTTAAAAATTGAGCAGTCTCTATATATAAATGTACAAAGCGCAATTGACTCCTGCGCTTGAGAGGTAGCCTTGCGGCTAGTATCCCAAAACATGCGATTTGGATCTGATTGAAGTTGTTCCGGCTGTGCTGCCACTCTCAACGGGTCGTGGTAACCCAAACAGGTTCTGCAAAAGGAATGGACAGAGGGCGCACCAGCCTAGCGCATTATCTTTAAGACAATTTATTATGAACATACGTACACATTATACTCACAAAATGACTATAAAACATGGGCAAGTGTGCAATATGGGACCACCGAGGGTCTCCACTGGGCATCCTCTACTGCTGTAAGCCGTGAAAGGACGTGGACCTCCAAAAAAACGCTTACGCGTTTCGGGGTGTTCCCCCTTAATTAGAGCTAGTTTGGGGAATGAGTGGTAGGGCTTTTTGTATTCTAAATGTCACATGATCAGGTCCCAATGCTCCACCCCTTATAGGTGGGTCAAAAACAATAATGACATTGAGGATGGAACATACAATAAGAATAAAAAACATCAATAATGATAGTAATAAAATCAATGCATATGCAAATGAATTAATAACTGAAAAAGTAATAGATGGCATTTGACCTTAGAGGAGCAAGCACTCCATTTTTGGCAATTGTGAAACACGGGTACAAATTCTGCCCTAATACCTTATGCAATCAGTGTATAATATCCCAATGCAGCCACAGATTTTATGTGCAGTAAAAAAGATGTTCCCTGTATATTTTTAATTGTATTAAATTGTATTAGATATTGTGATGTACATACCGATCCGCTTCCTAAATGCCACCCAGCTTCCATAAGGGGACAGACCATGATGTGAAAGGAAAAAGAGGTCGGCCGCAATGTGAGCCAACGGTGCTGGGGGGGGGGGGGGGGGGGGGGGTGGAGGGCGCGCTGGGTTTGTTCACCCACCTCTTGAGGATTGACGTATTCTCAGTGGAATTAAGGTCTGGGGAGCTACCTGGCCATGGACCCGCAATTTCGATGTTTTGTTCCCCAAGCCACTTAGTTATCACTTTTGTCTTATGGCAAGGTGCTCCATCATGCAGGAAAAGGCACTGTTCGTCACCAAACTGTTCTTGGATGGTTGGGAGAAGTTGCTCTCGAAAAAAAGTTTTTGTACCATTCTTCATTCATGGCTGTGTTCTTAGACCGAATTGTAAGTGAGCCCACTGCCTTGGCTGAGAAGCAACCCCACACATGAATGGTCTCAGGATGCTTTACTGTTGGCATGACACAGGACTGATTGTAGCGCTCACCTTTTCTTCTCCGAACAAGGTTTTTTCCGTATAATCGTAAAAAATAACTTTACCCTTTACCCTAGTCCTCAGTAGTCCAATCCCTGTAACTTTTGCAGAATATCAGTCTGTCCCTGATGTCTGGCCCTTCTCGACACCAGACCATCAAGTCTTCTCACTGTGCATGCAAATGCACTCACACCTGCCTGCTGCCATTCCTGAGCAAGCTCTGCGCCGGGGGTGCCCTGATCCCGCAGCTGAATCAACTGTACGAGGCGGTCCTGGCGCTTGCTAGACTTTCTTGGGCGCCCTGAAGCCTTCTTTACAAATGCAGTGGAAATGTTTTTTAGGGGATTAAGTTCATTCTCATGGCAAAGATGGACTTTGTAAATAATTGCAATTCATCTGATCATTTTTCATAATATTCTGATGTATATACAAATAGCCATCATAAAAACTGAGGCAGCAGACTGTGAATTAATGTGTCATTCTCAAAACTTTTTTTTTCAGGGCCAATACCGATATTTTGGTCACAACGTATTGGTATGGGCCGATATTTTGTACATTTAAAGTTTTGAAAAATAAAGACAGTTTTTGACACAAATCTGGTACTGAACATGTTCATTTTTGTTTAATGCTTAATGGCTGGCTTGCTGGCACCCTGTGGTGGGTGGCTGGCTGTCTGGCACCCTGTGGTGAGTGGCTGGCTTTCTGGCACCCTGTGGTGAGTGGCTGGCTTTCTGGCACCCTGTGGTGAGTGGCTGGCTGTCTGGCACCCTGTGGTGGGTTGCTGGCTGTCTGGCACCCTGTGGTGGGTTGCTGGCTGTCTGGCACCCTGTGGTGGGTTGCTGGCTGTCTGGCACCCTGTGGTGGGTTGCTGGCTGTCTGGCACCCTGTGGTGGGTTGCTGGCTGTCTGGCACCCTGTGGTGGGTTGCTGGCTGTCTGGCACCCTGTGGTGGGTGGCTGGCTGTCTGGCACCCTGTGGTGGGTGGCTGGCTTGCTGTCTGGCACCCTGTGGTGGGTGGCTGGCTTGCTGTCTGGCACCCTGTGGTGGGTGGGTGGCTGGCTGTCTGGCACCCTGTGGTGGGTGGGTGGCTGGCTGTCTGGCACCCTGTGGTGGGTGGGTGGCTGGCTGTCTGGCACCCTGTGGTGGGTGGGTGGCTGGCTGTCTGGCACCCTGTGGTGGGTGGGTGGCTGGCTGTCTGGCACCCTGTGGTGGGTGGGTGGCTGGCTGTCTGGCACCCTGTGGTGGGTGGGTGGCTGGCTGTCTGGCACCCTGTGGTGGGTGGCTGGCTGTCTGGCACCCTGTGGTGGGTGGCTGGCTGTCTGGCACCCTGTGGTGGGTGGCTGGCTGTCTGGCACCCTGTGGTGGGTGGCTGGCTGTCTGGCACCCTGTGGTGGGTGGCTGGCTGTCTGGCACCCTGTGGTGGGTGGCTGGCTTGCTGGCACCCTGTGGTGGGTGGCTGGCTGTCTGGCACCCTGTGGTGGGTGGCTGGCTGTCTGGCACCCTGTGGTGGGTGGCTGGCTTGCTGGCACCCTGTGGTGGGTGGCTGGCTTGCTGGCACCCTGTGGTGGGTGGCTGGCCGGCTGGCACCCTGTGGCGGGTGGTTGACCTGCTGGCACCCTGTGGCGGATGGTTGGCCTGCTGGCACCCTGTGGTGGATGGTTGGCTGGCTGGCACCCTGTGGCGGATAGCTGGCTTGCACCCTGTGGTAGGTGGGTGGCTGGCACAGGGGCTGTGGGTGACTGGCTGGTACTGGGCCTGTGAGCGGCTGGCTTGTACAGTGCCTGTGGCTGGCTGGTACATGGCCTGTGGGTGGGTGGCTGGCTGGCTGGTACAGGGCCTGTGGCTGGCACAGGGCCTGTGGCTGGCTGGCTCGCTGGTACAGTGCCTGTGGCTGGCTGTCTGGTACAGGGCCTGTGGATGTGGGTGGCTGGCTGGCACTGGGCTGCTGTGGGTGGGTGAATGGCCTAAGAAGGCAGAATGACGTCACAAAAATATGGGCAATATCGGCCAGTTCCGGGGCCAATACCGATATATCGGGGAAAGTGCACATCGGCCCTCGATATATTGGCCTATCCCTAATATATATATTTATCAACTACATAGAAAGTAATTTGTTTGGTGACATAGCTCCACCCATGGAGACCGTTTGCTTTTACTTGATTTTCCTTTATCATTTAATCCAGGTGGATAGTCACTAGATGTATTTTATTCAACTAACATAGATATCTGAATCGGTCTTAAAGTGGAACTCCAGTAAAGAAAAACATTTATTTATTTATTTATTTATTTATTTTAAAAAACTTTTGCTGGGTCCAGATGAGTTACCCCTTGTGCTTGTTATGCTAGCTTCAGATGGTTGCTGGAAATGATAGAAATTCAAGTTTTATTTATGCCAGGTATGGCTGTGAGTTTTGAGTAGTGAGACTGACCTATAGTACAGCGTGGGGGTTGAGTTGTTCAGTCTCCCCTTCCTCTCCCTTCATCCATTCGCAAAAGACCTTGTATTATTTTTACAGAAGTAGTAGTGGATCCTGCCATTCCAGTCTTCTAAAAGCGTCTCACTGTTCCTGTTGAGAATGTTCCCACCTTTAAGGATTTTGTCAGTAGACACTTAGAAACCCTACTGAAGGCAAACCTTTGTTCTTGCTGGTCCTGCCATAAAACTGGCCTTTGTGGCTATGCCAAATTGTCAGACTGTTTCTAACTGGATTGGGTAAACAAATGGAGAACATTATCATGACTTTGAGGACCCTGTTCTTCTGGAACAATTGCAGCTCGTACCTTCGGTGTTATTTTGTGTGCATTCTCTAGAGAATGTACTTCATCAGGTCTGTGAGATGACACTGCTCTATGTGCATATGTGCCAAATTTTGTTGTTAAAGGCTTGGTCGGCAGAACCTGCTTGCGCAAAACCCATGCCTTTCAATTGGTAAACGCCTGTTGGGGTATCCTTTGATAACCTTATCAAGGAGGTTATGGGAAAGAAGATCTTCTACCCCACAAAAAAAACAGCCTAAGCCCCTACTACAGCCATGACTACTACCTCTTTCTACATAAAGTGCTCATTTTGTTCCACCCAGGCATCCTAATTTAAGTCCAAAGTGGGTTCTTTCTTTCATCACAAGTCTTGAACCTCAAAACCCTCCAAACCTACTCAGAAGCCTTCTTCTTTTTTCAGAGTGGCGGGATGTCTATTGGCTTTTGCTCCAGTCTGGATCAGAGATGTCCCGGACCTTTTGTGTCCAATCTGTCGTTTCTAGACAGAAATTCTATAGAAAGGCTATAAAATGAAATTTCTCTTACGTCCTCCGACAGTCGCCGCCACTTCATAATCTTCACTAATGGGGTATTGACCTTTGCTCCGTAGGAGTAGCTAGGTAACAAGATTTGTTAATATAAAAGCTTTTAGCATATCACACCCCTAGGGGGCGGTCCCCTCAGTCAATACCTCCCTGCTTCCTGCATTCTCAACTCAGTTTCTAATGCCTAGCTTAGGAGTAGCTAGCTGATACTGTGCTGGGGCTCTCAGTCTCAGCTTTCTATCCTCTTTTTTGATTTTATTTGAGTATTTTTTCTCTTTCTTTTACTAGCTGTTATTTTTCTCAGCACTAGTTTAGTTCTTCGGATGAAGATGATCATGCGGAGCTGGGTCTCGGACTGGCCACCCTGGATCCCAGGGCTCAGGGCCAGGGGCTTCCCAGCCTGCCATCGAGCGTTCAGTCAGGTTTCCCTGGCATATTGAACGACCCATCCCTTTTCGCTGCAGGGATGCTGCCTGTGAGGTGGCTACCTCACTGGACGCCATTTGCGGTTTCGCACTGCAGTTCCACTGTGTCCTGGCTGCGACATTCCCTGTCCTCAGGACAGCGGTTTGGTCGCTAGAGAAGGCTCCCCACGCCATCCGGACTGGTAAGTACATTTCTATGTGGGGACCTGTCTGTTTGGGTGTCAGTCTGTGACTGTGTGACCCTGCATGTCTGTATCTGTGCTGAGCTCCTGGTCAGATTCCTGTGTGGAATAGCTGCCTTTTCTGTGGGCTGCAGGGGGGGGGGCTCTCCCGATCTGCTATGTGTGCTGTGTGGGCAGACTGGGGTTAGACATGCTGTGCAGCGGCCGCTATTGCGGTCCGCCATTTTTTTTAGGCAAAATTGTGGTGTCCGGCCCTAAGTGAGTAGGGCGCGGTGTTTTGGCGCCAAACGCCGCCATTTTGATGGCGGTCGATGTACAACCACATGTCGGCACCATTTTGTCATTGCCCGAACAATGCCTCAGCCAGCGGCCATGTTTGTGTAGCCTACATAGGCTTTATAGGGCGGTCAGTCATTACATCACTTCCTTTTGCTCTGGGACAGCGATCGGTGGCAGCAGCCTGTGTGGCCTCTCCAGGTTTTTACTTCTCCTTATCCTGTATTTCCCTGCTCAGTGTTCTTATCCCTGTGGGGGTCGATCCATGCAGTAGTGTGCGGTGGGCTACGCTCGCCGCGGTCTTAAAGGGACAGTACTCCTTTTTCCAATTTTTGCTGGGGCATGGATTCTCAGGATTGCAAGTTTCCTCCCACCTTGGTGGGGGGCCAAGGGGCTGCTGCATCCCCCGAGGGGGCTGATCTGGCTGCTGTTGTGGCGAACCTGGCTTCTCAGGTGCAGATGCTAATGGCTGATCAATCCGCAAAACGGCCCAGATTGTCTATTTCCTCTGATTCAGAGGGCGATGGGGCTGCTATGGCTGGAGTGCCCTTCTCAGGGTCTCGCTCATCTCTGGACCTTGGGGGGTCTGAGGGGGAGGCTGAGGTAGAAGGGGTTGATAATTCTCCCCCTGGCTCGCCTGAAGAGCTTGCACTCATGGATGAGTTGGTTGCTTCTATCAAAGAAATGAGCCGTGTCCTCCTGCTTTGCTGTCCTCTTATGGGACACAAAGGAAGCGCAAAACAGCGCAGGTTTTTCCCTGCCCTGCGGAATTTCAGCGCGCTGTTGATGAGCAATGGCGCAATTTAAAGAAGCCATTTACTGTGCCAAGTAAGTTCAAGCTGCGTTATCCATTTACGCCCACCACTGATGAGCGTTGGTGTGTGCCGCCTCAGGTGGATCATGCGGTGGCGATTTTGAATAAATCTACTGCGATTCCTGCTGAGGATACCCCGGTGTTCCGGGACCCTACGGACAGGAGATTGGAGTCTCTTGCCCGTCATGCTTATACGGTTGCCGGTTCTATGCTGAAGCCTATTTTTTCTTTCATTTTGGCAGCCCAGGCTATTGCGGATTGGACGCAGGTACTCAGGCGCACCCTGGTGGCTGACTCTGCTCCGCCGACAACATTGGCTATGGTGGATCAAATTCATCAGGGTGTCATGTATTTGTGTGATGCGGACTTGGATTTAGTCCCTTTTGGCTGCACGCCACTCTAGTGTGGCGGTATTGCACCGTCGCCTGATCTGGCTGAAATGCTGGTCGGTTGACCAATCATCTCGCAAGACTTTAGCTAATTTGCCCAATGCGGGATCTCGCCTTTTTGGCGAGTCTTTGGATACGCTGATAAAGGGGATCTCCGGGGGTAAGAGCTCTCTCTTACCCCAATCTCACAAGAATAAGTTTGTTCGCGGTAAGAAGAATACCTTGTTTAGGCCCTCTCAGGGGTCCTTTCGTGCCTTTCGGTCTCAATACAAGGGCAAGCCCTTCAAGGGCCAAGGCTCCCAGAAGAAGCCGTGGGCAGGTAAGCAGAAGTCCGGCCAGCCTGGGTCTGCTGCCCATGCCAATTCGGCCTGAAGGGGCGCCCTCACCCGGCTCTGGGGTGGGGGGACGTTTGCTCGGTTTTCTTCAACCCTGGCTGGCCCGCATTCGGGACAGGTGGGTTCAGGAAATCGTTCGATCTGGCTACAAGATCGAGTTCCTCTCTCTGTCGGCGAGCAGATTTTTTCCCTCAAATCTTCAGCTGTCTCCGGAGCGTTTGCAGGATCTGCACCTGGCGGTGCGGGACCTGCGGGCCCAGGGAGTGGTGGTTCCGGTGCCTCATCGGGACAGATTTCGGGGGTTCTACTCCAATCTGTTCACTGTGCCCAGGAAGGAGGGCAAGGTACGTCCGATTCTGGACTTGAAAGCTCTGAACCGCTTTGTGCGGGTTTGCAAGTTCCGCATGGAATCCCTGCGCTCGGTGGTGGCTGCCCTGGTTCCGGGGGAATTCATGGCCTCCATCGACTTGAAGGATGCGTACCTGCACATCCCCATTTTCGAGGGTCACCAGAGGTACCTTCGATTCGCCATTGCGGAGGATCACTACCAATTTGTGGCGTTACCCTTCGGTCTCGCTTCGGCTCCGCTGGTTTTCACCAAGGTGCTTGCGCCAGTCCTGGCTTTGTTGAGAGCCCAGGGCATCTCTGTCTTGGGGTATCTAGACGATATCTTGATTCGGTCTGCGACCAGTCAGGGCCTGGTGAATGACCTGTCCGTCACGATGCAGACTCTACAGGAGTTCGGTTGGACGGTAAATTTTCCAAAGTCGACGTGGTGTCCATCGGTTCGTCTTCCCTACCTGGGGATGATCCTGGACTCTGTTCAAGCGAAGGTCTTCCTGCCGGAAGACAAGCTCCGGACACTTCAGGATGAGGTCAGGTCCCTCAGGGACACTCAGTGCTCGTCTCTTCGGACATGTATGAGGTGTCTGGGATTGATGGTCTCGTCGTTCGAGGCGATTCCCTTCGCCCAGTTTCACACACGGGATCTTCAGGCGGAGATCCTGGCCAAGTGGGACAGGCGTCCGCAATCTCTGGATCTGCGGATTTCGTTGAGCCGCCTCGCCCGAAGCGGTCTTTTGTGGTGGCTCCAGTCCCCGGCGGTGTCGGGGAGCAAGTCTTTTCGTCCTTTGTCATGGACGGTGGTCACCACGGATGCCAGCCTGTCGGGCTGGGGTGGTGTTCTGGCCGTTCTGTCCGCCCAGGGAACTTGGTCAGTGAAGGAATCCTCCCTTCAGATCAACATTCTGGAATTGAGAGCAATAAATCTCTGCCTTCTGCGTTGGACGGACAGGCTTCAGGGCCGTCCGGTTCGGGTGCAGACGGACAATGCCACAGCGGTGGCCTACATCAACCACCAAGGGGGCACCAGGAGTGCCCGAGCGACTCGGGAAGTAGCCGACATTCTGTCTTGGGCCGAGACGCACGTCCCGGCGATATCTGCAGTTCACATTCCGGGGGTGGAGAACTGGCAGGCGGACTATCTGAGTCGCCAGACCCTGGACCAGGGAGAATGGTCCCTTCACCCGGATGTCTTTCAGATGCTGTGCGCGAAGTGGGGTTCCCCAGATGTGGACCTGTTCGCGTCTCGTCTAAACAACAAGGTGGAAAGGTTTGTGGCAAGGACGCACGATCCTCGGGCAGACGCGTTAGTGGCGCCCTGGCATCAGTATCGTCTGATGTATGCCTTTCCACCGATTCAGCTGCTGTCCAGGCTCCTTCGCAGGTTGGCCTCGGAACCGCACACGGTGATTCTGGTGGCGCAAGACTGGCCTCGCCGGTCTTGGTACGCAGACCTCGTGAATCTGGCGGTTGACGCTCCGTGGCGTCTACCTCTTCGAGGAGATCTCCTGTCTCAAGGACCGATATTCTATCCTGCTTTACAGTCGCTGGCTTTAACGGCCTGGCTGTTGAAAGCCAGGTCCTGAAGGATAGGGGTCTCTCCTCTGCGGTCATTCCCACTTTGATCAAGGCTAGGAAGGCCTCTTCGGGGAAGATTTACTACCGTACTTGGAAGGCGTATTTTGCCTGGTGTGGGTCCAGGGGGTATTCCCCTCGCTCATACTCGGTATCGAGAGGGTTTGGCTTTCCTTCAAACGGGCGTGGACCAGCGTTTGGCGTTGGCCACGATTAAGGGTCAGATTTCTGCGCTGGCCGTTCTCTTTCAACGCCCTGTGGCGTCTAATTCTTTGGTTAGCACCTTTGTTCAGGGGGTGCGACACTTGGCCCCTCCTCGGAGGGATCCTTTACCACCATGGGACTTGAACCTTGTTCTGTCCGTGTTACAGCATGCTCCCTTTGAGAAGATCAGGGAGATCTCGTTGTCTCTGTTGTCCAAGAAGGTTGCCTTTTTGGTAGCGATCACTTCGGCTCGCAGGGTGTCGGAGCTGGCAGCCTTGTCCTGCAGCTCTCCCTACTTGGTGATTCACTTGGATAAGGTGGTCTTACGACCTAACCCTTCTTTTCTTCCGAAGAGGATCTCGGAAATTTCACCTTAATGAGGACATTGTCTTGCCTTCGCTTTGCGCGAAGCCTAAGCATCCAAAGGAGGTGGCTTTGCATTCCTTGGATGTTGTTCGGGCGATCAGGGTTTACCTGTCATCGACGAAATCCTTTCGCAAGTCGGATTCTCTATTTGTCCTTCCAGAGGGTCCTCGGAAGGGCATGGCAGCGTCGGCTGCGACCATCGCCAAATGGATCAGACAGACCATTGTGCAAGCCTATGCTTTGAAGGGGAAGGTTCCTCCTTTCCCTGTGAAGGCGCACTCTACCAGGTCTCTGAGTACGTCTTGGGCCTATCGTCATCAGGCATCTGTAGCCCAGGTGTGTAAGGCGGCGACTTGGTCGTCCGTTCACACCTTCTCCAAATTTTACAAGGTGGATGTTCAGGCATCGGCAGATGCTTCCTTTGGCCGTAAAGTTCTTAGTGCGGCAGTGCCTTAGGGTCCCTTGTTTTGGGTCCTTGGCTGTTGGGGTGTTTTTACCCCTAGGTTACTTGTTTTTTTCTGGGTTGTTGCTCCTGTTGAGCACATTTTTTCTGTTGCCCAGTTGGTTCTCTTACTTTGGTGAGGTTCCTTTCTCTGATGTGGGTACTGCGTTGCTTTAGGCGCGGCTGCGTTTTTCCCACCCCTCATGTCTACACTGCTCTGGGACGTCCCCATTAGTGAAGATTATGAAGTGGCGGCGACTGTCGGAGGACTTAAGAGAAAACGGAATTTTTGTAAAATCTTACCCTAAAATTCCTTTCTCTGAGTCCTCCGACAGTCGCCGCCCCCGCCCCTCTTTTGGGGTTTGTTTATGTACTATACTGCTATGCTACTGAAACTGAGTTGAGAATGCAGGAAGCAGGGAGGTATTGACTGAGGGGACCGCCCCCTAGGGGTGTGATATGCTAAAAGCTTTTATATTAACAAATCTTGTTGCCTAGCTACTCCTAAGGAGCAAAGGTCAATACCCCATTAGTGAAGATTATGAAGTGGCGGCGACTGTCGGAGGACTCAGAGAAAGGAATTTTACGGTAAGATTTTACAAAAATTCAGTTTTTCTACCCCTACCCTCTCCTCAATTCCTAACCTCAAATCTGTTAGCTTCCCCTCAAAGACGGGCTGATTTGTGGGCAGCTCTGTGTCAACTTAAGGCGCAAGGAGTGTAATTACAGTTCTGGAGTTTCACTTTATGTTCTTGTAATTCCCATAGGGCCTATTAGACTGCGACAGGGAGGGGAAACTAGTGAGCAAGTCGGCTCTAACAATGTCCTCAGTATAAAGCAATGAACCTGTGTACAGTAATGAAGTGCAGAGAGATGATATTGACATGCTGCTGCTTCTTAATTGTCCAGTCACAGGATGAGGCCAGTCTTGCATCAGGTTGCTATTTCGTTTCTTTATAGTCTACAGAGAAGAACAGCACCTGGCTGTACCATTTGGAAAGTGTGCCAGGATCTCAGAGCTCATTTTTCATATGTGTATCTAGCTGTGTGCTGAAGTTTCTCTAAATTTGGGTTCCTCAGCTTTCCCAGGATCCCAGCCAAAGGTCCTTGCCATCTTTCTCTCACCTAGGAGTTGGAGGTGGAAGCCAGAGTTTAAGTTAACCCTTTTGCTGCTGGAGCGTTTTTTTGTTGCACACATTAAAATGTGCATTTGTGCCCCACTCCAAAAAAAAATATATACTTACAGAACCTCTAGTATAAAAAGGTAGTAGCTGCAAGTTTTAATGCTACACAATATTTGTGCAACAGTTTATCAAACCTATCTCTTTTTTTTGTCAAAATTTAAAAGATGAGTGTGACGGTGTTCACCGTCACTGGAATTTAAGGACAGATGGGTGATGGTTTGGATTGCTTCATATTTGTCAGCAAGGTCTCCATGTAGAAATATTGAGATTTGTTCCCATTTGCCATGAGGTCTCTGACCAGGAAGTACAACTCGGAAGTATAGGACTGACTGTCTAACAATTTTGCTTGTGTCTGAGGGGGCTTTCCATTCACCTATTGTCGGGTGTGCTAATGAACTCACCTGTTGTCTGCTAAGGGATGTATTGACACTCAGAGTAATGTGTATTGGGGGCTCGTTATGTAACCATTGTTCTGTGTCTGGCTATTGTGTACATTGATTGTCCCCTGGGGGCTTCTGTCTCATTACGCATAACAGTCCTTCTACTCAAGCTACCTGACCAATCCCTGCTGACTCATTTTCGAGTCCTCATTTGCATGGCTAAGGAGGACCTGAAGGAGAACGGCATGTACTGTGCAATTGACCAATGGGAAAGCGGTTGTTGGGGACAGGATGTTCCAAATTCTGTATAAAAGTGTGATGTGTGCTTCCTGTTTGAACTTACATACAGCCTGCTTGGTGTTTGTTCTAATGGATTCCGAACGGCACATAGCTGTAGTTCGGATCCCGGAGCCTTGGTTGGCCGAACCATCAGACGTTGCGACCTGCAAGCTGACTCACTAGAAACCGAGGAGTGTCAGGAGAGCGGAAGCGAGCGAGCAAGGGTCTCGTCACAATGAGATTGTTTTGAGTAAATGGACATCAAACATGTCGTGCTCAAAAAAATTCTACACCTGCGAAACCACAAAAATATGCCTTTCTAGCTCATCGGTTTATAATTAAGGCTAATTTCACATGTAGGCGTTTTGGGGTGTTTTTGGGGCATTTTTCTGCTTTAGGATCAGCTCAAAAAACGCCCAACAAGACCAATCCTATTGGCCCCTGTTCACATCTGAGTGTTTTGACGTTTTAAGCAAAACGCTCAAAGTACATGAGCTTCTTTTTGGGCAGATTACAGGCGTTTTTATTTTTTTACATTGGTCACTTGTCAACCTAAAAACACCTGAAAAAATGCCTGTAAATAGCAACGCCAAGATGTGAACGTAGCCTAACTATAAATATTGGCTCTAAAAAAAATTTGTCTCATTCCAGCATTTGCAGTGATATTGAATATGTGTTGCACAATGATCATTTTCACATGCGTGCATACCCTGCACCCCAGAAATAACTGATAATCTGAGCAACCTAAACTGCCTTTAACATGGTACTATCTAATAAAATAGGTGGTTTACAAGTAGTTAAACACTTTTCAGGTTTCTGAGGCTAAAGAGTTAACTGAGCAAGAAGCAAAATAATCCTAAGCAAGAGACAAGATATATAAACTGGAAGAAGAAAAACAGATCATTCTGGAGTTATTGGTTTTCATGTGCAGTCAGTAGAATATTTTGCTCTTGATTGATCACATCATGAGTTATCTTCCTTCATATTTTTTTCCTGGAAAGTTCACCCACCACCCAGGGGCCACATCACAGGTGTTCTTATCTGGCTATTCCCTGTCATTTAATCATCATGATGAATGGTAATCTTTATTACCAAGTCTTTAGGGGTGTCCTGCTTCAGAGCTGGTAAACATCATAGTTTTCTATGTGGTCTGTACGTTGCATGACCAGCTTACCGTGCAAAGAGTAGAAAGATTTTAGAAGCAGTGTTCACATGCTCTTCAAGTTGGCAGATGCCAGTTGCTTGAAGGCCAACTGAACATTACATTTAAATCTGCTAAATACATTCCAGGTGCATAAAAACAAAATGTGTGCAAAGTCTTAGTTTATTTTCCTTGCAGCCAGAGCCTGAATTGGAAATTGTCATCTTCCAACATGCTGCATAGAAATACACCCTGTGTGGAAGCAGTGGTCTCTCTGTAGAGGTCCACGCACCCCCTACTGAATCAGACCTATAGCCCTGCAATTAGCCAAGTTCATTGGAGAGCTCTAGTTCTCATTAGGTGGGAATGTGACAGACCTCTACCGAGAGAGAGACCAACTCAGCCTGTGCCTGCTTTTTATAGTAAAATAACTCTATAACTTTGAGCACCTTTTTGGTTTTGATACAACAGGAATGTATTTAGCTGATTTGAACTGAAAATCTAGTAGATTTTAAAGCAGAACTCCATGCAGACAGCTAAATACACATTAGAAATGTTTATGTACAATGTCTATCCAAATCCGTTATTTCAGTTTTTAGGCAGTAGTTGATGGGCAGCACAACTCCACTGACTTCTGTCTTAGATACTGCTGTAGTGGGAATCTGCCTTCTGAGTCTCTGGAATGAGTCTGGAAAAGATATATTGCTGGTGGTGTATCAGAATCATTGTGTATTTCAGTTCACATGGATCTATTCTATACTCGTTTCAGTTTTGAGTGAAAATCCCCTTTTTTTATTGAGTTTGTGTTCTAAGAAATGCAGGAGCCATTGTTGCTAATTTTTTTTCATCTGTCATCCTGATCCTAGCTTTACTGACTAGCAAACCTGATTTGACTTTGAGAAAGTAAAACAATTTGAACTCTTATTCTTCTTGCTTCTTCTGGATCACAGATTAATTTAGGTGGCAAAAAATCTACAAGTATAAAAGCCCAGAGCCTGTCACTTTATAACAGAACTTTACCCATAACAACTTGCTTCTTGCTGGAGGCTGCCATTTTGCTGAAGCCCAGAAGCCACAAACAGCAGTAAATCATAAAGTGGAACTAAACCCATTGATTTAACAGTTTAACCATTTCCCGACCATCCGCCGCCTTTTTACTGCGGCAGGGTGGCTCTCCTGCGCAAACCTACGTCGGTCGCGCGTGGGAAGCTAGGGGGGCGTGCGGCAGCGCGCTCCCACCCCCACTCAGCGGCGGGGAAGACGATGCGTGTGTCAGGCGGCTCCGATTGCCGCCTGACACCCGCGATTGCTCCCCGCTGAGAGAGAAGGACCGTCAGCTGTTGTAAACACAGCCAACCGTCGTCCTCCCTTCTATATAGGATCACATGTCTCTATGGTCATCTCAGAAGCCACACCCCCCCAGTTAGAATCACTCCCCTAGGGTCACATTTAACCCCTTGATCACCTATACTGTTAACCCCTTCCCTGCCAGTGCCATTATAGTAACAGTGCATATTTTTAGCACTGATTACTGTAATAATGTCACTGGTACCCTCAAAAATGTCAGGGGTCCGATCTGTCCGCCGCAATGTCGCAGTCCCGCAAAAAAATCGCAGATCGCCGCTATTACTAGTAAAGGGAAAAAACAATAAAAATGACATAAATCTTTCCCATAGTTAGTAGACACGATAACTTTTGCGCAAACCAATCAAAATACGCTTATTGCGATTTTTTTTTTTTTTTTTAATATGTAGCAGAAAACAAATTGGCCTAAAATGTTAAAACCTTTTGATTTTTACATGTTTTCTTTTGAGAATGTCATATAGCAGAATGTGAAAAATATTGTTTTGTTTTGTTTTTTTTTTTTCAAAATTGTCTCATGTTTTTGTTTATAGCGCAAAAAATAAAAATCGCACAGGTGATCAAATACCTCCAAAAGAAAACTCCATTTGTGGGGAAAAAAAGACGTTGATTTTATTTGGGTACAGCGTTGCACGACTGCACAATTGTCCATTTAATGCAGTGCCGAATCACAAAATGGGGCCTAGTCATTAAAGCGGAGTTCCAGCCTAAACACACACTCACCCGTCCCACCGTCCAGCGATGCGGCCGCCCGAAGCCTTGCTCTTCTCCCTCTCTGCTCTGTGGTGCCGGCATCACTGGTGTGGACACCCGGCTGTGACAGTTTGCGGCTTCACAGCCGGGTAAGCACTGCGCATGTGCGAGTTGCGCTATGCGTCGTGATTGGCCGGCAATCTTCTGGGACCTCTGACATGTCCCAGAAGATTGCAGGGAGGGAGGGGGAAAGGAGAACTTCAGCTCAGGGCACCGCGGCGCTCCGTGCGGAAGTGGGAGCGGGTACCTGTCAAAACTAGGTACCCGTTCCCCCCCCCCCCCCAAAAAAAAAATGACATGCCAAATGTGGCATGTCGGGGGGTTAGAACTACCTAAAGCGGAAGTTCCACTTTTGGGAGGAACTCCGCTTTAAGGGGGCAAATCCTTCCGGTCTTAAAGCGGAGTTCCACCCAAAAGTGGAACTTCCGCTTTAGGGAGTCCTGACCCCCCGACATGCCACATTTGGCATGTCATGTTTTGGGGGGGGGGAGCGGGTACCTAGTTATGACAGGTACCCGCTCCCACTTCCGCTCGGAGCGCCGCGGCGCCCTGAGCGGAAGTTCTCCTCTCCCCCTCCCTCCCTGCAATCTTCTGGGACACGTCAGAGGTCCCAGAAGATTGCCGGCCAATCACGGCGCGCAGCGCGACTCGCGCATGCGCAGTGGGTACCCGGCTGTGAAGCCGCAAACTGTAACAGCCGGGTGCCCACAGCAGTGATGCCGGCGCCGAGGGAGAGGATCGAGGCTTCCGGCGGCCGCATCGCTGGACCGTTGGACAGGTGAGTAAATGGCTGGAACTCCGCTTTAAAGTGGTTAAAAAAAAAGCTGCAGTCCTGGAATGCTGAGATTGCTAACTGTCACATTGGCTTGTGTCCTCAATGAAACTGTTAAACCATCAAATGGCTGGTGTCATAACTGATCACATGTGCAGCATCATGGCAGTTGCAGTTTAAACAGAAGCAGCATCCATGGCTGTTAAGGATAGGAGGGTTTAATTCTGCTTTAACCACTTGCCTACAGTGCACTTTCACCCCCTTCCTGCCCAGACCGATTTTCAGCTTTCAGCGCTCTCACACTTTGACTGAGAATTACTCAGTCATGCAACACTGTACCCATACAAAAATTGTGTCCTTTTTTTCACACAAATAGAGCTTTCTTTTGATGGTATTTGATCAATACTGGGTTTTTTATTTTTTGTGCTATAAATAAAAAAAGAGTGAAAATATTGTGAAAAAACGCATTTTTCTTTGTTTCTGTCATAAAATTTTGCAAATTAGTCATTTTTCTTCACAAATTTTGGCCAAAATCTATACTGCTACTTATCTTTGGTAAAAATAACCCAAGTAAGTGTATATTATTTGGTCTTTGTGAAAGTTATAGAGTCCACAAGCTATGGTGCGAATCATTGAAAATTGATCACACTTGATCACACCTGATGTACTGAAGGCCTATCTCATTTCTTGAGACACTAAAAAGTCAGGAAAGTACAAATACCCCCCAAATGACCCCTTTTTGGAAAGTAGACATTCCAAGGTATTTAATAAGGGGCATGGTGAGTTTTTTGAAGTTGTAATTTTTTCCCACAATGCTTTGCAAAATTAATTTTTTTTTTTCTTTACAAATTGCCGTATTAACAGGTTATTTCTCTCACACAGCACATGTATACTTGCAACTACACCCCAAAACACATTCTACTACTCCTCCTGAGTATGGCGATACCACGTGTGAGACTTTTTCACAGCCTGGCCACATACAGAGGCCTAACATCCAAGTAGCAGCGTCCGGCATTCTAGGAGCACAAATTACACATATAATTTCCTGACAACCTATCGCATTTTTGAAGGCCCTGGAGCACCAGGACAATGGAAACCCCCATAAAATGACCCCATTTTGGAAAGCAAACAGCCCAACGTATAATTTTTGAGGCATAAGGAGTCTTTTGAATATGTCATTTTCTCTATCGCTCATTGACAGACGTAGTCTTCTTGATTCTCAAGAGCTGGGTTATGTTGTCTCCGCAGGAGTAGGACTAGGCAGAATGACAAAACGTTCTGGCTCCACCCTAGGGGGCAGTCCCTGAGGGTATATCCTCCCTCTCTCTGCTACAGGGAATCAGTTTTTTTCTGTCTAGTCAGGAGTAAGGACCTAAGCTCCTTGCTGGGATCTTTTTGGTCCTGGCAAGACTTTTTTTCTTTAAGAAAAAGACATTTTTTAGGTAGTTTTCTCCAGTGTTTTTTTCCTGTGAGATCTTCAAGCAAAGATGCCGGACTGGGCGACACTTGTGGTCACCCCAGCCGGCCTACGAGCGCGTGCAGACCAGGCATTGCGCTTGGTCGGCCGCGACATATTCAAGTAAGTATGCGGGGCCGGGCGACGGGCTGGATGTGAGATCCAGTGGTCACCCCGGTTTCTGCCTAAAAGCGCGTGCAGACCAGTGCGCTGAGTCGGCCGCGACGGAGTCCCAGTAAAGGGACTGACTTTGCGAGTTAAAAGCTCGCTTGGACGCCAGGACCAGAGAGTCGAGGCGTCCACAAACCCCCACCTCGGTGGAGAGGGTATTATGAAGAGAGGGTGCCTGTCGGTTCGGTATGGTGAGTAAAACGTTCCCTTTTTTCCTCATTTATGAGGCAGTATATATTATGGGCCCCTCCATATATGGTCAGTATATATCTGACACTTACAAGTCCCCCTTGTAATACAGCATGTGTTTGTGGGAAGTGGACTTGGTTCAAGAGCTAACACTCTACCCAGCAGACTGTAACATTACAGCAAACATAGGAGGTATAATCCTAACTTATGTGCAGTGTATCTCTGTAGATCCATATGTCACCTCTCAGCAGAGTGCAGGTGGATGTGCTGGGAATACGATATCGGCGGTCCGCCGCCATTTTGCCGTAGACCGAATGCATGTATGTCCTCAGGTCACGCCGGCCGCCATGTTTTTGGAGTCTTATGTCTCTTCTATGGGGGCGGCCATGTTTTGTGAGCCCAGCTTCCTCGTGGAGGGCTGGGAACGCCGGAAGGCGTACACAGGGGGCGGAGCCACGCCTTCTGCCCGGGAAAAAGCAAACAGCTCCTTCCAGTCTGTGTAAGACAGACGCTGGCTGCAGTTTGTTGGAAACTGCACTGCATCGGTTGGTGAGCCTTGGGGGTCCCTCTCTCTCTCTCTGGGATCGAGAAGCAGGTACTCTGAGGGGCGCTATTGCGCTAGGGGGGAGACACACAAAAAAAAAAAAAAAAAGTTTTTTTGTTTATTGCTGGCAAGAGTGTCCTGTATTAACATGGACCCTGCCACTCATGTATCTCCTCCGGATCCCCTCGAGGGGTCTGCGGGATCCTCCAGCACCCCATTGACAATTGAATCTTTGTCAGCCATTATGGAAACTTTTGTGTCCCGGGTGGAAGTGGCTTGTCAGGGACAGGGCGCAAGAAAGCGACCCCCGCCTAACCCCTTATTATCTGAAACCTCGGATTCAGACTCTGAGCCTATTTCTGCAGTTGCAGGTACTTCATCTGGTATTGGTGTCTCGGGTCCTGTCTCTTCAGACAGTGAGGAGGATGTTTCGGCATCTGCCATAGCCCGAGAGGAAGCGTTGGTAAACGCACTCATTGTATCTGTTCAAGAGACTTTAAGGTTACAGGGTATTCCATCAGAAATAGCTGAAACTGAGATCCCTTTTGGGACTAAAAAGCGCATCAAAGTGGCAAAGGTTTTTCCATTGCCCAAATGTTTTGGCAATCCAATCGATGAAGAATGGCGTCTGCCAAAACGCACTTTTAATATTTTCAAACGCATTGACAGGCGTTATCCGTTTGAGGAAACCCTTATTAAGAAATGGACAGAACCACCTGTGGTGGATTCACCAATTGCTAGATTGAATAAAGCCACGGTTATTCCTTTAGAAGACGCTCCGTCTTTTAAAGATCCAGTGGATCGCAAGATAGAAGCTATGTCTCGCACCATGTTTTCCTTGATTGGATCAGCTTTCAGGCCAATAATTGCTATTGGTCTGGTTTCGCAGGCTGTAACTGAATGGACCAAGTGGTTACGCCGGGACTTAGAAGAAGTCCCTCAGGCGGTATCAGATTTGTTGGAACAAATGATACAGGGGTTACAGTTTGTATGTGATGCGGCGTTAGACGCCACTCCATTAATGGCGCGAGCATCAGTCTCAGCAGTGGTTCTCAGGCGTACACTGTGGCTAAAAGGTTGGATAGCCGACCAAGGTTCCAAAAAAGCATTGGCTAATATCCCCTTTTCAGGAGAACGTCTATTTGGAGCCAACTTAGATGAGATCATTAAGGATCTCACCGGTGGAAAAAGCACCTTTTTACCGCAAAATTTTAAAGGTAGAGGAACTCGTCAAAGACGAGGGCCTTCTTTTTCTGCTCACAAGAGGTTTTTTCGTCCAGCGGGTGAAAAAACTAAGTCCTCCAAGGTTCCTACAGGAGGCGTCAGGGGTCGTTGGTCGGGCAAGCAAAAGCCCGCCCCCTCCAGACCTGAAGATAAACCATCCAAAGCCTGAAGGTGCGCCCCCACCCATAACTGGGGTGGGGGGACGTCTTCGCCGGTTCCCGGATCCATGGCTTTCCAGAATCCCGGACAAATGGGTTTGCGAAGTCATAAAGTCAGGGTACAAGATCGAGTTTCGATCTCTCCCACCGGCGCGATTCTTCCCTTCCAATATCCGACTATCTCCGGATCGTCTAGAAGATCTGCGGAGAGCAGTCACAGATCTACTACAACAAGGAGTGGTAGTCCACGTTCCTTGGACAGAACGGTTTCAAGGGTTTTATTCAAACCTGTTTACAATACCCAGGAAAGAGGGCAAAGTGCGTCCAATTCTGGACTTAAGAGCACTCAATTCTTTCGTCTACATAAGAAGATTCAGAATGGAGTCCATTCGCACGGTAGCAGCCTTCCTGCATCCAGGGGATGTCCTAGCGTCCATAGACATCAAGGACGCCTATCTTCACATTCCCATTTTCGCAGGACATCAGCGTTTTCTACGCTTTTCCGTAGAGGAGAACCACTATCAGTTTGTGGCGTTACCTTTCGGTCTCGCCACGGCTCCGCGGGTCTTCACAAAAGTGTTGGCCCCAATGTTGGCACTTCTGCGCCAAAGAGGTATATCGATTCTAGGTTACCTAGACGATCTTCTGCTTCATGCAGAGTCTCCTCAGACCTTGCTACAAAACATAGAAATTACTATGATTTCTTTACAGGAATTCGGGTGGCTGGTGAACCAGCAAAAGTCTTTTCTGGTTCCCACCCAGAGGCTCGAATATCTGGGTCTAATTCTAGACACAGTCAGGACGAGAGTTTTCCTTCCGGTAGGGAAACTTCGAAAGATTCAATCAGCAGTCCAGTTGTTACTGTCCAACAGCTGGTCTTCCCTTCGGACTTGCATGAGGGTTCTGGGGTTGATGGTGGCTTCATTCGAAGCAGTCCCATTTGCCCAGTCCCATACCCGAATTCTTCAGCAAGAGATTCTCTTCAGATGGAATCGGAATCCGGAATCCCTGGACAATCAGATACGATTGAGCAAACAGACCAGAGAGTCTCTGGTTTGGTGGCTTCGGTCTCCAATGCTCAGCCAGGGAAAGTCATTTCTGCCAATATATTGGACGATAGTGACCACGGATGCCAGTCTATCCGGATGGGGAGGAATTCTCGGTCAATTATCTGCCCAGGGACTTTGGTCCCCGGAAGAATCCAGATTACCGATAAATGTATTGGAACTGAGAGCGATCAGACTTTGTCTGATTCAGGCAAACATTGGGGAATAGATCTGCCACAAATAAATCATTAAAGACATGTCCAGCTGTCTCCATCCCTAATAACATAGAGCAAAAAAGGAGAGAAAAGTGGGACTTTAAATGAGTTCAGCTGAACATATATAATTTTTATTTGATGTATAATATGTATGGCCTGAAAGATCTCAGAAATCGAGAATCAATCGGTAATTAGATGTTAGGTAAATAATCAATTATATGGGACATGACAGATATGGCTCTCAATAAGACTAGCCAAAACATTATTGATTGAGCGAATACATGTAGAAATGACATATCTAAAACTAAAATTCATAAATAAACGATTTATTGTGACAACAGATATTCCATGGGTGCTCAGTCTACCAACATATAAAGTTGATATACAAACTTTAATGTGACCCAGAAAATGGGGACCACTAGGACGTTGACACAAGTAACAATCCAATATTACATTCACAATCTAGAATATGACATATACAAATCCTCATCTCAAATAATGTACACAGAATATAAACAGTATATAAATAAGGATAAATACATTAATAATAGATCCATGAAGATGATATATACAGAACAGATTCGTTAAAGGACTGGAATTTTCTTGAAGACATGATCTTAGAATGAACGGAGATTTGATGAATATTTATGATTAAAATACTTGTAAGCTCGACGCGTTTCGTGGCTCTACGTCCACTCATCAGGAGCATAAGGAGAATAGTGTGTATTGATTGTGTATCTGAAAAAGTGAATGTATATTATACCAAAGTATTAATATTGCAAAAAGGGGAAGAGAAAGAGGGGAAGAAAAATAAAAATAGTTATATATAGGAAAGTATGGAGTAAACACTTACTGAAGTGATGTAATACCTCCAAATAATCCACTTTTAGAGAGGAGGTTTTAGGAAACGAGCCGGGAGAAGCCTGACCCGGGGCTGAGGCATGGACCACATCCACTATAATGGGAGCGAGCAGCAGGGAGGTATGAGCCAAAGTTGAAGATAGGGGGACATAGAGTTGAGCTGTAGTTTTTCTCATCAAAGATTGACATAGTGGAAACTCCAAAGTCAATGAGATCTGAAATCATATATACTAAATTACACTGCATTCAGTTAAAATCTTTCTTGTCAGAGAAGAAACTGATGTTCCTAAAGAGACTGATATTTGCCAGATACAGAGAAAACTCTGTTCAAAAATAAGAGCAGAGGAGCAAAGCCAAAAGGAGAAATCTCTGTTTAAAGATGAGAGGACCAGGGTGAGACATCAAAATAGATCCCAGAGATATACGTGTATCAGAAAGTATTAGTCAATCAGAGAGGGTACCAGGAAGAGTGGAAAAACTGGATAGATATCTTCACCAAAGGAAAAGTAAAAAACAGGAATAAACGGCAAGGAAAAATGATGAGAAATAAATATTAAGTGAATATGTAAGTAAATATTGGTAGACTGAGCACCCATGGAATATCTGTTGTCACAATAAATCGTTTATTTATGAATTTTAGTTTTAGATATGTCATTTCTACATGTATTCGCTCAATCAATAATGTTTTGGCTAGTCTTATTGAGAGCCATATCTGTCATGTCCCATATAATTGATTATTTACCTAACATCTAATTACCGATTGATTCTCGATTTCTGAGATCTTTCAGGCCATACATATTATACATCAAATAAAAATTATATATGTTCAGCTGAACTCATTTAAAGTCCCACTTTTCTCTCCTTTTTTGCTCTATGTTATTAGGGATGGAGACAGCTGAACATGTCTTTAATGATTTATTTGTGGCAGATCTATTCCCCAATGTTTGCCCTATTAGATTTTCTGGGTGGAAGACACCCGTTATATAGGTCTGCCACCTATGTTCCCTACATTCATCAATCATTAATTTTTCTGCTTATCAATATATATTCTACCTAATATATTTATTTCTTTTATTTCTACTTCTTATAGTATTTTCTTCTATCACATACATAATATTGCCCTTTATTTTCAGCTACTATATATTTTTATAATTTCTGATTAGATATTCATCCCCACTCTAATCTGGAGGTCATGGTTGCAGCCCGGTTTTCCTTTTCCCGGGGCTGCGATGGTACTTCTAGCCGCCCCTTCCCCGAGTCTGCCTCTGTTTTTACACCCAGGCTGGGGGCGGGGCTAGGCTCCTACCATCGGCGCTATGCATAGCGGGCGAGCTAGGCGGCGTCTATTTGACGCCGCGTTGCTATGGCTGCCGATATCCATCTGCGATCGGAGGCGGATCTATCCGACCAACATCCGGTCCTTTGACCGGATATGGGAGGTCCTATTTTCCGCCCTCATATATCCGACGCCAACATAGCGTTGGCGTGGTTCACATCCATACTCTGGGACTTGCAGGCTGGTCATGAACTTATCTTCTATCGTTACACTGGACCTCGGTGATGCATTTATATATCCTATCTGCGGTAATTAAGCCTACGATCTGCTAATACAACCGTCATCCCTATTGCATGGAATTTTCTTTGCTGTCTGTATATGATTTATCACATCTTTAGGACACCCTTGGACTTTACTAGAGCCTCCATACTTACTATAGTATCTAGTCTTTATTCTTTTTCACACTGGATTTCGGTGACTCTCTGTATATGTTACCCATGACTTTCTGGTTCATTTATTAATAAATCTTCTTTTTTTTTTTTTTTTCCCCCCCGTGTTTTTGGGACGCCTCACTATTACTTTCATACACCCACGCTTATAACTGCGCTTCCTCACTCACTTTGGGCATCACTCCACCTTCTCTGGATATACTATTCAGGTGATTGTTATTTTATAACATATTTGGGTTTACTATTTGTACACACAACTATAATAATCTGTGTTGTCTCATTCACTTCGGGCTTCACCTCATTCATCCTTTCCTTTTTACCACTGCACTCTGGTGATTCTTCTTTATTTTTATTTTTATATCACATGTGGGTCTACCCTGTTCACCAATTGCATACATAACTAGTAGATTCACGGCATATATTAGTCTATGACATATGCCTTATTATGGCTTTCTAATCAACCCCTGTTTGCATTTATATTTTTCACATCCCCTATACTGGTTGTATATCACATTTCTTCACTTAATATTTATTTCTCATCATTTTTCCTTGCCGTTTATTCCTGTTTTTTACTTTTCCTTTGGTGAAGATATCTATCCAGTTTTTCCACTCTTCCTGGTACCCTCTCTGATTGACTAATACTTTCTGATACACGTATATCTCTGGGATCTATTTTGATGTCTCACCCTGGTCCTCTCATCTTTAAACAGAGATTTCTCCTTTTGGCTTTGCTCCTCTGCTCTTATTTTTGAACAGAGTTTTCTCTGTATCTGGCAAATATCAGTCTCTTTAGGAACATCAGTTTCTTCTCTGACAAGAAAGATTTTAACTGAATGCAGTGTAATTTAGTATATATGATTTCAGATCTCATTGACTTTGGAGTTTCCACTATGTCAATCTTTGATGAGAAAAACTACAGCTCAACTCTATGTCCCCCTATCTTCAACTTTGGCTCATACCTCCCTGCTGCTCGCTCCCATTATAGTGGATGTGGTCCATGCCTCAGCCCCGGGTCAGGCTTCTCCCGGCTCGTTTCCTAAAACCTCCTCTCTAAAAGTGGATTATTTGGAGGTATTACATCACTTCAGTAAGTGTTTACTCCATACTTTCCTATATATAACTATTTTTATTTTTCTTCCCCTCTTTCTCTTCCCCTTTTTGCAATATTAATACTTTGGTATAATATACATTCACTTTTTCAGATACACAATCAATACACACTATTCTCCTTATGCTCCTGATGAGTGGACGTAGAGCCACGAAACGCGTCGAGCTTACAAGTATTTTAATCATAAATATTCATCAAATCTCCGTTCATTCTAAGATCATGTCTTCAAGAAAATTCCAGTCCTTTAACGAATCTGTTCTGTATATATCATCTTCATGGATCTATTATTAATGTATTTATCCTTATTTATATACTGTTTATATTCTGTGTACATTATTTGAGATGAGGATTTGTATATGTCATATTCTAGATTGTGAATGTAATATTGGATTGTTACTTGTGTCAACGTCCTAGTGGTCCCCATTTTCTGGGTCACATTAAAGTTTGTATATCAACTTTATATGTTGGTAGACTGAGCACCCATGGAATATCTGTTGTCACAATAAATCGTTTATTTATGAATTTTAGTTTTAGATATGTCATTTCTACATGTATTCGCTCAATCAATAATGTTTTGGCTAGTCTTATTGAGAGCCATATCTGTCATGTCCCATATAATTGATTATTTACCTAACATCTAATTACCGATTGATTCTCGATTTCTGAGATCTTTCAGGCCATACATATTATACATCAAATAAAAATTATATATGTTCAGCTGAACTCATTTAAAGTCCCACTTTTCTCTCCTTTTTTGCTCTATGTTATTAGGGATGGAGACAGCTGGACATGTCTTTAATGATTTATTTGTGGCAGATCTATTCCCCAATGTTTGCCCTATTAGATTTTCTGGGTGGAAGACACCCGTTATATAGGTCTGCCACCTATGTTCCCTACATTCATCAATCATTAATTTTTCTGCTTATCAATATATATTCTACCTAATATATTTATTTCTTTTATTTCTACTTCTTATAGTATTTTCTTCTATCACATACATAATATTGCCCTTTATTTTCAGCTACTATATATTTTTATAATTTCTGATTAGATATTCATCCCCACTCTAATCTGGAGGTCATGGTTGCAGCCCGGTTTTCCTTTTCCCGGGGCTGCGATGGTACTTCTAGCCGCCCCTTCCCCGAGTCTGCCTCTGTTTTTACACCCAGGCTGGGGGCGGGGCTAGGCTCCTACCATCGGCGCTATGCATAGCGGGCGAGCTAGGCGGCGTCTATTTGACGCCGCGTTGCTATGGCTGCCGATATCCATCTGCGATCGGAGGCGGATCTATCCGACCAACATCCGGTCCTTTGACCGGATATGGGAGGTCCTATTTTCCGCCCTCATATATCCGACGCCAACATAGCGTTGGCGTGGTTCACATCCATACTCTGGGACTTGCAGGCTGGTCATGAACTTATCTTCTATCGTTACACTGGACCTCGGTGATGCATTTATATATCCTATCTGCGGTAATTAAGCCTACGATCTGCTAATACAACCGTCATCCCTATTGCATGGAATTTTCTTTGCTGTCTGTATATGATTTATCACATCTTTAGGACACCCTTGGACTTTACTAGAGCCTCCATACTTACTATAGTATCTAGTCTTTATTCTTTTTCACACTGGATTTCGGTGACTCTCTGTATATGTTACCCATGACTTTCTGGTTCATTTATTAATAAATCTTCTTTTTTTTTTTTTTTTTTTTTTTTTTTCCCCCCCGTGTTTTTGGGACGCCTCACTATTACTTTCATACACCCACGCTTATAACTGCGCTTCCTCACTCACTTTGGGCATCACTCCACCTTCTCTGGATATACTATTCAGGTGATTGTTATTTTATAACATATTTGGGTTTACTATTTGTACACACAACTATAATAATCTGTGTTGTCTCATTCACTTCGGGCTTCACCTCATTCATCCTTTCCTTTTTACCACTGCACTCTGGTGATTCTTCTTTATTTTTATTTTTATATCACATGTGGGTCTACCCTGTTCACCAATTGCATACATAACTAGTAGATTCACGGCATATATTAGTCTATGACATATGCCTTATTATGGCTTTCTAATCAACCCCTGTTTGCATTTATATTTTTCACATCCCCTATACTGGTTGTATATCACATTTCTTCACTTAATATTTATTTCTCATCATTTTTCCTTGCCGTTTATTCCTGTTTTTTACTTTTCCTTTGGTGAAGATATCTATCCAGTTTTTCCACTCTTCCTGGTACCCTCTCTGATTGACTAATACTTTCTGATACACGTATATCTCTGGGATCTATTTTGATGTCTCACCCTGGTCCTCTCATCTTTAAACAGAGATTTCTCCTTTTGGCTTTGCTCCTCTGCTCTTATTTTTGAACAGAGTTTTCTCTGTATCTGGCAAATATCAGTCTCTTTAGGAACATCAGTTTCTTCTCTGACAAGAAAGATTTTAACTGAATGCAGTGTAATTTAGTATATATGATTTCAGATCTCATTGACTTTGGAGTTTCCACTATGTCAATCTTTGATGAGAAAAACTACAGCTCAACTCTATGTCCCCCTATCTTCAACTTTGGCTCATACCTCCCTGCTGCTCGCTCCCATTATAGTGGATGTGGTCCATGCCTCAGCCCCGGGTCAGGCTTCTCCCGGCTCGTTTCCTAAAACCTCCTCTCTAAAAGTGGATTATTTGGAGGTATTACATCACTTCAGTAAGTGTTTACTCCATACTTTCCTATATATAACTATTTTTATTTTTCTTCCCCTCTTTCTCTTCCCCTTTTTGCAATATTAATACTTTGGTATAATATACATTCACTTTTTCAGATACACAATCAATACACACTATTCTCCTTATGCTCCTGATGAGTGGACGTAGAGCCACGAAACGCGTCGAGCTTACAAGTATTTTAATCATAAATATTCATCAAATCTCCGTTCATTCTAAGATCATGTCTTCAAGAAAATTCCAGTCCTTTAACGAATCTGTTCTGTATATATCATCTTCATGGATCTATTATTAATGTATTTATCCTTATTTATATACTGTTTATATTCTGTGTACATTATTTGAGATGAGGATTTGTATATGTCATATTCTAGATTGTGAATGTAATATTGGATTGTTACTTGTGTCAACGTCCTAGTGGTCCCCATTTTCTGGGTCACATTAAAGTTTGTATATCAACTTTATATGTTGGTAGACTGAGCACCCATGGAATATCTGTTGTCACAATAAATCGTTTATTTATGAATTTTAGTTTTAGATATGTCATTTCTACATGTATTCGCTCAATCAATAATGTTTTGGCTAGTCTTATTGAGAGCCATATCTGTCATGTCCCATATAATTGATTATTTACCTAACATCTAATTACCGATTGATTCTCGATTTCTGAGATCTTTCAGGCCATACATATTATACATCAAATAAAAATTATATATGTTCAGCTGAACTCATTTAAAGTCCCACTTTTCTCTCCTTTTTTGCACTTTGTCTGATTCACTGGACCGAGCAGCTCCAGGGCAGCCCGGTTCGGATCCAGTCGGACAATGCCACGGCCGTGGCTTATGTCAATCACCAGGGGGGCACCAAGAGTGTCCGAGCGGCCAAAGAAGTGGCTTGCATTCTTCGCTGGGCGGAACGATTTGTTCCAGCAATCTCTGCGGTGTTCATTCCGGGGGTGGAGAATTGGCAGGCAGATTATCTCAGCCGTCAGACCCTGGATCAGGGGGAATGGTCCCTCCATCCAGACGTTTTCCACCAGTTGTGCCTACGGTGGGGCACCCCGGATGTGGATCTGTTGGCATCACGATTCAACAGGAAAGTTCAGAGATTCGTGGCTCGCTCCCGCGATCCTCTAGCAGAAACCGCAGACGCACTGATCGCCCCGTGGGGGCAATACCAGCTAATGTATGCCTTCCCTCCTCTCGCGTTACTGCCAAGACTTCTTCGCAGGGTAGAGGAGGAAGGAATCCCAGTAATCCTGGTAGCTCCGGACTGGCCTCGTCGAGCTTGGTACGCCGACATGGTCAGACTGGTGGCGGACGTCCCATGGAGACTTCCTCTCAGGGAGGATCTACTGTCTCAGGGACCGATCTTCCATCCTGCTTTACGATCGCTGGCTTTAACGGCCTGGCTATTGAGACCCAGGTGCTGAAGGACAAAGGTTTGTCAGCTTCAGTTATTCCTACTCTAGTTGAAGCAAGGAAAGCGACTTCCAGAAAGATTTATCATCGCACATGGAAGTCCTACATTGCATGGTGTGAACCTTTGGGGTTCCGTCCTCGGTCTTATTCGATTAGTCGAATATTGGCTTTTCTGCAACAAGGGGTTGAGCAGAAACTGGCCTTGAGTACTATCAAGGGTCAGGTCTCAGCATTAGCCATCTTCTTTCAGAAGCCTTTGGCTACTCATTCCTTGGTGCGGAATTTCATCCAGGGGGTGCGACATCTGGCTCCGCCAGTGCACGCGCCGTTACCCCCCTGGGATCTTAATTTAGTGTTGTCGGTTCTTCAGAAACCTCCCTTTGAAGATATTAGGGAGATTCCTCTACCCACGTTGTCCCAGAAGGTGGCCTTCTTGGTGGCTATTACTTCTGCACGCAGGGTGTCAGAACTGGCCGCATTATCTTGTCGTTCACCATATCTGGTGGTTCATAGAGATAAGGTGGTTCTTCGTCCGAATCCATCCTTCCTACCAAAAGTGGTTTCAGAATTTCATCTGAATGAAGAAATTGTATTACCTTCCCTGTGTCCTATGCCCAGTCATCCTCGGGAATTTGCTTTGCACTCCTTGGATGTGGTCCGGGCGATCAGGGTATACTTGAAAACGACGCAACTTTCGCAAGACGGATTCACTTTTTGTGATCCCAGATGGACCCAAAAAGGGGTTGCCTGCATCTGCCGCGACCATTTCCAGATGGATCAGACAGACGGTAGTACAGGCTTATTCTATTAAGGGTCGGGAGCCCCCGTTCCCTGTTAAGGCGCACTCCACTCGGGCACTTAGTGCGTCATGGGCCTTTCGCCATCAGGCGTCAGTGGTCCAGGTGTGCAAGGCGGCTACCTGGTCGTCGGTGCATACCTTCTCTAAACATTATAAAGTTGATGTAATGGCATCGTCTGATGCCTCGTTTGGCCGCAAGGTTTTGCAGGCCGCAATTTGAGGAGACCAGTGGTCTACCTCGAGGGTTTTTTCCGTTGGAAAATTTTTCTTTAGTCTCATTCTTTGTTTATAATGAGCCTTTAAAACTTCTAGTTTGGCACCGGTTGGGCCTTCTAGATTGGATTTGATTTTGTCAATCCCACCCCTCATTTTGTGGCACTGCTTCTGGATGTCCCAGCTCTTGAGAATCAAGAAGACTACGTCTGTCAATGAGCGATAGAGAAAAATGGATTTTTGTAAGAACTTACCGTAAAATCCTTTTCTCTTAAGCTCATTGACAGACGTAGTACCCGCCCCTCTATCATTGAGTTGGGTTGGGTTAAATTCTCTGTACTGCTTTAAACAGAACTGATTCCCTGTAGCAGAGAGAGGGAGGATATACCCTCAGGGACTGCCCCCTAGGGTGGAGCCAGAACGTTTTGTCATTCTGCCTAGTCCTACTCCTGCGGAGACAACATAACCCAGCTCTTGAGAATCAAGAAGACTACGTCTGTCAATGAGCTTAAGAGAAAAGGATTTTACGGTAAGTTCTTACAAAAATCCATTTTTTTTCCACAAGTTTTTGGAAAATGTGGAAAGAAAATGAAAACACATTTTTTTTTACACAAAGCTGTCCATTTATGCAATATTTCTAACACATAGCATGTACATAGCAAAAATTGCACCCCAAAATACATTCTGCTATTCCTCCTGAGTATGCCGATACCACATGTGTAACACTTTTTCACAGCCTGGCCACATACATAGGCCTAACATCCAAGTAGCGCTTTACACAAAGTTGTCCATTTATCTACTTTAAGACTGGGCCTATTTTTGACACTTGGTGTTTACAAGCTAAAATCATTTTTTTTGCTAGAAAACTACTTGGAACCCCCAAACATTATATTTTTTTTTTTAGCAGAGACCCTAGAGAATAAAATGGAGATCGTTGCAATATTTTTTATCAAACCATATTTGCGCAGCAGTCTTCCAAATGCGATTTTTTTTGAAAAAAATTCACTTTTTTGAACTAAAAAATAAGAAAACAGTAAATTTAGCCCAATTTTTTTCCATAATGTGAAAGATAATGTTACGCCGAGTAATTAGATACCCAACATGTCATGCTTCAAAATTGCGCATGCTCACAGAATGGCGCCAAACATTGGTACTTAAAAATCCCCATAGGCAACATTTTAAAAATTTCTGCAGGTTACTAGCTTAGAGTTACAGAGGAGGTCTAGGGCTCAAATTATTGCTCTCGCTCTAACGATCGCGGCGATACCTCACATGTATGGTTTGAACACCGTTTACATATGTGGGCGGGACTTGCGAATGCGTTTGCTTCTGCGCGCGAGCTAACGGGGACAGGGCGCTTTAATTTTTTTTTTTTCCTATTTATTTTATTTATTATTTTTTTATTTTTACACAGTTTAAAAAAAAATGTTTTGATCATTTTTATTCCTATTACAAGGAATGTAAACATCCCTTGTAATAGAAATAGGCATGACAGGTCCTCTTTATTGTGAGATCTGGGGTCAAAAAGACCTCACACCTCACAACTACACTAAAAAAGAAAAAGAAAAAAAAAAAGCGTCTCTTTAAACCGGTTGCTAGGCAACGTCTTTTGACGTAGCTCCGGTCCTCCAAGACCATAGAGTCGAGTGAGGGCCATCTTGCCCTCACTCGACTTCCTGTCTCTGAGGATCCGGGACCGGATAGTTTTCCCCGCTGCCGGTGGGTCCGGTAAGCTGGGAAAACGTCTGGGATGCGGCAGGGGGGGGGGCACCTCTTCCCCCTGCACCGTAAGGGTAATTCCGCTGCGAATCCGCCACTGGGACCACCCTTATCTGAAAGCCGACCGCCCGCCGTTTCAAAAAATTCGGGGGTTATGGGGGCTATCTGCTGCCATAACCCCAGTATTTAGCTTTTAATGGCCGACGCATATAGTCGTTAGGTGGTCAGTAAGTGATTGCATGCATATGGCAAACAGGTGACGATGACCGATGGGGTGACAGGTGACGATGACCGATGGGGTGACAGGTGACGATGACCGATGGGGTGACAGGTGACGATGACCGATGGGGTGACAGGTGACGATGACCGATTGGGTGACAGGTGACGATGACCGATGGGATGACAGGTGACGATGACTGATGGGGTGACAGGTGACGATGACTGATGGGGTGACAGGTGACGATGACTGATGGGGTGACAGGTGACGATGATTGATGAGGTGACAGGTGACGATGATTGATGAGGTGACAGGTGACGATGATTGATGAGGTGACAAGTGACGATGATTGATGGGGTGACAGATGACAATCACTGACGGGGTGACGTGACGATTGATGGGGTGACAAGTGACGATCACTGATGGGGTGACAAGTGACGATCACTGATGGGGTGACAAGTGACGATGATTGATAGGGTGACAGATGACGATGACTGATGGGGTGACAGGTGACGATGACTGATGGGGTGACAGGTGACGATGACTGATGGGGTGACAGGTGACGGTGATTGATGGGGTGACAGGTGACGGGCGATGGTCACTGATGGGTGACGGGCGATGGTGCACGGCGGTACTGATGGCAGTCTCTGGTGACCGGTGAACTTTAGGCTACGTTCACATGTGAGCGTAGCGGTCGCGGGCAGAATCACTGTGATTCTGCCCGCGATCCAGAAATCATTGCAAATCGCGGGGCGCCTGTGCGTTGCCCGTGATTTGCAATAGCACCCCAAACGCTGTGCGATGTTGCTGCGATTTCCGCCTGCCGAATCGCGGTAACATCGCGCAAACAACGCATGACGCCCCAAAGAAACTCTTGTACCTTTTTTGGGCGCCATGCGTTGTTTGCGCGATGTTACCGCAATTCGGCAGGCGGAAATCGCAGCAACATTGCACAGCGTTTGGGGTGCTATTGCAAATCACAGGCAACGCACAGGCGTCCCGCGATTTGCAATGATTTGCGCTCACATGTGAACGTTATGGGTGTCAATTTCTGGGCACTGATGAGGTGACTGTTGGGTGACAGGTGACATTGGGGGGGGGGGGGGCTGAGGACTGTGTGGGGACATTTATTTCTGTGATTTTACATTTGACATGTGTACAGAGCAGTAACTCACTGTTTCTAGCTCTTCTCCCCTCACACTGAGGGGAGAAGAGCTAGTAAGAGTCAGTTACTGCTCTTTGTTTACATTTTGTGATCGGCTGTGAATGGATTCACAGCCGATCACTTAGTAAACGGTCACTGTCAGTGACTGTTTACTACTGCCGGTGACAGCTGTGTTCCTACGGAACACAGTGCCCCCGACCTGACCGCGCTGCGCGCTCCCGATCGCGCATGCGCGGTCATCTTGTGGGCGCCTTCATTGGGATCGGCTGTGTCATTGAAACACAGCCGATCACGTGGGAAACAGCCACGCCCATTGGCTGTTTCCCCCCTGCCGGTGACGGGGGGTGTCCTGGGGACACCCCGACACCGGCAGGGCAGCGCGCACGCGATCGCGCGCCTGCCCTGCTTAAAGTGCCGCCGTCATATGACGGCGGCCCAGGATAATGGTCGCTCCGCTCCGCCGTCATATGACGGCGGGCGGCAAGCGGTTAAGGCTGTCAGCAGAATGGCCTCTACAAACTCAGCAGTGCCTAAATTGGAGAGCATGTGCAGAGCAGGGTGAAACAGTGTATTACTAGATTTTAAACCATATAGACGCTTATTTTTAATGTTTTACATAGCAATACCTGCAAAATGGGCCAGTCTAAAGTGATCTAGCAGGACTTCATTTTCTAACTAAAGTTCCACTTTAAAGACAGATCAGCAATGGCAACATATTTCTGTCATCACAGGTTTTTTCTAAAGCAGAAAATCTAACACAGGCACATGTGATTTCATCTTTTTTTTTCTTCATTATAAGTATTGGGCAGATTTATTTATTTTAATTATATGAAAATGGAATAAAGGTAATATTTTTCTAGTTTTTTTTTTTTTTATAATTTTTGTTCTTTGTTTTCTGCAGCATTGCAGAGTGCTGTAGCACTCCTTACTCTCTCCTGGGTTTGGTCTTCACTGTGTCCTTTGTGGCTCTAGGAGTGCTGACCCTCTGCAAGTTCTATCTGCAAGGATACCGCGCTTTCATGAATGACCCCGCTATGAACAGGTGAGGGTGTTGTCAAGGGTTTTATATTTTGGAGAACCAGAAAATCTTTGAAATGTCAAATTCTATATGCAAGGATGGACTCCAGAATACCACAAGTGTCCATTTCTTCCATTTACTTTAACATTCCTCCTCTATGTGCCATCCTAGACCAGTTTCTCTTATTATTAAGAGCGTGGCGATCCTGACTAGAATTAGGCGCACCCACCTGCGAGTACCTCTGTGGCCAGTAAGGGAAGTTTTACTGGACATGGATGAAGATGTGTGTGTGTGTGTGTGCAGTGCCTACCTTTGAAGTGAGTGAAGTCAAGACCTTATTAACCAAGAGAAACCAGCTTTTTAGTTTAAAAATGTACTTGCACTTCAAGGCTTTGTAGAAGAGGTGACTTTACGTCTGTCCAAATCACTTCTACAGCAAGAAGCTCAGCCGGCTGATTATTCCTAAAAACAAGTGTACAGCTGCAGTGAAAGCTGTGAGCTTTTTTTTTTGACTCTTTAACTGTCAGGTCTGTACTTTTCTTAAGTTTGAGTGAATCGGGTTTTAAAGGAGATGTACTGCCAAAGCTCTTTTGGTCCTACTTCTCCTGTGGGTCACAGGAGTGCACTTAGCTCTGCACTCTTGCGACCTGTTTTCAGCTGACAGCTGGCTAAAGTCTGCTGAGTTTTCGGTCTTAGAGGCAGTGGGGAACAGATGCTGCATCCACCTAGGTGAGTAGTATGAATTTTTTTTTTTTTTTTGTTTAATTCCCGCACTTCTGTTTAAATCTTAACCACAAACTATGCTCATTTGTGCCACAGAATCTACTTTTTTTTTCCATTCTAAAATGAAAATACCTAGATTTTGTGTCAGCTGGAAGTTGTGTAGTTTTGATCTGTGGCCAATCCGTGTACTAGGTTTGTGTTCCATGAGATCTCTGTAGCCATTGATCTGGTCTTTTAACAGGTTAAAAACTTAGGGCACCTCTTCCCCCTGCACCGTAAGGGTAATTCCGCTGCGAATCCGCCACTGGGACCACCCTTATCTGAAAGCCGACCGCCCGCCGTTTCAAAAAATTCGGGGGTTATGGGGGCTATCTGCTGCCATAACCCCAGTATTTAGCTTTTAATGGCCGACGCATATAGTCGTTAGGTGGTCAGTAAGTGATTGCATGCATATGGCAAACAGGTGACGATGACCGATGGGGTGACAGGTGACGATGACCGATGGGGTGACAGGTGACGATGACCGATGGGGTGACAGGTGACGATGACCGATGGGGTGACAGGTGACGATTACTGATGGGGTGACAGGTGACGATGACTGATGGGGTGACAGGTGACGATGACTGATGGGGTGACAGGTGACGATGACTGATGAGGTGACAGGTGACGATGATTGATGAGGTGACAAGTGACGATGATTGATGGGGTGACAGATGACAATCACTGACGGGGTGACGTGACGATGATTGATGGGGTGACAAGTGACGATCACTGATGGGGTGACAAGTGACGATGATTGATAGGGTGACAGATGACGATGACTGATGGGGTGACAGGTGACGATGACTGATGGGGTGACAGGTGACGATGACTGATGGGGTGACAGGTGACGGTGATTGATGGGGTGACAGGTGACGGGCGATGGTCACTGATGGGTGACGGGCGATGGTGCACGGCGGTACTGATGGCAGTCTCTGGTGACCGGTGAACTTTAGGCTACGTTCACATGTGAGCGTAGCGGTCGCGGGCAGAATCACTGTGATTCTGCCCGCGATCCAGAAATCATTGCAAATCGCGGGGCGCCTGTGCGTTGCCCGTGATTTGCAATAGCACCCCAAACGCTGTGCGATGTTGCTGCGATTTCCGCCTGCCGAATCGCGGTAACATCGCGCAAACAACGCATGACGCCCCAAAGAAACTCTTGTACCTTTTTTGGGCGCCATGCGTTGTTTGCGCGATGTTACCGCAATTCGGCAGGCGGAAATCGCAGCAACATTGCACAGCGTTTGGGGTGCTATTGCAAATCACAGGCAACGCACAGGCGTCCCGCGATTTGCAATGATTTCCGGATCGCGGGCAGAATCACGGTGATTCTGCCCGCGATCGCTGTGCTCACATGTGAACGTTATGGGTGTCAATTTCTGGGCACTGATGAGGTGACTGTTGGGTGACAGGTGACATTGGGGGGGGGGGGGGGGCTGAGGACTGTGTGGGTACATTTATTTCTGTGATTTTACATTTGACATGTGTACAGAGCAGTAACTCACTGTTTCTAGCTCTTCTCCCCTCACACTGAGGGGAGAAGAGCTAGTAAGAGTCAGTTACTGCTCTTTGTTTACATTTTGTGATCGGCTGTGAATGGATTCACAGCCGATCACTTAGTAAACGGTCACTGTCAGTGACTGTTTACTACTGCCGGTGACAGCTGTGTTCCTACGGATGTGTGTGTGTGTGTGTGTGTGTGTGTGTGTAGTGCCTACCTTTGAAGTGAGTGAAGTCAAGACCTTATTAACCAAGAGAAACCAGCTTTTTAGTTTAAAAATGTACTTGCACTTCAAGGCTTTGTAGAAGAGGTGACTTTACGTCTGTCCAAATCACTTCTACAGCAAGAAGCTCAGCCGGCTGATTATTCCTAAAAACAAGTGTACAGCTGCAGTGAAAGCTGTGAGCTTTTTTTTTTGACTCTTTAACTGTCAGGTCTGTACTTTTCTTAAGTTTGAGTGAATCGGGTTTTAAAGGAGATGTACTGCCAAAGCTCTTTTGGTCCTACTTCTCCTGTGGGTCACAGGAGTGCACTTAGCTCTGCACTCTTGCGACCTGTTTTCAGCTGACAGCTGGCTAAAGTCTGCTGAGTTTTCGGTCTTAGAGGCAGTGGGGAACAGATGCTGCATCCACCTAGGTGAGTAGTATGAATTTTTTTTTTTTTTTTGTTTAATTCCCGCACTTCTGTTTAAATCTTAACCACAAACTATGCTCATTTGTGCCACAGAATCTACTTTTTTTTTTCCATTCTAAAATGAAAATACCTAGATTTTGTGTCAGCTGGAAGTTGTGTAGTTTTGATCTGTGGCCAATCCGTGTACTAGGTTTGTGTTCCATGAGATCTCTGTAGCCATTGATCTGGTCTTTTAACAGGTTAAAAACTTAGGGACCAAGCCTATTTCTGACACAAGTTGTTTACAAGTTAAAATCCGTATTTCTTGCTAGAAAATTGCTCGGAACCCCCCAAACATTTTACATAATATATACATATACATGTATAATAATCTATACATATAATATGTACATATATATATATATATATATATATATATATATATATATATATATATATATATATATATATATATAATTTTTTTTTTTTGCAAAGACTTTGAAGAATAGAATGGCGGTTGTTGAAATATTTTTTGTCATGCGGTATTCGTGCAGCGATTTTTCAAACGCAATTTTTTTGGGGAAAAAATTCACTTCACTGAATTAAAAAAAACGAAACTGTAAAGTTAGCCCAATTTTTTTTTGTATATTGTGAAAGATACCCAACATGTTACAGTTTAAAATTGCCCACACTCGTGGAATGGCGACAAACTACGGTACTTTAAAATCCCCATGGGAGACGCTTTAAAACATTTTAACAGTTACCAGTTTAGAGTTATAGAGGAGATCTTTTACTAGATATCTTGATCTCACTCTCACGATCGCGACAATACCTCACATGTGGGATTTAAATCCCCTTTACATTTGCGGGCACGACTTAGGTATGCGTTTTCTTTGGTGCACAAGCTTACAGGGACACTGGCGATTTTAAACTTTATTTTTTCACATTGATTAGAACTACTGTGGACAACTTGAATACCCATTTTGGATCCTGTTTTTTATCTGGACTATTTTTTGATTGCTTCTATCTCCTTAGTTGAAGTTACAAATTAAGTTATTTTATCACTCCTATTTTTTCATTAATAATTGTCACCTTAAGCGCTGCACTGTTTGTATACTTCCTCAGTTGGTGTTAAGAACATTAAATATTTTTCTCTCTTCTCTTTGCAGGGGAATGACAGAAGGGGTGACATTGCTAATCCTTGCTGTGCAGACGGGGCTGATTGAGTTACAAGTGGTCCATCGAGCTTTCCTGCTCAGCATCATTTTGTTTATTGTAGTGGCTTCAATTTTGCAGTCAATGCTGGAGATAGCTGACCCCATTGTCCTTGCTCTGGGTGCTTCGCGAGACAAGTGAGTGTTGTCTGATGCTTTGTCTGGCCACCAGGTAGACCTAAGCACTGATTTATAATTTTTTTTTTTTACTTTTCCCACAGGAGTCTATGGAAGCATTTTCGGGCTGTTAGCCTATGTTTGTTCCTCTTGGTTTTCCCTTCCTATATGGCCTATATGATCTGTCAGTTCTTCCACATGGATTTCTGGCTTCTGATCATAATATCCAGCAGCATACTCACTTCTCTTCAGGTACAGTTAATATAACCAGATGTCTTATGTAGTGTCTTTTTCATCAAGGAACTTTAAAAATTGTTGAACAATAGACATCAGGCAGCTTGTACTTCAGGTTTTAACAATTAACTTAAACCCTTCCCGTTATTATTTTATTTTATTTTTTTGCCCTTTCACCTGTACTGCTGTAACCCTGCGCTCTCTCAGCATTGCAAGTCCTGCGTTGCTATGCTCTTATGTGATGTCACCAGAAAGTTGACTGTCTCCCTTTGGTTCTGTAAGCTGGCCCAGCAATGCATGGCAACGTATGCGGCGTGTGGTAGACAGTTCCACCGCATGTGCAGATTGTCCCGGAGCCTCCTGTAATGTGTGACATTCATCTAGGCAAGCAAGTGGGAAGTGCAGAACAGAATCCTGGAGAAAACACATTTACCCCAACCAGTTTTGGGGGTGGATGTATAGTAGCAGCTTATAGCATAGGGTGAAGGTTTGTTTTAAGTCAGTCTTGACTATTGACATGGGTCTATTAGTCATTTCCTATAGAGCACTATCAAGTGTTTGTTTCATAGCAAGCAAATGGCCCGTGCCCCCACCTATAACTGGCCTTCATAGCAAAGATAGCAAAGAGCACATGGAAGGGCAACGCATGTGAAACAAAAACATTTTTGTTTTTTTAGTAAAGTGTATTTTAAGGGAGAATTACCCCAACAGGGGTCAAAGACAGCATCCAAACTTGACAGAGGATCTAACCCTTTTCCACTCTTCTCTGGGTAAGGGAAAAGATTTAGCATTTATGTAAACTTTTATATAACCTGTATTCAGGTTTTTAGTGTTCATGTGCTGATCTTTTTTCACCATAGAAATGTGAGTAAGTCTTTTCACTGCACAAATTTACCAAGCTGAGGACCTCTTAATAGACCAGGAAGCTCAGAACTTAAAGGAATTGTAAAGTCAGAAGGCATTTTATCTTAATGCATTAGAATAAAAAACATTCTGGGTGTAGCAGCCTCCCCAGCACCCCCTAATACTTGAGCCCCATCTCTCTCCAGCGATTTCCACAAATCCCTTGGTTGTCCGGGACTCGCTCTCCTGATTGGCTGTCTGTCAATCAGTCAGCGATCAGGAGAGCTAGGGGGCAGGGCTGAACGGCCTTAATGGACATACGGAGCTGCAGCTCAGCTCGGGTGCACCCATAGCAAGCTGCTTGCTGTGGGGGCACTCAATGGGAGGGAGGGGCTGGGAGCAGCCACGAGGGACCTGAGTAGAGGAGGATCTGGGCGGCTCTGCGCAAAACCAACTGCACAGAGCAGGTGAGTATAACATGTTTGTTTCTTTGGGTGCAAAAGTCCTGAATGGAATTAGGGCAGTCAGTTCTGGCCTTTCTCCAGCAGGGGGATCAGTGGATGTCAAAGATGCTTACTTAACGCATTCCATTTTTCATGTCCCTAAAAGGTTTCTGCAGCTTGCAGTGGAGGAATGCCAGGTCCAGTTTGTGGCCCTGTCGTTTGGTCTGTCCATGGCTCCCAGAATGTTGATCAAGGTCCTGGTTCTGGTTCTCAGGCTGTTATGTTCCCGAGGCATGCCTGTTATAGAGTACTTTGACTTATTTCTGAAGGAACACTGAGCTCCAATTTTAGAGACCAAGATGTCTCGCATAGAGCACACTCTGGAGAGCTTTAGATGGGTTCTGAATCTTCAGAAGTCTGCCTTGATCCCAGCCCAGGGGTTAGAATATCTGAGCCTGATCCTGGATATCGCTCTGGTGGACCTGCGCAAAATGCTGACAAATCCCTTGATTCCTTTTTGCATAAGGTTTTTTGGAAAGATGGTAGTTTCCTTTAATGCGGTTCATTTTGCCCAGTTTCATTCCAGACTCCTCTGTTGGAATGTCTTTGTGGCATGGGGACAGGAGGACACAGTGGTTGGATTCCCCAATGTCAGCCCGAGCACAAGGTTGTCTCTGGATTGGTGGATCTCTTCACAGATGCTGAAAATGTGAAAAAATAGTTTTTCCCTCTGTCCGGGAAGCTCCGACAACAGATGCCAGCCTGATTCTGCACCATCTTTCAGTCTGGGGGACTTGGTCTTTGCAGGAGAGGTTGTTGCCCCATCATAATCTTGTAACTGAGAGCAATTTGTCTTGGCCTGCTCTATTGGTCAGTGCTGCTGGAGAAACTCCCTGTGAAGGTTCATTCAGGCAACACCATGGGAGTGGCGTACATATATCATATCATCAAGGAGGCAGCAGAAGTTGGGCAGCCCAGGAGGGAGTGGACCTCATACTGTCTTGGGTGGGATGCCATGTTCCCACATTGTCTACTGATCACATTCCAGGCATGGAAAATTGCCAGTAGGATTTTCTTACCGGTCAACAGCTTTTTCCAGGAGAGTGGACTCTTCAGAGATGTTCAAGGAGCTCTGCCAACAAAGGGGGACCCCGAATTTGATTCTTCTGGTGTCCAGGTTCAATGCAAAGCTGGGCAGGTTTGTCTCAAAGACCAGGAATCCTCATGCGTTCGCGGTGGATGCTCTGGTGACCCCATGGTACCAGTTCTCCCAAATCTAGGCTTCCCCGCCGTTAAAGCTTTTACATTGTCTGCTTTGCAGTTATTGAGTGGAAGAAACTATGGTGATTTTGATTGCCTTAAGTCTGGCACAGGCGAACTTGGTACTCTGACATTGTAAGCATGTTGACGGATGGCCCCTGGACTTTTCTAGACTGATCCTATCTACATTTACAAGTTCCGAACTTCTATACTTACAGATGCTGGCTTTAACAGAAGGCTTTTAAAGCCAGGTTTATAAGGAACAGGTATGTGTCTTGTTCAGTCACTTCTACCTCAGGAAGATTTAAAACAAAACTTGAAAGTCTAATTTTGCCTGGTTTAAAGCTTGGGGTTTTTACCCTCGCAAGTATGTGGTTGACCAAATTCTGTTTTTTTTTCCGGTCTGGAATGGATCAGGGTTTGGCATTGAGTTCACGGAAGTTACATTTTGGCATTAGTGGTCTTTTTTTCGCAGACCAATTGCTTCACATTCCTTGGTGTAGCCCTTTGTATAAGGTGTTACAAGCATTGTTCCGCCAGTTAAGACTCAATAGACTCAGTGAGACCTCAACTTGGCACTTTTGTTTTTGTAGAAATCCTCTTTTGATCCCATCTGGGATTTTCCTTTAGTCCTGATTCGAAAGGTTATTTTTCTGGCTACCATTATTTTGCATGTCTCAGAGTTTCAGAATTAGCTGCTGTTTCCTGTAAGAAATAATTCCTGGTGTTTGAGGCAAAGTGGTTTTCTGCCTCAGCTGTTCTCTGCCTCAGATGGTTTCTTCGTTCCATCTCACCCAGGACATTGTGTTGCCGTCCTTCTGTCCTAAGCCCCTGATACTGATAAAGGATCCTTACACCTTGCTAACATGCTTTTAGGTTACCTGAAATAGACCGCTGCTATTTGGCAGTCAGAGTCCCTCTGTGCTTTCGGAGTATCCAAAGAAGTGTCACACAGCTTCCAAAGCTACCATTTCTTGATGGATCTGTCTGCTTATTTCTCAAGATAATAAAAATGAGATGGTATAAAGCCTATGGATAGCTAAAGATACAGATAAAGATATGGATAGCCTCAATCTACAGACCACTCTGAGAGCCCGGACTATGTGCCCTTAAGTACTTACACCATTTGACATCCAGTCTGTACTTGCTCTATCTCCCAGTCACCCATTGTTTATACCCGAGGTCAGGACATTCTCAACTGTATGTGACACTTAATTGGCCAGCTGCCACAATATTCCTCATTCCACATTCTGGATTTTGTGTGAGACTATCCATGGTGGAGTGGACTGTTGATTTCTACCAATTAAGAGTGATCTCTGTTTCCTGGATGTGCTATGAAATAGAATACCAATTTCATGCAGTATTATACATCTTACGGTTTACCGTACTGGACTATTAGTTCAGCACCTTCCCAGGAATTCATGGATTGTGGCCACACAGCAGTCATGCCTTATAGCTAACAGCTTTTGAATTAGGAAATTCCATAGGATTTCACATGATATTGTCATTCATATTCGAATAAGGCATGCCAGGCACTTATTTTCAGAGCAGGTAGCAGTGACATTAAGTCCATTTGTGACGGGTCACTCCCTAAACCTAAATATTAGGCCTTCTTGGACATATGGAGTGGGTGGGACAGGGGCGTGTGTAGTCAAGGTTACAAGGTTGCATTTGTCAATAACACACTAGTTTTTATGTGTATTTTTGTGATTTTTACTATTCACTATTACAGCTATCACCACCAATAAAATTGAGTTGTGCACAGTAACCCCTTGTGAGCCCTAATTTATGCAACCTTTCTGAGATGGCTTTATACCATCTTATTTTTTTTTTCTGTATCCAGCTTCATGTGGTTGCCTAGGGTTCCCGGTCATCAATAGACCAATAGGTACTGCTAAACGGCTCCCCATATGCAGATGCTGCAATGAGGAGAACCTTTTCTCTACTAGTTTTTTAAAACTTTTTTGACTGCTTATTTCTCAAGCCTATGGTTTAAAAGGAAAAGTTCCATCTTTTTCAGCAACGACTCATTCTATTAGGATTGTTGATGCCTCCTGGGCTATTCGTCATTAAGCTCCTGTAAGTCAGATTTGTGAAGCGGCTTCTCGGTCTTTGGTCGTGTTTTGCAGTCTGCAGCATGAAGTACCAACATATTCTGGTTTGATGGTTTGGGGTCTGTTGGCTTGTTATCTTCCCAACATCTTCCGTGGTTTGGGACGTCCCTATTTTCATGGATTTTAAGATGCTCTGTGTCCCATATTTTACAATAAATAGAATGAGATTTTTAGTTTACCTGTTAGATCTCTTTCTTGGAGTATATCACAGGACACAAAAATTTCACCCCTATTCCTTCTTGTTGTGCATAGCTTGCTTCAAAAAAATTGAAGCCTTGCCTAATGGGGAGGAATTATGCCTAGGAGGGGACTGCCTTTCTTTTTGTTCCAGCGCCCAGTAACCTGAATGTGTCAGCCAACCCCTATGGTGATGGATATGAAGATGCTGTGTGTCCCGTGATGTTCTCAAGGAACTTGATTTTACAGGTAAAGGAAAAATCCAATTTTCCTATTGACCGTGTTTCTCGAAAAAAAGGATCTACCCTAAAAATAAGACCTATCACAGTTTTCTAGGATGGCTGCAATATAAGCCCTACCCCAAAAATAAGCCCTAGTTAAAATCCTTGTAAAATCATGTAATCTGTGCTGTAAAAGTATTATATAATGTCCAGTGTGTGTCTTAATGTAACATGATTGTAGAAAATACCTTATTTACAGCGCCGCTGGGCACTCATGTGATCCCCCGGAGATCTCCTCCTCCTCCCAGCTGATATCAACGGCCCTCCCCCTGCAGTGCTCGGAGCAGGGCTGACATCAGGGTGAATCTCGTCATTTCCCTCGGCAGTGCTCGGAGCGGGAAAGAAGAGCTCCGGCAGGGCATGCGAGCGCCCAGCGATGCTCTAAATAAAGTATTTTCTACATTACGTAAAGACACACATTGGACATTATATAATCCATTTACAGAGCGGATTAAATGATTTGCCAAGGACTTTATCTAGAGTTTATTACAGGAATATTAGAGGAATACAGAGATGCTGACCCCTGAGCCGACAGGGAGGGAGAGGGGGAGAGAAGACATGGGACAAATAAGACATCCCCAAAAAGAAAAACCTAATGCATTTTTTATACCTAAAATGATTATAAGACCCAGTAGCTAATTAATAACCTCTACTAGGTATCGGGGTTTATTTCTTATTGTAAACCAACTGAATTTAGCTATCTAACCAGCGAATAGTCATGCTGTTAATTTATCCAGTTAATTAAAATGTCTCTCACTCAATTAAGGCTGAAACAACTAATCTGCATAATCGATTATGAAAATAGTTGTCAACTATTTCCATAATCGGTTAGTTAGCCTGCATACAGAATGCATTATTTGTTTATGTATCAGAAAATTACAGTTCAGCACACAATACAGCTCAGTAGACTGTCCATGTATGATAGATCCATCCATCTACATGGAATCTATCCATGTAGATTTTTTACCTTACTGTAGGGGCTTTCTATACTATACTTTGCGGCTTGCTATTGGGGCACTTTGAAGACAGGAGGAGTTAGAAGCACTGGCGGGGGGGATCCCAGAAGAGGATAATCAGGGATGCTCTGTACAAAGCCATTGCACAAAGCAAGTAAGTATGACCAATGTGTTTTTTAAAAGGGGAAAAAAAACAAGTCTACAATCATTTTAAGGGTTCTGTGCAGGTAAGATCAGCATCTGAACCCAGATAAGCTGTAGGCTGATAGACTGGAGGTAATATAAGGCATTACAATTATATTTAAAGTAAACGTTTACCAGTATTGTGCATTATATTTAAAATCAGGCATGTCCAACCTGCGGTGGCGCGGAAAGGGCGCGGCGGCATTTTATTACTTGTATACCTTAACTATAGTATATATTCTATATGCGGCCCGAAAAAATTTCTCCACACTCATTGTGGCCCAGAGAAGCCAAAAGGTTGGACACCCATGTTTAAAATGATTATATCCATTCAAAAAAATGTCTCAACCTTTAGTATTACTTTAATATAAAATATTTATATTCCCCCTCCACCCTTCATATAGCTTCATGTCTGACTCCCAGTTAAAATACCCTGTATATCCTACATCTGGGAAATGTTTTTACTATATATATATATATATATATATATATATATATATATATATATATATAATGTGTTAAAGGATATATTATTACTTTCACGGTTTTACAGTATAAATTAACCCCTTTATAGTGATTGTCTACTGTTTTTGTACTCTAAAGGGAAATTTTTTTTTTTTTTTTTTTTCCCCATTATGACAGGTGATACAAAAATCTTGCTGCTGCTACCAATTGTCTTATGCTGGCAATACATATATTGATTTTTGGACGAGAATATTTGTATGAATATTCATATGAAAAGCCTTTGTACATTTAATGAATGGGCGAATGTCGTTCGAACTTTGTGCTTGCTCTTTACATTAAATTTTAAAATATTTCCTAAATCCTACATTTTTCCGAACAAAAACCTCATACACTGTCAGATAATTTGTTTGATTCAAGAAAAGTTTTTTTTTTTCTGCTCCTTTGAATTTTCCCGTCACTGTGGTAAAAAAATGAACATTGGTTTGACCCCACTAATGATTGGAAAATTGAACCAACATTCTTAAATGAAAATTTTGATGGAAAAGTTTGTTTGTGTTTTGCCAGCATAAGTGACAGCAGGTACAGGTAGCATGTATCTATCTGGCTACCTGCCTATGACAAGGGAGTCTGTCATGCATAATATTATAATACAATCCTGTCAAATTCTGCAAGGTCTTTTTTGTTTTATTTATTTTTTCTTTAAATAAAAATTATGCTCTGTCTTATGATATGTACCATATTGAACCTTTGTTAGTATGTAGATCGCTTCTGTTATTCTCAGAGTGTATTGGATATTTTGTTCCCTAACCATATAGCTGGTATTTATATTTACCACTGCATATAAATGTCAAGAATTAAATTATATTTTCCCTATCGTTCATTGACGGACACAGCTCCTGATTCTTCTTAACCATTGGGTTTTACTACAGGAGCAGGGCACTAGGCAGGAAAAAGCTTGACTACGCCTATGGACAGTCCCAGGGGGTATACACCCACACTCAGCTATAGGCACTTTTTCTGCCTAGTCAGGAGTAAGGACCTAGTTCCTTGCTGGGATCTCTGGTCCTGGCAATTGATTTTCCTTTTATTTTTTCTTTGTTATTTTGTTCCTGGGAGAATCTACTATCAACTGCCGGACTGGGCAACGGACTGCATAATCTAGATCCAGAGGGTTTCTCCAGTCTGGCCAGTGAGCGCGTGCAGGCATCAGCTCCGTGCTAGGTCGGCCGCGACATAGCCTTACTGGACGGGGGCTGCCCAGCGAGTTAAATGTCTCGCGAGGGCGCATACGCTCTGGTCTCGGCCTGAGTCGCAGTGTTCCTCCTGGCTAACAGCCACCCACATCCCGCGGCACGGCCTCATTGAGCCTGGCTGGGATGAGTGCACTTGCGACTGGGCCTCCACCAAAATTGAGGCCGCGGCTTGTGGCCTACTAGGCCATATGGCCAGCTTGGCACCTCCCTTAGAGGGGTGACGCTGTGGGGGCAGTTTAATTTTTGGTGGCAACCATGCTGCCATTATTGTGGAGGCTCCAACCCCTTTTAGCATTGCTGGACTCTATGGAGGGGCTCGGAGGGCGACCCCCCTTATTTTTTGCGGGGTCTAATAGGTGGTCCATTCGTGGACCCTGGGTCGGCGGCCCCCTTGCGAGATCGCAGGCTGGCCCTCCCCTGATTTATGTTTTTTCCGGGTGACCTTAGTATATAGTGTCCACCGCCCTCCCCTGCCTCATCTGTCCATCAGATCCTGAATCGGTTTCGGCCGTTGCGGGCATGAGTCACCCTACTGGGTCTGCGTCCACGCACCCTAAGTGCTCAGACAGTGAGGATGTTTCCTCTGCTGCTCTAGCTGTGCATAAAAAGGTGATGGTGGATGCACTGATTGTGTCAGAGCTTGAAATTTTAAACATAGCGGAGATGCTGCGTCGGAGGCGCCGGCCCCTTTTGGCACCACAAGTCCTTCACTCTGGCAGGAGGAATTCCCCTTTCCCGCTTACTTTGACAACATTGTCACATAACAGTGTGGTTGTCCAAAACGCACCCTAAGCGTTTTGCTATGCTGTATCCTTAAAAGGATTCCCTGCCTAAAAAGTGGATGGTCCCACCTGTAGTGGACTCGCTGGTTTCCAGGTTAAATAAAGCTACCTTACTTTCGGTTGAGAAGTCCTTGGCCTTTAGAGATCGGGTTGATAGAGCGGAGGCTCTGGCCGCCATATGTTTCACTATGGCTGGTTTGGCTTAGGCCAGTATTTACTATTGCCCTGGTGTCGCAAACTCTGACGAGTAAGCTAAACTTTTACGCCGGGACCTGGAGGAGGAACGGCTTTCCCCTGGCTTTGCGGAGAGCTGACGGATCAGTTCATCCAGGGGTTACAGTTTATCTGTGATGCCTCTTCGGATGCGGCTCCTTTGATTTTAAACTGTCTGTATCAGCATTAGTCCTTTGGCGTCTTATCTGGCTGACAATGCTTGTCAGCGGACCAGGCCTTATCTGATCTCTCCTTTGTGGGGGATCGCCTATTTGGAGCTTCCTTGGCCATTCTTCTTGGCTCATACGAGGCCTTTTTTTTCCCCTCAAGGGATAAAAGTCCTTAAGGGGCTCCTCCGGAGGTTCCAAGAGGAACTGGTCTTCCTGCGGGCAAGGCTTTCTCTGCATGAAGGGGCGCTCTGGGTTGGGGGGAGGTCTTTGCTGATTTCCGGATCTGTGGAACTCTGGTACAGGTCAAGTGGGTCCACAAAGTTAATTCAGTCCGGCTACAAGATATACTTTCGGTCTTTTCCTCCGGAAAGGTTCTTACCTTTCAACCTGCACTTGTCCCCAGATCGCTTACGGGGTCGCTTTGGGGCAGTGTAAGACTTGTTACTTCATGGCCTAATTGTCCCGGTTCCAGATTCAAATGTTTTCAGGGGCTTTACTCAAACTTGTTTACAGTTCCCTGGAAGGTAAGGCAAGGTAGGTCCAATTCTGGACCTCAAGGTGCTAAGCTGCCTTATGCGGGTACAGAAGTTACAAATGGAGGCCAACCGCACGGTAGTGGCGTCCCTACATCTGGAGGATTTTCTCGCTTCTATCGACATCGACTCCTACCTTCACCGGTGCTAGCATTGTTGCGTCAGTGGGGGCTTGCGAGACTTGGATACCTGGACGATCTTCTTCTGCGAGCAGTGTGTCTGACTGCCCTGATGGACACCTTGGAGATTACTTGCCAATCTCTGAGGGAGTTCGTTGGATTCTGTACCTTCAGAAGTCTGCTCTGGTTCTGTCCACAAAACTGGACTATCTGGGTGGATTCAGCCTCAGCCAGCATGTTGCTTCCCCCTGGAAAAACTCCATAAATTGCAGGAGGCAATTCAGCTTCTGTTGTCTAGCAGACGGTCATACCCCTGGGCTTGCATGCGGGTGCTGGGCCTGATGGTGTCTACCTTCGAGGTGGTTCTGTTTGCACAGTTTGACACAAGTTCTCTGCAAAAAGAGATTCTGGTGAAATGGGACAGGAATCTACAGTCTCTAGAGGTGGCTTAGTTCTCCAGCCTTTCGACAGGGAAATCCTTCTCCCCCTGTACTGGGCAGTTGTCACCACGGATGCCAGAGCAGCGCCTGGGCTTGAGTACCATTCGGCCTTGGTGGTTTTCTTTCAACGTCCTTTATCCCGGAAGCTCGACACTTCGTTCCTCCTGTGCGGTCTCCGCAACCGCTGTGGGTCCTCAAACTGGTGTTGTCAATTATCCAGGAATCTCCATTCGCAAATATCAGGAGGTTCCCCTGCTTATGTTGTCCCAGAAGGTGGCCTTTTTGGTGGCTATTACTTCTGCGAGCAGGGTGTCTGAGCTGTCTTGTCGTTCACCTTACCTGTTGGTTGTAGAGCTAAGGTAGTTATTCGCCCCTGTGTGTTGTTCATTCCAAAGGTCGTCTATGATTTCCATTTGAATGAAGACATTGTGTTGCCTTCCCTATGTCCCATGCCTAAACATCCTAAGGAAATTGCTCTGCATTCCCTGGATGTGGTTCGGGCATTCAGGGTGTACCTGGCATCTATGAAGTCTTTTAGGAAGTTTGACTCACTATTTGTACTCACGGTTGGACCTCGAAAAGGGTTGGCCGCTTCTGGTGTGACCATTTCCAGGTGGATCTGACAGACAGTGATTCAGGCCTATTCAGGTAAGGGTCAAGTTCCTCCTTTCCCTGTTAAGGCACACTCTTACTAGGACTCTTAGTGCCTTCTGTCATCAGGCATCAGTGATGCAGGTTTGTAAGGGGGCAACCTGGTCGTCTGTGCACTCTTTTAAAACGTTTTAGAAGATGGATGTGTTTTCATCTGCGGCTGCTTCTTTTGGCCGCAAGGTTTTGCAGGCTGCTGTTTAGAGGACCTGGTCCTCTTTGAGGGTGGTTTTTTTTTTTTCAGCTGAGCTCCAGTTGTTGTAGTTGAGCTCCATGTTACCTCGTTGGCTATGGTTAGCCTTGGGAATTTTTTTCTGCTGTTTTCCCACACCTCATGTTTAACACTGCTTTGGGACATCCCAATGGTTAAGAAGAATCAGGAGCTGTGTCCGTCAATGAACGAAAGAGTAATTGGGATTTTTGACTTGCCGTAAAATCCATTTCTCTGATGTTCATTGACGGACACAGCACCCACCCCTCTGTGGAGTTGGCTTTCTTCTGACACTGCTTGTAACAAAACGGAGTGCCTATAGCTGACAGTGGGTGTGTACCCCCTGGGACTGCCCATAGGTGTAGTCAAGCTTTTTTTTGCCTAGTGTCCTACTCCTGTAGGGGGCAGTATAACCCAATGCTTAAAAAGAATCAGGAGCTGTGTGTCAGCCAATGAACATCAGAGAAATGGATTTTACAGTCAAAATCTGATTTTTTTTTTTTTTTTACTCAACATAATATCTAAGTTATACAGCAAACTTTTTTTGAGGTTTTCATCCGATTAAGCGATTAATGGAAACAATAATCGGCCAACTAATTTGTTATGAAAATAATCGTTAGTTGCAGCCCTACCCTCAATACTAAAGAAGGATCTAGTGTGTATTTTTGTTTTTGGAGGAGAGGGTGAATGGGGTAAAGTACTAACACACATAAACTTTCTTCTTCCCCCAACAGGTCCTTGGCACTCTTTTCATCTATGTCTTATTTATGATTGAGGAGTTCCGCAAAGAGCCCGTGGAAAACATGGATGACGTAATTTACTATGTAAATGGCACTTACCGTCTGCTGGAGTTCCTGGTGGCACTGTGTGTTGTTGCCTATGGAGTTTCTGAGACTGTGTTTGGCGAATGGACAGTGATGGGTTCCATGATTATCTTCATACACTCATACTACAATGTTTGGCTGCGGGCACAGCTTGGCTGGAAGAGCTTCCTCCTTCGCAGGGATGCTGTGAATAAGATCAAATCCTTACCTGTTGCTACAAAGGAACAACTGGAGCAACACAACGACATCTGTTCCATATGCTATCAGGTGCGGAGGTTGTATGCACATATGTATGTCATCTTTCACAGTAGGGCTTATGCAGGAATCAGAATATTCAGTCTTTTTGTTACTGAGCTGACTTGCATGTGAAAGATCTACACTATATTGTCTAAAGTATTGGGACACCTGCCTTTACACGCACATGAACTTTAATGGCACTCCAGTCTTAGTCCGTAGGGTTCAATCTTGAGTTGGCCCACCCTTTGCAGCTATAGCAGCTTTAGCTCTTCTTGGAAGGCTGCTCACAAGGTTTAGGAGTGTGTCTATGGGAATGTTTGACCATTGTTCCAGAAGGGCATTTGTGAGGTCAGGCACTAATGTTGGACAAGGAGGCCTGGCTCGCGGTCTGGTGTGCAGGCCAGTCAAGCTCCTCCACCCCAAACCCGCTCATCCATGTTTTTATGGACCTTGCCATGTGCACTGGTGCGTAGTCATGTTGAAACAGGAAGGTACCAAGAATTCAAGCTATTCTAGCTGCAAAGGGCGGGCCAATTCAATATTGAACCCTACGGACTAAGACTAGGATGCCATTAAAGTTTGTGTCCATAAAGGCAGGCGCCCCAATACTTTTGACAATATAGTGTATACTTGTGCCCTTCTTTTTTTTTTTTTTTCTCGTTTTTTAGCTTTGCTTCTGGCTTTACACGCTACCTGCCCTCTCCTGAGTGTGCACAACAGTAACGTTATAACCAATTTAGTTAGTTGTATAGATTGCATCATGTATGTTATTTTTTTTTTTTTTACCTTAGTTCCAAGAGGATTCTGTCACTAACAATAACACAGTAGGTTTTTTTTTTTTTTTTTTTTGATAATTGTATGTGTTGGGATATGGGGGATGTGGTGTTTGGGTTAGAGACATTCCTGAGCCTTATTGCTGTCTGTATCTTTTTGTCGGCTGCCATCTTCCATGGTTGTTGCCTTGGTGACACAGGAATGGGAAATGAGAGGAAATATTCCCAGTGAAAACATGACAGAACTTTTCTCCTTTTACTCTATCCAGAAACCTAAAACAAAATAGGTGGTTTCGCTTGAAATATATTAATGTATAAAGTATTGCGAGGCAGAAAAGTGAAACACTGAACTTTGTAAATGTTCTTTACTTGGCATGTTCTGTTATGCTTATACAATTCGAGCACTGCTTTAGAAGTCCATGTAGGCAACATTTTTTTATTTTGTATAGGGTAGACTGGAGTTAAAACTCTAGTCAAGTTTGGTTTGCACACTGGGCTAACAGGAAAATTGTAATCTTGCCCCCGTAAATCCTTTTTCTCTACCCAGCATACCTCAGTTTTTTGCTAGTGGTCTAAGAGGTTTAATGCTTTTTCTTCAGCTCCTCCGAGAAAAATCGAATTATGTTATCATATTAAAATCTAGATATCATAGCCAAAGATTTTAAAGACCCTGGGTTGTAGGTTCATATTTTCAGGTGATTGGACTCTGGCAAGCTTTATAGGATATGCCTACTAGATGCCTGCTTTATAACCTTACCCCGCTCTGTTAATTGGTGTTTTTTTTTTTTTTTGCTTGTGTCCTAAAGTGATGGACCTCTTCTCCTTCACAGAGAAATCACTCCTAGCCTAAAATGGTTGTAAATTCACATCTATTATATTATTTTATCCTCTGTGGTTTAGGAACATATTAAATACAGTGTGTGTGTGGGCGTGTGTTTTTTTTTTTTTTTTAAATTAAAAAACAAAATCCCTTCTTTGCCCAGCGCTGCACACATGTGGTCACACATCCTCCCTCTGCTCTCCTTCTCTATTTAAGGAGTGCAGTGGGAGGGGCTGAGATTCCCCTCTGATGTTTGCAAGCTAGCAGAGGGAGGACAGGGCTGTCTTTACCGGGGGGGGGCAAAAGGAACATCTGCTCAGGGCCCTGTCGTTGGGGGGGGGGGGGGCTGCCCGCCACCATCCATGCTAATCAATTGCTAGCGGCTCACTGCTGTCAGTTGTAACTACAGAAGCACTGCTTATATAGTTAAAAGTAACAGCGCTCCTCTGTTGGCAGCCATTCACAATCCCTCCCTGCTCTGCACATCTCTATATGAGAGCAGAGGAGGCAGGGGGTTGGGGAATCTACACAAGCAGAAGCTCGTCGTAAAGCCAGCATTTTGCAGGGACGTGTTGTAAGTTTAGCTGCTTTTCCGTAGCTGCGTTCTGTGAGGTTTCTAGATGTTGGGAGAGGATTTGGGGGCGGGATAAAAGCTCTACACTGGGTCAGATCGGGGTTGTAAGCCCTGAACTTGAATCGGGGTGGAGAGCTTTGTGCTTAGGGGGTTGGAGAACTTGGATATACACAGCCCTCAACCCTGCACTCCATACAAAGCTCACCCGTCAACCTTGCATTCCATACAGAGTGCACCCTCAACCCTGCATTTTGTACATAGCGCACCCCTCATCCCTACATTCCAAACATAGCGCACCCTTCAACCCTGCATTCAGTACATAACACACCCCTCGACCCTGCACTCTGAACATAGGGCACCCCTCAACCCTGCACTCCTGACATAGCGCACCCCTCAACCCTGACCCCACACTGTTGGGGAAGACTCTAATGTTGCTTTGAGCATTGGAACCCTCGTAGGCAGTTCACTTAGTGCAATATATGTAGTCAGCCACAGGGTGCTATACAGGTCCAGGGTTATATCCTTATGGAACCCAGTCCCCGAATACGCCTTTAAAGGTAGGTCCACCGTGACGGGCAAAGCTTGGACTTTATATACAGTCTACTGGCTTGGACAGCTAAAACAGGGTCTCCCTGTATCTCTGACCATTATTGTAAAAACCTGGATATATTTGAATTAATAATAATATTGAAATAATATTGATTAAGGTGCTAAAACTCAACGACTCCTAAGTGGGATCTTAATCTCAGTGGGATAACCAGGTGGGATATCATACCAGAGGTTGCACCCTTTATCACCACTTCTCCCTAAAGCCCTGCGAGCCCATTTACACTATGCGTACGTACCTTTTTCTTCATGGATAAACTCGGGTAATTGCAACGACTCACAGAAAACAAAAGTTTTCTGTGTAATGTTCACTCCAGAACATAGTGTTTCTTTGCGTTCCAGAGCTCTGCGATGTTATGCAACGCGTTTGCATAATATTTCACCTCTGTGGAGGCCCTGCATGTCACCGCACAGCAAGCGCAGTGCACCATTCAAGGGAGCTTTGTGATGCAATAACAATAATAACTGCCGCTCAGAAATGCAACCCAAAATGGCTGCCGCCCACACAATAAACCACAATGGTTTAGTGCTTGGGCTAGTACGAACGGGCCCTTAGAAGGTACTCAGGCGCCTCCTCCTGCTCTTTCCCTACAGAGCAGTCTACACCCAGGTTGCTGCGTTTTCCTTCTGGACGCGCACGCGTGTCAAAACTGCAGGCGAACATTCGCTCTGCCAAATGCCCACACAACACTCAAACTCTGTGATGATACGCTCCTTGCACCAGAGCAGGAACCGATTCTAACACTATCCTCTACAGTTGATTCTAGCTCTATTTCAGGTATGCAACAATCAGCCTACCTAACAAAAGCAGAAATCTCTGCATCTATGTCACAAATCCTTTTACATATAGTAGTTTTATTACAGCCATCTCTGTCCAGAGCCTAAAAATGCCAGGTCTTCTCCTACACCACTCCCTTCTTCTAACTCTATTTCCCTCTCAGGCATTTCTGACAAACGCAGATTTTTGGCAGTGGAAGCTTCAGAGAATTATTCAACACTGCATTTTATAAGGCACAAACTATGGCTTTTCATTTTTTTCAGTGTGCTTCAGAGGATTATTCAACACTGCATTTTATGAGGCACAAACTATGGCTTTCCACTGTCGAATTTGACATTGTGCAACTAGCCTTTGTCTAGCAGCACCTGATTCTTCACAGCCAAAACAACCCATATGGGAACTAAGACGCTGGCACAATAGAAAAAAAAAATCCCATCTGCTCACAAACTGATTGTGTACTATATGGGGATTGGCCCAATCATGAAAGAATATTCACTCTCCGTGGATTTAAACCCCATTCAGTGGATGTAAACCCCATTGTCTTTCCTTCCTCTGCCTATGTGTGGAGGGGAGGGGGGGGGTGTGCCTTTCCTTCAATCAGCTGTCACACAGTGTATGCCAAGACTCCACACCCAGTGCTGGAACAGGAAGAAACCATTCTAACACGATGTTCACTTTCTAAACAGCGTAGAAAGCTGAAGACAGCAGATATACAAATAAAACTTATGTAGGGGGATTTGTTTCATCTGTGTATCATCTGAGGCTGTTCCCTTCACTGGGTTTGAGTGAGGGATTACATCCTCTTGGGTTTGAGTGAGGGATTACATCCTCTCTAACTACTTCTGGACCACCTGCCGCATATATACTGTGGCAGGGCGGCCCGGCTGTGCAAAATCACGCACATGTACATGATTTTGTGCAGGAGATGTCGGGGGCACGCACGTACCGCCGGAGCGCCGCTCGAGCTGTGATTGGACACAGCGGAAGCTAATCAGCGGGACCCGCTGATCATTCTGCGGAATGACAGAACGGCAGTCTGCCTATGTAAACAAGACAGGCCGCCGTTCTGTCACAGGAGAAGAGAGATCTTGTGTTTCAGCTAAGCTGAAACACAGATTTCTTTTCCTCTAGTGCATCCACTCCCCCTACAATTAGAAAACACTCTCTAGGAGCACACTTAACCCCTTGATCACCCCTGATCACTGTATTGGTGTCACTGGTCCCTGAAAAGTGTCACTTAGTGTCAGATCTGTCCGCTGCAATGTCGCCGTCCCGCTAAAAATCGCTGATCGCCGCCATTACTAGTGAAAACAATAAAAAGTCCATAAATGTATCCCAAAGTTTGTAGACGCTATAACTTTTGCACAAACCAATCAATATACGCTTATTGGGATTTTTTTTTTACCAAAAATATGTAGCAGAATACATATTTGCCTAAATTGATGAAAACATTTGTTTTTTTTGTTTTAAATCTTTTTTTATTGTGTATGTTTTATAGCAGATAGTAAAAAAAAAAATGTTTTTTTCTCTGTCGCTCATTGACAGACGTAGTCCTCTGTGATTCAACACCCTCGGGTTATGCTGCCCTCTACAGGAGTAGGACTAGACAGGAAAGAAAACGTTCTGACCACACCCTAGGGGCAGTCCCAGAGGGTATATCCCAGGCATCACTAAATGGCGGCCCGCGGTCCGTTTCCGGCCCCCCTCCTTCCCCCTCCCGGACCGCAGCTGTCTCGCCATTTATCAGCCTGCTCTCCTTTCAGCTGTGATGATTTCTTTGCAGAGCCGACAGCGTGAGGCAGGACAGCTCTGAAGGGAGGGCGGGAACTGCCCGAGGTAAACAGCCAGTGATTGGTTGCCAAGATGAATGGCAGTCTAAGCAACCAATCACCATCTTGCAGCTTCCTTCCTCCAGACCTGCTATGCCTCGAGTTCTCCTGGCTGTGTAAGGTAGGGGAGACCTAATGTAGGAAGGGGGAGAGACACTGAGTACAGCAAAGAAGAGTACTCTGTGTATGGGGGCTATGTACTCTAATGTGTATGGGGGCTATGTACTCTAATGTGTGCGAGGGCTGTGGACTCTGATATGTGTGTGTGGGGGCTGAGGACTCTGATATATGTGTGTGGGGGCTGAGGACTCTGATATATGTGTGTGGGGGCTGAGGACTCTGATATATGTGTGTGGGGGCTGAGGACTCTGATATATGTGTGTGGGGGCTGAGGACTCTGATATATGTGTGCGAGGGCTGTGGACTCTGATATGTGTGTGTGGGGGCTGAGGACTCTGATATATGTGTGTGGGGGCTGTGGACTCTGATATATGTGTGTGGGAGCTGTGGACTCTGATATATGTGTGTGGGGGCTGAGGACTCTGATATATGTGTGTGGGGGCTGAGGACTCTGATATATGTGTGTGGGGGCTGAGGACTCTGATATATGTGTGTGGGGGCTGAGGACTCTGATATATGTGTGTGGGGCTGAGGACTCTGATATATGTGTGTGGGGGCTGAGGACTCTGATATGTGTGTGTGGGGGCTGAGGACTCTGATATGTGTGTGTGGGGGCTGAGGACTCTGATATGTGTGTGTGGGGGCTGAGGACTCTGATATGTGTGTGGGGCTGAGGACTCTGATATGTGTGTGGGGCTCAGGACTCTGATATGTGTGTGGGGGCTCAGGACTCTGATATATGTGTGTGGGGGCTCAGGACTCTGATATATGTGTGTCGGGGCTCAGGACTCTGATATATGTGTGTCGGGGCTCAGGACTCTGATATGTGTGTGGGGCTGAGGACTCTGATATGTGTGGGGGGCTGAGGACTCTATGTGTGGGGGCTGAGGAGTCTATGTTGGGGGCTGAGGAGTCTATGTTGGGGGCTGAGGACTCTGATATGTGTGGGGGGCTGAGGACTCTGATATGTGTGGGGGGCTGAGGACTCTGATATGTGTGGGGGGCTGAGGACTCTGATATGTGTGGGGGGCTGAGGACTCTGATATGTGTGGGGGCTGAGGACGCTGATATGTGTGGGGGCTGAGGACTCTGATGTGGGGGGAATGGGGGTTAAGGCTGAGTACTCTAATGTCGGGGGGGGTGAATACTGTAATGGGGAACTGAGGACAATGTGGGGGAGCTGAGTACTGTGATGAGGGGCTGAGGATAGTAATGTAGGGGAGTGGGGTTCTGTAATGAGGGGATAAGAAGGGTGTTGATGTTAAGGGGGTATGATAACACAAAGGGGATCTTGGTGAAGGGAAGGGAACTGTGATGTGCAGTGGACAATGTGGAATAGATGTAAGGATGGGATTGTGATATGGGGCTCAGTGTCACAGGTAGGTCAGCCCATTCATTTTAATGGGCTGCACTACCCATGTGGAATGCAGGAAAACAAGTCCCTGACCCTTTTTTTAAATTGCGCAGTACCAAGCTGTGCTGAAGTGTGGCGTGTTCCTCTGCGGGCCGGGAACATGTGCAGTTTCACCTGCATTCCCCAGCTGCAGAGATGGGACCGCCTAGGAGAGGGTGCTGTAATGTAAAGGATCTGAATCAAATCACAAACATGATTCGGACCTCCGCTAGAAGAAGATTTTACTAAGCGGACCTCCATGAATTTTAATTCAGTACCCCTGGTATATCCTCTCACTTCCTGCTACAGCAAATCAGTTTTTTTCTGTCTAGTTAGGAGTAAGGACCTAGATACCTTGCTGGGATCTTCGGTCCTGGCAGGATTTTTTTCTTAGAAAAGATTTTTTAGACAGCTTTTTTTCTCCAGTGTTCCTGTGAGATCTTCAAGCAAGAAAGCTGAACTGGGCGACGGGCTGGATGTTGAGATCCAGTGGTCACCCCAGTTCAGCCTACGAGCGCGTGCAGGCCATAGCTCCGCGCTGGGTCGGCCGCGACATAGTCCCACTGGACGGGGACTAACCCTGCGAGTTAAACGTCTCGCTGAAACGCCAAAGACCATGAGTCACGGCGTCCGTATTGGTCGACAGCCCTCCTACCTCGGTGGAGAGGGGTACTGTCAGGAGTTGGCGCCCGCCTGGTTCCGGTATAGTGAGTAGTATGTTCCCCCTTTCCCCCTGACGGGTCTTGTGGTGAACGCGGGCCCCTCTCTGTAATGGTAAGGATGGGTTCCCCTCTATCCTATAACATGTCACAGATCCCCCTAATTGAGTGTGATTTTTGTGTACAAGAAGCCAGGAGGCTTGGTTTGGGAGCTGACAATCTAATTGTAAAAATGTGAAAATGATTGTAGTCAGTGGCAGTACTAGAAATTTACTGTGATAGTATAAGGTATCCTACTTGTCAGAAGCCAAGGGCGATGTCTATACATGTATACTGCATTCCAGATCATTCCTCCAGCTAAGCAGATGCCTCCCGACGGCCACGGACCGCATACGGCCCGCCAGGGTCCGGTACCGCCGACCACGCTGACCACCATGAGGGTGAAGGGTTGTGAGGCCGAGATCCTTCTGCAGACATGCCGCTATTCTGTGCAGGCCGCCGCCATTGTCTGGTAGATCGCACGAGGCCGCCATTTTGGTGTAGCCTCGTGTCTCCAGCATGGGGGCGGCCATGTTAGAGGTGACTCAAACACCTCATGGAGCCAGGGGGAGGCGCCGGCAGGCGTGTTAAGGGGCGGAGCTGCCTCCTTTACCCAGGAAATAGGGCCAAAGACTTCCTGTCTGTAACAAGACAAGCACTGAGCAAGCTGATGAAAACTTCTGTGCATCAGGGATGAGCCTTGGGGTCTCTCTCTCTCTCTCTCTCTCTCTCTCTCTCTCTCTCTCGGGTCCAAAAAGGCAGGTAACACTGAGGGGCGCTGTTGCGACTGGGGGACACAAAAAAAAAAAAAAAAGTTTTTTACTTTGTCATTTTTTGTCGCTGGCAAGTGTCTTGTATAATCATTGACCCTGCCGCATAGGTATCCCCACCTGATCCCCTCAAGGTGGCCGCAGGACCCTCCAGTACCCCACTTGTTTTTAATGCATTATCGGCAGTTTTGGAGTCTTTGGTATCCCGGGTGGAGGTGGCCTGTCAGGGACGGGGGTCAAGAAGCGACCCTCGCCTACCCCTATTGTTTATCAGATACTTCAGGGGCTGTTGTCTCAGGTAATATCTCCTCAGCAGTGAGGAGCATGTTTCTGCCTCCGCCATAGCACAAGAGTGGTGGATGCACTAGTTGTGTCCGTCCGGGAAACCTTTAGTCTTGAGGTTACACCGGCAGAGGTAGCTGAGACTGAGATTCCTTTTTTGGTACTTGTTAGCCTACCAAAAGGGCGAAGGATTTTCCTTTACCCAAATGGGGTCGTTTTGAAACGAACCCCTGTTATTTCCAAACGCATGGCTAGGTGCTATCCGTTTGAGGAATCCCTCTTTATAGGATAGACGGTACCACCTACTGTCTTGCCACAGACTGTTAGGATAAAAGGACCTCGTAACTAACGAGGACCTTCCTTTTCTGCTCATAAAGAGTTGTTCGTTCCGCGAGGGCGGGCGATAAGGCGAAACCCTCCAAAGCCCCTTTAGAGGGGTTTCAAAGGGCGCTGGTCAGCTAAACAAAAAGTCCGGCTCAGCCAAGCCTGAAGATATAGCCTGATGCGCCCCTACCCATCTCTGGGGTGGGGGGGATGTCTTCACCGGTTTCTGGAGGACACAGGATCGAGTTTCGATCACTTCCACCGGTGCGATTCTTCCCTTCTAACATTGAACGGTTTCAGGGGTTCTATTCAAACCTATTCACAATGCCCAGGAAAGAGGGCAAGGTGCGTCCAAATCTGGACTTGGGAAGAAATAGAGTCCATCCGTACAGTGGTGGCCTCCCAGCATCAGGGGGATTTCCTGGCGTCCATAGACATTTAGGAGGCCTATCTTTATATCCCCATCATCGCAGGACATCAGCGTTTTTTCGCTTTCCCAAAGATCATCCCTGGTTCCCACCAGGAGACTGAACTATCTGGGCCTAAGGTTGGATACATCCTGGGCAAGAGAGTTTCTCCTTGCGGAGAAACTCCAGAAGGTTCACTCAACGATTCGGATGTTGCTGTCCGTCAATTGGCTGGGACTGATGGTGGCCTTCTTAGAGGCAGTACCGTATATCCAGTCTCATACCCGAATTCTCCTGAAGGAGATTCTTTTTTAATGGAATCAGAATTCCGATTCCCTGGACAATCGGATCCGGTTGAGCGAGCGGACCAGGAAGTCTCCGATGCTCAACCAGGGGAAGTAATTTCTTCCGATAGTGTCCAGATTACCAATAAGGGTATCGGAACTGAGAGCGGTCAGATTTTGTCTGATTTACTGGATCGAGCAGCTCTAGAGCAGCCCGATTCGGATCCAATCGCATATGGCCTCTTCATCCAGAGGTTTTTCACTAGCTGCCCCTTCATTGGGACATCCCGGATGTGGATCTGTTGGCACCTTGGCTTAACAGGAAGGTGCGGAGGTTTGTAGCTCGCGCCGCGATCCTCTAGCAGACGCAGCAGAAACGCTGATCGCCCCGTGGGGGCAGTATCAGCTACGGCATGCCTTCCATCCTCTCAAGTTGCTGCGGGAACTTCTTCGCAGGATAGAGGTGGAGGGAATTCCAGTTATTCTGGAAATTCCGGACTGACCTCGTCGAGCCTGGTACGCCGACTTGGTGAGGCTAGTCGCGGACGCTCCTTGGAGACTTCCTCTCAGGGACCGATCTTCCATCTTGCTTTACAGTCGCTGGCTTAATGGCCTGGCCATTGAGACCCAGGTACTGAAGGACAGAGGGTTGTCAGCTTCAGTTATTCCTACCTCCAGTTAAAGCAAGGAAAGCGACTTCCAGCACATTGAAGTCTTATATTGCATGGTGTGAATCTATTGGATTTCCCCCACATACCTATTCGGTGACCCGAATTTTGGTCTGTCTGCAACAAGGGGTTGAGCAGAAACTATCCTTGAGCACGATCAAGGGTCAGGTTTTCGGCGTTGGCAAGCTTCTTTCAAGAAACCTTTGGCTAATCATTCCTTGGTGCGGAATTTCATCCAGGGGGTGCGACATTTGGCTCCGCCAGTGCGCGCACCCTTACCGCCTGGGATCTTAATTTAGTGTGGTCGGTTCTTCGGAAACTTCTCTTTGAAGATATTAGGGAGATTCCCTTGCTTACATTATCCCAGAAGGTGGCCTTCTTGGTGGCCATTACTTCTGCATGCAGGGTGTCCGAACTGGCCGCATTATCTTGTCGTTCCCCATATCTGGTGGTTCATAGGGATAAGGTGGTTCTTCTTCCGAATCCATCCTTCCTTCCTAAAGTGGTTTTCAGAGTTTTTCATCTGAATAAAAGTATTGTGTTACCTTCCCCGTGTCCTAAGACTAGCCATCCTTGGGAGTTTGCATTACACTCCTTGGATAGGGTTCAGAAGGATACACTTGACTACTACGAACTTGTTTTCGTAAGACGGACTCACTTTTTGTGATCACGGATAGCCCTTGAAGGGGGTTGCCTGCATCTGCCGCGACCATATCTACATGGATCAGTCAGACGGTGGTACAGGCTTATTCTATTAAGGGTCGGAATCCTCCGTTCCCTGTTAGGGCGCACTTCACTCGAGCGCTCAGTACTTCCTGGGCCTATCGCCATCAGGCGTCAGTGGTCCAGGTATGTAAGGCGGCCACCTGGTCGTCGGTACATACCTTTACAAAATTTTATAAGATTGATGTGATGGCATCGGCGGATGCCTCATTTGGCCGCAAGGTTTTGCAGGCCGCAATTTGAGGAGACCGGTGGTCTACCTCGGGGGTTTTTTTCTGTTGAAAAATTTCTGTTGAGTCTCATCATTGAGGATGAGCATTGTAAACTTCTAGTTGGCACCGGTTGGGCCTTCTAGATTGGATTTGATTTCCATTTTCCCACCCCTCATTTGTGGTACTGCTTTGGGACGTCCCGAGGGTGTTGAATCACCGAGGACTACGTCTGTCAATGAGCGACAGAGAAAAATGGATTTTTGTAAAATCTTACCGTAAAATCCTTTTCTCTTAGCTCATTGACAGACGTAGTACCCGCCCCTCTGTTTTTGAGTTGGGTTGGGTTAAATTCTCTAAACACTGCTTTGTGACATAACTGATTTTCTGTAGCAGGAAGTGAGAGGATATACCCTCTGGGACTGCCCCTAGGGTGTGGCCGGAACGTTTTCTTTCCTGTCTAGTCCTACTCCTGTAGAGGGCAGCATAACCCGAGGGTGTTGAATCACCGAGGACTACGTCTGTCAATGAGCTAAGAGAAAAGGATTTTACGGTAAGATTTTACAAAAATCCATTTTTCTTTTTGTTTATAGCACAAAAAATAAAAGTGGCAGAGGTGATCATATACCACCAAAAGAAAGCTCTATTTGTGGGGAAAAAAATGGACATTTGTTTGGATGCGTCACATGACTGCGCAATTGTCAGTTAAAGCAACGCAGTGCCGTATCGCAAAAAATGGCCTCGTCATTAAGAGGGTAAAAGCTTCCGGGGTTGAAGTGGTTAAGCTTTTTTCTGAAACTTATGCTATGGAAAAAGAATTTCAGAAAATTATAGTTACTTTTGAGGACGTTTCCACCTTTTAAGGATTCTGTTGGTTGTTGCCCTGCTTCTACGCCTATTTGCCAGACTATTGCTAAATGGACAAAACTAATAAATACAGAACATGAAACTGTGTATGAGGACCCTCAGCCTTATTGTTTTGTGTGGACGCTCTAGAAATTGTAATTTATCAAGTCTCTAGGGGACCTTTCGCTCTTATATCCACCTTAAAACCAAGACTTAGCACTTTTTTTGTCATAAGTCTTGGCGCTTAACCGCTTGCCGACCGCCGCACGACTATTTACTGCGGCGGTCAGCCCCTCACAGGCAAAGCGACGATGTCTGCCGGGCACTCGCGATCTTCCGTTACACCGGAAGAAAGGCAGGCTGCTAATGTAAACAAAGCCGCCTGTCATTCTTCCCTGTGTAAGAATGGAGATCACAAGGTTCTACTATGTAGGACCGTTGATCTCTGTTCTTACATGTCAAGCCACAGCCAATCACAGTTAGAAACACGCCCCTAGGGACACACTTAACCCCGCCCTCTCCAATAAAGTTAACTCCTTCACTGCCAGTGTCATTTTTACAGTAACCGTGCATATGTATAGCACTTATTACTGTAGTAATGTCACTGGTAACCCCAAAAGTGTCAAAAATGTCAGTCAAGGGTCCGATTAGTCCGCCGCAATGTCGCAGTCCCGCAAAAAAAATCACAGATCGCCGCAATTACGCGTTAAAAAAAACAATGACAAAAATCTTTCCCTTTGTTAGTAAACGCAGTAACTTTTGCGCAAACCAATCAAAATACGCTTTTTGCAATTTTTTTTTTAATTATTTATTTATTTATTTTTTTATTTTTTTTTTTTACCAAAAAAATTGGCCCAGAATGTTAAATTTTGATTTTTACATTTTTTTGGAGGGGAATTTCATATAAAAAAAAAATGTGAAAAATATTGTTATTTTTGCAAAATTGACGCTCATTTTTTTGTTTATAGCGCATGATCAAAAAATCACACAGGTGATCAAATACCACCAAAAGAATGCTCTGTCTGTGGGGAAAAAAAAGACATCAAATTCGTTTAGGTACAGCGTCGCACGACCACGCAATTGTCCGTTAAAGTCACGCAGTGCCGAATCGCAAAATAGGCCCTGGTCAGGAAGGGGGTAAAATCTTCCGGGGCTTAAGTGGTTAAAGTCCACCAAGCCTACCTAGAACTTAGTAGCCCTCTTTATATTGACGGGTGCCACCACTCAGTGTTAGGGGATGTCTGTTGGAATTTGCGCAAGTCTGGATATGAGATGTTCTAGGCCTCTGGGTCCAACCTGATATTTCAGAGGGGTTCAAATTTAGAATTGGTGTCTCGGTGGTACAAAATAGAATTTCTGTCTCTGGTTTCCTAGCCTCCAATCCCCCAGCATGAGCCCAATACCAGGTATATTCACTGACAGCTTTGTGACAGCCTTAGTCACAAACGTTGATGGTACCAGTTCCTTCAGAGAAAATGTTCCAATATTTTTATTTAACCGGTTGCCGACCGCCGCAAGTACATATACTGCAGCGGTCAGCCCTGGCCAGGCAAAGTGACGTACCGGTACATCACTAGCCTGGGAGCCAATAGCTGGCGAGCGTGTGCCGCCGGAGTCGCACTCCCGCCTCGGCTCGTTCACGGACACCTCCGTGCGTGTGACTGGCGGACCCGATGTCCGCCGGTCACTCGCGATCGTCCGCTGTGAAGGGAGAAAGGCAGGCGGCTAATGTAAACAAAGCCGCCTGTCATTCTTCCTTGTGTAAAAGCACTGATCTAACGGTCCTGCTATGTAGGACCGTTGATCTGTGCTGTTACACACACAGCCACATCCCTGCACAGTTAGAAGCACGCCCCTAGGGACACACATAGTCACTGCATCTCTAATAAAGTTAACCCCTTCCCTGCCAGTGTCATTTTTACAGTAACAGTGCATATGTAGAACACTGATTACTGTAGTGATGTCACTGGTACCCCCAAAAGTGTCAAAAATGTCAGTCAAGGGTCCGATTTGTCCGCTGCAATGTCGCAGTCCCGCAAAAAAAAATCGCAGATCGCCACCATTACTCGTTAAAAAAAAAAAATCACAAAAATCTTTCCCTTAGTTAGTAAACGCAATAACTTTTGCGCAAACCAATCAAAATATGCTTATTATAATTTTTTTTTACCAAACGTAGGTAGCAGAAAAAAATTGGCCAAAAATTAAAAAAAAAATTGATTTTTACATATTTTTTTGGGGGGAATTTCATATAAAAAAAATGTGAAAAATATTGTTATTTTTGCAAAATCGTCGCTCTTTTTTTGATTATAGCGCATGATCAAAAAATCGCACAGGTGATCAAATACCACCAAAAGAAAGCTCTATTTGTGAGAAAAAAAGGAAGTCAAATTAGTTTAGGTAGAGGGGGAGTGGCCTGGAGAGGACGAGATGTGAGGACGTGTGAGAAGGAGCCCCCGCTAACCCCTCTCCCGGACCTACCCGACACGGCACAGCTATAGCGGCATGCTAACGACTAACACGGCCAGGAACCGCCCAGTGACTCGCTCGACCAGCGAACGACCAGTGGCGGACAGGCGCCAGCCACAGAGGAAGTCGGATGGCGGTATTCAGCGATACTTTCAAAATTATCTACCCGGAGCACCTGAAACAAAGATGGCGGCCGCGCGTGGGGGTGCACAGTCCAAACAGAGCGTGCAGCAGCGAGCAGAGAAAGGAGAAAAGCTGTCAGAAGAGAGCCCAGCAAACCTTGTGGTGATGGGGAGAGAAGCCGAAGCAGCCCTCGGTAACCAGCAGGAGAGTAGTAACCCAGAAATTAAGGACTTACTGAAAGCTCTGCCGACAAAAACAGAGATTGAAGCTTTGATTTTGAGGATTGAGGAAACACACCAGCGAGACATACAGGAGCTCCGCAAGGATATGACCCAACTGACCAACAAAGTTACCTCAAATGAAGCGGAAACCATACGTGTAAAAGATCAAGTGGCTGATGTAAAGAGAACCACAGAGACACTTCTAGAGCTCACTATTAATATGCAGCTTCGTATTGAGGATTCAGAAGATCGGAGCCGCAGAGGGAATTTAAAGCTGAGAGGTGTACCAGAAGTGGAAGGGGAAAACCTGCAGGAGAAGGTGAGAGACATTTTTTTAAAAGTGCTTGCCCCTACCTCCCACCCTGCGGCCCCCTTGGAAATAGACAGGGTCCACAGAGTAGCAGGGTACAGACATATAGACCCTAGCAGACCTCGTGATATTGTATGTAAGATCCATCACTATACACAAAAAGAGGAGATCCTTCGCAAAGCCTGGGATATAGGCATAATCGAAATCGCAGGGTCTAAAATAAAAATACTCCCGGACTTGTCTAAAAATACTTTATATCGCAGATCACTACTACGGCCAGTATTGGATAGAGCCAAGCAGCTGGGTTTTAGATATAGATGGGGTTACCCGCTGGCGGTAACCTTTTTCAAAGAAAGAGACACGTTTGTTCTGCGATCCCCGACAGATCTACCCAGTTTATTCGAATTTCTTGGTACTGAACCTGTCCGGGTGGAGGACTGGTGCGCAATTGACCCTAGGAAAATGGGGTATTTAAACTGGAACCCCCTCAAAGGGGGGATGAATGGAAACAGAAATAGAAAAGCATGGACCCAAGAGGCTCGAGAGTCTGGAGGATCAAGCTGAAGGAGAGAGCGGAAATGAAAAATGATGTAGGAATGTCACCACAGGGACTCTTTTTTTGGGTTCTTTTTTTCCTTTTTTTTTTTTTTTTTTTTTTACTATTTTTCAATATAAACCCCTTCCTACGATAGGGACCAAGAGACATTCGCCCCTCCACACCCTCGTATAAAATTTATTCCCAGTGAATTTGATACATATTTTTCTTTAAACACTTGAAAAAGAGGGTTTTTTTTTTTTTTCTCTTCTTTGGTGTGTTGTTTGTTTTTTCTTTTGTACTTACTTTAATAGAGCACAAGAGTCACGAATCACGAGTGTGGAGAGTGTAGGGGGTCCTTATGGGTTATGAAGGGTCTGTGTTTTAGTTTGTTGTATAACATTTTTTTTTTCTTTTTTTTTTTCCCCTCTTTTGGGGGTGTTTTATTGGTTTGGGTTGTGTGAAGCTACATACTAAATTTTTTTTTTTTTTGGGCACACAATTAGTAGATGATCTTCTAATTGAAGTAGGTGGGGTAAGACAGCAGGGAGCTGCCTGCACATTCATAATATGGCAAATTGTTGTAAAATTGACTCACGAATAGCACCACGGGTTTTCTTTTGGAATACATATGGAATACATATGCTTAAAGGACCATTTTTTCTGGGTCCCTAAGAAGGGTGAAGATCACGGAGAGAGAAGGAGGGTCACCTCCCTTTTTTTTTTTTTATGCCCCGGGGATAGCAGTATATTACAGATATTTTTCAGAAAGTGTGAAGGGTGGTGAAAGAATCAATTAATTACCGGTAGGTCTGAAGAACTTGTAGGGGGGGAGAGGGGGTGACAGTTGTAGCATTGTGAGAGTGGAGGTGGGGTGGGGAGGAGGGGGGGGAGAGGGGACAGAGGAGTTCGCCCCCTCTCCTTCCCTTCCCCTTCCCCCTTTCTGTTTTTTCCTTTTGTTTGTTTCTGTTACCAGCATGTTAATAAACCAATAGAGGGCGTGACAGGGACTGGAAACAGTACCTGGAGTTAGGGGACATTGTATTAGGGAAGAGGGGATCGGAAAACAGACTGGGGGTAATATACAGACCTCTATCATTTACAAATCAAATTTATTTGGCTCCTTTTTCTCTTTCTTTTTACTATCGAGGGCTCTGTCTCCTTTTTCCCTTTTTTTTTTTTTTTTTTTTTTTTTTTTAGGGATCGTAGGCGAACGGCCATTAAATTGTTTAAGTCAAGATTTGATCGACTGAATGATTTTAAAGAGGGGACAGAAATGGGACCCCCTTCCCCTGGGGTTTTTTTTTTTTTTTTTTTTTCTTCTCCTTGAGACCAGTATGTTGATAAGCCAATAGAGGGCGTGGTAGGTATCGGAAACAGTATATGGAATGAAGGGGACATCATATTAGGGAAGAGGGGAACGGAGCAGACTGGGGGTAATATACAGACCCCTTTCATTTTCATATTAAACTTAGTAGCTCCCATTTCTCTCTCTCTTTACTATCAAGGGCTTTGTTTTCCTCTTTTTTTTTTTTTTGTCCCCGGGGGCATAGGCGCAACGTAACGCTAATTCCCAATTTCCCCCCTCCTCCTTTTGTTGTGATACAGAGGAAGGTCGGGAGAAAAACAGGCCGGGAGAAGTAGACAGAAAAAAGGAATGAATTTAGACATGCCGAAGATTATGGAAATGATCAGTGTCGGGGTTTGGGAGAGGGAAGGGAGAGTGGTATTCTCCAATCCAATCCAACCATAACCCCATTTAGGAAATAGCTCATAGAACCAACATAGTTTGGATGAGCTACCCAGCGTAAAGCTATTTAGCGACCTCTCTAAAGTTGAGAGGCCAAGAGGGTATCTCCCCTTCTCCCCCCCTGCCCTCCTTAAATTTAATTTTTTTTTTTTTTTTTTTTTTTTTATCCTTTCTCCTCTCTCTCTCTTCCACTCCTCTCCTATTGAGCAATGGAAAACATAAGAATTTTATCCATTAATGCAAAAGGCCTGAACACTCCAGAGAAAAGGAGAATCTTGCTGGACGATCTGAATAGATCTATGGTAGATATTGCAATGGTGCAGGAGACACACTTCGGGGAGGATAAATGTCCAAAGCTTGGTAATAATTCCTTCCCCATAGTATACCACTCTACCAACTGGGAGGCAAAGTCAAAGGGCGTATCCATCCTTCTATCAAGGAACATACCTTGGAAATGTACCCAAATTATGAGCGACCCAAATGGACGCTATTTGTTTGTGAAAGGGACTATAAGAGAGACCATAGTTACACTAGCTAACATGTATGTCCCAAATGTAAAACGGGATTGCTTCTTGAGGAGGAGCATGGATACACTTAATGACTTCAGAGAGGGCCATTTAATAATAGGGGGGGATATGAATATACCCTTGATCCCTTCAGAAGACACATCAAGGGGCATATCATCAATTCCGCCTAGAGTAAGAAAGCAGTTCGCTAAGACACTACAGGAGGGACAATTAATAGACGCATGGCGTATAATGCACCCAAGAGAAAGAGATTACTCATTCTATTCCTCTTTACATCAACAATATTCCCGCATAGATTACTTTTTAATCCCACATAATCAACTACATGCAATAAAAGACATAGTGATAGGCTCAGCAACTTGGTCAGACCATGCCCCAATTGCAATAACCTACGACTTACCAGACAAAAGAGAAAGGAGAGAAACAACGTGGAGATTGAATGAAAACCTTTTACAAGACCAGGTGACAATGACAGAAGTTGAATCAGAAATGGAATTTTTTTTTTTAACCAATACTATTGTAGATTCAGACCCAGGGATAATATGGGAAGCGCATAAAGCAGTTATAAGAGGTATTTTCATTAAGCATGGGGCTAGGATCAAAAAACAACGAACTAAACAACTAGAACAGTTACTCCAACTGCTAAATAAAGTAGAAGCGAAACATAAACATGCACCGTCAGAGGAGGGAAAGGCAGAACTTCTGAAGATAAGAAGGGACATCAACGAACTTCTAGCCTTTAGAGTTAAAGCAGCAATTCAAAAAACTAAAAGGATCACATATGAATCAGGGGATAAATGTGGGAAGTTATTAGCAAAATCACTTAGAGATCAAAACTTGACAACTTATATTCCACATTTAGTAACGGATGCAGGACAGAAACTCACATACCCTAAACAGATAACTCAGGAATTCAAAAAATATTATGAAACATTATATAATTTAAAAACCCCCATAACCCCACAATCTCAAATGGAGGAGTACGTACAAATCTCACAAATGCCCCAGCTGTCTGAAGAGGAGAGTAAGATACTTGAGTCACCAATTACATTAACAGAGATAATGGAGACTATAAAAAATACGAAAGTTGGGAAGGCGCCGGGACCTGACGGGTTTACGATTCACTATTATAAGAAACTAATTCCATACCTGAAAGAATTCATGAAAGACATGTTTAACGCGTGGGGGGCAGGGAAAACAATCCCCAAAGAAACTATACATGCACATATTTCGGTAATCCCCAAGGAGGGGAAAGACCCCACCTCGTGTAAAAGTTACAGACCAATTTCCCTGTTGAACACGGATTTTAAAATTTTTACAAAGATCCTAGCAGTTAGACTACAGAAATATTTGACGAAATTGATCCATCTGGATCAGGTGGGATTTGTCCCAAGCCGTGAGGCGAGGGACAATACGACCAAGTTGCTGAATCTATTATATATAATCCACCAAAATAAAATACCAACCGTTCTACTTAACACCGACGCAGAGAAAGCGTTCGATAGGGTACGGTGGGAGTACATGTTCGTAGTCCTTCGTTACATAGGAATAGGGGAAAAAATGTTAAGATGGATAAAACAAAGTTACTCAACCCCCTCAGCAAAAGTAAAAGTAAATGGAATTCTTTCTACAGAGTTTTTAATCACAAACGGAACGAGACAGGGATGTCCCCTGTCCCCGCTCCTGTTCGTATTATCATTAGAACCGTTCCTGTGTAGAATCCGAATGAACCCAGACATTTCGGGTATCAAAGTGGGGAAGGACCAATATAAATTATCAGCGTACGCCGACGACGTTCTATTTTCGATTACAAAGCCAGTTATATCACTTCCTAATTTATTAACCGAACTAGGGAAGTACGGAACTCAATCTAATATGAAGATAAACTTTATTAAATCCGAAACAATGGGAATAGAATTAGCAGGGACACTTCAACAACAATTAAGGGCAAATTTTAAGTTGAATTGGACAAAGACGGCTTTAAAATATCTAGGGACGTTAATTACTTCAAAAATCTCACAATTGTTTAAGATGAATTTCATTCCCCTATCAAAATCCATAAATGCATTATTACAAAAGTGGAAAGGAGGAATGTATTCATGGATGGGAAGGTGCAATATAATTAAAATGAGTGTTTTACCAAAATTTCTGTATATTTTCCAGGCACTTCCCATCCACATTCCACCTCGATACTTGTCCCAGATTGAAACCATGATAATGGATTTTATTTGGAAATCAAAACGCCCCAGGGTAGGGAAGAAATATTTATTTAAATTCAAAACAGATGGGGGGCTGGCTATTCCGAATATGAAGAGATATTATCATGCCGTTCAACTAGGCAGAATGATTGATTGGTGTCGCCATAGAGAATATAAGTTATGGCCAAACATAGAGCAGGCACAATGTGAGGTATCACTGAAAAGAGCCCCCTGGTGTCATAAGAACTTGCCAACCGCTATTAAGAATCACCCTGTTATAGGAAACACGATTAAAATATGCGCAAAAATATTTAAACAAGACAATCTTATACGGGAGAATTCCTTACTATACCCGGTCATGGGGAACCCCCTCTTTGAGCCAGGGTGTCAAGACAGGAAGTTTAAGGCTTTAGTAGAAAGGGGAATCTTTCAGATTCTTGATTTCCGCTCAGACACAGGATGGGTGACCACAGATGAGTTAACAGATGGGTCAGGCCTTTTTGGCCTAGACTCATGGAGGGCTTTTCAGTTACGCCACTTTCTGGGAACATTGAAAGCCCCCCCTCAGGGAGATAAAGAGGTAACACCCTATGAAAAAATATGTACCCAAAATGGAATACTGGAACATACTATATCCAAAATGTACTCCTTGTTAATGACATCAGTGGTACAGCATAAATTCCCTTTCTTGAGGGAGTGGGAAAGGGAAATGGGCATTACTTTCTCACCAGAACAAGAAAATCAAATAATTAAGTCAGTATTTGCTACCTCAATGTGTGCTAGAATTCAAGAAATGAATTATAACATTTTTTCCAGGTGGTATTATACTCCGGTTAAAATGAATAAAATTTCTATAGCAAACACAGACCGATGCTGGAGATGTGGGACAGAGAGAGGCACAATGCTTCATATATTCTGGGCATGTCCTAAATTAGAAATGTATTGGGAACAGATTTTGAAGATAATACAGAAAATTACGAAAAGCTATATCCCCAAAGAACCGGCTTTGTTTCTGCTCCACGTCTCTAGCATACCGATACAAAATTATAATAAATCTATTATACCACATTTAATAAATGCAGCCAGGACATGTATTCCTCTCAGGTGGAAAGAGACTGAGCCACCTAACATAATTACGTGGTTCAGGAAGGTGGAGGAAATAAATAACTTGGAAAGCTTGGTCTTTTCCGCCCGCCAACAAACTGATAAATATGAGAAGAAATGGAAACAATGGATAGATTACGTAAACTCAGGAGAAGGACAACTTTAAAACACAGAGAAAGAATTAGATATAATGGATAAATAAGTATAAGGAAGAGGTTCGGGAGATGAGGAGAGAGGGGAGGGGAGATTTGAGAGGGATGTCAGGGAAATGGCCATAGGAGAACTGGCAACATTGCCAGTAATAGAAATGGACGCTCCTGACTCAACTGACACAGCCCTCTGCTGGCCTGTCAGGGAAATGGCCATAGGAGAACTGGCAACATTGCCAGTAATATAAATGGATGCTCCTGACTCAACTGACACAGCCCTCTGCTGGCCTGTCAGGGAAATGGCCTATAAAAGGTGGCCATAGGATCAGACTCATTGCTGGATTATCTCTCAGCTTCCTGTGTTTCCTGTGCTTCCTGTTTCCTGTTTGGATTTCCTGTTGTGACTTGGCTTGTTCCTGATTCCGTTTGATCTCCTGCTCCTGGTTTGACCCTTGGCTTCTCCCACTGACCTTGCTTCCGTTACCTACTGTGTATGACCCCGGCTTGCTTCAAGACCTCGGCTATTCTGGTTGTCTCCTGTGCATGACCTCGGCTTGTACCACGGTTTCCGCTACTAGAGACTATTCCTTGGCACAAGGTAGCCCGGCTGCTTCAGAGCCTTGAAGACTCATACCCTGCTGCGATTCCAGCCTGTTCCAGTTCGCTCTCGGATTGCTCTGGTTCTACCTACCTGCCTGCAGCTGGTAACCCGTGCCACTTGGGGCGCCACACCCTTTGTACCATCTCCAGGGGTGTGCCGCACTGAGCCGCAAGGGGAGCCCTCTCAGCACCTCGGCCTCGGATCAGGTAACCCTGACAGTATAATCCAGCCATGTCAGAGGCCGACAGAGGTGCTTCCCCACTCGTGGCTCTATGCCAGCAGGTCACTGCCCTTACCCAGGCAGTACAGCGTCTGCAGGAGGGATACTTCCAACTGGAAGGTCGACTTCAACATCTGACAACTTCTCCTGCTCCTGCGGATCCCAGTCCTTCATCCACCAGCACAGTTTCTGCTCCATCCCTCCCGGGACAGCCAGTTTCCTCCCACACTATGATGGTTCCTCCCCCTGAGCCACGGGTGCCAATACCTGAACGCTTCTCTGGTGAACGGAAGAAATTCAGGGCCTTCATAAACGCATGCCAACTATACCTGGCCCTCCAGCCTAGGACTTTCACTTCAGAGACTGTAAAGGTTGGGTTTGTGATTTCATTACTGTTGGAGGAGCCACAGGCCTGGGCCCATGGCCTGCTGGAGCAAAAGGACCCTGCTCTCAATTCTATTGACACCTTCTTTGATCTAATGGCCCAACTTTATGATGATCCTAAGCGTGTGGCTACGGCTGAGGCTACCTTGCATTCCCTCCAGCAGGGAAAACGCCCCGCCGAAGATTACACAGTAGAGTTCCGCAAGTGGTCCACTGATACGTGCTGGAATGAGGCGGCCCTCAGGTACCAATACCGTCTGGGATTATCCGAATCTCTTAAGGATGAGTTGGCCAGGGTAGAGACTCCCACTACTCTAGAGGGACTGATTCAACTTACTATCCAGATCGATAGGCGCCTCCGGGAGCGTCGGTTTGAGCGCTCACAGACTTCTCGCCCAACCTGGATGTTGCCTAGGGCCCCTTACCACTTCACTCCAACACCAGCACCTTTCCCCGCTACCCATGCAGAGGATGAACCAATGCAGATCGGCCAAGTGCGTTCTTCACTAAGTGCAGATGAAAGACAACGCCGCCGACACGCCAATCTTTGTCTCTACTGCGGAGGGTCTGGACACTTCCTACGAAACTGCCCCGTGAGACCCCGTAAGTTCCTCCCACAAAGCCCTTACTTCCAAGTTTCCGGATCGTTTCCATCTCATCTCGTTCTTCCTGTCTCACTACAGGTGGCGGAAGAGGAGGTCCGGCTCCTAGCCATAGTTGATTCGGGGGCTTGCAGCTGTTTTATGGACTTGACTTTGGCAAGAAGACTCCGTGTACCCCTCTGCAATAAACGTCAGCGACTTGAGGTACATCTGGCCGATGGTTCCTTGCCCAGTTCTGGACTTGTCACCCAGGAAACCAAGCCCATCCTCACAATAACAAACTCTGGCCACCAGGAATTCATTTGTTTTGACATCCTTTGCTCTCCCATGTTCCCCATCATCCTGGGAATTCCCTGGTTGCAAGCCCATAATCCACAGATTAACTGGGCCAAGAAGGAGATTTCCTTTACCTCTTCCTACTGCCTGCAACACTGCTTCGTTCCTGGGGTTAGCAGTCCCGCCAGTTGTTCAACCATCCAATCAATTCCAGATGTCGGTCAGGCTATACCTACAGTCTATCACGAGTTTTTGGATGTTTTTGATGAGAAGGCGGCCAATGTTCTCCCACCTCATCGGCCTTACGACTGCCCCATTGAACTGCTTCCTGGTGCCGAGATTCCTTTCGGACGTATATTTCCATTATCTGAGGTTGAGCTAGAAACTTTACGACTGTATATTAATGAGAACCTTGAAAAGGGATTCATCCGCCCTTCTTCCTCCCCCGCTGGAGCTGGAATTTTTTTTGTCGGGAAGAAAGATGGTTCACTAAGGCCATGTGTGGATTACAGAGAACTTAACAAAATTACGATTAAAAACCGATACCCACTTCCCCTCATCCCTGAACTTTTCCAAAGGTTCCGAACTGCCCAGCTCTTTACTAAACTTGATCTACGGGGAGCTTACAATCTTGTTCGTATCCGGGAGGGGGACGAATGGAAAACGGCTTTCAGGACCCGGTTCGGACATTTTGAATATTTAGTTATGCCATTCGGATTATGTAATGCCCCCGCCACGTTCCAGCACTTCGTAAACGATATTTTCCGGGAATTTTTGGACTATTTCGTAATCGTTTACCTAGATGACATCCTCATCTTCTCTGCTACCCTGGATCTCCACAGAGCTCATGTGAAAAAAGTCCTTGCGACTCTGAGGAAGCACGGTTTATACATTAAAGCAGAAAAGTGCGAATTTGAAAAGACTTCCATCCAATTCCTGGGTCTTATCATATCTACCAAGGGAATCGCAATGGACCCACAAAAGGTGAAAGCTATCCTTGAATGGCCAGCCCCTTCAGACAAGAAGGGTGTTCAACGATTCATAGGATTTGCTAATTTTTACAGAAGATTTGTAAAAGACTTTTCAGCTATCATTTCACCGATTACGCAGTTGACTCGCCAGCAGACCAGATTCAAATGGTCCCCAGAAGCTCAGGCAGCATTTGACAAACTCAAAGGACTGTTCACCTCTGCACCAGTCTTACAGCACCCAGATCCGGTTTTACCCTTTGTGTTAGAGGTAGACGCCTCAGAAATAGCCACAGGAGCCATCTTGTCTCAGCGCCAAGGACCTAAGGCCCTACTTCACCCTATTGCCTTTTTCTCTCAAAAGATGAGCCCCTCAGAGAGAAATTACGATGTGGGTGACCGAGAACTGTTGGCCATTAAAACCGCCTTGGAGGAGTGGAGATATTTATTGGAAGGTGCCGCCCACCCAATTTTGATCTTCACTGATCATAAAAATTTAGAATACCTGAGGGCCGCTAAACGTCTGAGACCACGACAGGCCCGGTGGGCTTTATTTTTCTCAAGATTTAATTTCCACATAACTTACCGACCAGGCTCCAAGAACGGGAAAGCAGACGCCCTCTCCCGAATGTTCCCTGATGCCCCCGAGTCTGTGGAACCAAGTACCATTCTGTCAGCACAACATTTTTTCCTGATCCAGCCAGAATTAAAATCCTCAATTAAACAGGCATCCACCCAGTACGCGGACACAGAAATACCCCCCTTGGAGAGTCGAGACGGGTTCCTTTGGCACCAGGACAAAGTTTTCATTCCCCAACCAGTCAGGCTCCAAGTTCTAAAGACTTTCCATGACCATCAGCTGGCCGGACATTTTGGTGTACGAAAGACCCTTGAGCTTATCCAACGCTCCTTCTGGTGGCCCAGTTTAAGGAAGGATTGCCAGTCTTATGTTAGCTCCTGCGTTGTCTGTCAGCGCAACAAGGGGTCCAACACCAAGTCCTGGGGTCTGTTAAGGCCTCTACCCATCCCTGAGCAACCCTGGAAGATGATCTCATTGGACTTTATTGTTGACTTACCTTCATCTGGGGGTTTTACTACCATCTTGGTGGTAGTGGATCGTCTGACCAAAATGGCCCACTTCCTGCCCATGACCGGCACTCCATCAGCCCCAGAAACAGCAAAAATATTCATCAAGGAAGTAATCAGACTACATGGGCTTCCGGATAATATTGTTTCCGATAGAGGAGTACAGTTCACCTCCAGATTCTGGAAGGATCTTTGTAAGACCTTGTCCATTAAAATATGTCTTTCTTCCGCTTACCATCCCCAAAGCAATGGCCAGACAGAAAGAACAAACCAGACGCTAGAACAGTATCTTCGTTGTTTCTGTACTTTTGCCCAAAATGACTGGATATCCCTTCTCCCATGTGCGGAGTTTGCATACAATAATTCGGTACATGCCTCCACTAACCAGTCCCCATTTTGGGCGAATTATGGGTTCCATCCCTCCTTTTTGCCCAATACCCTTCCGGAAGCATCTGTCCCTGCAGTCCAAGATCGGATTAATTCTATTCAGACGAACTACTTATTCCTTCAGGAGGCCGTCCAGAAAGCACAAACGGATTACAAGAGGTTCTATGATAAAAAGAAAAGAAATGAACCTACCTTTAAAAGAGGGGACAAAGTGTGGCTTTCCTCAGCTAATCTGAAACTTTCCTGCCCATCCCGAAAACTGGGTCCAAGATTCGTTGGACCCTTTGAGATCAAAAGGGAGGTCAACCCTGTGGCTTTCGAACTGGTTTTACCCAACTCCTACAAAATTCACCCAGTATTTCATGTATCTCTGCTAAAACCAGTTGTACCCAGCCCTTTTTCTGGTAGGCATGAATTACCCCCTCCTCCAGTCCTGGTGGAGGGTGAAGCGGAGTATGAAGTGGAGGCCATAATGGACTGCAGAAAGAGGGGTAGACAAACCCAGTACCTCATCAAGTGGAAGGGGTATTCTGCAGAGGAAAATTCCTGGGAGCCTGCAAATAATGTACACGCTCCTAGACTGATCCGGGAGTTCCACAACAGACACTCAGAGAGACTGGCCCGTCTGGGCATCCGGAGGCTGCCCCTCGGGGGGGGGCACTGTCAGGGAAATGGCCATAGGAGAACTGGCAACATTGCCAGTAATAGAAATGGACGCTCCTGACTCAACTGACACAGCCCTCTGCTGGCCTGTCAGGGAAATGGCCATAGGAGAACTGGCAACATTGCCAGTAATATAAATGGATGCTCCTGACTCAACTGACACAGCCCTCTGCTGGCCTGTCAGGGAAATGGCCTATAAAAGGTGGCCATAGGATCAGACTCATTGCTGGATTATCTCTCAGCTTCCTGTGTTTCCTGTGCTTCCTGTTTCCTGTTTGGATTTCCTGTTGTGACTTGGCTTGTTCCTGATTCCGTTTGATCTCCTGCTCCTGGTTTGACCCTTGGCTTCTCCCACTGACCTTGCTTCCGTTACCTACTGTGTATGACCCCGGCTTGCTTCAAGACCTCGGCTATTCTGGTTGTCTCCTGTGCATGACCTCGGCTTGTACCACGGTTTCCGCTACTAGAGACTATTCCTTGGCACAAGGTAGCCCGGCTGCTTCAGAGCCTTGAAGACTCATACCCTGCTGCGATTCCAGCCTGTTCCAGTTCGCTCTCGGATTGCTCTGGTTCTACCTACCTGCCTGCAGCTGGTAACCCGTGCCACTTGGGGCGCCACACCCTTTGTACCATCTCCAGGGGTGTGCCGCACTGAGCCGCAAGGGGAGCCCTCTCAGCACCTCGGCCTCGGATCAGGTAACCCTGACAAGGGAAGAGGGAAGGGAAAAAAAAAAAATTTTTTTTTTTTTCTTTTTTTTGGAGGAGGGGAGAGAGGGAAAAGGATTGAAATGGGAGATTTGGGTTCGGTTATAGAATGCCTAAGGAAGACTATGGTCACTTTTGAGTCGAACTGAATATTTTGAAATTTGTAATCGTGAAAGTTGAAATGTTCGGCTATAGAATGTTTAAGGAAGGCTATGGCTCTTTTGAGTTGAACTGAATATTGTATAATTTGTAACTGTGAAAGTTGGAATGTATTGAATACAGTGTATATGTAACTGAACTTAAAGAAATAAAGAAATAATTTGAAAAAAAAAAAAAAATTAGTTTAGGTACAGCGTCGCACGACCGCACAATTGTCCGTTAAAGTCACGCAGTGACTGGTCAGGAAGGGGGTAAAATCTTCCGGGGCTTAAGTGGTTAAACATATGCACAGTCCCCAAACCAAATGTGGTATCTGCCGTATTCTGGACTTAAAATCTCTTAACAGGTTTCTCCCTGTTTCAAAATTCTGGATGGAATCCGCAAGATCACATTGCTTCTTTCAGACGAGGGGAATTTCTTGCATCAGTAGACATCCAGGATGACTCTGTTCACACCCCGATCTTCCCTCCACATCAACGTTTTCTGTGCTTTGCTGTGGGTAACCGACACTTCTAATTTGTAGCGCTACGATATGAGCTGTCCTCTGCCTCTTGATTGTTCGAAAAAGTGCTTGCCCCTCTTCTTACTATTCTGCAGACTCATATCACTGGATGCTTAGACGACGATCTTCTAAAGGACTGCTCTGCCACAATGTTGCCAGCCAAAGGCCAAAAGACTATTCAGTTCCTTCAAACCTTCAACTAGGTAATCTACTCTCCAAATGTTGTTTTCCACCCCTCCCACCGACGGAGGTACCAGGTCCAATCTTAGACTTGGATCTAATCTTGCCTCCTCAAGGACTTTTTTCCCCCTTTTGTGATGGGGCGGAAAAAAAAAAAGTTCAAAAAAAAATGTAAAAAATTACACTAACACCCAAGCACAAAAAAAAAATCACACCCCACATACACGCAAATCCGATCGTAAATGCACACATCGGGGATGCCAATGCACAAAAACGTTGATTGTGATACACATGTTAAATAATTTCCACGCATGCCGGAGTGAGAGCAATAATGTTAGGAAATTGGGGATGTGACTTTGGGATACCACGCTTGTAATGCTGCCTTCCTGGTTGTCATTACATCAGTTACAAATGTTTCTAAGGTGGAAGCCCTTTCTTGGAAGGAGCCTTTTCTTGTACTAGACAGGGACACTGAGACCAAAACCTTCCTTTCTCTTTCGTTCACTTACGGACACTGCTCCATGATTTCTTGGACCCTTGGGCTTATGCTGCTCTCTCTGCAGGAGTAGGACTAGGCGGAAACAATTTTGGCTATGCCCTTGAGGCAGTCCCAGGGGGTATACCATCACTTCCTGCTATAGGACTTCAGTTTTTTTCTGCCTAGTCAGGAGTAAGGACCTGGCTCCCTGCAGGGATCTGCAGTCCTGGCATTTTTTCCTTTTTAAATGGAATTTTTTCTTTCCTCTTTGTTATTTTCTGTTTCTCTGTCAACTACAATCAACAGCTGGACTGGGCGATGCACTGGATATCCTAGATCCTTATGGCCTTCCCAGTCTGGCCTGCGAGCGCAACCCAACTATTCGCTTCAAGCTAGGTTGGACGGGGGCTGGCTGGCGAGTGAAACACCTAACGAGGTTGCATAGGTCACAACAACGGTCATGATCAGAGTCGCAGCGTATCTCTGGCCGTAGCACCCCCATTCCAAGATGTTGCGGTGGACTGCCAGGAGTGATGCCCACCAATGCCAAGGTGTGGTGAGTAGTGTCCCCCTTTTTTTTCTCTGGGGATTGCTGGGGTGGTCATGGTCCCTTCCTGGGGATAGTAGGCCTCTCCCTTCCTCCCTTCATGGTTTCCCCTCTCTCTCTGGAGGGATTCTCCCTGCATTGGTCGCCCTCACCTGCCCCCAGCCCTCTCCCCTAGTCCCCCTTTGGGGTGCACGGGTGTTTCTGGGTGGGGGTGTTACATTGGTGCTGGGTCGAAGGGCAGTGGGAGTGTGCCGCTGGCGGCTCCCTGTTAGGGGTGCCTGCATTTATTGCACTGTGGGGGGGGGGGGGGTGGTTCCCTGGGGGTGCTCCCCCTTGTGGACTATTACTTCTCTGGGGTCCAGTGAGTCCCGGGTCCCCCGCGCGGCGCCGTCAGTGGATGGTTGTTTTCAGGCTAGGTGGCCATGTTTGTGTAGTCCAGCGGCCATGTTTTGGGTTTCCCATTGTAGTCTATGCAGCGGCCATTTTCTTGAAGTCCAGTGGGGGCCTCTAGTGACAGTGTCAGCGCTTACTCTTTGATCGCAGTGTGGCAGGTTGTTTGGCGCTCTGGATCCAGCTCTGGGTGCATGGTGGTGAGTCTCTGTGGGTATACAGCCCTTCCTCTGCTATATACAGCGCCGCGGGTGCACTGATTCTTGTGGTGCTCCAAACGGTGTGCAGGGGTTTTTTTCTAAAAAAAAAAGTTTTTATTTTGGGCACAGTGCAGCTCCGATTTAACATGGAGCCCCTTGAACGTGTATCACCACCTGACCCACTCTTTGAAGCTCCGGGACCCTCTGGGTTTCAGCCTGCCATGACGGTGGCCCTGCAGTCATTTGTGCCAAAGGTTGATATGGCCCTGCAAAGACGGCCTTGCAAGAAGCGCCCCTCGCCTTCACCAGTGTCCTCTGCCTCTTCAGAGTCTGAGGTGGATTTGGCCGCTGCAGACACGAGTCAGCCCGCTGGGTCTGTGTCCACGCACCCTGAGTTCTCTAACAGTGAGGATGAATTCTCTTCCTCTACAGCCGCTCACGAAAAGGCGACGGTTGAGGCATTGATTGTGCCAGTGCGGGAAATGTAAAGTTGGAGGACTCAGCTGATGCTGAGTTGATGACGCCGGTGCAGTTTGGCACCCGCAGATCTTCCAAGGTTCCCCTTTCCTGCCTATTTTGACAGGATTGTCGCTAGTCAGTGGGGATCCCTGAAGTGCATGGTTGGAATACCTAAGCATTTCGCTAGGAGATATCCCTTTGAGGAGTCTCTCCTGAAGAAACTGATGGTTTCACCGTCGGTGGACTCTCAAGTTTCCAGGCTAAATGAGGCCACACTTTTCCTTGTGGAGGATTCATCCTTTAAGGATCCTGTGGACAAGAGAGCTGAGGCCCTGGTTCATTACCTTTTCACCGTGGTAGGTTCAATGTTGAGGCCAGTGTTTTTCTATCACCTTGGTATCCCAGACTTTAATGGAATGCGCTAAAACTTTACGCTAGCATCTGGAAGGGGGTCAACATCCTCCTGAGCTGGCGGATCAGTTGATCTAGGGGCTACAGTACGTTTGCATCTTTGTATGGCAGAGTATCTGTGACGGCGGTGATCCTTCGCCGCATGATTTGGTTTAAGCACTGGTCGGCCGACCAGGCTTCTAAAAAGGTGCTGACTGATCTACCTTTTGTTGGTGACTGTTTGTACAGTACCTTTATGGAGGAAATCATAAGGGCCCTTACGGAGGTAAGAGTACCTTATTTCCGCAGGTTGCTAGGAGAAAGGAGCCTCGTTGTAAACATGGTCCCTTTTTTCTCGGCAAACAAGTGACTCTTTTATCCGAAAGGAAAAGGGTTTGAGATCAATCTGTAAGTTTGTGGGCGGCTCCAAGAGACCCTGGAATGGTAAGTCAAAAGCAGGCAATGCTGGTTCCGCAGACAAGCCTTCCCCAGCCTGAAGGGGCACCCTCACCCATATCTGGGGTGGGGGGTGTCTTCGCTTCTTTCCGGACCCGTGGACCTTGCTCGTTCAGGACAAATCGGTTTGCGAGTTTCTTTGGTTCGGCTACAAGATCGGGTTTGGGTCCTTGCCTCCGGCAAGGTTCTTTTCTTTAAATTTACGCCCATCTCACAATTGGCTGCAGGGCCTTTACGGGGCAGTGCAGGACCTGTTAGCACAAGGAGTCATTGTGCCGGTTCCAGAGTTGGAACATTTTCAAGGTTTTTATTTAAATCGGTTTACTGTTCCCAGGAAGGAAGGCAATGTGCGTCCAATCTTGGACCTCAAGGCTCTGAACCACTTTCTGCGGATTTAGAAGTTTCGGATGGAGTGCATGGATGGACGATAGTGGCTTTCCTTTATCAAGGATATCTTTTGGCTTCTATCGATCTCAAGGACGCTTACCATCACTTACCTCACGTCGCTTACCTTCATATTCCAATATATGTCGGGCACCAGCGTTTTCTTTGTTTTGCCGTGGGCGAGGAGCACTATCAATTTGTGGCGTTACCTTTTTGTCTCGATTCAGCGCCTCGTGTGTTCACAAAGTTTTGGCCCCAATGTTGGCCTTGCTTCGGCAGAGGGGGATCGCAGTACTAGGTTACCTGGATGATCTGCTTCTGCGTGCAGAGTCTTCTTCGGCTCTAGAAGCCTACTTGGACATTACTGTGCGAACTCTTCAGGAGTTAGGCTGGACACTGAATTTTCAGAAATCGACTAACCGTGTCCACCAAGCTTGACTACTTGGGTCTGACGCTGGTTTCAGCATCAGCCCGGGTGTTTCTTCCACAGGCAAAACGACTGAAGTTGCAGGATGCGATTCAGCTCCTGTTGTCGCTTCAGGACTTTCCTACTGGGTTGATGGTCTCCACCTTCGAGGCAGTTCTGTTTTCTCAGTTCCATACCAGACCTCTGCAAAGAGAGATTCTTTCCAAATGGGACAAGGATCCCCAGTCGCTGGACGGTCTGATCCTGTTGAGTCGGGGTATGTGAAGGTGTCTGATATGGTGGCTCTGCTCCCCGACACTTCGCCTGGAAAAGTCTTTTCTTCCTCTATATTGGACAGTGATTTCCATGGATGCCAGCCTGTCCGGGTGGGGAGGTGTCTTGGGAGTATACTCCGCTCAAGGTGTTTGGACTCGAGAGGAGTCCAGGCTGCCGATCAACTTCCTGGAGATTTGAACGTTCAGGCATTGTCTGTCTCAGTGGACAGATCGTCTGCAGGGATGCCCAGTGAGGATAGTTACATAGTTACATAGTTACATAGTAGGCGAGGTTGAATAAAGACAATAGTCCATCCAGTTCAACCTGTGTAGGTGTGTGTGACTGTAATCATCTAACATAGCCCTCAATCTCCTGATCCTTGAGATGTAAGTCTAAGAGTCTTTTGAAAGTCACCATACTACCCGCAGAAACCACCTCTTGTGGTAGACAATTCCACAATCTTGTAGCCCTAACAGTAAAGAACCCCCCACGTTGCCTGAGGTTAAAACGCTTCTCCTCTAATCGCATTGTATGTCCTCGAGTCCTCATGCAATTCCTTCGAATGAACAGCTTTTCTTCTAAGCTGAGATCCCCATTAAGATATTTATAAATTGCTATCATGTCCCCTCTCAGACGTCTTTTCTCCAGGGAAAATAAATCGAGCGATTGCAGCCGCTCTTCATAGGTAAGGTCCTCCAACCCCCTAATCAGTTTAGTTGCCCTTCTCTGGACTTTCTCCAGCTCCAACACATCCCTCCTGAGGACTGGCGACCAGAACTGGACAGAATACTCCAGATGCGGTCGGACCAGAGTTTTATAAAGTGGAAGGATTATAGTCTTATCTCTGGAATACATCCCTTTCTTTATGCATGCTAATATTCTGTTGGCTTTGGAAGCTGCCGCTTGGCATTGCATGCTGTTGCCTAATCTATCATCAACTAAGACTCCCAAATCTTTCTCCATTTTTGATTCCCCCAAGGGTTCCCCTCCTAACGTGTATTGTGCTTTTATGTTTTTGGTCCCCAAGTGCAAAACCTTACACTTCTCCACATTAAACCTCATTTGCCATGTCGTTGCCCACTCCGTAATTTTGTCCAGGTCATTCTGTAGGATATCTGCTTCATGCTGTGCAGTTATCGCCCTGGCCAATTTTGTGTCATCTGCAAAAACTGATAACGAACTACTGATCCCTTCCTCAATGCTGTTTATGAATAAATTGAACAAGGTTGGTCCCAGGACTGAGCCCTGGGGCACCCCGCTTACTACCTCAGACCAGTCTGAGTATGCGCTGTTTATTACTACCCTTTGGACACGGCCTTTTAGCCAATTCCGTATCCAAGAGCAAACCCTGCTGTCGATACCTGCAGACCTTATTTTATAAATTAAGCGCTTGTGGGGAACTGTATCAAACGCCTTAGCGAAATCCAAGTACACCACATCCACTGGTCTCCCCCTATCTAGCTCACAGCTCACTTCCTCGTAGAATGCTAAGAGATTGGTTTGACAAGAACGCCCATTTGTAAACCCGTGCTGGTTACTACTGATGATGTTGTTGTCTTTAGCATACTCTACGATATAGTCCCTTATCATCCCCTCCAAAAGTTTACATATTATTGATGTCAGACTGACAGGCCTATAATTTCCCGGGATATGTCTCTGGCCCTTTTTGAATATCGGAATCACGTTAGCCTTCGGAATCACGTTAGCCTATACAATCGGACAATGCTACTGCGGTGACAAATGTCAATCATCAAGGGGGCTCGGGAAGTAGCCGGCATCCTGAGGTGGGCAGAACTATATGTTCCGGCCCTCTCTGCTGTGCACATTCTGGGGGTAGAGAATTGGCAAGCAGACTATCTCAGTCAGCAGACGTTGGATCAGAGAGAATGGTCTCCATCACCTGGAGGTGTTTCATCATCTATGTCTCCTGTGGGGGAACCCTAATGTGGACCTGTTGGCCTCCCGTCTCAACAAGAAGGTGCAGAGGTTTGTGTCAAGGTCTGGTGTTCCTGTGACTGACACCGCAGAAGCCCTGGTGGCCCCTTGGGGTCAGTATTGTCTGATTCACGCTTTTCCTCCAATACAACTTCTGTCAAGACTGCTACGCATAATCAAGGTAGAAGGGATTACAGTCATTCTGGTGGCACCAGACTGGCCTCGCCGGTCTTGGTACGCAGGCCTGGTAAGGCTGGTGGCAGACGTCCCTTAGAAATTTCGGACGACAGGCTAGCAAAACACGCCCCTAACCTTCCCCTGCCTTGTCTGTCTCATCATATCTTGAATCTGATTCGGTCACTGCGGACGTGGGTCACACTGCTGGGTCTGCAAACGCGCGCCCGGAATCTTCTGATAGTGGGGATGATTCCCACGTCTGCAACCGCGCACGAAAAGGCACTGGTGGAAGCACTGATTGTATCTGTGCGTGAGACCTTGAAGATGGAGGATGCAGCTGCGCCTCCGTCACAGGTTCTCTTTGGCCCTCACAAGCCATCAAGCCATCCAGAATGGCAAAGGTGTTTCTCCCCCCCCCCCCCCCCCCCGCGATTTTGACAAAATTGTAGGTAAAAGAGTGGGGACGACCAGAGCTTCCCCGTGGGGGTTCCTAAGCGCTTTCTTAGGCATTACCCCTATGAGGAATCGCTTCTTCAGAAGTGGACTGTTCCACTGGTGGTGGACCCTCCCGGTTTCCTGGTTGAAGAGCCCCCGGCCTTTAGGGTCTGGCTGACAGAAAGGCATAGGCTGTGGCCCATAATATGTATACTCTGGCTGGTTCGGCAAAGAGGCCGGTATTCACCATTGCCCTGGTGTCACAAACTCTGACCGAGTGGGCTAAGCTTTTTATGCCGTTACCTGGAGGGAGAATAGCTCCCCCCTGCCTTTACTGAGCTGATGGACCAGCTGGTCAGGGGCTGCAGTTTATCTGTGATGCCTCTTTGGATGCGGCTCCCCTAGTGTTTGCACTTTCTGTTTTGGCAGTGGTCCTTTGGCATGCCTTTTGGATCAAATGCTGGTCTGCAGACCAGAATTCTAAAAAGGCCTTGACTGATCTTTCCTTTCAAGGAGATCGCCTGTTTGGAGCTACCCTGGATGACATCATAAAAGGTCTCACAGGGAGGAAGAGTACCTTTCTTACGCAGACTACTAAGGGCAAGTAACCTCGTCATAGACGTGGTCCTTCCTTTTCAGGTCATAAGAAGTTTTTTTTGTCCCTCAGGGTCGACTGACAAGGGCTAGAAGCCTTTCAGGGCTGCCTCCTGGTCTGGCAAGCCAAGAGCGGGCTTCTCCAGACCTGCGGGCGAGGCTCCTTAAGCATGAAGGTGCGCCCATATCAGGGGGGGGGGGGGAGTCTTGGTTTCCGGACCCCTGGACTTCCCTGGAGCAAGACAACTGGGTCCACAAAGTCATTCGGTTTGGCTACAAGATCGAGTTTGGCTCTTGTCCCCCTGCAAGGTCCTTTCCTTCCAACTTGCGCCTGTCCCTGGACCACTTACAGGGTCTGTTTGGGGTGGTACAAGACCTGTTACATCAAGGGGTGATTGTCCCGGTTCCGACCTTGGAACGGTTTTAGGGTTTTTACTAAAACATGTTTACAGTTCCCAGGAATTAAGGCAAAGTGCGTCCAATCCTGGACCTCAAGGCGCTAAACTGCCTTGTGCAGGTATAGAAGTGCAGAATGGAGTCCATTCAAATGGTGGTGGCATCCCTGCGTCAGGGATTTCCTCACCTCCTATAGATATCAAGGATGCCTACTTTCACATTTCAATATGTGCCAGTCTGCAGTGTTTTCTCTGCTTTGCTGTGGCAGAGGAGCATTATCAGTTTGTGGCGTTACCGATGGTCTCGCATCTGGTCTTCACAAAAGTGTTAGCCCCGGTGCTAGGTTTGCTACGCTGGCTTTGACGGCTTGGCTGTTGAAAGCCAGGTGCTAAAGATAGGGGTTTTTCTGAGTCTGTGATTCCTACACTGTTAAAAGCTAGGAAATCTACCTCTAGAAAGATCTACCATAGTATGTGGAAGACATACATTGCGTGGTGTGAGTCTCTTGGGGTTCTTCCTTGCACCTTCTTGGTGGATCAGATCTTGACCTTCCTTCAACGGGGAGTTGAACAGAAATTGGCCTTGAGTACCATCAAGGGCCAGGTGTCTGCTTTGGCAGTCTTCTTCCAGTGACCTTTGGCCACACACTACCTGATGCGTACCTTTTTGTCAGGGTGTCCGACATTTGGTTCTTTCAGTGCGGGCTCCCTTGCTGCCTTGGGATCTTAATTTGGTACTTTCAGCTCTACAGAAGCCTCCCTTTGAAAATATTCAAGAGATTCCCCTGCTCACGCTGTCCCAGAAAGGTGGCCTTTTTAGTGGCTATCACCTCTGCACGCAGGGTGTCAGAACTGGCGGCATTATCCTGTCCACCTTACCTGGTAATTCACAGGAATTTGGTGGTTCTTCGTCCCCTGTCCGTCGTTCCTTCCAAAGGTTGTCTCTGATTTTCATTTGACGAAAACATTGTGTTGACTTCTGTGTGTCCCAGGCCTAAATATTCAAAGGAAATTGCCTTGCATGACTTGGATGTGGTTCGGGCAATTAGGGTGTACCTGGCAGCTATTGAATCTTTCAGGAAGTCAGACTCTCTCTTTGTGCTCATGGATGGACCTCGAAAAGGGTTGTCCGCTTCCTCTGTGACCATTTCTAGATGGATCAGAAAGACGGTGGCTCAGGCCTATTCCTTCAGGGGTCAGGTTCCTCCTTTCTCTGTTAAGGCACACTCTACTAGGAGGCTTAGTGCCTCCTGGGCTTTCCGTCAGGCGTCAGTGATGCAGGTTTTCAAGGCGGCCACCTGGTTGTCAGTGAACACTTTTACAAAGTTTTATAAAGTGGATATGTGTTTTTCAGGTGGGCTCCAGTTGTTTGGTTGAGCTCCTGTTGCCTGGTTGACTAATGTTTAGCCTTGGGAACATCAGAGAATTTGATTTTACTGTGGGTCGAAAATGCAATTTTTTTGCACACTGAAGGGAGAGGTTTTTGCACCTTTTTTTTGCACGGCTCTTTTATCTCCTGCATGGCATGCAAGAATCATTGCTAAAGGGCTCCGTGGTCCCCTGGATTAGGAGTATGCTGATACTCCGTTTTGTTTGGAAGACTTTGTTGGACTTGATGGCCCAGGCTTAGCAACTCTTTTGTGGCTGTTTCGCAGCCTCTTGGGCAAGTTCCTCCAAATTCCCTCTGCTATTGTTCAGGGGAATGTTTTTAGCTGTGAGTCAGTTTCATTTTCCTCACTTCATGGCTGGTGTAATTTTTTTTTTTTTGCTTGTTCATTATTTTTTTTACAGTGGTTCTTTTGCACTATTCTGGTATTGAAGTTTATCCTGTATTCTTGCCTACATTTGTGGTTGTGCAGTGTGTTTTTATATTTAACCAAAGCTGACTGCACCACACCTCTGACCTGTGTTGCAGTGCAAAATAGGGCACATAGAAAATAAACAATTGTTAGCTGCTGGTGTCCAAACTTCCAATAGGCAGCAGTACAACCCAACTGTATCTAACTTCTGTGTCCCTCACTGGCTTAAAACATTTTTTTACCTCAAGTGCAAACATATTTTTTGTTTGCATCCCAGAAGTGCAACAGGAAGGAAATCTCCTAAAGTGAGGGAATTCATCTCTTAGTTGTCCCAGGAACAGATGTCTCCATTGGAAGGTTTCCCTTCCTCACCTTTTTTTTCTGGGACAACTTTTTGGATTACCTCTCACTTTCTGTCTCGGTGACAATAATCATCAGTGAATCTCCACAGCGAGGATACAGATAACAATAAAAACTTAACACAGCATTTAATCCTTCCCCACACCATTCAGAATTAGAAAAAAAAGTTTTGCCTAAAGATACACTTTATTGTAGGATTTAGGAATCCAACTTTTTCATCTAGCAGAGCTAGCAAGCCTTTTTTTAAGAGCTTGGATCATTTTTGAAGGATAATTGGTTAGTCCTTGTTTCTGGTAATCCTGCAGCTAGTGTTTGTTGTCCCAGTGGGTCAAGGTTTGACTCTGGGGCTGTTTCATTTTAGACGTTTTAATATTTGTAAGTGGAGTTTAAAGTGAAGTCTGTTATTTTACAGTCACAGTCAGACCCAAATCCTGCTATGAAAATTGATAATTGGGTAAAGTGCAGTGCTCTTGAAAACAATCAAATTAGGATTATTATAGTTCTTATTAAATGTAATAAACCAAGCTATTCTATTGCATTAACTATAGTAGTTTTTTTGAAAAGTTGATGGCTGCGCTGGACTGACCTGCTCGATAGAGGGTCTGTGGGTGGGTGGTAGGTGAGAGAGGGCCACTTGGGGAAAGTAACTCCCAATCAATCTGGCCCGACTGGATGAAAAAAGGCAGTGGACCCTTGTAAAGGTGTCTGGGCTGTTACCTTAAGATACGACCTAGTGGTCGTTTCCAAAGTTTCTAGAGGTAGTCGGTTAAAGGAGCGCCCAAAATCCAGCAATAAGAATCCCATTTGGATCAAAAGATTGTCGTTTTATTGAACAACAGAACAACCAATCTGCAACCTTATGCTGTCAGTTGCAGATACGAAAAGCAACATTTATGCCCTGAAGAAGGGGGAGTCTCTGTTCCCCCGAAACGCGTTGGCTTTAACATGTTCTGCTACCAATAAAACAAAAATCTTTTGATCCAAATGGGATTCTGATTACTGATTTTGGGCGCTCCTTTAACCGACTACCACTAGATTGCATTAACTATGTACTCTGAAAAGAGCTTTGTGATGCTTTGATGCAAAATAGTTCCAAAAAGTAAGGTGAACGCTTAGGTCTAAAAACCTTATCAGACTGAACAATAGCTTAGTTAGCAGATAATGTACACTTTGCTAAAAAATTTAAACTTTGTGTCACTTTGGTGTGCACACATTGCTGGTTCTATAAACTTCTTCCAGATTTTACATGTCCTGTATTACAAGTTTTTATCCTCAAAGGGCATAATCTGTATCGTAATGAAACCTCTCCCCCAGCTCCTTTACCTAGGCCAGGGGTAGGGAACCTATGGCTCGCGAGCCAGACATGGCTCTTTTCATGGCTGCATCTGGCTCGCAGACAAATCTTTAATAAAGGGGGGGCGTGTCCAGACGTGAGCCGCGCTGGACGTGTAGTCCTAGAGCTCTGCCACGTCTACCACTCAATCCAGTGCCATCCACGTAGCTGTGCCCGTTGCCAAGGAGATTTCTTAACCCATCGACAGTATACTTTATGGGCTACCCTCAGTTCGTCTCTGGGTGACCAGATTGCCGCGCTACGGACCAAGCGGCCTACTCTCAGTACCGCCGGCTCGTGTGCTGTGCATCTGCGGGCCTTGGCAATCACCGCCCGGTAAGGAGACCTGCCATCTGCTCCCTGTGCCCCGACAGACATGATCTCCTTCCCCTCTGACACCCGGGGACCCACGGGAGCTACCTCTCACATCCACTTCTGAGGCCTTCAGCGGCCGGCCGCCATTTTCTCAGGGCTTATGCTCACCTCCATCACTCGCAGGCCTGCAGGCGCTTCACCACTCCGGCCTCATTGCATACCTGCTTGCTCTGCTCTCTTCCCGACCGGACTCAGGCACTTTCACACGGTTCCATCTACTCACTGTATAGCTGCAGCCCATGAATGTGAATATTAAATAAAGGTTCCTGACCCCTGAAATATAGTGTATGGCTCTCATGGAATTACATTTGAAAATATGTGGTGTTCATGGCTCTCTCAGCCAAAAAGGTTCCCGACCCCTGACCTAGGCTAAGCTGAAGGTGCCTCCAAGTGGTGCATACTTGCCTCCTATGCTGTATACAGCCCAAGTTGTAAGACTGGCACTAGACTATTACAACTTACAAAGACTTTAATCAGAAAGTGAAAATCTAAGGGACGTTAATGCATGGGCATCCCAGAACTATATTTTTCCTGACTGGGTTGTTGACCATGCAGGAAGCCACTGCCATTGGGAGAGCTAAGTATACACCTTGGTGTGAAGAATGGAAAAGGAGGAAAGCGCCTCTAGAGTGTAATAAATAGTTTAATGGCATAAAATAATATAATGTGGTGACTCACATCAAGGCATTAGTTATCGTGTCTGCTCCAGGGGCTTGGACGTCTGCTCTGTTCAGATCGGTCTAGGCTTCCGGGAGGCGTCTGGAGGCTGGCTCTGGCCTCTTCCGGGTAGACCTGGTGTAGGAGCGTGTGGTGGCCGGCAACGTCTGGCACAGAAAAGGGCAGTGAGGGCAAGATCAGGCTTTGCTGCTATGTTCCTGCAGGTCTAGGCTTCCGGGAGGCGTCTGGAGGCTGGCTCTGACATCTTCCGGGTAGATGTTGCAAAGGGAACTCGAAGGTACTCGTGCAGCGGCCGGCGGCGTCTGACGTCACTTCGCCCAGGAAGGGCAGTAAGGGCAAGGTCTGGCTTCACAACGCGTTTCGGAGCATGCGTCGATGTCAGAGTCGGACATGCGCACTCCTTTCTCAAGTGTCCAGGACAAGGGGGAAGAGCACAGTTTATAGGTCACGGGAGGGGTGTGTCCAAATTGTAAAAGCGGCAATGCTGATTTATGGTTAAAGCGGCAATACGAGCATAGCTCAGCCATACTGGATAATTTAAAAGCATGTTGGGCGTGGCATAATAATTATATTAAAAACTGGACAATAAAAACTTGGATATGCTGTAGGCAATGTAGAATACAGTATCTTAGTGAGCAAACAAGGCTCATAAAAGAATTAAGAAATTGTTACAAATATCATGTGTGAAATAACAAGGGGATCCATATGATTGTACACATACATATATACACACAAATTATATAACGAACACATCTCATATATCAAAAAGGAACATTGAGTGGCATGTATATAAAAAGGAAATGCACATGTATGCATGTGTACAGGATATCTAAAGTATCCATGTAGAAATTCTACCTACATATATACATATATATATGTGTATACATACACATGCGCAACAAACCTCTCACACATGTCATGTGCAAGAGAAAAGAGAAAGATACACGTAGGATTGGGCATGGTAATCCTCGGCCTAAGATGGTGTCGGGGAGGCTATGTGTAGGCACCTTAGTGGGGGTGGGGGGGGGGTTTATTGGAAGGAAGGGGGAGGAAAGGAATAAAAGGGGGGGTTGGGAAAGAAGGGGGAAGAGGAAAAAGGGGGGAGGGGGAAAATGAAGAGGGGGGATGTGGGAAGGGAGGGGGGAAGGAAGGGGTGGGTGCATACTTACAAAGAGGCGTTCTAGATGAAATTACAAGGTGTAGGAATAAAGTGGAACCTGAAATGATAACAAACCAATGTTAGATGAGGCACAGTTTGTGGATGGAGGGGGAGGGGACTAGAGAAGGGTATTGACATCAAGTTCTTCATTAAGTCCGTTGGGACTGAGGCTGTCTAAGGTGTAGATCCAGAACGTTTCGCGTTCACATAACGCGAAACGTTCTGCTGGTGGTAGACTTTTGGGGATGGATTCAAGGATCCAAACCCTTAGTCCAACTGTGGAGCGTTGGTGAAATTCCAGGAAGTGGCGGGGGACACTGTGTAGGTCACAACCGGTTTCGATATAGCGTCTGTGTTTCCCAAAGCGCTGTCTCAGGGGACAAATAGTACGTCCCACATAGAGACGTGGGCATGGACATGATAGGCAATACACCACGTGATCGGTGGAGCAATTATGAAAATCATTAAAGGTGTACGTTTTACCTTTATGCGTGAAAGACTTTTGGCCGTGTTGTACAAATTCACAAGTCTTGCAGAGGGCCTTTTTGCACTGGAACATCCCCTTGAGGGGTATGAGGCAGAGAGGATTGGGTTTGGGGTTTTTTATTTTGCTTGGTGCTATTTTAGCTTTGAGAGATGGGGCCTTGCGGTAAGTTATCCGGGGTTTGTCAACAATGTTGGCAGAAAGATGTGGATCTTGTTTAAGGATACCCCAATGTTTGGAAAAAATGCTTTCCATTTTTTTGTGTTGTCCATGAAATTGAGTAATGAATCGGATGGTAGAGTCGGATGCGATATTGTCTTTTTTGGGGGGTTTTCCAGGAAGGTAAGTTTTGTACGCCGTATCGATCAAGGTTTCTGGATGGTGTGAAGAAGATCCCTGGTTTAGCCTAACTTAGGGGGCAGGAGGGCTTTATTAAAATACTGAACATTTACTTTTATGTGAAGCCACAATTTTTTTGGTTCAGCTTTTGGAAGCATAGGGCAGTACTGGAACCCCTATTGCTTTGTTGATATAATCAACATGTATAAATACATAAGTGGTCCATGTAGTGAACTTGGTGGTGAGTTAATCACTTTAAGGTCATCACAGAGGACAAGGGGGCGCTCTTTACGTCTAGAGGAAAAGCGATTTAACCCTCACATAAGGAAAGGCTTCTTCACAGTAAGAGCTGTGAAAATGTGGAGTAGACTTCCTCAAGAACTGGTTCTGTCCAGCTCGGTAGATTCCTTAAAAAAGGCCTGGATTATTTCCTAAATGTGCATAATATAACTGGATACTAACGTTTACAGGTAAAGTTGATCCAGGGAATATCTAATTGCCTCTCGCGGGATCAGGAAGTAAATTTTCCTCTGGTGGAGCAAATTGGATCTTGCCATGCTGGGGGTTTTTTTTTTTCCCCTTCCTCTGGATCAACTGTGGGTATAGAATTGTGTATATGGGATTGTATGATTTCCCCCCCCCCCTTATTAGTTGAACTGGATGGACTTGTGTCTTTTTTCAACCAGGCTAACAATGTAACTATGTGATCCCCAACAGCTACTTTGAAGTAAATGCTTTTTTTAAGCAGGGGAAGTCTACAGCCACTGTTGGCTTTTTATTTCTTTGTCCCTACTTGGTGAATTATTGTCATGGTGTGGTAAGTGAGGGAAAATCTCTCTAACAGAGCACCAGATAGCAATAAAAACATGACAGGGGCTGTAATCATTCCCCATTTTAGCCTCAAAAAACCTGGTTGATGTGGATGTAAACCCTCACGTATACCCAGTGAAGTGACCAGCCTCAGATAATACACAGAGATGAAACAAATCTCCTTCAGCTTTCTACACGGTTTAGAAAATGAACATCGTGTTAGAATTTTTTCTTACGGTTCCATCACTGGTTGTGGAGTCTTGGCATACACTGTGTGACAGCTTATTGGAGGAAAGGCCCCCAGCCCCCCCTCCTCCACATAGGCAGAGGAAGGAAGAAATATGCAGAGCTATACTGTGAATAGACCAACTCTCTGCTAATCTATCTCTATGTACCCACCCCGACACAAATTTCCAGCTGCTTTTTATCTCCTGTGTCTGAGAACTTGCCAGAAGTTATCATGCGGATTACAGAGGCACAAAGCAGAAAGGCACGGACTTAGGACTTTGGAGAGAGATAAGTATTCACAACAGATATGTGTCCAGGTCAAATTTCATTAATGGGGTTTTCATCCACTTTAAGTAGAAGCACAAGAGGGAACATTTAGTGCTTTTAATTTACAATGAGACACAATGCACTATTATGAGTGAAAGGAGACTGGACAGCACCCATGCTTATAATGGTATTGTACTCCCTGCTCTAATTTCTCAGAATTGATGGCATATCAATAGTATTCCTATTACTATTATTTTGAAGTTGCTTATCCAGACTTTAAATATTATAAGGCAGCAATTGCCAAGTGTGAACAGGGATGGAAAGGGGAAACGAAAAAAAACCAGGGGGGGGGGTTCAAAGGGATTTGAATGGTACCATAAGAATTTAAGCTCTTACATAAAAAAATCTTTAACAAACACAGTACATTGTTTAAAATATGTATTAGTTGCAATCACAGATGCATTTACATGATACAAAAGGTCACTTCACATATAGGCTCCAAAAGCAGGTTACTGCGATTTGGCCCTGCCCGACATGTTTCGCGGTCTTTTACTGCTTTTTCAGGAGCATAGATCTAATAAGAGACCAAATCGTCCTCAAGGAAGGGCACTCGGTGGTGGAATTACTTGAAGGGCACTCTTGGTGGAATTACCTTTTAGGGTGAGCTTTTCTTGTTATTGTGCAGTCACCATGTAATATGTAATGAATGACATGTTATTATATGTTGTTTAAATATTCTATGTCCTTGCAGGATGATTTGGTCTCTTCTTAGATCTATGCTCTTGAAGAAGCATTAAAAGACCACAAAATATGTCGGGCAGGGCCAAATCGCAGGCACCTGCTTTTTGAGCCTATATGTGAAGTGACCTTTTGTATACTACCATGTAAATGTATCTGTGATTGTAACCAATACACATATAGCTTTTAAACAATGTACTGTGTTTAACAAATAAAGAATTTTTTATGTAAGGCCCCTTTCACACGGGTGATCCGATCCACCTGTCAGTTTCTCTGGCGGACCTGATCGGATGCTCAATGCATCCCTATGGGGCAGCCGGTGTCAGTGGAGACATCTTCGCTGACACCCGCTGCTATCCGATTCCGATCCTGTCCGTGAAATGCGGACGGATGGAAACCCTATTTTCCATCCGTCTGGAGGATCGGATCAGATGAGAATAGACAGGCGGCCGGTTCTCATCCGATCTCCCCATAGAGGACATCAGGGATCTGACAGCTCCATCTCTGCACACAGAGCGGAGACAGAGCTGTCCTCCGCCTGCTCAGCTGGGATCCGGTAAAAGGGGCCTTAGAGTTTACTTAAATTCTTATGGTACAATTAAAATCCCTTTGCCCCCCTTCTCTCCCGCCCCGTTTTTTTTTTTCGTTTCCCCTTTCCCCCCTGTTCACACTTGGCAATTGCTGCCTAATTTGCTATTCATTTGGGATGAAGGTACCCTACTAGTTACATGTTGTACCTGAGAAGCACAATCACTTTTTCCAGACTTTAAATATATTGAGTTAATTTATAAATTATCCAAATAGATTTATGGAAAAAACATTTTTTTTCCAAGTGAATAACATTAACATTATTTTTTCTTTGCTTCTGTAGGACATGAATTCAGCGGTTATTACTCCTTGCAGCCATTTTTTCCACGCTGGATGCCTTAAAAAATGGTTGTACGTTCAAGAGACCTGTCCATTATGTCATTGCCAGTTAAAGTCCCTTTCTCAGCAGGCGGGAGGAGACCCTGGCTCGTCTACCAGTCCTACTTCTAATGCCAACAACGTTAACCCACAACCAGATGGACTGCCGGGGGCACAAGAAGTAGCACCTCCCCCAGGAAATGAACCAAAGCAGGACACCGGGGAGCCAGAGCTCGCAAAAGACTTACAATCAGTGGGCTCTCCGGGGGCCAAATCAGAACACACAGGGGAGCCTCTGTGCACAAATTGTGAAGGACTAGATATCGGCGAGTTCCTTGAGGGCGTGGCAAGCCAAATGCAGGCTGAGGACTTACAAGAGGAGCAATGCCCCCTTAAAGGAATTTAATCCTTTTTTTTTTTCTTTTTTTGCCTGTTTGAACTTTTTCATTATGAAGCCAAACCCCATCCTTACCACATGCAGCATTCTGCAACTCCTAAACAGAGAACTTTAGCACTGACACTGATTACAGTGTATGCAAGATTTTCCCATTTTTTTTTCTTTTCTTCTGTTCCGGTGCCGAAGTTAAAGCATCACAAAACCATACTTTCTAGCCACTGCCGATGGATACAGATTACTGCTTAATTTGCTGGGTGCTCTTGTGGGATATTTTTTTCCCTTTAATATTTGTTTCTTTTCTCAACGGGTAATGTTCTGCTAAAGGTTTCCAAATTTATTTTTTCAGTCTCCTGGGATTTGATATCATAGCCGTTTACATAGACCAGCCATGCACAAACTAATGTAGAAGTCAAGAACCAGTCATTGTATCTAAGGGCCAGCTGACAACAATAGAAAAGTCTAAAAACACAAACAAAAAAGAGGCCCTGCTACATGGGAATTGTCTAGCCCTAGCATAAACATAATTTCCAGGATTGATTCAAGCATGGGAAGTAATGTTTATTCCAGCTGTGTGATTATTTGGAGACGATGCTGCACGCTTGCATGCTTACTTGCTTGCACTCAAAGTAAACACAGTTTGTGAATGAAAGGGGGCGGGGCATCAGTAACCTCCAAATTCGGTGGATCCTACCTTTTTTTTTTTTTTCTTTTTGCTCTCCTTTTCTTTCTGTTTCTTGCTGTGTTATTGTGTCGATGTTCTGATCAGCCCTTATATGAAGTATATTTGAAGTTCAGGTGATCACCTGTTGTGGGATGAACTTCAGTGCACAGAAGGGGCTGAAGAACCTCATAACTGCACTCTAAAATGTAAAAAAAAAAAAAACCTACAGTGTTAATGGCGATATTTGCACTTTTTGAAAATGAGTACATATTTCTTGTGTATGATCAAATGCCGCAAATGCCATACTAAGGCTTTTAGTAGAGACTTAGTGTATATTTTTTTTATTTTTTTTGCCCTGAAAAGATTGTTGTGTTGAATTTTTAAAATGACATGGCTTTAGGTGGATGAAAAAAATAAAGGCAATTTTTTATGTGAATTTTGATATAAAATAAAAAAAATTAGAAAAACCATTAATTTATACTTTGTGCACATTTGGCCGTAAAGGGAAAAAGTGAAAATTTTATCATTCTGATGGAAGATGTGACCTTTCTAGGTAATGGTTTCATTTTTTATTTTTATTTTTTTTTTTTATTTGTGGTACGTTTGGATGTAGACTGACAGACATAGCTGAATGTCTTAATAAATTCTATTTAATCACGCAGTGCCATGGTGTATTATTTACAATTGTGATACCGTGGTGAATTGCGGATAGAGATTTGTAGGAAAACGGACTAAAAGAGAAGTATGGGGTTTTAGGTTTTTTAGAATCATACTTAGGTGAACGCAGCATGGGTCCAATGCTGCATCTGTCCTCCGCCGGCTCTAATACTGCAGATCTCTCGGTTCTCACAGCTCCCCGTGAAGAGAGATATGGACTGTCAGGCACTGATCTCTGCTCTGTCTGTGGAGAGAGCGGCTGGCTCAGGCTTTCAGCAGAGCCAGGTGCCAGTCCTGGCATGTGGACGGATCTCGACTCCAGTGTCGCAATCTTGCCTGAGCTTGGACTGGCTCTGTGACGTCCCAACAGCGGACTTCCTTTTGCTGAAAACGGGTCACAGCAGTGCAAAACTAACTGCACTCCTGTAATCAACACGATACGAGCTTTGGCTGTATTTCTCCTTAATCTGGATTCACAGTCAGGTGGCGCTTTGTGGTTTCACTTCCCATAGGCCAGTGTTTTTCATCTGGAATGCCGCAGTGTGTCCCCAGGGGTGTCGCGGCAAAATTACAGAAAGCCATGATACAGTCTGATGATTAAAGTTTTTCCTGTGTTAACTTCTGTACATACGGAGCACATTCTGTTCCTCCTCCAGCTCTCTCCCCCCTCCTTACTGCTATCTATACTACTGCTGGCAAAACTGAAAGCTCTAAAAGCACACCGCATGAGTCCTACCAACCAATGATGTCATTGGTTGCTAAGGAAAGGTCCCCCAGTGCACACAGCTTTCAGTTTTGCCAGCAGTAGTATAGATGGCAGCAGAGAATGGAAGAGAGCTGGAGAAGGAAAGGGATGTGTTCTCCCTGCTTCGTATATACAGACGTTAACACAAGAACGTTTTCAGGGGGGAGGGGGGGTATTTGTGGCTAGAAGGGGGCATTTTGGAGGGGGATTTTGTTGCCTTTTGCAGTTGCACGCAGGTGCCATTAGTTCCTTAAGGCACCCTCACTCATCCACCAATTGCATGCATGTAAACACCCACTAAAACGCATGGTACCACAGTACAATGCATTTTGGTAGGGCTCTTTTTAAAAATCATGCCAGCTCATTTTTTGCATGTTTCACTAGCATGGAGCAGGCTAACCACTTAAGCCCCGGAGGATTTGGCTGCTCAATGACTAGGCCCTATTTTGCGATTCGGCACTGCGTGACTTTAACGGACAATTGTGCGGTCATGCGACGCTGTACCCAAATGAAATTTACGTTCTTTTTTTCCCCACAAACAGAGCTTTCTTTTGGAGGTATTTGATCACCTGTGCGATTTTTATTTTTTGCGTTGTAAACAAAAAAAAGCGTAAATTTTGAAAAAATAACCATATTTTCACATTTTTTATATGAAATTCTCAAAAAAAAATTAAAAAATCAAAATTTCTCTTACGTCCTCTGACAGTCGCCGCCCACTCATACAGTCTTTACATCTGGGTATTGGTCTTATACACAGGAGTAAGCTAGGCATAAGATTTTGTTAGAAAACATTCACAAAACCTTTGTGTAGACACACCTACAGGGGGCTGTCCCTCTGGTCCAATACCCCCAGCTAGCCTCATTCCCGATTCAGTTTGTCTTTGCCTAGCATATGAGTAGGCTGGCTTTTCCCTGGCTGGGGCTGCAGTCTCAGCCTTTTTACTTATTTTTTTCTCTCTGAGAAAGTGTTTTTTCTTTTATAATAGCTTTTTATTTGTTCCTGCACTTAGTCAGACTTTGGAAGACTACAGCGTTTGCGGGCTGGGAATCACACTGGTTATCCTAGGGCCTTATGGAATCCCAGCCTGCCATCGAGCGTTAGCAGGCTATGCGTACGCCCACGCCTCACAAACGACCATGTCCCTGTCCTCAGGGCAGAGCCTGCGAAGTGGCTACTTTGCCTGGGATGTCTCAACTGCGGTACGCCGCGTGTTGCTAGCGTCCTTTTTGCGTCCTTTTTGGCTGACGGCGCCACCACCCAGAGTGGGAGGCTTCCTGTCACAGAGTGGTACCCACGTTTCGCTGGACCGGTGATTACCATGCTACCCCTCTGTCTATGGCAATTGTCTGTCGGGGTGTGTATGTGGGCCCTCTGTTTATGGGGAAGGCAGTGCACATGGATCTGTGATATCCCCCTCATGTCTGTCAGTGCGGTCCCTGTGTGTCCCTTCCCGGTCCCTGCGGGGGCGCTATGGCGGTTCTACAGTTGTGTGGGGGGTTTCGGGGGTCCCTGACGTCCCTGAGGTGCTTCGGCAATGTTTTGGGGGTACAGACATGGTGTGGGGCCGCGATTGGTGTAAAACCGCGGGGCCGCCATTTTAGGTGTGGGCAGGCTGTTTTGGCCTCATTGTGAGGGCAGCAGCCATTTTTCTGCGATTCTTTTGGCGCTCTTCGGGCGCCATCTTTAGTGTGGGCGCTATGTTTCTTTATGTGAACAGCGGCCATTTTCCTGGAGCCTTCTCCATAGACTTGTATTGGCAACCATTTTCTTGTGGCTCAGAGCTGTGTTCTGCCTCTAGTGGCGTGAGGTCACTTCCTTTCTTCTCACAGGCAGATCGAGCTGATAACGTGTGACAAGGTATCGGCACACTTTAGGGGATTTTATGGTGTTTCCTGGGTTGCATTCCTGCTGGCTTTCATTCCTTTGCAGTTTTTAGTAGCACAGGCTTAGTTCCTCATTGCGGTGCATTTGCGTTGGGAACCACGGTAATCGCCGATTTAAAGGGCCAGAGCCTTTTAAATTCTGAAGTGCTATGGTGGAGTCCCAGGATAGCAAATTCCCCCCTGCTCTGGTGGAGGGTTCAGGTACTCCTGAATCCTCTGCTATGGTCTCACTTACTGCTGCGCTTGCGACTTTAGCGTCAAAAGTGGATTTGTTAATGTCTGACCGGGCTTCTAGGAAAAGGCCCAGGTTTTCTCAGTCTTCTGATTCAGAGCCAGATATGGTTGCCACGGACAGTGTACCCCCTGAGGGGTCTCAGTCCTCTCGGTCGGATGTGGAGGATGAGGAATCCACCTCTGGTTCAGCAAGAGAACGCGCTGCAATGTCTGCGCTTACTAGCGCTGTGAAAGACATGCTAAATTTAGATGGTGAGCCCCACCTGTCGGATAAGCGGGCTTCCTTTGGGACCTGCAAAGCCCAGAAGTCGGGTCAGGTTTTTCCCTGCCCCGCTGAGTTTCACAAGACCGTGAATGAACAATAACGCAATTTAAAGCGCAATTTTGTGGTGTCCAAGCGTTTTCAGTACACTGTGTCCAGGTTAAATAAAGCCACTTTAATGCCCACGGAGGATTCTCCGGTGTTTAAAGACCCGGCGGATAGGCGGGTGGAAAATATTACCCGCCACATCTACATTGTTGCGGGTTCCTTAATGAAACCTGTGTTCGCTTCCGTAATGGTCTCTCAGGCTTTTGTGGAGTGGGCCAAGGGGCTTAAACGCACACTTATTACTGACTCCGCCCCTCCTGCTACTCTGGAGATGGTAGATCAAATTATTCAGGCTGTTTTATACGTATGTGATGCGGCCCTGGATGAGGCCCCTTTAGTCTCACGCCTGTCTGCAGTTGCTGTGACGATTCATCATATCGTTTGTTTGAAAAGCTGGTCGGCTGACCAGTCTTCCAAGAAGATGGTGTCTGACATCCTTTATGCAGGGAGTCGTCTTTTTGGGGACTCTCTGGATGAACTGGTGAAGGGGGTCACTGGGGGTAAGAGCACGCTGCTGCCCCACCTGTCCAGGGGAAGATCCCTCCACGGTAAGCGGGGCCCTTCCTTTAAACCTAACCAGGGGTCCTTTCGTGTCTTCAAGACACAAGACAAGGGTAAGTCCTTCAAGGCCTCTGGTGGCCAGAAGAAGCCTTGGGCGGGCAAGCCTAAAGCCGCCCACACTGGCATGGCGGCCCTGTCTGCCTCGACCTGAAGGGGCGCCCTCACCCTTTTCAGGGGTGGGGGGACGTCTGCGCTGTATTCCCGAACCTTGGCTGGCCAAGAATCAGGACAGGTGGGTTCAAGAACTCATTCGGTCAGGGTACAAGATCGAGTTTCGATCACGCCCAGCAGACAGATTCTTTCCCTCAAATCTTCATTTGACCCCAGATCGTTTCCGAGATCTCCATCGGGCGGTTCAGGATCGCCTCACCCAGGGGGTGATTGTCCCAGTGTCGCATCGGGACAGGTTTCGGTGTTTTTACTCGAATCTGTTCACAGTGCTCAGAAAAGAGGGCAAGGCGCGTCCGATTCTGGACTTAAGTGCCTGAACCGCTTTGTGCGGGTCCAGAAATTCCGGATGGAGTCCCTCCGGTCGGTGGTGGCATCCCTGGGGGTTTCCTGGCTTCCATCGACCTCAAGGATGCGTATCTACACATCCCTATATACGAGGGTCATCAGAGGTACCTCCGATTTGCAATTGCAGAGGAGCATTATCAGTTCTTGGCGTTGCCTTTCGGCCTCGCTACGGCTCGAAGGGTTTTTACCAAAGTGTTGCCTCCTGTTCTTGCCTTGTTGCGGGTACAGGGGATTGCCATCCTGGGGGTACCTGGACGATCTCCTTTTAAGGTCGATTTCCAGTGCCACTCTGTTGCGTGATCTGTCAACCACGGTTCATCAATTTTCAGAAGTCGACATTGTCCCCTTCTGTTCGTCTCCCTTACCTGGGGAGGATTCTGGACTCCGCCCAGGCGAAGGTCTTTCTGCCGGAGGACAAACTCCGGACTCTACAGGACGAGGTCACGTCCCTCAGGGACAACGAGTTCTCCTCGCTCCGGACCTGCATGCGGTCCCTGGGCTTGATGGTGTCGGCTTTCGAGGCGGTACCATTCGCACAGTTCACACACGATCTCTGCAAGCGGAGATCCTGACCAGGTGGGACAGGCATCCTCACTCCTTGGAAAGGAGGATCTCTTTGAGCCCTCAAGTCAGATCGGATCTTCTGTGGTGGCTTCAGTCTCCGGCTCTGCGGGAAGGAAAGTACTTTCAACCGTTGCTATAGACTGTGGTAACCACGGACGCCAGCCTGTCGGGCTGGGGTGTTCTGGGCAATCTGTCTGCCCAGGGCACTTGGTCGGAGGGGGAGTCCTCCCTTCCGATAAAGGTCTTGGAACTGCGATTGATCAGGCTCTGTTTGCTCCATTGGTTGGATCGTCTGTGGGGCTGCCCGGTGCGGGTGCAGACGGACAACACCACTGCGGTGGCTTACATCAATCACCAAGGGGGCACCAGGAGTGCCCGGGCAGCCAAGGAAGTGGCTGAGATTCTGTCTTGGGCTGAGACGCAGGTCCCGGTGATTTCGGCAGTTCACATTCCAGGTGTGGAGAAGTGGCAGGTGGACTATCTGAGTCGCCAGACCCTGGACCAGGGAGAATGGTCCCTACACCCGGAGGTGTTTCAGATGCTGTGTGCGTGGTGGGGATCCTCGGATGTGGATCTGTTCGCGTCTCGGCTATACAACAAGGTGGGAAGGTTCGTGGGAAGAACACGCGACCCTCTGGAGGACGCCTCGGACGAGTTGGTAGTGCCTTGGAATCGGTATCGCCTGATTTATGCCTTTCCCCCGATCCAGTTGGTGTCCAGGTTCCTTTGCAGGTTGGTCTCGGAACCGAGGTTGGTGATTCTATTGGCCCCAGACTGGCCGCGCCGGTCTTGGTACGTGGACGTCATGCAACTGGTCGTCGAGCCTCCCTGGCTGCTCCCACTACGAGACAATCTTTTGTCTCAGGGGCCAATCTTCCATTCTGCTTTACAGTCAGTCGCTGGCTTTGACGGCGTGGCTGTTGAAAGCCAGGTCTTGAGAGACAGGGGTCTCTCGTCAGCCGTCATTCCTACCTTACTCAAGGCTAGGAAGGCCTCGTCCGGTAAGATTTATTATTGTACCTGGAAGGCTTATTTCGCCTGGTGTAAATCCCAGGGGTTCCATCCCCGCTCCTTTTCGGTGGCGAGGGTGTTAGCCTTCTTGCAAACTGGTGTGGAGCAGCGTCTGGCTCTGCGTCATATCCAGAGGTTGTCTTTGGGAAATATACGTAGGAGTGCTGCCAGCATTGCTGCAGAGGTTGAAGGGGTGGTGGGTCAGCCGGTCAGTGCTCAGGCCATACGCCGCACACTGCATAAAATTGATCTGCATGGCTGTCATCCCAGAAGGAAGCCTTTTCTAAAGATGATGCAGAAGAAAGCCCACAGTTTGCTGAACATAAGCAGACTAAAGGCCCGTACACACGTACCGATCGTCGGCATACAAACGTCGGTGGACGAAGGATCTGCCGATTGTACGCGTGTTAGTATGGTGCCTCCGACAGATGTCTGCGCACAATCCGCGGACAAAAGTCTTTCTTGCAAACATGAAAATATTTGTATGCCGACACCAGAACGGACGATTGTTCGCCTGTCAGTACACAATTCTGCCGACACACAGCTACAAATCCCAACACGCATGATCAAACCAAATGAGTTCCCGGAAGAATTTTCTCTAGTAAACTCAACATTTTATTCAGAAAGAACTTTCGGCTCGCGGAAGTCCAAGAAATAGGTGAAATGCGGAGCACATGCTCATCTTGATAAATGTGAGAAGAAGGAAGATGCTGCTCATAATGCCATACTTTTCTAATAAAAAGGCATGTGTTCTGTTATGATGAAGATAATGTTTGTCTATTCTATCTGTTCTATCAAATTTTAGAATTAAATAATTTGAACTCTTCACCATTATTTTTGTATTTTCACACCAAAGATCTAACTATTGATATGACCCTTTATTCTTGTATGAATTAATGTCTAAAACATATTTTTCAGGTTATGCACAATATTAAACATGTTAACAAATTCAGATAGGCCATTTTTTATTTTCAATTTTCTTTATTTTTTGGATCTCAGCAAAAAAAAAACAAAGCAAACATCAATACTTTCCGTATAACTAAACATAAAAAAGGTCCATTTGGACAAAATTAAACTAGAAACTGGCAAACAGGGGTAAAATAAATAATAGGGGGTTACAAAAATTAAAGTTGCTGGTAACTGAAATCAGGTTGCCATGAGGGCAGGTTTGGATCCTGCTGGCCATATTGCCACTGGCCATGTGGCATTTGGCGAGGTGGTGGGTGTTGTGGAGGTGGAGGGCACGGGTGCTCCTGGCATGCATGGCTGTGCTCATTAAGTATGCCGTTTTCAGCCTTTTGCAGCACATCGAGGATGATTTTTCTGGCATACTGACACTGCCTGAGGTCCACCTTATCTAAAATTTTTGCCGTCATGTTGCCGAAGGACTCATTGGCCTCCGGTTTCCGACGTAGGGCTATGGTGGCCTCCTGGATAAACTCGTCGGTGATGTCATCCACGTGCTTCCTCTTTTGCCTCCGTTTGGCAGGAGGAGGTGGTGGTGGAAAGAGTTCCACAGGCTCCTCAGGCTCCGCAGGCTCCCCAGGCTCCTGGCTGCAACCTGGCTCCTCCTCAGTGACACTTCCCTGTTGATGAAATGAACAATTGATTAGAATGTTATAGTGTATATAAAAAGTCATGTTTGTTATATTATTGTGAACAAATAGCAGACTTTACATACAGTGGCATATCTAGGGTCTCCAGTGCCCTTGTTGAGGAGCTGTATTTGGCAACAACCCCCCCCCCCCAAGATCAATGTAAAACTGTAACCCACCCCCCCAAAAAAAAATTAAAGGGCATTAAAAGTTTCTAATTTGCCCCTTGTTTGCCCAGTGTAGAGCTCTCTAGTGGGCAATCATTGTCTCAGGTGTGAAAAAGAAAGAGAGGGTTGAGAGCTAGAGAGAGGGAGAGAAAGAGGGGGTGTGAGAGAGGAGGGGGGTTGCAGAGAGAGAGGGGCCTGAACTTGCAGAGTGCTTGATGTAGGGCATTGAGGGTGAAGCAGTGCAGGGAAACAGGAATAAGGAAGCCACCTGCCTTGCTGACCCAGAGTGAGAGACCAGAGACATGGAAGCAAGGATGGATGGATCATTTGCAGGAGCTGTTAGTTTCGTATTAAAAAAGGTTGAGCCAGAGGAATGCTGAGGCTACAGCAGTGTTTGTTAGGACCAGAGGTGTGCTGGGGATGCAGCAGTGTTTGTAAGACCAGAGGTGTGCTGGGGATGCAGTGAGAGGCAGTCTCAGTCTCCTGGTCTTTTGGCTCAGCTGCTCTCAATGTTTTACACCTGCATGAAGCTGCTCTCAATGTTTTACACCTGCATGAAGCAGCTCTCAATGTTTTACACCTGCATGAAGCTGCTCTCAATGTTTTACACCTGCATGAATCCGCCTGCAAACTGGGGGTTCTGGGGTGTGCAGGCTGAGTGGATTGTTAAAATAAACAATAAAACAATGCCAATGTTTTTGTGACCCACCCCCCTTGGCCTGCGCCCCTGGCGGTTGCCTGTCATGCCAACCCCTTGCTATGCCCGTTTACCTAAAGGGTCAATTATGGTTTAGCTTATAATTTTGTTACATGATTACATTTTAGCAGACAATATATTGTGAAATGCCATACCTGAGTAAAACTCTCCTCCAGGAAATCCTCATCCTGGCTTGGATCTACAGACACTGAGCCCTCTGCCGAAGTCGAAGGCAGCGTAGAAATTGACGGCCTGGATTCCATGGTGTCTGCCAGGAACCGCATGTTATCAAAGTACCACAGCCGTGGTACATATACATTCCGTGCCCCTGCTCCAGACTGGGTGGAATCTTCTATTTTTTTTAACTCCCGCCTGTAGGCAGTGCGAATACTGTTTATTTTTTTGCGGATATAATCAAAATTTGCCCCAGGACAGACGGGCTTGTAGAAGGCCACCAAATGTTCCATGGCCTGTTTTCTGAGTTTTCTATTTTTATAATCTGCGGACTTGACTTGCCACAAACAGGGCAGTTGCCTGAATTCATCAATGAAACTGATGAGAAAGTTGTGGGTGGTGAAATTGTCCACCATATTGCAGGACAGTATATGCCTGCAAGACACAAAACAACACAAAACATATTAAAAGAGCATGTATTTTGGCACATAATAAAGATATTCCTAATAAAAGCTGTATAGGGCCCAAAACACACACTTTCTATTAAAAGAGTCGTACCTTTGTTTGTGGGGAAAAGTCGTGATTCGCCGCTCGATCGTGCTCCAACTCTCGATATGTCCGCTAGCGAATCGTCGGCCGAACGATCTGGCGTCCTTTAAATACAGCGCAGGCGTCAACTCCTCCTCCAGTGGCGGGCTTGTGCAGGGGTGTGTACGTGCCGAAGATCAGGCCTACATGCGACACTCACACCTGAAGCAGAGGAACAATCTTTTAATCAAGAAGAATGTCTGAAAGATCTCAGAGTTCATCAAGTGGGGGCCGAAGTGATTGGGCCACCAGAAAATCAAGGGCTACACCCATGTCAAAGCCAGAAATGGTGGAGATGGTCTCCATTTTAGAAAAAATGGATTATGATGGCAAGTTGGCTAATTACGAGCGGCCCAATGCCAGGAAAGATGGCATCATGGACAAGGTGGTGGCCTGTTTGGTCAAAAAATTCGGTGTCGAGCGATCGAAAGATCAGATTCGGAAACGGTGGTCTGACCTCAAACACCGTGAGCAGGATCAGCTTTCCCAAATCCATCGGATTTTGAAAAAAAGTAAGTTTTATTTTTTCTTTATTTTTTTAATCATGCAATATGTTTTTTATAATTTTGTGTATGTTGTATTAACATGTCTAGATTATAATGTCTATGTAAAAAGTTAGATTACTCATTTTAGTTGTCATGTCGTGATTTGATCGATCTATTGTTGATGTTTTAGTATATGACATTAAAAGTCAGGAAGCCATAGTTAAAAATATATGTATTGTGTTGCAACGAACGTTCTTTCCTGCACGAATCTTCTCAGCAAACATTCCTATTAATCACAGATTATTATTCAAACCTTTAAATAGGAGAAAAACGTAAACTCCGTGCCAAACTATGGGAAAGGAGGAGGAGAGGTCTGGCAGCTCCATCGGCAGTTGCCGAACAAGATGAGGACATGGGCACAGAAGGTGGCACAGATTCCACTAAAGGTAATTGGTTCCTATGCACTGTCAAACATTAATGTACCATATTTTTCGTAGATAACCATGTACATGTCTTCATATTTGTTACTAAAAGAGCTATCAAGCAGGGCACCATGTCCTAACAAATGTACCTCTTGTGACTTTTATGATATGGCCAATGTTTTGTATTATGTAGATGAAGACATTATTCCGGAAATAATCCTGGTGGAGCCAACAAGTGATGAGACACCAGAGCAACAAGAAGGTTGGTAGTCACAGATTTTTGTGTAGTGGGATCATAGAAATATGTGTATTTGCAATGATTGTTTAACCTTATATTCTTGTATTCCCTTACAAATTTACATTGCAGATGTTGCATCATGCCAGGATGTGGCATCCCCAGCCAGGTCAGAAGCCCGATCTCCTGGCAACTTGCCAAGCAGCATGGAAGCCAGTTCCGAAACTGTGGAGGAACCAGGACCAAGTGTCCAAGAGCCAATTGTGTGCCCACGTAGGTTTTTGCAGAATGATTTTTATCAGTGTTATTTTTAGCCTCCAATTTACAACACTAGTTCCCTATGGGAGCCTCTTTATTTGAATGGAAGTCGCACCGTAAGTCGGATCAGGATGCTCTGACTTGCGGGGCCACTTGCGTTGTGAAGATTTTTGAGGGGGAACTACACCAAAAAATTTAACAACCCACCGTGGGTGTCCCCCCAAGTTCACAACCAGGCCTTTTGTGTGTGGTATTGAGTTTGAGGGTATGCCCACAACAAAAAGACAGCGTGGGTTACCCCCAAAACCCCTACCAGACCCTTATACAAGCATGCAGCTTGTCAGGCCAGGAAAGAGAACGAGCAAGCGGACCAAACACCCCCTGGACCACAGCAGGACACATGCCCTCAACATGGGGGGGTTTTGTTGCTTTGGGCCAGGGGGCCTCTGCACCGCACACCCAAAAGCACCTTACTCCCATGTAGAGGAGGACAAGAGCCTCATCCCCACAACCCTGTCTGGTGGTTTTGGGGGGTCATGCGGCCAGGGGGTTCCTAGGACTTTGGAAGCAACCTTTAACAAAGGGTGGCCCCCAGATCCCAGACCCCAATCACTATGTGAATGGGTATGGGGTACATAGTACCCCTACACATTAACCACATAAATGGAAGTGTATGTGAATAACGACAGGAGACGTTTATGAAATGTTCTTAAAGATCTTCATCCGGTCTTCTCCACTCTGCTCTTTGGATCTTCTCCTCTCCAGTCTTCTGCTGTCCAATCTTCTGCTCTTATGTTGTCTGCTCTTTTGCCCTAGGCTCTTCTTCTTCCTCCTGTCCTCCTCCAATGCTGTTGCCGTGCATTCTGCCCGTCTCTGGTCTCTGCATCTTAATATATATACATTACAACCATGCCCTCACAATGACGTCATCATGCGTTCACACCCCTAATGAATATATAGTAAGCTCAGGAGACCGGCAGAATCATCAGCAACAGCATTGGAGGAGGTCAGGAGGAAGATGAAGAGCCTAGGGCAAAAGAGCATAAGAACAGGGTAGGTATTAACTCGAGAGGAATTTAAAGATTACCTGCACACCAAATGTTTCTATATTATGACCTCATGTAGGTGATTCACATTGACTCCGTTGTATTTTATTTTCCAGATCATGTATTACATACTTGCACATTGGCCAAATTGACCCGTGAGGCTCTTCAATGCTGCTCAGACCTCGAGCAAATAAAAGAGACTGCAACGGCATTGCAAGGAAAGATGCGTGATTTTGTGGACATGCTTGCCAAATTTTAAAAAAAATTATTTTAAAATTTTTTACTGTTTGTATTGGGATGTTCCCATTTTTATATAATATTTTATGCCAGTTTTATGACACTCAGATGTTAAAGAGTGTACCCAAGTTTGGGAAAAGCACTTTCCAACACCCTAACCCTAACCCTAACCCTAACCCTAACCCTGTGAATGTTTGATACTAAAACATTTTTACATTCAACAATGTGTGTTCAATTCTTTATTAGACTTTCGTTGGGGGGTCGAGGTCTAAAGCTGTGTAAAGAAGCACTAAATGTATGATGGCTGTCCTATTCACATATTTACATGTTAATGAAAGCATTTTGGACACTGCCATATGCAAGTTGCTGGAGGTGTCAATGAAATGTTAAAGATACCCCCAGTTTTAACGCATATCACAGTGCGATCTGACATTTCACACAGGATCGGATCACACAAGTTTGAACGACTGTGCGATCCTATCCTGATGCGGCTGAATAAATGCATCATGTGCGACTTTTGTGCGAGTGCAGTGCAAATTGAGCCATACAAACTGTATAGCTGATTTTCGCATGAACATCTGATCGCATGTAATAAAGGAGCAGTGCGCTACGATATTACATGCCATCAGATGTGCAGTGTGAATTGAGACATACACTTTGTATGGCTACATTCGCACTGAACACGCATACAAGTCGCACATGACCCTTTATTTCTGATGTATCTGGATTGGATCGCACAGTGCTTAACACTTGTGGAATACAATCCTGTGGAAAAAGTAAGTGGCGGGTCACCCTTATGCAATGCTGGAAGGCTGCAAAGTCGCAGACTTCCCGCATCGCATAAGTGTGACTCAACACTCAAGGTACTAGCAGTCCTAGGATTCAATATGGCATTGATATTGCCAGTAGCAATCAGTGTAGGGAGATCAGTGTAATCTATAGTGTATTGCTTGTTCGTTGCTCTAGTTCACTTTCCATTACCTATATATATACAACACTTTGAGATGAACAATGATCAAGTTTCACATAACACTGACATATCCTAACATTGGTGGGCAGTGAGAAGGATGTCATAAATGAACACAACATAACAGATGTAGGTACTTTGTTAATACCCTAATGTATTATCTGAAATATATAGTATGGGCAACTTCTGGACAATGAACACCAATGTAAGGTGACATTAGATGAACCTTGGGTGTGACCTAGTTCTCAATGTGACAGGGTTTGTGTACATTTTGTGGGGTGCAGAAGGCCCTTGTATTTACACCACTGGCTAAAAAATAACACATGGCCATCATCACTTTGGATCAGCTGGTGAGAGACTACAGTCAAGAAACACACTGATGAATGTATTAACCCTTCCAAAGTCACACATATATAACACATGATTAACCCAAATAATTGTGTTTGGCATATGTGCCCAAATGATTATAATCCACAATACAGAATCATTGCAATTTTTGTTTAATGTGTTGAAAAATAATATATCTCTGACATTTATCTTGTGTGTCCAATCTTTAACAAGATTAATGTGTTTGTGACAGTGATTGCTGCCAGGACACAGCTCCTCTCCCCACGAAATAGTCCAGATATTCCTGGCGGATCTGACGGGCCCTGTGTGATGCCAATGCTGACCGTCCAACTTCCATTGACGGCATGGACTCCACTTGGTTAGAAGGTTGGGCCTCTCCACTTGTACCTGGCATAGCAGGGTCAGTATCCAGTTGCTGCAATACATAATTTTGTGCATTCCTGCGTAGGAAGTTGTGCAAAATGCAGCAACACAAGACCACATTATCCACTTTGTACAGTGCCAGGTTTATGGACGTCAGGAATATCCGGAACCGGTTGGCCATTATCCCGAAAGCATTCTCCACAACTCTGCGAGCTCTGGACAACCGGTAGTTGTAAATCCTTTGGTCTGGGGTGAGGTTCCTCTGAGGGTAGGGCTTCATGAGATGCTCCCCAAGCGCAAAAGCCTCATCTGCGATAAACACAAAGCTCATACCCTCAACAGTTTGCTCCCTGGATGGCAGGTTCAGAGTGCCGTTCTTTAGACGACGAGCGAACTCTTTCTGATCAATAACTCCCCCATCCGAATTGCGGCCATTTTTGCCAATATCCAAAAAGATAAACTCATAGTTTGCATTAACTATGGCTAGCATGACTATACTAAAAAAACCTTTATAATTATAATAAAATGTGCCGGAATTCGGAGGGGGGACAATGCGGACGTGCTTCCCATCAATAGCACCCCCACAATTGGGAAAATTCCACTTCTCCAGAAATTGATCAGAAATCTCCAGCCATTGCTCTGCGTTTGAAGGAAACTGTGGGGAAAAAATACAAAAAATAAAATTAGTGCTTGAGCACATCACATTATTAATTACACACACAGTTGTCTGTTAAATCCTTATGCAACTTGCTAAAAAAATATACAACAGGAAGGCAAAGGTTTGGATATGGGGATGTAACATCTACATACATTTATTTTCAACCTCCTATTGTTCTTATATTGTAAAGGGCCATACACACTAGAAGATTCTCTGAAGACTTTTTCGTGCAGATATACCTTTTCTATGTAGTGCAAGGGCCTACCAGATTGCATAGGATTTGAAAGTGTTTGTTGGACCTCATATTATTTGGTTTTGGTAAATCGGAAGGATAAATTGTTCTGACAATCTTCTAGTGTGTATGGCCCATTATACTCACCAGCTAGAGCTGAGATTTACAAACTACGGCCATCCAGCTGTTGCAGAACTACACATCCCATGAGGCCTTGTAATTCTCTGACATTCACAGACATGACTAGGCATGATGGAAATTGAAGTTCGTGAACAACTGGTGGGCCATAGTTTGAAGACCTCTGAACTTGAGCTTTGGTATATGCTGACTTTGAGATTTAGCATGTGGGTGGGGGATGGGTAAGTAAAACTGGGCATTTATACATCAATAAGGGCTTGTGGTCAGTGAAGGTTTTAACATCATTACATAAACATACAGAATCATAGGTGGGAATGGATGGACTGATGTATTTTAGATAAATCATTAACTAGGTACTAAAACATTGGCCAAGGAATAATTGTTTGAGGGAAAGCAATAAAATTAGATAAATTCGACATACTGTTAACAGGCAATGCGTTTAGGGACACATAGGAGAGAATGGTGGGGTGGTTAGTGGGTAATTTTACAAATGGTTAAAGATAATCTACATCTTTACTACTATGTGCATGCGGACAGAGGGTAGTTTACAAATAATGGCCTGTGTCAATTGCTGTACATCCAAAAACATCATAATTCAGGTGAAACTAGTAATACATGTAATGTAAAAAATCAAACATACCTTGATATAGTCCTTCTGCAAGACCTTGATGATGGCAGAGCAGGTCTCAGGGATGATGACTCCAAGTGCTTGGGGGGAGATGCCTGTGGTGAACTTCAGATCCTGCAGGCTTCTCCCTGTTGCAAGATACCTCAACGTCGCAATTAACCTTTGCTCAGGAGTAATTGCAAGCCGCATACAAGTATCCTGCTTCAGAATATAGGGGGACACCAGGGCAAGAAGACGGTAAAAGATGGGATCCGTCATCCTCAAATAATTCCTGAAGTCATCAGGATTATTTTCCTGGAGCTCCCTCAGCAAGGACATATGAGAAAATTGATCACGGTTAAGCAACCAATTTTTCGTCCAGGAGGTCCGCTTCTTCTTCCTATTGCTCGTACGTCGTCTCAGAGCCAAAACTCCAACACTAACGACAGCAACGGACGAATTCACGGTCGCCATAATAAATTCTCGAACGATGTCTCGGAAAATAGCGAAATGTCGTCAACCAAACAAATGCTACCGAAATCAGCGCGAGATGCCCAGAAGGGTCACGGCCAAACACTCACTTCCTCTTTTGTAGCGGCGAACGTGCGTGGAACGTAGTGACGTCATTTTCTGTCGGAAGACAAATGTCCTGGGCAAGTTTAGAGCACTTTTCAACAGACAAACAACAAACACACCAGCCGCGAACATTTGTAGGACGTTCCGTCGGCCGACGATCGGTACGTGTGTACGGGGCTTAAGGGTATGGATTACTGGAACCATGTGCTCTGGTCTGATGAGACCAAGATAAACTTACTTGGTTCAGATGGTGTCAAGCATGTGTGGTTGCAACCAGGTGAGGAGTATAAAGACAAGTGTGTCTTGCTTACAGTCAAGCAAGGTGGTGGGAGTGTCATGGTCTGGGGCTGCAGGAGTGCTGCCGGCACTTGGGAGCTACAGTTCATTGAGGGAACCATGAATGCCAACATGTACTGTGACATACTGAAGCCGAGCATGATCCCCCTCCCTTCGGAGACTGGGATGGGATGCAGGGCAGTATTCCAACATAACCACCCCAAACACACCTCCTTGACAACCACTGCCTTGCTAAAGAAGCTGAGGTTAAAGGTGATGGACTTTCCAAGCATGTCTCCAGACCTAAACCTTATTGAGCATCTGTGGGGCATCCTCAAATTGAAGGGGGAGGAGCGCAAGGTCTCTATAACACCCACCAGCTCTGTGATGTCGTCATGAAGGAGTGGAAGAGGGCTCCAGTGGCAACCTGTGAAGCTCTGGTGAACTCCATGCCCAAAAGGGGTTAAGGCTGTGCTGGAAAATAATGGTAATAATTTTAACTTGGTGGTATGCTCACTTTTGTTGCCAGCGGTTTAGACCTGATTGGCTGTGTTGAGTTATTTTGAGGGGACGCTGTTATACAGACTCACTACTTTACATTGTAGCAAAGAGTCATTTCTTCAGTGTTGTCACATGAAAAGATACAATAAAATATTTACAAAAATGTGCGGGGTGTACTCACGTTTGTGAGATACTGTACAATGCCCATGATTGCAGTTTGTTCACTACATGGTTCAGCAAACTCTACATAATGGAAGCACAGATCAGCATCTTTTATGTCTGAAGAGTAACATGTAGCCCATGTAGCTCATTAATATTTATTAAGGTTTTTAAAAAAAAAAAAAAAAAAAAAAGACAGGATTCTCATGAAACAACCTCAGTATTGACAAAGAGAAGCAATTTTCTCAATTTAATTAGATTGTACAAACAACTAACAGTTGACAGTTATGAAACACCTCCAATTACTGTCAATAAAGCTCGCCATAAATGGTTTACATCTCAGCCGATTCAGCAGGGACTGGCCGAGATTCGAAACATCTATGGCCACGCTTACTGTATCCGAGTCGATCCATCTATCGATCGATTTGGGTACAACCTGCATGTCAAGTTTTTACATGTGATTTTTGCCAATAATCGCTGTGCCCTCCCATCAGGATAACAGAAAATCCAAAATCTGGTGCATTTCTGCATAGAAATCAATCCGCTTCAAGGTTTTATTGTCAAAGCTTAAATGAACAAGCAGAAGTTAGAAGCTGATTGGCTTTCATGCACAGCTGCACCAGATTCTGAGTGCACCAGTTTTAGTAAATTTCCCTCAATCGCTCCATGGGAGAGATTCCCCCACCAACACTGACTGTTTTGATGGGGGAATCAAGCGATTTGCTTTTCTGCAACCCGTGGTTGCAGGAAAGAAAAAATGAATCCTCTATGGCCTGCAAGACATTTCTCCTCTATGAGCAAATAGAAGTACCCTTGCCACGCTATAATAGTAGCTTGGTGATAGAGTGAGATTGGGGAATGGGGATAAAAACAGGAGTTTCTCTTTCGTTCATTGATGGTCAGCTCCCGGTATTCATAACCATTGGGTTAAACTGCCCTCTACAGGAGTAGGACACTAGGCAGAAAGGAATTCTAGCTACACCCATGGGTAGTCCCAGGGGGTATACCTCCTCTCTTTGCTATAACCACTCAGTTTTTTTTCTGCCTAGTCAGGAGTAAGGACCTAGTTCCTTGCTGAAATCCCTGGTCCTGGCAAATTTTTTTCTTTTTTGATAGAAATTTTTTCTCCTGGATTTTTCCTGTGAGATCTAAAATCAACTGCCGGTCTGGGCGACGGGCTGGATAATCTAGATCCAGTGAGCACACCCAGACCTCAGCTCTGTACTAGGTTAGCCCGTGAGTTAAACGCCTTGCGAGGTCACATACGACTGGGTCTCGACCCGAGTCGCAGTGCTGCTCCTGGCCGACAGCCCCCCCCCCATTTAGATTTAGGAGAGAGTTTGTCTGGAGCGGTGCCCATCTGGTTCTTGGTATGGTGAGTAGTTGTCCCCCCTCTCCCCCTGGAGGGTTTTGGGGTGGATGGGGTCGGTCAGACACCCGGGTTCCCCTCCTTCCTGCAGGCAACCCCCCTTGCCGAGTCCCTTACCTGCCCCCACTTTCCACATATGTTTGGGCTGTTTCGGTGGTCTGGCCACTGTTCCAGGGGTAGGGCAGGGCGCTTACTAGCGATGGGGGCCAGAGGGGGTGTTCCGCCGGCAACCGGACGATTGACTGCGTGGGGGGGGGGGGGGGTTGTACCTGGTGGGGGCTCCTGCCAGGGCTCCCCCATTCTGCCTGGATCTGTCCCTGAGGCCTTGTCTCCCTCCTGGGTCCCTGTATGCCTCGTGTTGCCACACGGGGCCGCCATTTTATTGTAGCCTGTGTATTCCTGTACACGGTGGCCATGTTTGTGTAGCCTGGTGGCCATTTTGCTGTGGTTTGCCATTAAAAAAAGCAGCGGCTATGACAGCCAAGCCCTGTGGGCGGCGATTTTAGCAGTGGGAGCCCTCCTCATCCTATGGTGCTGACTCGGAGATGATTTTACTTCCTGATCACCGCATATGTAGTGCATTATCCTGGTGGCTGCAGGCGCTTGTTTCTGCGGGTGGTGATTCTGGTCGGGTCCTCTCCCTCTCTGCTGAGGATCACTTGGTGCCTTGTACCTGGCAACCTGATGGTGCTGCCAGCGCGGTGGGGGTTGTCTCTTAGCAGTATTTTACACCTTTTGTGGGGTCCCCCTGGTGACTCATGGAGTCTTTAGGGCACATTTTCCCACCTAAACCCCTCTGCAGATTCCTTTGGGTCCCAGTCATCCATCCATGTACTGATGGCGGTCCTGAAGTGCCTTGTGTCCCAGGTGGAGGTGGCTTTCAGGTGACGGGCTAGCGAAAAGCCCCCGCCTTCCCCTGTCTCATCAGATCCTGAATCTGATTCGGCCGCCGCGGATGTGGGTAACTCTGCTGGGTCTGCAACCACGCGCCTGGAATCCTCTAATAGGATGATTCCTCCACTTCTGCAACCGCGCATGAAAAGGCGCCAGTGGATACACTGATTGTATCTGTGTGTGAGACCCTAAATATGGAGGACGCAGCTGGAGCTGCGACGGAGGCACAGGTACCCTTTGGCACTCACAAGCCATCCAGAAAAGTGTTTCCTTTCCCTGCCTATTTTGACAGAATTGTCGCAAAACTGTGGGGACGACCAAAGCATCCCCATGGGGTTCCTAAGTGCTTTACTAGGCATTACCCCTATGAGGAGTCCCTTCTTAAGAAGTGGACTGTGCCACCGGTAGTGGACCCTCCGGTTTCCAGATTGAACAAGGCAACCATGACTCCGGCCTTTAAGGATCCAGCTGACCGGAAGGCAGAGGCTGTGGCCCGCAATATGTACACTCTGGCTGGTTTGGCAATTAGGCCGGTATTCACCATTGCCCTAGTGTCGCACTCTCTGAACGAGTGGGCTAAGCTGTTACGCCGTGACCTGGAGGGGAAACAACTCTCCTCTGCCTTTGCCGAGCTGGGGGGACCAGCTGGTCCAGGGGCTGCAGTTTGGCTGTGATGCCTCTTTGGATGCGGCTCCCCTGATGGCTCGCCTTTCTGTTTTGACAGTGGTCTTTTAGTGTGTCTTTTGGCTCAAGTGCTGGTCTGCGGATCAGATTTTCCAAGGAAATCGCCTGTTTGGAGCTACCCTGGATGACATCATTAAAGGTCTCACAGGGGGGGAAGAGTCTACGAAGTTGGACTATCTGGACTATCTACCCTGGACTCGGCCTCAGCCAGGGTGTTTTTCCAGCTGGACAAGCTCTAGAAGTTGCAGGATGCCATTCGACTTCTGTTGTCCTGCACTCAGTTGTCTCTCAGGTGCTGGGCCTGATGGTGTCCACCTTCAAGGCAGTTCCTTTTGCACAGTTACACACGAGACCTCTACAGAGAGATTCTTGCCAAGTGGGACAAGAATGCAGTCTCTAGACAATCTGATCCTGTTGAGCCGGGGTACAAGAGGGTCCCTTTTTTGGTGGCTTCGCTAATCGGTTTTTCGACAGGGAAAATCCTTCTTTCCCCTGTACTGGACAGTGATCACCACGGATGACAGCCTGCCCGGATGGGGAGGTGTTTTGGGCATGGACTGTGCTGGGGGGGGTTTGGACTCTGGAGGAGTCCAGGCTACCGATCAACGTACTGGAACTTCGGGAGATCGGACTTTGTCTGGACCATTGGACGGTTCGTCTTCAGGGGTGTCCGGTATGGATTCAATTGAACAATGCCACGGCCATGGCATATGTCAATCACCAAGGGGGCACAAGAAGTGTCCTAGGGGCTCAGGAAGTAGCCGGCATTCTAAGGTGGGTGGAACGTTTTGTTCCAGCTTTCTCTGCTGTGCATATTCCAGGGGTGGAAAATTGGCAGGCAGATTACCTCAGTCGACAAGCCTTTGACCAAGGAGAATCGTTGCTTCATCCAGGGGGGGGGTCATCAGCTGTGTCTCTGGTGGGGAACTCCTCGAAGTGGACCTGTTGGCCTCTCGTCTCAACAGGAAGGTGCAGAGATTTGTGGGAAGGTGTCAGGATCCTCTAGTGAATGCCACGGACGCACTGGTGGCTCCTTGGGGCCAGTACCTTCTGATATACGCCTTTTCTCGAGACTTCTATGAAGGATTGAGGCAGAAGGCATTACGTTCATCCTAGTGGCCCCAGACTGGCCTCGCCGGTCTTGGTACTCAGATCTAGTACAGCTGGTCACCGATGTCCCTTGGAGACTTCCTCTCAGAGAAGATCTATTGGCTCAAGGGCTGATCTTCTATCCTGCTTTACAGTCGCTGGCTTTAACGGCTTTGCTATTGAAAGCCAGGTGCTGAAGGATAGAGGGTAGGGTTGAGCGGACACCTAGATGTCCGTGTTCGACGGGTTCGGCCGAACTTTAAAAAAAAGTCCGGGTCCGTGTCCCGGACTTTTACCGAACTTTTCCCGGACACCGAACCCCATTGAAGTCAATGGGGACCCGAACTTTAAGGCACTAAAATGGCTCTAAAACACCAAAGGAAAGGGCTAGAGTGCTGCAAATGGCAGCAAAACGTAATTAAGAGCATGGCAAGTGCTCTGCAAACAAATGTGGATAGGGAAATAACTTAAAACAACAAAAAAAAACAGAAAAATAAAACAATGTTCTTCTTCATCTCTGAAGGACGAGGCCCATATGGAGTAGGAGGGAGGTTGAGGTGGTGGTGGATGTGGCGGTGACATAGGCGTGCGCACAGGGTGTGCTGGGTGTGCCTGGGCACACCCTAATCACCTAGGGCACATAGCATTGCCAGTGAGGAGATGGGAAAGATCTCCCTGGGACCTGCTCTGCTCTATTTCTCCTTGCCTACAGGTACATGGCCCCGATACATTACTCTCCCTGCTGGCAAACACATGCATGTGTATTTCAACTTTGGGGTGCACACCTTAATGCAATAGGCTGCGCACACCTATGGGCGGTGTAGGTGGAAGCGGCGGTGGAGGAGGACCAGGGCCGGATTAACAGCATCATGGGCTTGGTGCTGAGGATTTTGAAGGGCCTTAAGGGCCGTGCCTTGCCATGCACCCAGAGGAGGAAGGGTGCAGCCATGCATGCCTAATTCAACATGGGATGCTGTCTCTGAAGCCCATAAACACATCCATGCATCGCCAACTGTCCCTCCTTGTCCGGCCTTCACGCTGTGTGGGGAGGTTCTGAGGGTGCTGCCTGGGGAAGCGAGCATAGAAGCCAGACTTCTGTGTTTACAAGTGACAGAAGAGCGGTAACAGTGAATATGGCCAACCCGGGGCCTATATAAAAGGTAGGGGCCTGGAGCTGCAGCTCCAATAGCCCCTACATTAATCTGGCCCTGAGGAGGAGGACGAGGTAGCCAACACTGCTTCTTTTCAAAAATTTTAAATGAGGGTACACCCCAAAAGAGTGAGAAAGAGCAAAAATGGAACAATGGGTGGGTAAGGTCGGTATCCATTGCTATTCTGCATAAGGTACGGAAAAGTCCCGTGGGATCCATGCCTGGTTCATTTTAATGAACGTGAGCTTGTCCACATTGTCTCTGGACAGGCGGCTGCGCTTGTCTGTTATAACGCCCCCAGCCGTGCTAAATACCCGTTCAGATAATACACTGGCTGCAGGGCACGCCAGCACCTCCAAGGCGTAAAGGGCAAGCTCAGGCCATGTGCCCAATTTGGAGACCCAGAAGTTGAAGGGGGCAGACCCGTCATTCACTACATGTAGGCGTGTGCACACATACTGCTCCACCATGTTGGTAAAATGCTGCCTCCTGCTAAGACGTTCCATCTGAGCTGCTGGTGCTGCTGTTTGTTGTGGCGTGCTGACAAAGCTTTTCCACATTTCGGCCATGCTAACCCTGCCTTCTGAGGTGCTGGCGGTGCCCTGGTTGCGTTGGCGACCTCCTCCTCCTCCTCCTCCTCCTCTGCCTTGTGCTTCCACTGTGGCCCGCTGTCAGATGGGAATGCCAGCAGCATGGCGTCTACCAGCAAGCGCTTGTACTCGCGCATCTTGCGATCGCGCTCCAGTGAGTGAATTAAGGACGGTACGTTGTCCTTGTAATGGGGATCCAGCAGCGTGGCCACCCAGTAATCAGCACAAGTTAGAATGTGGGCAACTCGGCGGTCGTTGTGGAGACACTGCAGCATGTAATCGCTCATGTGTGCCAGGCTGCCCAGAGGCGACGAAAGGCTGTCCTCTGTGGGAGGTGTATCGTCCGTGTCCTCTGTATCCCCCCAGCCACGCACCAGTGATGGCCATGAGCTGGCCTGGGTGCCACCCTGCTGTGAACATGGTTCCATCTCCTCCTCCAGCTCCTCCTCCTCCTCATCCTCCTCATCCTCCAGAACTGTGCCCCTGCTGGACAATTGCGTCCCTGGCGTTTGCGTGTGCAGGAACCCACCCTCGGAGCCCCTTGCGAATGACTGCCCTGAAAGCCTTGGAAATGTTACCTCTTCATCCTCCTCCTCCTCCTCATCCTGTGCCACATCCTCTTCCATCATCGCCCGAATTGTTTTTTCAAGGAGGCATAGAAGTGGGATAGTTAAGCTGAGAACGGCGTCATTGCCACTGGCCATGTTGGTGGAGTACTCAAAACAGCGCAACAAGGCACACAGGTCTCGCATGGAGGCCCAGTTATTGGTGGTGAAGTGGTGCTGTTCCGCAGAGCGACTCACGCGTGCGTGCTGCAGCTGAAACTCCACTATGGCCTGCTGCTGCTCGCACAGTCTTTCCAGCATGTGCAAGGTGGAGTTCCACCTTGTGGGCACGTCACATATGAGGCGGTGAGCGGGAAGGCCGAAGTTACGCTGCAGCGCTGCCAGGCGAGCAGCAGCAGGGTGAGAACGCCGAAAGTGCGCACAAACGGCCCGCACTTTCTGCAGCAGCTCTGACATATCGGGGTAGTTTTTAAGGAACCTCTGCACCACCAAATTCAGCACATGCGCCAGGCAAGGGATGTGCGTCAAACCGGCTAGGCCCAGAGCTGCTATGAGATTTCGCCCGTTATCGCACACCACCAGGCCGGGCTTGAGGCTCGCTGGCAGCAACCACTCATTTGTCTGCTGTTCCATGCTCCTCCACAACTCCTGCGCGGTGTGTGGTTTGTCCCCCAAACAGGCAAGTTGTAAAACTGCCTGCTGTCGTTTACCCCTGGCCGTGCTGAAGTTGGTGGTGAAGGTGTTACGCTGTCCGGATGAGGAGGCGGTAGAGGATGAGGAAGCGGAGTAGGAGGAGTTAGGAACAGGAGGCAAACTGAAGCGCCCTGCAATCCTCGGTGGTGGAAGGACATGCGCCAAATTGCTATCCGCCTCAGGCCCATCCGCCACTGCATTTACCCAGTGTGCCGTTAGGGAGATATAACGCCCCTGACCGTGCTTACTGGTCCACGTATCCGTAGTTAGGTGGACCTTGGCACAGATGGCGTTGCGCAGTGCACACCTGATATTTTCCCCCACTTGGTTGTGCAGGGAAGGGATGGCTTGCCTGGAAAAGTAGTGGCGGCTGGGCACGACGTACTGTGGGACAGCCACCGACATAAGGTTTTTAAAACTGTGCGTCTCCACCAGACGGAATGACAGCATTTCAAAGGCCAATAATTTTGAAATGCTGGCATTCAGGGCCAGGGATCGCGGGTGGGTAGGGGGGTACTTCCTCTTCCTCTCAAGTGTTTGGGAGATGGAAAGCTGAACGCTTCCACGGGACATTGTGGAGATGGTTGTTGGTGACCCAGGTGGTGGTGTTGCTGACAGATCGTCTGTTTGCGGGGTGGCAGGTGCCGGTATCACTACAGATGTGGCTGGAGCGGCCGAGACTGCAGCAGAAGAGGAAGCAGGATGAGCCAGAGACGTTTCTTGGTTTTGAAGGTGTGTACTCCACTGCAGCTCGTGCTTTGCACTTAGATGCCTGATCATGCAGGTTGTGCTCAGGTTGAGAAGGTTTATGCCTCGCTTCAAGCTCTGATTGCACAGGGTGCAAACCACTCGTGTCCTGTCATCAGCACATTTTCTAAAGAACTTCCACGCTAGAGAACTCCTTTGAGCTGACTTTGGTGCGCTCGTTCCCTTGCTGCGTTGGGCAGTAGCGGGCGTAGTGTCTAGGGCACGGCCGCTCCGCTTCTGCACCCTGCTCCCTCTTCTGCTGTGCTGGTGGCTCTGTGCGACCACCGCCTCTTCCTCCAAACTACTCAGGTCACCTGCATGACGTTCATTCCATGTGGGGTCGAGGACCTCATCGTCCTCCACATCATCTTCCACCCAGTCTTCACCCCTGCCCTCCTTGTCGGTCTCCACAATGCTGAACGCCGCAGCAGTTGGCACCTGCGTTTCGTCATCATCGGAGACGTGCTGCGATGATCCTTGCATGTACTCATCTTGAGAAATAAGTGGTTGGGCATCGCTGCACTCAATCTCTTCCACTTCTGGGGCAGGGCTAGGTGGATGGCCCTGGGAAACCCTGCTGACAGAGTCCTCAAAAAGAATAAGAGACTGCTGTATGGCTTGGGGCTCAGACTGCTGGCCTGATTTGCAAGGGGGTGAGGTGAAAGACGGTTGGACATTGGCTGCAGGTGCCAACTCTGACCTTTCTGCAGTAGACTGGGTGGGAGACAATGTGAAGGAACTGGAGGCACTGTCAGCAGCAAACCAATCTACTATCGCCTCAACTTGTTCTGGCCTCATCACTTCTAGGGGCGTTTGATGCCCTACCAAATACTGATGCAGGTTCTGTCGCCTACTCACACTTGAGGAAGGTGTTTCACTTGTGCGTGTAGCTGGCACAGATCGACCACGTCCTCTCCTTGCAACAGGAGCTCTACCAGCAGCACCACGACCCAGGCCACGGCCCTTATTTGACGGTCTCCTCATATTTCTGTAATTTAAGATCTTGCCCTAGAAAGGTTTTTATTGAATAGCGGAATAGGAAATATGATCCAAAAAAGTGTATGTATCTCGCACGTACAAAACCACACTAGGCCCCAATTACTATTGTTTCTACCCCTAAAAGGATGGATGAGGAGTAGGAGGAGTATGGAACAGACAGCACCCTCAAATCTTCAGAAGTATGAGATGAACCCCAAAAACTTGGAAAGGTGGATCTCACACGTACCGACACAGACTATCCCGCAATTCAATTGATCCTCAAAGGTTTTTATTGAATAGCGGAATAGGAAATATGATCAAAAAAAGTGTATGTATCTCGCACGTACACAACCACACTAGGCCCCAATTACTATTGTTTGTACCCCTAAAAGGATGGATGAGGAGTAGGAGGAGGAGTATGGAACAGGCAGCACCCTCAAATCTTCAGAAGTATGAGATGAACCCCAAAAACTTGGAAAGGTGGATCTCACACGTACCGACACAGACTATCCCGCAATTCAATTGATCCTCAAAGGTTTTTATTGAATAGCGGAATAGGAAATATGATCAAAAAAAGTGTATGTATCTCGCACGTACACAACCACACTAGGCCCCAATTACTATTGTTTGTACCCCTAAAAGGATGGATGAGGAGCAGGAGGAGGAGTATGGAACAGGCAGCACCCTCAAATCTTAAGAAGTATGAGGTGAACCCCAAAAACTTGGAAAGGTGGATCTCACACGTACCGACACAGACTATCCCGCAATTCAATTGATCCTCAAAGGTTTTTATTGAATAGCGGAATAGGAAATATGATCAAAAAAAGTGTATGTATCTCGCACGTACACAACCACACTAGGCCCCAATTACTATTGTTTGTACCCCTAAAAGGATGGTTGAGCAGTAGGAGCAGGAGTATGGAACAGGCAGCACCCTCAAATCTTCAGAAGTATGAGATGAACCCCAACAACTTGGAAAGGTGGATCTCACACGTACCGACACAGACTATCTCGCAATTGAATTGATCCCCAAAGGTTTTAATTGAATAGCGGAATAGAAAATATGATCAAAAAGAAAGTGTATGTATCTCGCACGTACACCACCACACTAGGCCCCAACTACTATTGTTTGTACCCCTAAAAGGATGGTTGAGCAGTAGGAGGAGGAGTATGGAACAGGCAGCACCCTCAAATCTTCAGAAGTATGAGATGAACCCCAAAAACTTGGAAAGGTGGATCTCTCTCACACGTACCAACACAGACTATCCCCCAATTTAACTGATCCCCAAAGGTTTTTGATTAAATAGCGGAATAGAAAATATGATCCAAAAAAAGTGTATGTATATCACACGTACACAACCACACTAGGCCCCAATTACTATTGTTTGTACCCCTAAAAGGCTAGATGAGGAGTAGGGGGGGTATGGAACAGGCAGCACCCTCAAATCTTCAGAAGTATGAGATGAACCCCAAAAACTTGGAAAGGTGGATCTCTCTCACACGTACCAACACAGACTATCCCCCAATTTAACTGATCCCCAAAGGTTTTTGATTAAATAGCGGAATAGAAAATATGATCCAAAAAAAGTGTATGTATATCACACGTACACAACCACACTAGGCCCCAATTACTATTGTTTGTACCCCTAAAAGGCTAGATGAGGAGTAGGGGGAGTATGGAACAGGCAGCACCCTCAAACCTTCAGAAGTATGAGATGAACCCCAACAACTTGGAAAGGTGGATCTCTCTCACACGTACCAACACAGACTATCCCCCAATTTAACTGATCCCCAAAGGTTTTTGATTAAATAGCGGAATAGAAAATATGATCCAAAAAAAGTGTATGTATATCACACGTACACAACCACACTAGGCCCCAATTACTATTGTTTGTACCCCTAAAAGGCTAGATGAGGAGTAGGGGGAGTATGGAACAGGCAGCACCCTCAAACCTTCAGAAGTATGAGATGAACCCCAACAACTTGGAAAGGTGGATCTCTCTCACACGTACCAACACAGACTATCCCCCAATTTAACTGATCCCCAAAGGTTTTTGATTAAATAGCGGAATAGAAAATATGATCCAAAAAAAGTGTATGTATATCACACGTACACAACCACACTAGGCCCCAATTACTATTGTTTGTACCCCTAAAAGGCTAGATGAGGAGTAGGGGGGGTATGGAACAGGCAGCACCCTCAAACCTTCAGAAGTATGAGATGAACCCCAACAACTTGGAAAGGTGGATCTCTCTCACACGTACCAACACAGACTATCCCCCAATTTAACTGATCCCCAAAGGTTTTTGATTAAATAGCGGAATAGAAAATATGATCCAAAAAAAGTGTATGTATATCACACGTACACAACCACACTGGGCCCCAATTACTATTGTTTGTACCCCTAAAAGGCTAGATGAGGAGTAGGGGGAGTATGGAACAGGCAGCACCCTCAAACCTTCAGAAGTATGAGATGAACCCCAACAACTTGGAAAGGTGGATCTCTCTCACACGTACCAACACAGACTATCCCCCAATTTAACTGATCCCCAAAGGTTTTTGATTAAATAGCGGAATAGAAAATATGATCCAAAAAAAGTGTATGTATATCACACGTACACAACCACACTAGGCCCCAATTACTATTGTTTGTACCCCTAAAAGGCTAGGAGGAGGGGGAGTATGGAACAGGCAGCACCCTCAAACCTTCAGAAGTATGAGATGAACCCCAACAACTTGGAAAGGTGGATCTCTCTCACACGTACCAACACAGACTATCCCCCAATTTAACTGATCCCCAAAGGTTTTTGATTAAATAGCGGAATAGAAAATATGATCCAAAAAAAGTGTATGTATATCACACGTACACAACCACACTAGGCCCCAATTACTATTGTTTGTACCCCTAAAAGGCTAGATGAGGAGTAGGGGGGGTATGGAACAGGCAGCACCCTCAAATCTTCAGAAGTATGAGATGAACCCCAAAAACTTGGAAAGGTGGATCTCTCTCACACGTACCAACACAGACTATCCCCCAATTTAACTGATCCCCAAAGGTTTTTGATTAAATAGCGGAATAGAAAATATGATCCAAAAAAAGTGTATGTATATCACACGTACACAACCACACTAGGCCCCAATTACTATTGTTTGTACCCCTAAAAGGCTAGATGAGGAGTAGGGGGGGTATGGAACAGGCAGCACCCTCAAACCTTCAGAAGTATGAGATGAACCCCAACAACTTGGAAAGGTGGATCTCTCTCACACGTACCAACACAGACTATCCCCCAATTTAACTGATCCCCAAAGGTTTTTGATTAAATAGCGGAATAGAAAATATGATCCAAAAAAAGTGTATGTATATCACACGTACACAACCACACTAGGCCCCAATTACTATTGTTTGTACCCCTAAAAGGCTAGATGAGGAGTAGGGGGGGTATGGAACAGGCAGCACCCTCAAATCTTCAGAAGTATGAGATGAACCCCAAAAACTTGGAAAGGTGGATCTCTCTCACACGTACCAACACAGACTATCCCCCAATTTAACTGATCCCCAAAGGTTTTTGATTAAATAGCGGAATAGAAAATATGATCCAAAAAAAGTGTATGTATATCACACGTACACAACCACACTAGGCCCCAATTACTATTGTTTGTACCCCTAAAAGGCTAGATGAGGAGTAGGGGGGGTATGGAACAGGCAGCACCCTCAAACCTTCAGAAGTATGAGATGAACCCCAACAACTTGGAAAGGTGGATCTCTCTCACACGTACCAACACAGACTATCCCCCAATTTAACTGATCCCCAAAGGTTTTTGATTAAATAGCGGAATAGAAAATATGATCCAAAAAAAGTGTATGTATATCACACGTACACAACCACACTGGGCCCCAATTACTATTGTTTGTACCCCTAAAAGGCTAGATGAGGAGTAGGGGGAGTATGGAACAGGCAGCACCCTCAAACCTTCAGAAGTATGAGATGAACCCCAACAACTTGGAAAGGTGGATCTCTCTCACACGTACCAACACAGACTATCCCCCAATTTAACTGATCCCCAAAGGTTTTTGATTAAATAGCGGAATAGAAAATATGATCCAAAAAAAGTGTATGTATATCACACGTACACAACCACACTAGGCCCCAATTACTATTGTTTGTACCCCTAAAAGGCTAGATGAGGAGTAGGGGGGGTATGGAACAGGCAGCACCCTCAAACCTTCAGAAGTATGAGATGAACCCCAACAACTTGGAAAGGTGGATCTCTCTCACACGTACCAACACAGACTATCCCCCAATTTAACTGATCCCCAAAGGTTTTTGATTAAATAGCGGAATAGAAAATATGATCCAAAAAAAGTGTATGTATATCACACGTACACAACCACACTAGGCCCCAATTACTATTGTTTGTACCCCTAAAAGGCTAGGAGTAGGGGGAGTATGGAACAGGCAGCACCCTCAAACCTTCAGAAGTATGAGATGAACCCCAACAACTTGGAAAGGTGGATCTCTCTCACACGTACCAACACAGACTATCCCCCAATTTAACTGATCCCCAAAGGTTTTTGATTAAATAGCGGAATAGAAAATATGATCCAAAAAAAGTGTATGTATATCACACGTACACAACCACACTAGGCCCCAATTACTATTGTTTGTACCCCTAAAAGGCTAGATGAGGAGTAGGGGGAGTATGGAACAGGCAGCACCCTCAAACCTTCAGAAGTATGAGATGAACCCCAACAACTTGGAAAGGTGGATCTCTCTCACACGTACCAACACAGACTATCCCCCAATTTAACTGATCCCCAAAGGTTTTTGATTAAATAGCGGAATAGAAAATATGATCCAAAAAAAGTGTATGTATATCACACGTACACAACCACACTAGGCCCCAATTACTATTGTTTGTACCCCTAAAAGGCTAGGAGTAGGGGGAGTATGGAACAGGCAGCACCCTCAAACTTTCAGAAGTATGAGATGAACCCCAACAACTTGGAAAGGTGGATCTCTCTCACACGTACCAACACAGACTATCCCCCAATTTAACTGATCCCCAAAGGTTTTTGATTAAATAGCGGAATAGAAAATATGATCCAAAAAAAGTGTATGTATATCACACGTACACAACCACACTAGGCCCCAATTACTATTGTTTGTACCCCTAAAAGGCTAGATGAGGAGTAGGGGGGGTATGGAACAGGCAGCACCCTCAAATCTTCAGAAGTATGAGATGAACCCCAAAAACTTGGAAAGGTGGATCTCTCTCACACGTACCAACACAGACTATCCCCCAATTTAACTGATCCCCAAAGGTTTTTGATTAAATAGCGGAATAGAAAATATGATCCAAAAAAAGTGTATGTATATCACACGTACACAACCACACTAGGCCCCAATTACTATTGTTTGTACCCCTAAAAGGCTAGATGAGGAGTAGGGGGGGTATGGAACAGGCAGCACCCTCAAACCTTCAGAAGTATGAGATGAACCCCAACAACTTGGAAAGGTGGATCTCTCTCACACGTACCAACACAGACTATCCCCCAATTTAACTGATCCCCAAAGGTTTTTGATTAAATAGCGGAATAGAAAATATGATCCAAAAAAAGTGTATGTATATCACACGTACACAACCACACTAGGCCCCAATTACTATTGTTTGTACCCCTAAAAGGCTAGATGAGGAGTAGGGGGGGTATGGAACAGGCAGCACCCTCAAATCTTCAGAAGTATGAGATGAACCCCAAAAACTTGGAAAGGTGGATCTCTCTCACACGTACCAACACAGACTATCCCCCAATTTAACTGATCCCCAAAGGTTTTTGATTAAATAGCGGAATAGAAAATATGATCCAAAAAAAGTGTATGTATATCACACGTACACAACCACACTAGGCCCCAATTACTATTGTTTGTACCCCTAAAAGGCTAGATGAGGAGTAGGGGGGGTATGGAACAGGCAGCACCCTCAAACCTTCAGAAGTATGAGATGAACCCCAACAACTTGGAAAGGTGGATCTCTCTCACACGTACCAACACAGACTATCCCCCAATTTAACTGATCCCCAAAGGTTTTTGATTAAATAGCGGAATAGAAAATATGATCCAAAAAAAGTGTATGTATATCACACGTACACAACCACACTGGGCCCCAATTACTATTGTTTGTACCCCTAAAAGGCTAGATGAGGAGTAGGGGGGTATGGAACAGGCAGCACCCTCAAACCTTCAGAAGTATGAGATGAACCCCAACAACTTGGAAAGGTGGATCTCTCTCACACGTACCAACACAGACTATCCCCCAATTTAACTGATCCCCAAAGGTTTTTGATTAAATAGCGGAATAGAAAATATGATCCAAAAAAAGTGTATGTATATCACACGTACACAACCACACTGGGCCCCAATTACTATTGTTTGTACCCCTAAAAGGCTAGATGAGGAGTAGGGGGAGTATGGAACAGGCAGCACCCTCAAACCTTCAGAAGTATGAGATGAACCCCAACAACTTGGAAAGGTGGATCTCTCTCACACGTACCAACACAGACTATCCCCCAATTTAACTGATCCCCAAAGGTTTTTGATTAAATAGCGGAATAGAAAATATGATCCAAAAAAAGTGTATGTATATCACACGTACACAACCACACTAGGCCCCAATTACTATTGTTTGTACCCCTAAAAGGCTAGATGAGGAGTAGGGGGGGTATGGAACAGGCAGCACCCTCAAACCTTCAGAAGTATGAGATGAACCCCAACAACTTGGAAAGGTGGATCTCTCTCACACGTACCAACACAGACTATCCCCCAATTTAACTGATCCCCAAAGGTTTTTGATTAAATAGCGGAATAGAAAATATGATCCAAAAAAAGTGTATGTATATCACACGTACACAACCACACTAGGCCCCAATTACTAATGTTTGTACCCCTAAAAGGCTAGGAGTAGGGGGAGTATGGAACAGGCAGCACCCTCAAACCTTCAGAAGTATGAGATGAACCCCAACAACTTGGAAAGGTGGATCTCTCTCACACGTACCAACACAGACTATCCCCCAATTTAACTGATCCCCAAAGGTTTTTGATTAAATAGCGGAATAGAAAATATGATCCAAAAAAAGTGTATGTATATCACACGTACACAACCACACTAGGCCCCAATTACTATTGTTTGTAACCCTAAAAGGCTAGATGAGGAGTAGGGGGAGTATGGAACAGGCAGCACCCTCAAACCTTCAGAAGTATGAGATGAACCCCAACAACTTGGAAAGGTGGATCTCTCTCACACGTACCAACACAGACTATCCCCCAATTTAACTGATCCCCAAAGGTTTTTGATTAAATAGCGGAATAGAAAATATGATCCAAAAAAAGTGTATGTATATCACACGTACACAACCACACTAGGCCCCAATTACTATTGTTTGTACCCCTAAAAGGCTAGATGAGGAGTAGGGGGGGTATGGAACAGGCAGCACCCTCAAATCTTCAGAAGTATGAGATGAACCCCAAAAACTTGGAAAGGTGGATCTCTCTCACACGTACCAACACAGACTATCCCCCAATTTAACTGATCCCCAAAGGTTTTTGATTAAATAGCGGAATAGAAAATATGATCCAAAAAAAGTGTATGTATATCACACGTACACAACCACACTAGGCCCCAATTACTATTGTTTGTACCCCTAAAAGGCTAGGAGTAGGGGGAGTATGGAACAGGCAGCACCCTCAAACCTTCAGAAGTATGAGATGAACCCCAACAACTTGGAAAGGTGGATCTCTCTCACACGTACCAACACAGACTATCCCCCAATTTAACTGATCCCCAAAGGTTTTTGATTAAATAGCGGAATAGAAAATATGATCCAAAAAAAGTGTATGTATATCACACGTACACAACCACACTAGGCCCCAATTACTATTGTTTGTACCCCTAAAAGGCTAGGAGTAGGGGGAGTATGGAACAGGCAGCACCCTCAAACCTTCAGAAGTATGAGATGAACCCCAACAACTTGGAAAGGTGGATCTCTCTCACACGTACCAACACAGACTATCCCCCAATTTAACTGATCCCCAAAGGTTTTTGATTAAATAGCGGAATAGAAAATATGATCCAAAAAAAGTGTATGTATATCACACGTACACAACCACACTAGGCCCCAATTACTATTGTTTGTACCCCTAAAAGGCTAGATGAGGAGTAGGGGGGGTATGAAACAGGCAGCACCCTCAAATCTTCAGAAGTATGAGATGAACCCCAAAAACTTGGAAAGGTGGATCTCTCTCACACGTACCAACACAGACTATCCCCCAATTTAACTGATCCCCAAAGGTTTTTGATTAAATAGCGGAATAGAAAATATGATCCAAAAAAAGTGTATGTATATCACACGTACACAACCACACTAGGCCCCAATTACTATTGTTTGTACCCCTAAAAGGCTAGATGAGGAGTAGGGGGGGTATGGAACAGGCAGCACCCTCAAACCTTCAGAAGTATGAGATGAACCCCAACAACTTGGAAAGGTGGATCTCTCTCACACGTACCAACACAGACTATCCCCCAATTTAACTGATCCCCAAAGGTTTTTGATTAAATAGCGGAATAGAAAATATGATCCAAAAAAAGTGTATGTATATCACACGTACACAACCACACTAGGCCCCAATTACTATTGTTTGTACCCCTAAAAGGCTAGATGAGGAGTAGGGGGGGTATGGAACAGGCAGCACCCTCAAACCTTCAGAAGTATGAGATGAACCCCAACAACTTGGAAAGGTGGATCTCTCTCACACGTACCAACACAGACTATCCCCCAATTTAACTGATCCCCAAAGGTTTTTGATTAAATAGCGGAATAGAAAATATGATCCAAAAAAAGTGTATGTATATCACACGTACACAACCACACTAGGCCCCAATTACTATTGTTTTATACCCCTAAAAGGCTAGATGAGGAGTAGGGGGGGTATGGAACAGGCAGCACCCTCAAACCTTCAGAAGTATGAGATGAACCCCAACAACTTGGAAAGGTGGATCTCTCTCACACGTACCAACACAGACTATCCCCCAATTTAACTGATCCCCAAAGGTTTTTGATTAAATAGCGGAATAGAAAATATGATCCAAAAAAAGTGTATGTATATCACACGTACACAACCACACTAGGCCCCAATTACTATTGTTTGTACCCCTAAAAGGCTAGATGAGGAGTAGGGGGGGTATGGAACAGGCAGCACCCTCAAACCTTCAGAAGTATGAGATGAACCCCAACAACTTGGAAAGGTGGATCTCTCTCACACGTACCAACACAGACTATCCCCCAATTTAACTGATCCCCAAAGGTTTTTGATTAAATAGCGGAATAGAAAATATGATCCAAAAAAAGTGTATGTATATCACACGTACACAACCACACTAGGCCCCAATTACTATTGTTTGTACCCCTAAAAGGCTAGATGAGGAGTAGGGGGGGTATGGAACAGGCAGCACCCTCAAACCTTCAGAAGTATGAGATGAACCCCAACAACTTGGAAAGGTGGATCTCTCTCACACGTACCAACACAGACTATCCCCCAATTTAACTGATCCCCAAAGGTTTTTGATTAAATAGCGGAATAGAAAATATGATCCAAAAAAAGTGTATGTATATCACACGTACACAACCACACTAGGCCCCAATTACTATTGTTTGTACCCCTAAAAGGCTAGGAGTAGGGGGAGTATGGAACAGGCAGCACCCTCAAACCTTCAGAAGTATGAGATGAACCCCAACAACTTGGAAAGGTGGATCTCTCTCACACGTACCAACACAGACTATCCCCCAATTTAACTGATCCCCAAAGGTTTTTGATTAAATAGCGGAATAGAAAATATGATCCAAAAAAAGTGTATGTATATCACACGTACACAACCACACTAGGCCCCAATTACTATTGTTTGTACCCCTAAAAGGCTAGATGAGGAGTAGGGGGAGTATGGAACAGGCAGCACCCTCAAATCTTCAGAAGTATGAGATTGTGTTCACTGTACCCCACAAAGATTGAGTTCACTGCACCCCACAATGATTGTGTTCACTGCACCCCACAAAGATTGTGTTCACTGCACCTCACAAAGATTGTGTTCACTGTACCCCCCAAAGATTGTGTTCACTGCACCCCACAAAGATTCTGTTCACTGTACCCCACAAAGATTGTGTTCACTGCACCCTAAAAGGATGTTGTTCACTGCACCCCACAAAGATTGTGTTCACTGCACCCTAAAAGGATGTTGTTCACTGCACCCCAAAAAGATTGTGTTCACTGTACCCCCCCAAAGATTGTGTTCACTGCACCCCACAAAGATTGTGTTCACTGCACCCCAAAAAGATTGTGTTCACTGTACCCCCCAAAGATTGTGTTCACTGCACCCCAAAAAGATTGTGTTCACTGTACCCCCCAAAGATTGTGTTCACTGCACCCCACAAAGATTCTGTTCACTGTACCCCACAAAGATTGTGTTCACTGCACCCCAAAAAGATTGTGTTCACTGTACCCCCCCAAAGATTGTGTTCACTGCACCCCACAAAGATTCTGTTCACTGCACCCCACAAAGGATTTTGTTCACTGCACCCCAAAAAGATTGTGTTCACTGCACCCCAAAAAGGATTTTGATCACTGCACCCCAAAAAGGATGTTGTTCACTGCACCCCAAAAATGATTTTGTTCACTCCACCCCAAAAAGATTGTGTTCACTGCACCCCACAAAGATTGTGTTCACTGCACCCCAAAAAGATTGTGTTCACTGTACCCCCCAAAGATTATGTTCACTGCACCCCACAAAGATTCTGTTCACTGTACCCCACAAAGATTGTGTTCACTGCACCCCAAAAAGATTGTGTTCACTGCACCCCAAAAAGGATGTTGTTCACTGCACCCCAAAAAGGATGTTGTTCACTCCACCCCAAAAAGATTGTGTTCACTGCACCCCACAAAGATTGTATTCACTGCACCCCAAAAAGATTGTGTTCACTGCACCCCAAAAAGGATTTTGTTCACTGCACCCCAAAAAGGATGTTGTTCACTCCACCCCAAAAAGATTGTGTTCACTGCACCCCAAAAAGATTGTGTTCACTGCACCCCACAAAGGATTTTGTTCACTGCACCCCAAAAAGATTGTGTTCACTGCACCCCAAAAAGGATGTTGTTCACTGCACCCCAAAAAGGATTTTGTTCACTGCACCCCAAAAAGATTGTGTTCACTGCACCCCACAAAGGATTTTGTTCACTGCACCCCACAAAGATTGTGTTCACTGCACACCAAAAAGGATTGTGTTCACTGCACCCCAAAAAGATTTTGTTCACTGCACCCCAAAAAGATTGTGTTCACTGCAGCCCAAAAAGATTGTGTTCACTGCAGCCCAAAAAGATTGTGTTCACTGCAGCCCAAAAAGATTGTGTTCACTGCAGCCCAAAAAGATTGTGTTCACTGCAGCTCACACACAGAAAAATGGATGTGGATCACTGACACCTGCCTATCTCCAATCCCACACCACACAGCAATATCGATTGTAGTTTGTAGAACACAGTTTCCCTAAAATTCAGCAGACTCTGTCCCTAACAGGATTGAGAAGAGATCGTAGATCAGGATTGAGTGCAGATTCACCCCACCCCCCACACAGCAATATCGATTGTAGTTTGTAGAAGACACTGACCCTATAATTCAGCAGACTCTATCCCTAAAATGCCTACAACTCGCCCTGCCTAAACACTCCGACCTGTCCCTCAATTCTATCCGGACACAAATGGTTTTTTCCTGCCTATCTTTCCCTAATCAGCAGCCAGCACATTGATGTGTGCTCTGTCCCTTAGCTAAGCAGCAGAATGACGCTGCTGCGGCGGCTGCCTCGAACTTATAAAGACTTGGTCACATGCTTCAGACGGCCAATCACAGCTACTAAGACATTTGCAGGCATGGCTGGGATGGCTTAAGGCACACCAGTTAAACGATTGTTGATTGGCTGTTGAAAGCCCGCCATGAAAAGAGCGCCAAAGCATGCAAAACCCGGAAATAAAACGACCGAACACGGATTTTTACCCGAACATACAGTAAAGTGTCCGTGTCCGTGTTCGGGTAAAAAAAATCCAATTATTCGGTACGAACACGAATAATACAGTCCGTGTTCGCTCAACACTAATAGAGGGATGTTGAAATCTGTGATTCCCACAATGTTAAAAGCTAGAAAATCTACTTCTAGGAAGATTTATCATCAGGTCTGGAAGGCATACATTGCCTGGTATGAGTCTCAGGGGGTTTTTCCCCGTTCCTTTTTGCTAATTCAAATTTTTTTAGTTTCTCCAAAGGGGTGTGGATCAGCGTTTGGCTTTGGGTACCATCAAGGGCCAGGTTTCAACCTTGGCTATTTTCTTTCTTGTACAAAAGTTTTTATTTTGAGAAAAGGCATTAACATACATCAAAAACATGGTATATGTGTACAATTAGATAAAAGAAAATGGAACGCAGGAAAACAGATATCAGCAGAACATGATACATACATAGTGCGTGCGCCAACCAGGAAACATCACGGACCAAATAATGAGTATCAACAAGCAGAAATGCATAGAAAGGGACCTAAAGTCCCCTAGTGTTTCACAATATAGGAAGACTATCAAAAGGAAAAGTTCTATTATGTTCCAATGAGCAAACAGAGGCTGGGCCTGAGAGTACCAAGCCAGGAAAGAGAACAACATTAGGAGACAAAGGAAAGAGAGAAAGAAGGAGTGAGAAAGTAGGACAAACAAGGAGAGAAACGACAATGGAAAAAGACTAAAGAAAGGGTCCTGCGGGGCGTGCGCCCAGGAGGCATTTAAAGAAAGAGAAGGGTGGTTTGGAATCTGGAAGGGGCAACGGTCGAGATCCAGGGGTCCCACACCTTAAGAAACTTAGCGTGGGAATCAGAAACTATCGCAGTCAACTTTTCATTACCGAGGATATCATTCATACGATTCTTAGCCGCCTCAAAACTAAGCAACGGGGTCTTCCAAGATCGGGCAATGGTCAATTTCGTAGCTGTAAACAAATGCTGAGCCAACTGACGTTGTGTACGAGTCAAGTCAGGTATAGGTTTACACAAGAGTGCTTCATACGGGTCCTTCTTCAGGGTGACTTGAAAAATATTACAGAGCAAGGCATAAATCCTAATCCACAGTCTGCGCACCTTGGGACATGTCCACCAAATATGTGCCATGGTCCCCTCCTGAGCGCATCCCCGGAAGCACAGGGGGGAATATGCGGGTATAAATTTAGCCAGTCTAGCCGGAGTATATTACCATCGGTAAAATACCTTATAAGCATTTTCCAGAATCAAGACATTACGGGAACACTTAGAGCCGCCGTCATGTGCCGCCAGTCTTCCCTGTCCAACCCGCCCCCAATTCTAGTTCCCAGTTAGAGTGATAGGCCGTGAAAGGGGGTGTATCGCAGGCAATAATGGAGGCATATAGGAGAGATATGAGTCCCGGCGAGTGGGGCCATGCCCTACAGAGGCTTTCAAATGGCGTAAGCGTATAGGGTAAAGGTCTATGCTTAGTGAGTTGCTGAAGAAAATTATGGAGTTGCATATAACGAAAATGTTCCCGCAAAGGTATATCGTGCGAGGAACGGAGGGCCCCAAAAGGAAGTATCCTCGTGGGGGTAAATAACGAGTGGACGTCCACAAAGCCATGGTCAGTCCACCAAGAAAACACGCGCGGATTAGCAAGACCAGGTGGAAACATAGGGCAGGGGAAGAGACGCAGTAAAGGTAAGTGGGGTGAAATCAAATTGGCTGAGTACTTGACGGAGTCCCAGAGGCGGAGAGAGTGAAGGAGGCTAGGGCGCAAGTCCGGCGGTCGAAATTTAGGAGGGAGCCAAGGGATAGAAGAAAGGGGGACTGGGCTGGCATCCACCAGGTCAATCGTGGCCCATAGTGGTAATTGGAACGTGTCGTGTAAATGAGAGAGAGGGGCTATCGACGCCGCAGTGTAGTATGCTTTCAAATTCGGAACCGAGAACCCCCCAGAAATCCTCCGAGCATACAGAACGCGTTTATTAATACGGGGTCTAGAAGAACCCCAAATAAATTTCAGAATCTTGCGTTGATGAATACGTAAGATATGAGAGGGGATCGGAACCAGTAACACACGGAAATAGTACAATAGTTTAGGAAGATAGGTCATACGAACGGCTGTGATCCTTCCAAACCAAGACAAGGAAAGGTGAGACCAAGAAGAAAGGTTGTCAAGTGGCGAAAGAGAGGCGGATAATTAACTGCATAAAGACCTTCATACGTAGGAGATAGTTTAACACCCAGGTAGGGTAAAGCAGGGTGCCATTTGAAAGGAAAGGCTGCTTGAAGGGCCGCCACATCCTCAGGAGGCAAAGTAACTGACATCGCATTAGATTTGGCAGAGTTGATATGCAGGCCAGAGAAAACGGCAAACTCATCCAGCAAAGCCAGAAGGTTGGGCAGCGAAATCCTAGGCGAAGTGAGGGACAGCAAGATATCGTCCGCAAATAATGATATTTTATGCGGGGAGCCTGCCACCTCAATGCCCGAGATGTCATGATGGGTACGTATTGCTTCTGCTAAGGGCTCCAAGGCCAGAACAAATAGCAGGGGGGACAACGGGCACCCCTGCCGCGTACCCCGGCCAATGGAGAAAGGGGGCGACTCAAATCCATAATATTTGATACGGGCCTGAGGGGAATCACAGAGGGCAGAAAGCCAGGACAGAAATGAGGGGCCAAAGCGGCGGAGAACAGTCATGAGATAAGGCCAAGACAGGGTGTTGAAAGCCTTGGTCACGTCCAGGGATAAAAGCATAGCGGGTATACGTCGTTGAAGAGCAAAATGCTGCAGTTGGATAATCCGCCGAATGGCATCCCCTGCCTGTCGGCGGGGCACGAAACCGACCTGATCCTTCTTGATCAGGCAAGGAAGGAAAGAATTCAGGCGCTGGCTATTTTCTTTAAATGCCCATTGGCTACGCATTCTTTGGTTCACACCTTTGTCCAGGGGGTTCCCCACTTGGCTCTCCCCGGTGCAGTCTCTGTTGCCTCCGTGGGACCTCAATTTGGCTCTGTCGGTTCTTCAGAAACCACCTTTTGAATGTATTCGTGAGATTCCTCTGCTTATTTTGTCCCAGAAGGTAGCCTTCTTGGTGGCTTTTACTTCTGCATGCAGGGTGTTGGAGTTGGCTGCGTTGTCTTGTTGTTCACCTTATTTGGTGGTTCACAGAGACAAAATGGTGCTTCATCCCTGCCAGTCGTTCCTTCCTAAGGTATTCTCTGGTTACCACTTAAATGAAGACATTGTGTCTTCTTCCTTGTGTCCTAAGCCTAAGCACCCTAAGGATATTTCCCTGCGTTCTCTGGATGTGGTCCAGGCAATCAGGGTTTACCTGGCGGGCGAAATCAGAATCACTATTTGTCCTTACGGATGGACCTCGTAAAGGGCTGGCCGCATCTGTCCCATCCATTTCCAGATGGATCAGGCAAACAGCGGTGCAGGCCTATTCCATTAAGGGTCAGGATCCTGCTTTCCCTGTTAAGGTGCATTCTACGAGGGCGCTTACTGCCTCTTGGGCTTTTCGTCATCAGGCGTCAGTGACGCAGGTTTGTAAGGCGGCCACCTGGTCATCTGTGCACAATTTTACAAAATTTTGTGGATGTGTTGGCATCTGCGGATGCTGCTTTTGGCTGCAAGATTTTGCAGGCTGCTGTTTGAGAGGACTAGTCCTCTTTGAGGGTGTATTTTTTTCAGGTGAGCTCCAGTTGTTCCTGGTTGAGTTCCTGGTTGGCTAAGGTTAGCCTTTGGGAATAAGGTTTATTCCTGCTGTGTTTTTTCCACCCCTCATGTTGACACTGCTTTGGGATGTTTCATTGGTCGAGAAGATCTGGAGCTGTGTCCGTCAATGAACGAAAGTGAAAATTGGATTTCTCTTACGTCCTCCGACAGTCGCCGCCTCCTCTAAGTCATCACTGTTGGGTATTGTCATCTGCTCCGCAGGAGTAGCTAGGCATATAGACTTAGTTAAAAACAAAAGGCATTTGCATGTGTACACCCCTGGGGGCTGTCCCATCTGGTCAATACCCCCCTGCAGTGTCCACTCCCAACTCAGTTTTAATTTGCCTAGCATCAGGAGTGTGCTGGGGCTTCGGTCTCAGCCTATCTTCTTTTTTATTTGATTTTCTTGAAAAATGTCAGTTTTTCTTTCTTTACTAGCTGTTTATTTGGTCAGCTTTAGTTTTTAGTCGACTCTTCGGACGAAGATGGACATGCGGTGCTGGGATTCGGACTGGCCACCCTGGTTCCCCAGAGCACAGAGGGTCAGATGGACCCCCAGCCCGCCATCGAGCGTTCAGCTATGGTTCGCCCTGGCATTATGAACGACCCATCCCTGTTCGCAGCAGGGATGCAGCTGTGAGGTGGCTACCTCACTGGACGCATCTGCGACTTAGCAGTGCAATGTCCCTGGCAAACGGCATTCCCTGTCAGATGAGGACAGCGGCCTTCCGTTCTATGAGGCTCCCCACGCCATCGGTACAGGTAAGTACTTCTGTGTGGGGCCTCTGTGTGGGGTGGCAGTCCTGGTTGCTGTGTGTTCCCCATGTCTGTGCCTTGTGTGACCCCCTGCTGCGATCCCTGCGGGGATCGCTTGTACATGCGCTGCGGCGCTGTGTGTGTCTAGGGGTCCCCTTCCCTGGGTCACTTAGGTGTTTGGGGGTGCAGACTGTGTATGGACCGCGGCGGGGTGATACCGCGCGGTTCCGCCATTTTTCTATGCACTGGGCAGGCATGTGAGCTTCTTTATGGGCAAAACTACATGCTGAATTGGCGCCAATCGCCGCCATTTTTGTGGTGACCGATTGCTCGGTTCGGCTGCATGTCGGTGGCCATTTTGGTGGAGTCTCCCATACGTTCCTATGGGGCAGCCTTTTTCCCTGGGACATGCAGCAGATGGTTCAGCCTACTTTTACAGCACTTCCTCTTTCCTCTGAAGCAGGACAGCGGTGGCAACACTCTGCGGGGCTCTGCAGGTTATTGCTCTCAATATCTCTCTGTACTGTCGCTTCTGGCTCAGTTTTGTCTCCTTTCCTGTTTGGGGGTCTTTTTGTCTGTATAGCTGGAGCGGTGGGCTGCGCACTCGCAGCGCTCTTAAGGGGACAGCACCTAATTCTTGCACTGTCCTTTTTTTCTCACTTGAGCATGGATTCTCAGGATAGCAATTTTCCACCAGCCTTGGTGGGGGCCCCCAGTTCTCCTGTGGCCCCTCTGAGACCTGATTTGGCCGCTGTAGTGGCGACTTTGGTGTCCGATAGGGAACTGCTGATGACTGAACATGCTGCTCGTCAGGGACCCAGATTGTCCCTCTCCTCTGATTCAGATGGGGATATGGCTGCTGCTGCTGCTGCGAGCGTGCCCTTTTCAGGGTCCCACTCATACTTGGACCCCTTGGGGTCGGAAGGGGAGGTTGTGATGGAAGGGGTTGATGCCCCCTCCCTGGGGTCGCCTGCAGAATGGGCGCCCATGGATGATTTGATTGTGTCTGTTAAGGACACCTTATGTTTAGAGGATGAGCCCTGTCCTCCGGGCGTTGTGTCCCCGTTTGGGACGCACAGGACCCGCAAGTCTGCGCAGGTTTTTCCCTGCCCGGAAGAATTCCATGACACTGTTAATGCACAGTGGCGCACGTTAAAACGTCCATTCCTGGTACCTAGTCGGTTTGGGTTGCTTTATCCTTTTGATCCGGCTACGGAATCACGATGGTGTGTGCCTCCACAGGTGGATCACGCTGTGGCCGTGCTGAACAAGGCTACCTTAGTTCCCACTGAGGATGCCCCGGTTTTCCGGGGTCCCACGGACCGGCGGTTGGAGTCCCTATCTCGCCATTCCTATACGGTGGCGGGTTCGTTGCTTAAACCCGTTTTCGCGTCCGGTCTGGTGGCTCAGGCGGCTGCTGATTGGACTAAGATGCTTAGTCGCAATCTTGTGTCTGCTGGTGTTGCACCTGCCCGGCTGGAATTGGTGGATCAAATCCACTGGGGAGTAATGTACTTGTGTGATGCAGCCTTGGCCGAGGCCTCCTTAGTGGCTCGCCTATCTAGTGTCGCGGTACTTCAACGGCGAATGTTATGGCTGAAGGGCTGGTCGGCCGACCAGGCCTCAAGGGACACGGTTGCTGATTCTCCCTATGCTGGCTCTCGCCTTTTTTGGCGAGGCTTTGGACACCCTGGTTTCAGGCGTCACGGGGGGCATGAGCTCTATGCCGCCCCAGAACCCGAAGACCAAGTCCTTTCGAGGCAGGCGGGGTTCTGCGTCTGGTTCTACTCGGGGGTCCTTTCGTGCCTTTCGGGCCCGTCCCAAGGGCAAGACCTTTCAGGCCCAGAGCACCCAGAAGAAGTCCTGGGCAGGCGAGCAGGAGTCCGGCAATGCCGGCTCGGCGGGTCAGTCCGCCTCTACCTGAAGGAGCGCCCTCACCCGTTTCAGGGGTGGGGGGACGTTTGCGCGGTTTCCTCCGACCTTGGCTGATCTGGCTATCGGACAGGTGGGTCCAGGAAATCGTTCGGGTTTCCAGATCGAATTCCTTTCCCGGCCGGCGGACAGATTCCTTTCCTCCTATCTTAATCTGCTTCCGGGGCGTTTGCAGGACTTGCATCAAGCGGTGTTGGACCTGCTTGCTCAGGGAGTGTTTGTCCCGGGACAGGTTTCGGGGGTTTTATTCAAATCTGTTAACTGTGCCCAAGAAGGAGGGCAAAGTGCGTCCTATTCTGGACCTAAAAGCGCTGAACCGCTTCGTGCGTGTTCGGAAGTTTCAAATGGAGTCTCTCCGTTCGGTTGTGGCCCCTTTGAGCCCAGGAGAATTCCTGGTTTCGATGGATCTGAAGGATGCGTACCTGCACATCCCTATTTTCGAGGGTCATCAGCGGTACCGTCGGCTTGCTGCCACAGGGGATCACTGCCTGTTTGTGGCGTTACCTTTCGGTCTCGCTTCAGCACCCAGGGTATTTACCGGGGTGTTGGCTCCGGTCCTGGGCCTGCTGCGGGCCCAGGTCATTGCGGTCCTGGGGTACCTGGAACCTTGTGCGCGGTCTGTTCTTCACGGTACAGACGCTCCAGGAGTTCGGATGGGCCATCAATGTTCAAGATTCAACATTGTTTCCGCCGCTTCGCCTTCCCTAGCAGAAAATGGTTCTGAACTCTGCTCGGGTAACGGTGTTCTTGCCGGAGGACAAGCTCCGGACTTTGCGGGACGATTTCAGGTCCCTCAGGGATGATCCGTCCCCGTCACTCAGGACCTGCTTGCGGGGCCTGGGGTTGATGGTGTCGGCCTTCAAGGCGGTTCCCTTTACCCAGTTCCACACGCGGGCTCTCCAGTCGGAGATCCTGGCCAGGTGGGACAGACTTCCTCAGTCCTTGGATCTGGGTTTCTCCCTGAGTCGCCGGATCAGATTGGCTCTTCTATGGTGGATCCAGTCCCCGTCGGTGGCGGAAGGCAAGTCCTTCCGTCCGTCGGTGTGGACAGTGGTTACCACGGACGCCAGCCTGTCGGGCTGGGGTGGAGTCCGGGGCAACCTGTCTGCCCAGGGCACTTGGTCGGAGGAGGAGTCCTCCCTCCTGATGACTGTGCTGGAGCTACGAGCGGTAAACCTCTGTCTCTTCCAGTGGTCGGACCGTCTCCGGGGCCTTCCTGTCTGCGTGCAGACGGACGCTGCTACCGCGGTGGCTTACATCAGCCACCAGGGGGCACCAGGAGTGCTCAAACGGCCCGGGAGGTGGCCAACATTCTGTCTGGGGCCGAGGATCATGTCCCGACGATCTCGGCAAGTCAAATTCCGGGTGTGCAATTTTGGCAGGCCGACTGTCTGAGCCGCCAGTGCCTGGGCCAGGGGGAATGGTCCCTACACCTGGAGGGCTTTCAGATGCTGTGTGTGAGGTGGGGATCCCCAGACGTGGATCTGTTCGCATCCCGGCAATACCGAAGGGTGGAAAGGTTCGGGCAAGCACGCGCGATCCGTTGGCGGCCGCCTCGGGTGCGTTGGTGGCCCCTTGGCATCAGTATCGTCTGATGTACGCCTTTCCTCCGATTCAGTTACTATCCCGGTTCCTGCGCAGATTGGTCGGAACCGCACATGGTGTTTCTGGTGGCGCCGGACTGGCCTCTCCGGTCCTGGCACGTCGACGTTGTTCACCTGGCAGTGGTGCCTCCGTGGCGTCTGTCCATGCGGGAAGATCTCTTGTTTCAGGGTCTGATCTGTCATCTTGCTTACAGTCGCTGGCTTAACGGCCTGGCTGTTGAGACCCATGTCTTGCAGGCCAAGGGTCGATCCTCTGAGGTTATCCCTGCCCTATATCAAGGCTGGAAATTCCTCCTCTGGTAAGCTCCATTACTGTACCTGAAAAGCTTTTTTCGCCTGGTGTGAGTCCAGGGGGTTCTCCCCTCGTTCTTACTCGGTGTCGAGAATCTTGGCTTTCCTCCAGTCTGGAGTGGATCAGCGCCTGGCGCTGGCCACGATAAAGGGTCAGGTGTCTGCCCTGGCTATCCTTTTCCAACGCCCTATGGCATCTAATTCCTTGGTCCGCACCTTCATTCCAGGTGTGCGACAATTGGCTCCTCCCAGGAAGGAGCCTTTACCTCCATGGGACTTGAACTTGGTTCTGTCACTGTTACAGCGTGCTCCCTTTGAAAATATCAGGGAGATCGCTTTGCCTTTGTTGTCGAAGAAGGTCGCCTTTTTGGTGGCGATCACTTCGGCTCGCAGAGTGTCGGAGCTGGCGGCGTTGTATTGCCGCTCCCCTTATTTGATAATCCATAAGGATAAGGTGGTGTTGAGAACACTCCCGTCCTTTCTTCCCAAGGTGGTCACTGACTTTCGCCTTAATGGGGAAATTGTCCTGCCTTCGCTTTGCACGAGGCCTAAGCATCCGAAGGAGATTGCGTTGCATTCTTTGGATGTTGTCCGGGCGATCAGGGTTACCTGTCGTCTACAGAATCCTTTCGTAAAACGGATTCCCTGTTTGTTCTTCCTGAGGGATCTCGGAAGGGCATGGCTGCGTCCGCAGCAACTATTGCCAAATGGATCAGACAGACCATTGAGCAGGCTTCTGCTTTGAAGGAACGGGTTCCACCCTTCCCTGTTAAGGCGCGCTCTACTAGATATGTGAGTTCGTCTTGGGCTTGTTGGCATGGGACCTCGGTGGCCCAGGTGTGCAAGGCTGCGACTTGGTCGTCGGTGCACACTTTCTCAAAATTCTACTAAGTAGATGTTCTGGCATCAGCTGATGCTTCCTTTGGCCGCAAAGTTCTCAGTGCGGCAGTGCCATGAAGGTCCCTTGTTTTTTTATGGGTCCCTGGCTGTTGGTATTTGCTTTCCTGGGTGGTTGCTCCTGTTGAGGATTGTTTTTTTCTGTTGCCCAGTGGGTTCTCTTACAGTGTATGTAAGGTTCCTTTCTCTGATATGGGTACGGTTGCGTCTGCCACCCCTCATGTCTATACTGCTTTGGGACATCCCAACAGTGATGACTTAGAGGAGGCGACGACTGTCGGAGGACGTAAGAGAAAACTGAATTTTTGTAAAATCTTACCTGTAAAATTCCTTTCTCTGAGTCCTCCGACAGTCGCCGCCCCCGCCCCTCTATTGGGGTTCTTGTTACTTACTGCTATGCTACCAAACTGAGTTGGGAGTGGACACTGCAGGGGGGTTTTGACCAGATGGGACAGCCCCCAGGGGTGTACACATGCAAATGCCTTTTGTTTTTAACTAAGTCTATATGCCTAGCTACTCCTGCGGAGCAGATGACAATACCCAACAGTGATGACTTAGAGGAGGCGGCGACTGTCGGAGGACTCAGAGAAAGGAATTTTACAGGTAAGATTTTACAAAAATTCCGTTTTTTGTCTTACCGTAAAATCCTTTTCTCCAATGTTCATAGACGGACACAGCACCCACCCCTCATTTGAGTTGGGTTATATTTCTTCTGACACTGCTTGCAACAAAAATGAGTGCCTATAGCAGGAAGGGGGAGTATATCCCCCGGGACTGCCCAATAGGCATGGTAAAGATCTTCCCCAGGATCTTCTCCATTATGATATTATTACCTCATGTCAGAGTAGAGCTGCACGATTCTGGCCAAAATGAGAATCACGATTTTTTAGCTTGGAATAAAGATCACGATTCTCTGTGTAACAAAAAAAAATTGGGATTACTTTACTGTTACGTTTTTTTTTTATTCATTAAAGTCTATTAATTGCGTTTGAAAGACTGCTGCGCAAATACAGTGTGACATAAAATATTACAACAATCGCCATTTTATTCTGTAGGGTCTCTGCTAAAAAAAATATATAAAATGTTTGGGGGTTCTAAGTACTTTTCTAGCAAAAAAAACTGATTTTAACTTGCAAGCAACAAATGTCAGAAAAAGATCCAGTCTTTAAGAGGTTAAACTTCCTTTCTCCCTGGCAGAGGGAAGAAAAAGATACAATGTAATCATTTTTGTTTATAGTTACTGGGAGACTTTGCTGATAGCCGTTTGCCAGGAGGCTTTTTTTTTTTTTTTTCCACAGCTGTTCTCTCTGCTATGCAGCTATGCAAAGAATCGAGCATATTTCAGGGTTAGATCGTCAGGAGGGGTGAATCGAGATCGCGATTTTCATACGATTAATCGTGCAGCTCTATGTCAGAGTAGTGGATTTTCATAATTTGGTTAAATTAGTTTGGCTGCCAGTAATATATGGATGATGATCATTCTAACCAATGGCTGAAGGACCTCCACTCCAGTATATAGTATGACTGGTTCAACAACAAGTCTCACTGTATACTCTGCCAGTTCAGAGATAAGTGCAGTGATTTTGTTTCAATATGATCATAGTACTACACATGAACATAGTATATGAATGAGGGAGCCTATGCACACACATTTCCTTTAATAGTGCAATGAGTTAGGAGCTGCACATTTTTAGGTGATAAGGGGTAACTACCTCTAAATTAATTTCCTAAGAAATTCTCCATGGTTGGTACACTAGGATGCTTTGAAAGTGTATTGAATAGCATTTTGCCATTAGAAATCAGTGGATTGAACCCCTAGATCCTGTTCCCATGTGGTTATAGTATATTTGGCGAACTATATGGTAGCCAAAATGATTTGGTATGATAAAGAAATGCCCTTACAAGTATTTCGTGGGTTACTCTGGTATGAGTACATTTTGGGTTTAAATATGCAATATGGGAGGCCATGGCGAAGTTGTGGTAAGAAACCTGTCACCTGTCCTTATACCAGTTATCAAACGGTGGAAAAGATTGTTTGAGCCAGGGGTTCCATGAGTAGTGCAAAGATAATTGGAGATAGGGGACATTCCTGTCTAGTGTCGATTGTGATGGCAAATTCATTAGACAGCATGTAATCTACATAGAATCTTACATAGTTACATAGTAGGTGAGGTTGAATAAAGACAATAGTCCATCCAGTTCAACCTGTGTAGGTGTGTGTGGCTGTAATCATCTCGCATACCCCTGAATGTTCTGATCCTTGAGATGTACGTCTAGTAGTCTTTTGAAAGCCACCATACTACCTGCAGAAACCACCTCTTGTGGTAGAGAATTCCACAATCTTGTAGCCCTAACAGTAAAGAACTCCCCACGTTGCCTGAGGTTAAAACGCTTCTCCTCTAATCGCATTGTATGTCCCCGAGTCCTCATGCAATCCCTTCGACTGAACAGCTTTTTTTCTAAGCCTAGATCCCCATTGAGATATTTAAAAATTGCTATCATGTCCCCCCTCAGGCGTCTCTACTCCAGGGAGAATAAATCAAGTGATTGCAGACGCTCCTCATAATCCAGGTCCTCCAATCCCCTAATTAGTTTAGTTGCCCTTCTCTGGACCCTCTCCAGCTCCAACACATCCCTTCTGAGGACTGGTGACCAGAACTGGACAGAATACTCCAGATGCGGTCGGACCAGAGTTTTATAAAGTGGAAGGATTATAGTCTTATCTCTGGAATACATCCCTTTCTTTATGCATGCTAATATTCTGCTAGCCTTGGCAGCTGCCGCTTGACATTGCATGCTGTTGCCTAGTCTATCATCAACCAAGACTCCCAGATCCTTCTCCATTTTTGATTCTCCCAGGGGTTTCCCTCCTAACGTGTATTGTGCTTTTATGTTTCTAGTCCCCAAGTGCAAAACCTTACACTTCTCCACGTTAAACCTCATTTGCCAAGTCGTTGCCCACTCCGTTATTTTGTCCAGGTCATTCTGTAGGATATCTGCTTCATGCTGTGCTGTTATTGCCCTGCCTAATTTTGTGTCATCTGCAAAAACTGATATTGAACTACTGATCCCGTCCTCAATGCTGTTTATGAATAAATTGAACAAGGTTGGTCCTAGGACTGGTCCTTGGGGGACCCCGCTTACTACCTCAGACCAGTCTGAGTATGCGCTGTTTATTACCACCCTTTGGACACGCCCTTTTAGCCAGTTCCGTATCCAAGAGCAAACCCTGCTGTCGATACCTGCAGACCTTATTTTATAAATTAAGCGCTTATGGGGAACTGTATCAAACGCCTTAGCAAAATCTAGGTACACCACATCCACTGGTCTGCCCCTATCTAGCTCACAGCTCACCTCCTCGTAGAATGTTAGGAGATTGGTTTGACAAGAACGCCCATTTGTAAACCCGTGCTGGTTACTACTGATGATGCTGTTGTCCTTAGCAAACTCTACGATATAGTCCCTTATCATCCCCTCCAGAAGTTTACATACTACTGATGTCAGACTGACAGGCCTATAATTTCCAGGTATATGCCTCTGACCCTTTTTGAATATCGGAATCACGTTTGCTTTCCTCCACTCCCCTGGTACATCTCCTGTCCTAATACTGTCCGCAAAGATCAGGAACAGTGGTCTGGATATAACCTTACTGAGTTCCTTGAGTAATCTCGGATGTACGCCATTCGGGCCTGGTGATTTGTTTGTGTTAAGTTTATCCAGCCTTTCCCTGATTTCACCCTCTGTTAGCCATAGTGGCAAGTCCTGTGTATTACAACTAACAATACAGTCATGGTCAGTGTACCCCTCCTTTTCCTGTGTAAATACTGACGAGAAAAAAGCATTCAGCACGGTTGCTTTTTCAGTGTCCTCTGTAACCATCCTCCCATCCTCGTTAATTATGTGTGCAATATGCTCTGCCCTAGTTTTTTTTGCTGTTGATATACTTAAAGAATTTCTTTGGGTTTATTTTTACTATCCTCCGCTATTTGTCTCTCAAAGTCTATTTTAGCCATCTTGATTTTGTGTTTACACTTCTTATTTGCCTCCTTGTATTGGTCGAAAGCCAATACTGTGCCTTCTGATTTATATTTCCTGAAGGCCAATTTTTTTCCCCTAATAAGTTTTTTAACGCTACGGTTTAGCCAGCCAGGTTTGGCTTTGTCTCTTCTAAATTTATTTCCCATAGGAATGCACTGCAAGATGCCTTTGCTTAATATGTTCCTAAAGCATTCCCATTTTTCCTCTGTGGTCAGGGATCCCAGGGTTCGGTCCCAGTTTACCCTTTCCATCAACGAGTACAATTTTGGAAAGTCTGCCCTTCTGAAGTTAAGGGTTCTTATGTTCCCCACTTGCCTTGCTATATTGTTATTTACGCTAAATGTGATCATCCTGTGTTTGCTAGAGCCCAGGTTGTCCTGGACCCCTACCTCCGAGATTAGGTCTGGGTCATTAGTGATCAATAGATCCAGGATTGCGTTTTCTCTAGTAGGAGAATCCACCAACTGTGACATGTAATTATCCTGTAAGGTTTCCGTGAATAGACGGCCCTTATGTGAGTGTGTAGTCCCCTCTCCCCAGTCAATGTCGGGATAATTGAAGTCCCCCAATATGATGACTGATCCTAGCTTTGCCACTTTACCCAAAAGTGCTAAAAATTCCTGCTCTACCTCCTCCCCTTGTTTAGGTGGCCTATAGCAAACCCCCACAATTACTTTTCCCTTTTCTCCTTCCCTATGGAGTTCTACCCATACGGATTCTAACTCCATACTCATCCCTTCCGTAATGTCACTCCTCTCTATCACCTTTACATTGTTCTTGACATAGAGACATACCCCTCCCCCTCTTTTTCCTACCCTGTCCTTCCGGTACACTGAATACCCTTGGATATTTGCCAGCCAGTCATGTGAGGGGTCGAACCAAGTCTCCGTTATTCCCACTAGGTCTATGTCCTCCTCATGTACTAACATTTCCAACTCATCCATTTTATTAGCTAGGCTCCTGGCATTAGCATATACCCCTCTTAGTTTTACGGAAGTTAAACGTGATTGGTGGTTATGTTTATTCCTGTTTGGTCTGTGGTTCTCCCGCACAGACCTGCCAATTGACGTTGTGGACCTACTGTCGCTGCTGACCCTACAACTGTCTTCAGTCCTTTGTTCCCTCCTGACTGATTCTACTTCTGAGCCCTCCCCCCGTCTCCTAGTTTAAAAGCTCCTCCAACTTGGTGGCCATCTTTCTCCCCAAAAGAGCTGTACCGCCCCCATTAAGGTGCAGCCCATCCTTACTAAAGAGCCGGTAGCCGACTGAGAAGTCAGCCCAGTTCTCCAGGAACCCAAACCCCTCCTTCCTATACCAATTCCTCAGCCACTTGATAAGTTCCCTAATCTCCTTCTGCCTCTCCTGTGTGGCTCAAGGTACAGGCAGTATTTCAGAGAAAACCACCTTGGAGGTCCTTTTCCTCAATCTATTACCTAAGTCCCTGAAATCGTTCTTTAGGATCCTCCACCTACCTTTAACTTTGTCATTAGTGCCCACATGCACCATGACCGCTGGGTCATCCCCAGCCCCGCACAACAATCTGTCTGCCAGATCTGCGATATGCCGAACGCGGGCGCCCGGTAAACAACAAACTGTTCGGTTAATGAGATCTTTTTTACAGATTGCCCTCTCTGTCCTCTTGATAATCGAGTCCCCAACTACCACAACCTTTCTAACCTCACCTGATTTACGGCCCCCCTTCTTCCTGGAGCCGTCCCTCCCCTGGCAGCTGGGGGAGGGCGCATGCTCCAGCACTGCCACCCCTGAGTTGATATCCCCCTCAACCTGCAACTCGGCAAATATGTTAGGGTGTACCAACTCAGGCCTGGCCTCCATGACACTCCTCCCACTAACATTCCTAACAGTCACCCAGCTGCGTACCTCTGCTGCTTGCGTCTCCTCTATTCCTCCCTCCTCTATGCTGGCCCCTGCCAGCGCCTGATGGGTAATGTCCAAGCTCCTTTCCAGGTTGTAGATGCGACGCAGTCTTGCCACTGTGTTCTCTAGATCCACGATGTGGGCTTTCAGAGCAACAAGTTGCTCACATCTTGCACAGCAGTATTCGTCCTCGATTGGTTCATCAAGAAACTCATACATGGCGCAAGAAGTGCACTGAGTCGCATCCCCAATCCTGTCGGACATTATTACCCACTACTCTATGGGGATAATGTTAACGACCTGCTCTTCCTTACCTACACTACCTCTAACTCCCCTGGTACTAAACCTGGGGTACTCACCAGTCGCTAATATACTAACCAGTTACTAAGATACTTACCAGTCACAAAGATAGCAACAGACGCAAAGATACTCACCAGTCGCAAGATACTCACCAGTCGCAAGATACTCACCAGTCGCAAAGATACTCACCAGTCGCAAAGATACTCACCAGTCGCAAGATACTTACCAGTCGCAAAGAATCTCACCAGTCGCAAGATACTCACCAATCGCAAAGAATCCTTCCCCTCCCTGGGAAGGTTGACCCCCGGGCTCCCCTCCCAGTCAGCTTTCCTCCCTGTCTTGGTGGTCTATTGCAGGCCTTTACCCCCCACCCCCATGTGCCCGCATCCCCCCCTGGGGTGGACATATCTTTTTAGGTCGGTCTGGGGTGTTGCACTGGTGATGGGGGTGGGGGGGAGCGTGCCGCCGTCGACTGAACAATCATTCCTCGGGAGGGGAATGAGCCTGGTGGGGGTGCCTGCCAGGGCCCCCCCTTCCTGGGATTGTTTTTTGGGCTGCTGAGGTCCCCCCTGGTGCTGTGCGGGGTGGGCATTTTCTTGTAGCTTTTCTTGCTACAGATCAGCCGCCATGTTTGTGTAGCCTCGGCGGCCATTTTCTTGCGGTTTCCCATTGAAAATAGCAGCAGCCAGGTTTTTGGAGCCAAATTTGACAGTGATTCGGCTGTGGGAGACTCTCCTCGGCCTCTAGTTCTGATCCCTTCTTTTGTGGGGTTTTCTCTCCCTCTCTTTGCTATTGCAGCGGTAGTGCTCTGTGCTGGGCCTTGTGGTGCCACAGCGCGGTGGGGTGTCCCTTACAGTATTCTACACATTTTTTGTGTGGGTTCCTCTCTTCACTCATGGAGTCCCTGAAGCATATTTCACCACCGGATCCCCTCTCAGAGGCTGTCGGGCCCTCCGGGTCCCAACAACTGACTGCACTGAGAGCGGTCCTGGAGTCCTTGGTGTCTAAGGTAGAATTGGTCCTGGGCAAACGGGCTAGCAAAAAGTCCCCCACCTTCACCTGTTTCCTCTGTCTCATCAGATCCAGAATCAGATTGGGCTGCCGCACCCCGCGTGCTCAGATAGTGTGGATGATTCCTCTGCTCCTCTAGCCACACATGAAAAGGTGCTAGTGGATGCACTGATTATATCAGTGCGGGAAACCTTAAAGATGGAGGATGCGACTAACGCAGCATCGGAGGCGCGGGTCACCTTTGGCACCCACAGGTCCTCAAAAGCGGCGAAGGTTTTTTTTAGGAAGATTTACCATCATACTTTGAAGTCGTACATTGCGTGGTGTGAATCCCTCAGGGTTCACCCTCGCTACTTTTCAGTGACTCAGACCTTGGCTTTCCTCCAACGAGGGGTTGAGCAGTGCTTGGCCTTGAGTACCATCAAGGGCCATGTCTCGGCCTTGGCGATTTTCTTTCAACGTCCGTTGGCTACACATTTCTTGGTGCATACTGTTATCTAGGGAGTGAGACACTTGGTTCCTTCAGTGCGGACTCCGTTACCGCCATGGGACCTCAATTTGGTGGTGTTGGTTCTCCAGAAGCCTCCCTTTGAAAATATTTGGGAGGTTCCCCTGCTTACGTTATCCCAGAAGGTGGCCTTTTTGGTGGCTATTACTTCTGCGAGCAGGGTGTCAGAGCTGGCGGCGCTGCCTTGTCGTTCACCTTAACTGGTGTTTACTCCAGTGGCAACCTGTGAAGCTTTAGTGAACTCCATATCCAAGAGGGTTAAGGCAGTGCTGGAAAATAATGGTGGCCACACAAAATATTGACACTTTCGGCCCTACTTGGACATTTCCATTTAGGGAGTGTACTCTCGTTTGTTGCCAGCGGTTTAGACATTAATGGCTGTGTGTTGAGTTATTTTGAGGGGACAGCAAATTTATACTGTTATACAAGCTGTACACTCACTACTTTACATTGTAGCAAAGTGTAATTTCTTCAGTGTTGTCGCATGAAAAGATATAATTAAATATTTACAAAAATGTGAGGGGTGTACTCACTTTTGTGAGATACTGAAATTTGTGTTTGTCCAATCAATTGTTATCAGACTCTCCTCAACTCTGTGCCTCCTTGTGTCTGTGCTTCAATAGCTGTCTCGCATGAATATCCACACAGTTTTCCAAATAAAAATACCAATATAGTGCAATATTGTTTTCCAAAAATGATATTCAGATAGAAAGCCTCTGACCTTTATAACATGTTAGCTGTGTATTTCCTTCTAATAGCCATAGAAAACTTCCACCAAGTGACTCACCTCAGCTCAGACACTCCAAACTCCAGTAAGGTGAAGCCATGGTGGGTTGAGCATACTACACTGTATTAGATTTCTTTTTTAGAGATCACTGTAAAGTAAGATTGGATTCAGAGGAAGGATAAAGAGAGGAATAAAACAGGAAGAAGTTGATGGGCATATGACGCCTGATCTTCAGTTATACAGAAACAATAATTGCTTTTTTATTTATTTTTCTTTTTTCAACATTCTTTTCTTTCTTTACTTTTTTTTGTTAACACCCTGTCTTTAGAGAAGTTCAGTGTCACCATGGTGACAATGCACTACTCTGTGTGGGAGTGTAATCAGGGTTTTTTTTTTTTTTTTTTTTTTTTTTTACACTATTATTGCTTATAACAGTGAGGATCACTGTTAACGGCAATAGTTAACTGTCATTAATGGCTTTCCATTCATGACAGCTTGCTTACTGTTGACATGCTGTGATTGGCTACAGCTAATCACATGGTACAGAGTGCTGTGCTTGGGAGGGAGTGTAATCAGGGTTTTTTTTTTTTTTTTTTTTACACTATTATTGCTTATAACAGTGAGGATCACTGTTATAAGCAATAGTTAACTGTCATTAATGGCTTTCCATTCATGGCAGCTTGCTTACCTATGACATGCCGTGATTGGCTACAGCTAATCACATGGTACAGGGTTGCAATCATGTGTTCGCTATGAATGATAATGAAACCCCAGCGCACGGTTATGGAATCGTACCACTTCACACCCCAGGCACACATGCCCACTGCAAGGTACGTTGTGGTGCCTGCAACTGCCACCCAATCAAAGTACATTTAATACTTGGGAAGGGAACTTCTGCACTTCAGAGGATCCCATGGTCTCCCTGACTTTTAGTGTAATGTAACAAAAATGTAAATAAAGGCACCCCAACACGGCTAGCAGGTCCAGATACAACTTTTTTCCAATAAAAGTCAGGAGGACAAACCAAAGAGTAGCCAATGTGCTTCGGGTGTCCAAAAATGCCCCTTTCATTAGGGATAGAAAAAAACATAAGGGCAGCTCCATATCAATACAATATCCCCTCCTCAGGGTCAAAGATAAAACCAAATACCCAACAGTATTGGTTTTTAAAACTTAAAGCCGAATTAAAGCCAAAAAAACGTACCTTAGTTCCAACGGTCCAACAACCCTGAGGTCCCTCGCCAGTGCCAGCATCTTCTCCCCAGCTTCCTCCAGGTTTCAGTCTTTACTAGCCGGCGCAGGATGACGGAATTCCTAAGCATGTGCATAATACACAAGAACCTCAGACAAATGTGAGAATCTGACAAAACATAGAATTTCAGTTCATGGATTAGAAACAGAAATAATAATATTATTACATCCAGAAAAATGCACCTAACATGAATAAATAAGTTATGAACCTAATGGACCTAAAATTACTTGTTAAAGTGGTACTAAACCCACCACAGTGATATCAGTCTGTATATGCAGTAAAGCATGCTTGATGTACTCACTGTGGGACCTAAGAGGGTAATCCTGAGCACTGTGTAAAAATGCTGTTTGATCCTGTCTTCTCTGATCCTCCCTTTCTTTTATTGTCCCCAATCCATCTGCTGATAATACAGAGTCTTGGGGGCACTCTGCACATGCTCAGTTTGGTGTGTATTGCTAGAGAGATTTTTTTTCTTGCGAAAGTGCATGTGGTCAGCACAGGGCCAATCAGCACTGTCCAGACAGAGTCAGGGGTCCTGCAGCCTCATAGGACAATCAGGGGAGAATTAAATCTCTTCCTACATGCATTAACTGGTGCTCTGCCAGACACAGATATAAGTCACAAGACTGCTATATACTGCTGAAGAGAAAAGGTATTTAGTACTTTATATTTACTAAAATAACTGCATTTCCCTGTTCTGTGTACTGTGGGAGACCAGATATAGTGAATGCAGGGTCCTAGGTTTAGTAACACTTTATTAAGTAAATAAGTAAAATATTTAAAAAAATTGTGTATAACTCAAGCCATACACTGAACAATCCCCTGAGCCACACCAACACTATGCATTATGAGGATAAGCCCAAACACACCTATCAATCAGTGGTAGATCCAGAGGAGACTGTACACTTTGAGTGTACCATGTACCATGTACAGCCAGGGGTGTCAAACTCAATTTCATCACGGGCTGCATCAGCATTATGATTGCCCTCAAAGGGTCGGTTGTATCTGTCAGACTAAATTTCCAGAGTGCGCCTCCCCTCCTTACACCAAATGTCAAAAGCACCCCCCACTATCAGCAGTCAAGAGTCCTCCACCCTCCCTTCCATCACGGTGACTCCCCCTTACCTTGTGCTGCTGCTGAAAAGAAGCTGGGGACATTGCTGGGAAGCAGAAAGTGCAGGGTCTGGAGGAGGACCAAAGGAGGGCTGGAGCTCTCCTGCAGTTGCAGGAGAGGTGGGAGGGCCACATCAGATGGCCTGGAGGGCTGAACTCAGCATGCAGGCCTTGTGTTTGACACATGTGGCCTAGAAGGTGCTCAAAGAATTGTATGACATTGACTACAGATTATTCAAAACAACACTACATTACATCCTGTGCTGGTATAAGGTCATCCAGCACCCAGGGCAAGGAAGCCAACTGCGCCCCCCCCCCTTTCCTTAGGGCTAGTGTAAAGGTGCCCCCCAATCACTGCAATAAACTATTGCGCCCAGGGCAACCGCCCCTCCTTCCCCATCTTTGTCCCAGCCCTGATTACATCTGGGAGTATTGGTTGTCTGTGGAAGGTAACTGCTATATGTACCAGAAATTGCTATATGTGGGCTTTTTAGACATTTACATTTTTGTTAGAAGTAGTACCCATTTTGCTAAACAGACAGGACACACGGCTCCCTATGGTGCAAGCTACATGAGCAGTAAAAAGCAACAAGCAATCTCATACAATGGGAGAACTGTGATCATAATTACAGACACAACATGATTAATTATTACATGCTACTGTATTACTGCAGCTTGTACCATAGGGAGCTGTTAGTTTTTTTTTTTTTTTTAGTGATCAATCACTATTATTGATTAATCACTAGAGATTTTGGCAACACACTTGAGATACTTAAAAATTGCATAGGTAGCTCTATCCTAAAGCATTACCTTTAGAAGTCAAGATACAATATCACACCAAGATTGCACCTTTAGCTATGAATAATAATTTTTTTCTTTATTTGAACATTTTTATTTATATTGGAGAGATTGTCACTCCTGCAAATAATTTTGTAAATACTTTAACCACTTTACCACCAGAGGATTTTGCTGTCTTACGTCCAGGCCACTTTTTGAGATTCGGCACTGTGCGAATTTAACTGATAATTGCGCGGTCATGCACGCCATACCCAAACTAAATTTACGTCCTTTTCTTCCCACAAAACAGAGCTTTCTTTTGGTGGTATTTGATCACCTCTGCGCTTTTCATTTTTTTGCGATATTAATAAAAAAATGCGACAATTTTGAAAAAATAACAATATTTTTCTACTTTGACAGTTAAAAAATATCCAATATATTCAATTCTTGTCATATATTTATGCCAAAATGTATTTAGCTACATGTCTTTGACAAAAAAATTCTCAATGAGCGTATTTTTAACCGCTTTAAGACCGGAAGATTTTACCCCCTTCCTGACCAGGCCATATTTTGCGATTCGGCACTGCGTTATTTTACCGGACAATTGCGCGGTCGTGCAATGCTGTACCCAAATAAAATGTATGTCCTTTTTTTCCCCACAAATAGAGCTTTCTTTTGGTGGTATTTAATCACCTGTGCGATTTTTACTTTTTGCGCTATATACAAAAAAAGAGCGTCAATTTTGAAAAAATAAAATTTTTCACATTTTTTTTATATGAAATTCCTCCCCAAATGTAAAAATCTAAATTTTTTAACTTTTTGTGCCAATTTGTTTTCTGCTACATATTTTTGGTATAAAAAAAAACACAATAAGCATATTTTGATTGGTTTGCGCAAAAGTTATCGCAGCTACTAACTACGGGAAATTTATGTCATTTTTATTGTTTTTTTTTTAACTAGTAATGGCGGTGATCTGGCGGCGATCTGTGATTTTTTTTGCGGGACTGCGACATTGCGGCGGACAGATCGGGCCCTTGACTGACATTTTTGACACTTTTGGGGGTACCAGTGACATTACTACAGTAATCAGTGCTATAAATATGCACTGCTACTGTAAAAATGACACTGGCAGGGAAGGGGTTTATTTTTATCGGTGATTAAGGGGTTAATGTATGCCTGGTGCTTACTGACGTGTGTGGGGGGAGGGGACTATGTGACACAGGGACAGATTGCAGGTTCAGCTATGCTGAATCCTGCAATCTGACCCTGCCTGTCACTTAGGGCGGATCTCCACACTCGATCCCCGACGATCGGGGAAGAGCAGCGGTGATCACCGCCTCTCCTCACCTGGTCCGACTCCCGCTGTAACTAAATACAGCGGGAGCGAGCCTCCGGCGGCACGCGCGCGCGCTGCCCACAAGGGTAGTAGTCCAGCGACGTAGGTCTACGTCGCTGGACAATAACGAGCCACTTTGCCGCAGTAGCAGCAATGTGAGCGGTTGTAAAGTGGTTAAACTTTCTTCTCAGTCTGTTTTTGGGTTACTTTTGATGTCTGCTTTTGTATCCTGGATGTTTGTATGTATGTAAAAAGTGTTAGGAAGTCAACAAAATGTTTTAGGTTACATCTTTTCTGAGTAAGTTGAGGAAAGGAATCAGCATTACACCCAGCGATTAGCATTTTCACAGGGAGAGGTTGGCAACGATTACGTCTTTTGGTATAGGATTGCTTCCAGGAATAAGACAATAATGAAAGCACTACACATTCTTTACCACTAGATGATGCTGTTGCGTTGCAAAAATAAAAATCATTCTGCATTTCATTACAAAATATTTTGTTACAATTATTAAAAAATTAGCATGTTTTAGGCTCCATTCACACTTGTGCGACTTGTCATGTGACTTTGGACATGACAAGTTGCATTTCAAGTCGCATCCTATTTTTTTCAATGGCATTTGTTCAGATCGGTGCGACTTAAAGTTTAAAAAGGTGCCTGCACTACTTTGGGGCAACCTTTGATGTGCCTTAGGTCCATTGAGTGTAAAGTTGGATAAAAGTTGCAGTGAAAATTGTGCGACTTTGGAGTTGTGCTAGTGTGAATGGACTCTTAAATTTTGTTGTATTATTGAGTAAACATGTAGAAAAGATCCTTTCAAGAAAGCAAAGAATTGTACTTTCACACATTGTATTTCTAGTTACTATTTTTATTATTAAGATCAAATGAAATCCAGGCAAACATCCTAATGTTCTGATATGAACCATATAAGGGGTCTGTTTTACCTGTCAACAGTTTTGTATTTCTGTCCATCCAATGTTTGGATGTTTGTCTGGGTGTTGGTATTTTGGGGGGACAGAAAATTTACACTGTTATACAAGCTGTACACTCACTACTTTACATTGTAGCAAAGTGTCATTTCTTCAGTGTTGTCACATGAAAAGATATAATAAAATATTTACAAAAATGTGAGGGGTGCAGGGGCGTAACTACAGGGGTTGCAATTGCAACCCGGCCCCATGCTCCAGGGGACCTGTGCGGTTCCCTCGTACACCTGGATAGGAGGGGTGGCGGGGGCAGCATGTAGAGAAATCCCTGTCCAGTAGCCGCAGGAGGAAAATGGAGGAGATTGGTCCCTCTGTATGCTGCCCCCTCCACTCCTCCTATCCAGTTCACTTGTGTTCTGCTGTCTCTGGGCCCCTGTGTGCTCGCCTGGTCCCCCCCCCCTGTGCTCCCCCCCCCCCCCACTGTGCTCTCTTCCCTCTCCTGCCGGCTTCTGCAGGGGATGTGTCACAATAGAGAACCAGGAAGGGGTCGGTAAATATGTAATTTACCAGCTCCTTCCTTTTCTGAATTGACAGAGTCATAGTCAGTGACATTGTAAAAAAAAAATAAAATGATAAAAAAGAATACAATTAAAATACCAAAAAATAAAATCTACTGACACCAGTGGGTGAACTTCAAAGATCGCAAAGGTCACACTTGCGACCAGGCCCTGGCATTCCACCACCGTGGGGAGGCCCCAAGATGGCAGGAAGGGGGCCCACTCCGGAACTTGTGAAAGCTAGGGACCATAATAAAGGGCCCTGCAACGAGAGTAAAGGGCCCCAGGATTAGTGGGAAGAGCCCCAGGCTTGAAGGGAAGGGCCAGGGGTCCGGGGGGGGGGGGGGGCTTCATGGTTTCTTGCACTGGGGCCCTGAAGGTACTAGTTATGCCTCTGGAGGGGTGTACTCACTTTTGTGAGATACTGTATATGGATTTGAGCACTAATATATCTCAATTTATATTGCATAGAACAGGTCTCTAACTCTCCTTCAACTGTGTCTGTCTCCCCCATGCTGGTACTATACCCACTGAAAGCAAGTATTTGGCATTTTGCATAGTAGTGTAGGGATTGGCTAGAGTCAGTGTTGGGGTAGTTACTCAAAAAATGTAACTAGTTACTAGTTACTTCTGTAAATTGTAACGAGATTACTTTACTAGTTACTGCATTTGAAAAGTAACTTCACTACTTATTACTTTACTTTCCTCTTTCTTAATTGACCGTGTAGAAGAAGATACATGACACTCTTTCTGCATAGAGTTTATTGTATAAACACAGGCTTTGGGAAACATGAGAACAAAACCTAAAAAAACAGAATAAAACATAAAGTGCAACAAAAAAGTCATAAACTTCATCCCTCTCTATTCTTCCAAATAACGATTGTATTGCACGGCTTGGGTAACGCAGGAAAGCGCGTTCCTATAGCCTAGTAAAGTAGTGTAGTTACCTCCTATAGCCTAGTAAAGTAGTGTAGTTACCAATATTAGTATTGTAACTAGTTACATTACTTTGTTACCAAAAAAAGTAATGTAGTTACTGTAATCAGTTACTTTGTAACTAGTTACCCCCAACACTGGCTAGAGTGGGATCATTTTGACACAGTTAGCCTGCTTAAACATGTATTGCAATATGAACAAACCAAGAATCCCTGTTTTATACAAACATTTGCTAGAAATGTGTATGGCCTCTTTCACACTGTCCGCCTCCTTAGGCGGATCCGTGTTGCTCAGCGGGGATCGATCCACGATCCCCGCTGAGCCGGCGGATGACAGCTCCGTCTCCGCTTGCAGAGCGGAGAGGGAGGTGTCACAGCTCCCGCTGACCTCTATGGGGGATCGGATGAGAGCGGACCGCCTGTCGGCTCTCATCCGATCCGATCCGATTACTGAACGGATGGAAAAATAGGGTTTCCATACGTCCATATTTCACGGACAGGATCAGATGCGGATGGCAGCAGGTGTCAGCGGAGGTTTCTCCGCTGACATTCGCTGCCCCATAGAGCTGCATGGAGGATCCGATCAGATCCGCCTAAAAAACTGACAGGCGGATCTGATCGGACCGCCCGTGTGAAAGAGCCCTAAGGGTGTACAGCAGTGTGCAGAAGATACATTCAGAATTTTCTCTTTTGAGTCTGTCACCTTGGTAGAAGTAGGGCTTTGCATCCTAATCACATTGCTGTCCCCACTCCCAGATGGCTGGGGATCTAATGACTGGTGAAAGAATGTTTAGGAAGCAGCAGAAGAGGCTCAGGAAGCACAAATACACATAACAAAAGCAGAAAAGGCAGAAAAGCAATCCAAATCCTGTGAAATAGTCAGAGGCAGCAGAGCCATAGGTGATCTTGCAATGCAGATATACAATTACACAGGAGTGCGTAGGCACAGATACTTTAGGAAGTGCTCTACGTTTTCAGGAAGAATTCAAGACTCTGATACTACTCAGTCAAAATTATATTTTACAATGTTTTCTTTTAAAATAGAAAAAAAAACGTCACTTTTTTAATTTAATGTTTAGTTTCAATACCTAAATGTGTCTTGATATTAGCCTCTGGGAATCCACTGTAAAATAACTCTCAGGCTAGCCGAGTGTCAGTATTCTAAACCAATTGGACCTAATGCACTGCATATGTGCTCACACAAGGAGGGTGAAGAACAATGACAACTTGCCAGTCGCTCCCTGGATAGTCAGGCCAGGGAGACGTTGCCCTGTTGCTGCCACACTGCTGTCAAAGGAAATTTGCCAGCATTCCAGACCAGTAAGGGATAGATTTAATAAAAGTAATTGGAAGTCTTTCCTGGGTGAGTAAGCTAGCAAAAAAAATGCTCCTGTGACATGGCCCAAGAGTGCTCTGCAAGAGTACTCAGTGATTTAAAAAGCATGACCTAGCAACTCGTGGAGCCCACTTTTCAGGTACAAGATTGTTATGAAATTATTTAAAGAGTACCCCCACTTTTGTTGGGAAAAAACATGTCACGTACCCAGTCTGAGCCCTGGCAGACTTGACGCTTCCCTTGCAGATGAGCGTCAAGCAGCCCTGGAGGTGCAACAGCAAGTGCATGACTCAAAGAAGTATGTGTGTCTTTTAAGTAGCTCTGCTGGAGGTTGCTTGCAGTGGAGTCCACCGTATAGCTATCATCTGGTCTGTCAGGACTGATGGCAGGACCTCTGTTGCCCTTGGAGATGCAGCAGTCTCAAGGCAGCGGCCACAAGCAGGATGGCACCCGAGGTAGAAGTGTGGTCAGACTGGCAGGGGCCGGGCTGAAGAAACATAGTCAGGATAGAAGCCAAGGTCATACACGACGAGGCAAGCCAGAGAGAGGGCTGAAGCGTGGTCAGGAACAGTAGCCAAGGTCATACACAGTAATCAGGTGGGGCAGACAGAAGAGTAGTCAGGTAACAGGGCAGAGCCATACATGGTAAGGCAGGAGAAGCAGAGTGCTTTAGAGGGAGTCAAAACCAGGAGTCAAGCAGCAGGAAAGTCCACAGACAAGCCGGGTCCAGGAGGTCCAAGGAATGCAGGCAGCACTGGAGCAAAGAGTACTGGTAGCTGAAGATCAATCCAGCAAACCCTAATTGCAGCCACTGTCCTTATATAGGGGGTTTGGCGCCAGTTCTGGCAGCAGGTGTGTGTATAAATGTGTGCCAATGCAAACTTTGCAAATGAGCACGGCCATGTATAGTATTGGTAACTATGCCAGGTCTTTTCCTCAGCACATGCACATTTTTATTCCTAAAAATGGGTGTACTTGCATGCTACTATATTGTGCTATTGAGTGCTATAAGACTACAAAACTTACAAAGCGGATCACTCACACCTATACACACTCTCTAAACGTGTATCAATGTGCAAAATGGTATTCAAAAGTGGTACCACACTCCCAAACTCTAATGTGCTAGTATCCCTTTAAATCTGTTTGCATAGCAATTTTTTAGAATCAGCATATCATATCAAACCATATATAACATTAATAAAACAAACAATGCATCAGTCCATAAAGCGTCCTTTGGCATGCATTTGCATATGCTCAATCTTTTCTAAAAAAAACAGGCTTGTGTTCGGTTATCCAAACTTCTGCTTCCTTAAATAGTGTTCACCACTATGTTCTCCAATCATCCACATACATTAGTGATAATTCCCTCATCCGATGTGCCCTCACCCTGGGGGATAAGACCAACCAATGGTCTATATGCACTTTTGTCCCTCTCTGGGGATCTGTTTATGCTGTTTCACTCCTCTTGAGATTAGAATCCTCCTTCTCTTACACTTATCTCCATACGCCCAAATCATAAAGAGAGCGATCTGGACATAGTGCTTTATCTTTCAAAACAACCAGTTTATTAAACACTGAATATAAAAACACTGACATTTTCCTGCTGCTAAGAGTGCATCAAACTGTTAAAAGAATTCAGTCCTCATAGTGCGGGTATAAGACAATCAGACAGTATTTCCACGGTATGATCACAATGCGCGCCTAAGCGTGACGACAGATTGGCTCCTCCCCTACGTGTTACGCCACAGGGTCACGTGGCTTCTTCAGGGGATATGCCCCGAGGTTTCCACGTGACCCTGTGGCATAACGTGTAGGGGAGGGGTCAATCTGTCGTCATGCTGAGGCATGCATTATGAGCACACTGTGATAATAGTGTCTGCCATAATGCTGTGATAAGATGGCTTGGTAATGAAACTAGGCTACCATGATTATTTTCGCATGATTTTGCTCTAATGATCATGGTATTATTATAATATTTCAGTTAAAGCTAAATCACTGTATTACTGTATTATACTGCACAATCGGGTTCAGTGAAATTTCCCACTCATTCCCACTTCGTTTATATTCATGAATGATCATTTATCAATCTTCCCCACTTCCATCCATGCCTTTTCTTCTACTCCCTATGATCGTTCTTCCTACCTCCATTCTGGTTGGATTACTTATCTATCTATCTATCTATCTATCTATCTATCTATCTATCTATCTATCTATCTATCTATCTATCTATCTATCTATCTATCTATCTATCTATCTATCTATCTATCTATCTATCTATCTATCTATCTATCTATCTATCTATCTATCTATCTATCTATCTATCTATCTATCTATCTATCTATCTATCTATCCATACATATATACATACATTCATACATATACTGTAGGTGCATCTCAAAAAATTTGAATACCATCAAAAAGTTAAGTTATTTCAGTAATTCAATTCAAAAAGTGAAACTCATATATTATATAAATTCATTACACACAGAGTGATATATTTCAAGCATTTTTTCTTTTAATTGTAAAGAATATGGCTTTCAGCTAGTGGAAACACAAAATTCATTGTCTCACAAAATTTGAATATTGACTCATGGTGTCACACTCCGATCAGCTGATTTACTCAAAACACCTGTAAAGGTTTCCTGAGCCTTTAAACAGTCTCTCAGTCTGGTTTGGTAGGTTACATATTCATGGGGAAGACTGCTGATTTGACAATTGTCCAGAAGACAGTCATTGACACCCTCCACAAGGAGGGTAAGTCACAAAAGGTCATTGTGCACTGGTTCAAATCATTTGGTGGAGGGGGTATTATAGCGTTGGGTTGTTTTTTAGAGGTTGGGCTTGGCCCCTTAGTTTCAGTGAAGGGAATACTTAAGGTGTCAGCATACCAAGACATTTTGGACAATTTCATGCTCCCAACTTTGTGGGAATAGTTTGGGGACGGCCCCTTCCTGTTCCAACATGACTACACACCAGTGCACAAAGCAAGGTTCATAAAGACATGGATGAGCACATTTGTGGTGGAGGACCTTGACTGGCCTGCACGGAGTCCTGACCTCAACCCAATAGAACACCTTTGGGATGAATTAGAGCGGAGACTGCGAGCCAGTCCTTCTCCTCCAACATCAGTGCCTGACCTCACAAATGTGCTTCTGAAAGAGTGGTTAAACATTCCCATAGACACACTCCTAAACCTTGTTTACAGCCTTCCCAGAAAAGTTGAAGCTGTTATAGCTGCAAAGCCTGGGCCAACTCAATAGTAAACCCTACAGAATAAGACTGGGATGCCATTAAAGTTCATGTGCGTGTAAAGGCAGGCATCCCAATATTTTTACAATATAGTGTATATATATATATATATATATATATATATATATATATATGTATATATACATACAGTATTTCACAAAAGTGAGTACACCCCTCTGTTTTTTGTAAATATTTTATTATATCTTTTCATGTGACAACACTTAAGAAATTACACTTTGCTACAATGTAAAGTAGTGAGTGTACAGCTTGTAAAACAGTGTAAATTTTCTGTCCCCTCAAAATAACTCAACAAATAGCCAATAATGTCTAAAAAAGTGAGTACACCCCTAAGTTAAAATGTCCAAATTGGGCCCAAAGTGTCAATATTTTGTGTGGCCACCATTATTTTTCCAGCAATGCCTTAACCCTCTTAGGCATTGAGCTCACCAGAGCTTCAAAGGTTGCCACTGAAGTCCTCTTCCACTCGTCCATGAGGACATCATGGAGCTGGTGGATGTTAGAGACCTTGCGCTCCTCCGCCATCAGTTTGAGGATGCCCCACAGATGCTCAATAGGGTTTAGGTCTAAAAACATGCTTGGCCAGTCCATCACCTTTACCCTTAGCTTCTTTAGCAAGGCAGCGGTTGTCTTGGAGGTGTGTTTGGGGTCGTTATCATGTTGGAATACTGCCCTGCGGCCCAGTCTGCTTCAGCGTGTCACAGTACATGTTGGCATTCATGGTTCCCTCAATGAACTGTAGCTCCCCAGTGCCAGCAGAACTCATGCAGCCCCAGACCATGACACTTCCACCACCATGCTTGACTGTAGGCAAGACACACTTGTCTATGTACTCCTCACCTCGTTGCCGCCACACACGCTTGACACCATCTGAATCAAATACGTTTATCTTGGTCTCATCAGACCACAGGACATGGTTCCAGTAATCCATGTCCTTAGTCTGCTTGTCTTTAGAAAATTTTTTGCAGGGCTTTCTTGTGCATCATCTTTAGAAGAGGCTACCTTCTGGGACGATAGCCATGCAGACCAATTTGATGCAGTGTGTGGCGTATGGTCTGAGCACTGACAGGCTGACCCCCCACCCCTTCAACCTCTGCAGCAATGCTGGCAGCACTCATACGTCTATTTCCCAAAGATAACCTCTGGATATGACGCTGAGCATGTGCACTCAACATCTTTGGTCGACCATGACGAGGCCCGTTCTGAGTGGAACCTGTCCTGTTAAACCGCTGTATGGTCTTGGCCATCCTGCTGCAGCTCAGTTTCAGGGTCTTGGCAATCGTCTTATAGCCCTAGGCCATCTTTATGTTGAGCAACAATACTTTTTTTCAGAGATTTCTTTGCCATGAGGTGCCATGTTGAACTTCCAGTGACCAGTATGAGATTGTGAGAGCGATAACACCAAATTTAACACACCTGCTCCCCATTCACACCTGAGACCTTGTAACATTAACGAGTCACATGACCCGGGGCTAATTGGGCCCAATTCGGACATTTTCACTTAGGGATGCACTCACTTTTGTTGCCAGTGGTTTAGACATTAATGGCTGTTTGTTGATTTATTTTGAGGGGACAGCAAATTTACACTGTTATACAAGCTGTACACTCACTAGCAAAGTGTCAATTCTTCAGTGTTGTCACATAAAAAGATAGAATAAAATATATACAAAAATGTGAGGGGTGTACTCACTTTTGTGAGATACTGTATATCTATAGATAGATATAATATATTTCCGTCAATCAATGGAAAGTTGTAGTCCAGAAAATGTGCTGTTGCTGCTAAGCCCAAGGTGTGGGGTATCGATGTATATAGCAACTCTACTTCAATCCCTACTGGGATAGCATCTGGCGGAACCTTTACCTAGGAGATCCTAGCCAGTACATCTCAGGTATCTTGGACATAGGAAGGTAGCCTCACAACCTCCTCCTTTAGAAGGGCGTTGAGGTATTTTCCAACTCGTCCAAGTGGGCCTTGTATTGCTGAAAAAATTGGCCTGCCTGGGGGGATTTTGCAGAGATTTGTGTACCTTTGGGATCACATAGATTGTGGGTGTATTGCATTTTGTCACCCTTAGGTATTCATGTTCTTTCTTGGAGATAAAGTTTGCCTCATAAGCTAATGAAAGTTTATACACTGCTCAAAAAAATTAAAGGAACACTTTAAAAATACATCCGATCTCAATGGGGAAAAATTGGATGGAAATGAAAATTATCAACCTATGGAGGGCTGAATTCAAAGACTCCCCGAAAATCAAATTGAAAAAATTATGCAGCAGGCTAGTCCATTTTGCTGAAATTTCATTGCAGCAACTCAGAATGGTTCTTAGTAGTTTGTATGGCCCCCATGTGCTTGTATGCTTGCCTGAAAACGTTGGGGCATGCTCCTAATGTGATGGCGGATGGTGTCCTGGGGTATTTATTCCCCAGATCTGAGCTCCTGAAAAGAATGAGGTAGTAACCTGGCAGTGCCGGATGGACCGAGACATAATGTCCTAGAGGTGTTTTACTGGATTTAGGTCAGGTGAGCGTGAGGGCCATTCAATGGTATCAATTCGTTCATCCTCCAGGAACTGGCTGCATACTCTCCCCACATGAGGCTGGGCATTGTTGTGCACCAGGAGGAACCCAGGACCCACTGCTCCAGCATAGGGCCTGACAGTGGATCCAAGGATTTCATCCCAATACCTAATGGCAGTCAGGGTGCCATTGTCTAGCCTCTAGAGGTCTGTGTGTCCCTCCATAGATATGTCTCCCCAGACCATCACTGACCCACCACCAAACCGGTCATTCTGAATGATGTTACAGGCAGCATAAAGTTCTCCAATGCTTCTCCAGACCCTTTTATGTCTGTTACATGTGCTCAGGGTGAACCTGCTCTCATCTGTGAAAAGAAAGGGCGCCAGTGGTGGACCTTCCAATTCTGGTGTTCAATGGCAAATGCCAATTGATCTCCATGGTGCCGGGCATTGAGCAGCAGGCCCACTAGAGGACATCAGACCCTCAGGTCGCCCTCATGAAGTCTGTTTCAGATTGTTTGGTCAGAGACAATCACACCAGTAGCCTGCTGGAAGTCATTTTGTAGGGATCTTGCAGTGCTCATCCTGTTCCTCCTTGCACAAAGGAGCAGATACTGGCCCAGCTCTCCTAGAGTAACTGCATGTCTCCTTGAATCTCCTCCATGCTCTTGAGATTGTGCTGGGAGACACAGCAAACCTGCTGGCAAATTGGCAATGACACGTATTGATGGGCCATCCTGAAGGAGTTGGACTGCCTGTGCAACCTTTATAGGGTCCACGTTTTGCCTCATGCTACCAACAGTGACACTGACCCTAGCCAAATAAAAAACTAGTGAAAAACAGTCAGAAAAGATGAGTAGGGAAAAAAAGTCAGTGGTTTTCACCTGCAAAACCATTCCTGTTTTGGAAGTTGTCTCATTGTTGCCCATCTAGTGCACCTTTTGTTAATTTCATTAACACCAAAGCAGCTGAAACTGATTAACAACCCCCTCTGCTACTTAACTGACCAGATCAATATCCCAGGAGTTTATTTGACTTGATGCTATACTTGATGCTATGTACTTTTTTTGAGCAGTGTAGTTTAGTTCCTTCGTTAGAGTTGGAAAGGGGTTTGTTTCCATTTTCTAATATGTTGATCGATCATTTAGCTGCCTCTTTATCTCTTTTACTTGCAAAAGTTTTTTATTTTGTAAGACATATGTAGATTAATAACATACAATCTCAGGAAATATTGCATAAGAAAGGTATACAATGTGTCATATACAGAGCCCTCTCGGAAAGGGACTTTGTAATGATAACAATGGCAACAATGCAATACGAGATAGGCATGGTTACTAAAACAGTATTACTAAAACGTCTGAGGATCAGAACAGAATCCCAGCCCGCAAGCAAAGCACAGAAAAATATAACCGTGGACCTCCATGTAAGTTACAAATGCCCTCTGTAAACCAGGAAGGGGAACCCCCCCCCCTGAATCTTATGAACTGGGGTTGCATATAATCACCCTCTGAAGATATAGGTCCTGAGAGAGGTAGATACCCTATAAGCCACAAGAAAGGAGGAAGTATGGAATATCCGAAAGGAAGAAAAGGAAAGGAAAAGAAGGAAAGAACACAAGAAGAGAAAGGGGATAGGAGAAAGGATGGAGATGCTGGAGTGGATGCAAGAAGGGATCGGGTGGAGAAAATACAAAACACAGACAATTAGGATGAGGGAGGTGAGATGTACAGACGCCAGGGTTCCCATACTGCTTCAAATTCCGCTTGCTTGTCACGGAAGATGCTGACCATCTTCTCCTGGGTCATGATCCAAGAGATTTTGCGTTTGGTCGCCCCCATTGAGACCGAGGGGGACTTCCAAGCCCGAGCCAAGGTAAGCTTCCCCCCCAACAACATGAAATGCATGAGCTTCAAACTGGTTCTGGGCCCTTTTACACCAGAGCCAAGAAGCAGTGCTACTTCCGGGGTCCTGGGAGCCGGAAGCCCGGTAACTTTGCGGATCAGACTAAACAATTTATTCCAAAAACTACGGATACGCGGGCATTCCCACCAAATATGGAGCAAGGAACCCTGATGTCCGCACTCGCGAAAGCAAAGAGGATCAGTCCCCGGGTACATTCTGGCTAGACGGGTGGGAACAAGGTACCAACGCGTAATAATCTTAACATTAGCTTCAACTAGAGATATATTCAAGATACCTTTAAAAGCCCTCCGGAAAATGGAGTTCCAGGTGTCCGGTTCCCACGATAGCTCCAGATCCCTTTCCCAGGAAAGGGCGTAACCGGGCTTGTCAGGTGAGTCGATCAAAGCCCTGTAAATCAACGAAATACCTCCCCTCTGGACTTGAGCTTGTGCACACCAGCATTCATATGAAGTGGCCCGGGGTTCAACATCTGAACCTGCGACCATAGATGATAGGAAATGTCTAATCTGGTGCAACCTAAATTTTTCTGAGGAAGGCATATCAAGCTTACTCGTACAGTGTGCGACTGACAAGGGGCCCTGAGGTGAGAGGAAGTGTCCTATCCTGAATAGTCCCTTGTTGGTCCACCATCGAAAAGCCCTTATGTTTAGTCCCGGAACAAAGTCCGGATTGTTAAAAATATGTGTCAGGGGTTTGTGAGCCGAGATAAGTGTAGGATGTGTATATAGTCTATCGCACAGCGCTAATGAGTGAGAGAGGGAAGGTGCCAATACAGGAGGTCTCCTACTTGGAGGAGCCCAAACCAAGTAATCTATGGTGTGATTAGGGACCGATTGTCGTTCCATATCAACCCAATCCGGTCTGCCCCCCATAGCATATACCACCGAGAATTGTGCCAGTTGGGCTGCCTGGTAGTATCTCCAAAGCAGGGGGACCCCTAGGCCCCCCTGTAAGCGGCTTCTGAAGAGGACCCTCCGCGGGAGTCGGGGACCTCTGGTGCCCCAAATAAACTGAACCATCTTGGATTGAAGACTCTGCAATTTCCCTTTAGTTACCTGTATCGGGAGTGATCTAAAAAGGTACAATATCCTGGGGAGAAGGTTCATTTTAACAGAATGAACTCTTCCCAACCAGGAAATGTTCCCTCTGGTCCAAAGTTCCATATCGGTAGACAATTTAGCGAACAGAGGCGGGTAGTTGGCTTGGTACAAAGAGGAGATGGAGGCGGTCAAATTGACCCCCAGGTACGGGATAGAGGTGGTGGCCCAGGAGAACGGAAAATTTTCCCGGAGGGTCTGCAACATTGATTGCGGGAGACTGACGTTCAAGGCTATTGACTTAGAGAGATTTACCTGGAGGCCTGAGATTTTCCCAAACTCATCCAACAGTCTGAGAAGATTGGGACTAGTAATGAGCGGTCTCGAGAGGAAAAGAAGAAGGTCATCAGCGAACAATGCGCACTTGTGTTCTCTACCCCCGCACAAAATCCCTTTAATATCAGGATGGCTTCTGATTGCTATAGCCAGCGTTTCGATGGCCACCGCAAAAATGAGGGGGGACAGTGGACAGCCCTGTCTGGTCCCCCTGTGTATCGGAAACGCGTCCGAATAGTGGCCCTGCAGTTTCACGTGCGCAATAGGAGAAGAGTAGAGGGCTCTTAAGGTGTTTAGGAAAGAGGGGCCAAAACCCCACCTGCTCAAGACATCAAACACATATGGCCATTCAACCGTGTCAAAGGCCTTCTGGAGGTCCAAGGAAAAGAGGAAACCCTGTTGGGGTCTCCCTCCATCCCAGGGGGCCCCCAGAAGAGAAATGATGTCCACAGCCCTTCGGATCTGGTCAGGTCCCTGCCTCCCCGGCATGAACCCCACCTGATCTTTGTGAATATAGCGGCCTATAAAATCCGCCAACCTATTGGCCAATATTTTCGTCATAATTTTTAAATCGTTATTAATCAGTGAGATTGGTCTATAATTTTTAACGTCAGAAGTATCCTTGCCCGGCTTCGGGATAACCGAAATGTATGCGGTATTGGCCGAAGCCTCTAATTGCTGTCCCTGCCTAAGGGAATTAAAAAAACGCGCCAAATGCGGGGCAAGCACTGGACCAAACGCTTTATAATAACCCGAGGAAAACCCATCAGGCCCGGGGGCCGAACCTTTTTTCAAATGCTTAATTACCTCTAAGATTTCTAGCTCCGAGATGGGGGATTCCATGGATTTCATATGAGCCTCGGAAATACTAGGTAATGCCAGGCCATCCAGGAAGGCCGTCCTGCCCTGGATGGTCGCTCCCTCACTAGGAGTGTACAACTGAGAGTAGAATTTGTAAAAAGCGGTCATAATTTTTTGTGGGTTCTGAGTCATGGATCCATCCGAAGTCTTAATTTTGGGAAAAGCATAGGATCTGGGCCTGGGGGAAAGTTTAGCAGCTAGCCGGGGTCCTATTTTGTCGGTTTGGTAATAGAACTGTGCAGAGGACCAACGTAAACTTTTCTCTGCCCGGGTGGTAAGAGCCATGTTCAGGGCCAGACGACCCGCTTCCAAACACTGTCGCGACGCTAGAGTTGGTTTTTTCTTATGTGCCCTAGACACTTCCCGGAATTCCTTCTCCAGTTTAGCTATATCAATTTGATTTTCCCGCTTAAGTTTCGCCGCCAGCTGGATAAGCTTACCCCGCATGACAGCCTTATGAGCAGCCCACACGGTTTCTGGTGAGACCCCGCTTTGAGCGTTCAAATGAAAGTATTCAGTAATGTCTTTTTCCAGCATATTGCAGAGAGAGGGATTACTGAGCAAAGATTCGTTCAGACGCCACCTGCGCACCCCATCCCGTGATCTAGGGGACAGGAGGTCCAAGATGACCACGGAGTGATCCGAAAGAGGTGATTCCCTAATATTCGCTTTAATGGCCAGAGGGACCTCAGCCGATGACAAGAAAATGTGGTCAATCCTGGCAAATGTGCCATGAGGGGCAGAGAAATGTGTGTATTCCCTGGAGGAAGGGTTGAGTTCCCGCCATATGTCTATCAGACCCAGTGAGTTAAGTTGCTTAGCGATGGTGAGACCACGTTTGGGTGGCCCCAAGACCCTAGGGCGCCTAGGGCTGGACTTGTCCAACATCTTATCCAATGACGTGTTGGAGTCACCCCCAACTATCAAGGTACCCGTTAAATACGGTTCAAGCTTCGCCCACATTCTGGTGAAAAACCTAGCCTGTCCCTGATTGGGGGCATAGTAGGACACAAACGTGTAGGAAATCCCCTCCATTGTCCCTGACACCAGAATGTATCTCCCTTCCGGGTCTCTAACTTCTGATGTGGGGGAGAAGCCCAAGTGTTTAGAAAAGAAAATGCCAACCCCTTTTGTCTTATTAGCTGCGTTAGCCAGGAAGAACTGTGGAAATTTGGAGTGTATGAATTTAGGCAAATAAGTATCAGGGAAGTGGGTTTCCTGGAGCAGGAGCACTTCAAATTTTTGGGAGTGTGCATGTTGAAAATATTTCCGTCTCTTAACTGGGGAATTCATCCCCTGAACATTGTGCGATGCAATTTTTAGAGGAGCCAGAGATGGTTTACTAACCGCCATAAATCCAGAGAGGAGCTATAACGCCAATGAAGGACCCACCTGAAGTTCCGAGGAGTTCGGGAAGTCGGAGGAACCGGAGCACCATCACAGCAGTCCACCCACCGTCTGAAGAGGAGACAGAGTCCACTCCAGCATCTGAAGAGAAAGCAGACAGATAAGAGAGAGAAAGGCAAAGAAGAAGAGAAAGAGACGGGGAAGAGGAAGACCAACCCAGAGGCCCCTGAGGCATGTAAGCCAGGGGAGCCCCCTCCCCCCCTAGGTCCAGGCCAGGCCCGCCTAGGCCCAGACCATGAGACAAGCAAAAGTTACCTGTCCGCGAAAGTTGCAGACAGACGTCTGACGCCGCCCAGGGCATATTACACTGGACGGGGTCAGAGGGAGGCGCAAAGCTCGCGCCCCAGACCTACCCGGCCCCAACCCAAATGCTATGATAACGAACATAAACTTAAATACAACATTGTGGTGAGAACCAGGGCCAACCATCCGACCCAAACCCCCCACCCTCCAAACATGTATGTCATTCCGGATGATGAATCAAGGAGTGATGAATCCCTCTACTTCCTCTGGGAGGTGGTGGAAGGACCCGGGCAGAGGCTATACCAACCCAACGGGCGTCAGCCAACAAAACCATGCGACCCCTAGGTCGTCCACCAACCCCCCAAAGCAAAAATGTGACTCCCACCGCAAGGATGAGGTATGGGGGATATCGAGCAAGAAAAGAGCCGTACAGCAAGATTTCAATGTACGGCCAACCTGTAAAAAAAAAAAAAAAAAAAATAGCAACAGATAGCAAGAATTTAACCAACTTAACACACCCGGCCTGATCCCAGGCCTGAAATTAACCGGGAACAGAGTTCAAAAAAGAGTCCAAGGAGTCCCCTATCTGAGAAAAAAAAAAATGAAAACATTTCTCAGAGAGAGGAGGTGGAAGAAAAATTTGGAACACAAAAAAAAGGGGCTGGAAAGCAGTTCAGGTGACATGCGAGTCCTTGGATCGCTTAGATTGCTTCTTCACCCACGCCTGGGCAATGGGGCTGGCTGGAGAAGGCCTTTTGGATGGGCCAGCTGGAGCCGGGGATGTAGAACGTGAAAGTTCCAGGGAGATGATGCCCAATTGTAGAAGGAGTTTTTCGCCTTCCTGAAAGCTAGAGAAACCAAGTGTCTTACTCTTGTAGGCGAAAGAAAGACGAAATGGGAACGACCACCAGTACTTGATTGCCTTTTGGGTTAAAGCATGTAGAAGCGGTTTAAGAGAACGCCTTTTCTGGATCGTCAGGGGCGATAAGTCCGCGAATATTTGGACCGGGTGTCCTTGAATTTCCAGACGATCAGAGGACCTGGCCAGTCGCATGACTTCTTCCTTCACTTTATAAAAGTGTGGCTTTACCACAATGTCCCTGGGGAGATTATCCTTCCGGGGTGCTTGAAGGGCCCTGTGTGCCCTGTCTAACTCCAGCCTATGTGCTGGGATGTTGGGAATCAGGGAGGCAATAAATCCTTGGACAGCGTCATGGACATCCTGAACTGCTTCAGGCAATCCTCTAATGCGAAAGTTGTAACGCCGTGAGCGATTTTCAAGGTCATCAATTTTGGAAATGGCGGTTTCCAGGCGATCTGTTAGGTCCTGAATGCGGTCAGTGTTTTGGTTCGTCCTGGAGACTGTTTGGTCCATCTTGGACTCCATGATTTCAATTCTGGAACCCAGGTTTTGTAGGTCTGCTTGAATGGTGTGTGTGATTTGGCTTGCTGTCTGCGCTAAGCCATCAGACAGCATCTTAGAGAAGGCCGACATCATAGCATGAAAGTCCAAAGAGTGAGCAGGGGGAGTAAGCTCAGAGAGGTTGGATACTGAGGGGCTGCACTGTAGGCCTCGGACTGGGGTGTGGAGTAAATCCCCTAAGGTGTGCCTGATGAGCGACTCTGTGGAGGTAGGGGATGGGACCGCGATGATGCTGGTACTCACTGCGCCTTCCGGGAGTGCATGGGGGGTTGGGAGACCCCCTCCGTCGCTGTCCTCCATCCCCTCTGTCCCGGGATCTTGATCCTCCGGCGCGGGCGGCGCCATCTTGTGTAGGCCTGGAGCCTCCGCTCCGAAGCCCGGGTTGCGGGAGAGATCCCTGCGGACCGTCCCCGAGGCCATAGAACTGATCCTTGGTGTGCCCCGAGTTGGATGGTGGGGTCCTGTGTCGGCTGCGCTGCTCAATGTGGCTGTATGGGGCCGGATGGTCTGGGGCGAGACGGAGCCTCGGAGCTAAGCGGCCATCTCCGCTGCTCCGCGCATGCGCACTCTCTTTATCTCTTTTTTATACAATTCTTCTGATAATAGGACAACATTGCCCCTCCTTATAACTTTATTTGATGATCGAGGTGGGCGCTTTATTTAGTTCCCTGAGGCTCTTCTAGATCAAGGCTATCATTACTCTGGTTTTTTCAGTTCAGGTGGGCAAGGTCTTCCTGGACCAGTTTCAGGAGTACTCCAAGCCACCTGTTCTTCCTAATCGGTGGCATTTTGGTTGCCTGAATCAGCAGGTTTGCTTCTCTTCTCCAGGGGTCTTGCGTGGGGTTGTGGATGTTTCTTCCTCCTCCTAGTCATCATTCCAGAGAGCCACTTGGTCCTGGGAATTTACTTGTAGTTCTCCCGGATTTGGGTCAGTGGTAAATTTATCTTAAATATACCTTTCTCAGGAACAGGCTTACATCTTTATACACCTCAAACTCACTTATTGAGCTGGTGGGGGAGAAGGACAGTCCCTGTCTCAGGAGTCTGATATGTCTTTCATGTAACTCAAAATCAGAGAGGTTGATGATGGTGTTATGACTTATTTCTTGTCCAATTCGAGCTTCAGAAGTAACTTCTCTGTCTAAATCGATCATTTCCATGTTTATTTTCTCAGCTGGTTTTGTGTTGAATACCTGGTTGTATCCCCGTTGGTTTCTCTTCCTCTTCCTTTTCTCCGTGTGTTGTCTTTTTTTGTGATTTTTAGGAGTCCTTTTATCGCGGCCGCCCCAGCTGGTGGCGACAGATCCTCGTCTACAAAACCAACCGATCGTTTGGTGTCTTCCTCGCTGCCGGATGTGGCAAAGGGGCCTGAACACTGAAATTAATCTGCAGGTATTCCTGAGACCCTGATTCCCATGAACAGCACTGAACCCCCCCCCCCACACACCACCACCCCTTTTTACTGCACCCCCACAGAAAGGATGCTGAGCCTTGGGGGTGAGATAGATATACCCCTATATCTTTGTCTGTGCTGTACCTTCCCATCACCTACCTTCTAACTAAATAATTATTTTAACTAATATGGGCATGAAATCTACTGGAAAATCAATGTATCTCTGTCTTTATAAATATCTGCATAGATGTATATGACCACTAGACAGTGACAGACTTTTACCCGTGATGTTAAAGCGGAGTTTCGGGCACAGAAACCATTTTTCAACAAACATACCCCCGGGACAGTCAGGGCTAGTACATTCCACAATGGCTAGCCTCTGATCTGTCCCGGTTCGCACTTACCTTTTAGAAGAAATACTCACTTTTAAAACTTCTTCTACAGCGTTGCCATCTCTGTTGTGGGCAGCTGAAGCCAGCGCGATCCTCTTCTGCGTCCTCTTCCGCGTCTTCTTGTCCCAGAATGCGCCTGCATCGGCCCCTCTCGTCACTTCCGGGGCGGCGCCGCATTCCTCCACAGCTTCTGGGCATGCCCAGAAGCTGTTTAGCGGGGAATGCGGCGTCGCCCCGGAAGTGACGAGCGGGGCTGGTGCCGTCGCATTGATTCCTGGGAGCGATGACATTCAGCTCCCAGGAATCATCGCAAGACAGGAAGTGACGTCGGAGCCGCGGCACCGAGGGAGGAAGTAGAGAATAGGTGAGTATATTCAATCTCAAATTACAAGGTGAGTGAAAAAAAAAAAAAATGCCTAACTATCCAATTCCTTTTCAGGTGAGGGAGACCAAGCGGATGGGCACAAAAAAAAAAGTTTGTTTTTGTGCCCGGAACGCTTTAACTATTGTCTTTTGCCTATTAACTGTGTATAATTTTCTAATTTTTCTGATTAATAATTTTTTCAAGGAAAGACCGCTGGTTGCTCTAATCCCTTTTCACAATTTTGAACTACTTATAGGCTTTTCCTATACATTTTCTCCTACAGGTGTGTACTGACTATTTACCATGAGTTTGAATGTGATTGCTTAATTCTGAACACAGCTACATCCCCAGTTATAGAAGGGTGTGCACATTTATGCAACCACATTATTTTATTTTTTTTATTTTTAACCCCCCCCCCCATTTATGCAACCACATTACTTTATTTTTTTTATGTTTAACCCCCCCCCCCCCCAAAAAAAAAAGATTTCAGTTTGTATGTCAATTGAGTTGTACAGTTTATAGGTCACATAATAAAAGTGTAAAAAGTTCTGATATGATTTAAAGGTGTCTCTTTATTTTACATCACAGAAACTTGATATTTTACCAGGGGTGTGTAAACTTTTTTATCCACTGTTTATATGAATATATATATATATATATATATATATATATATATATATATATACTGTATACACTGTATATATATATATATATATATATATATATATATATATTTATATTTTTAATTGTTATACAAATGATGATAAAAGGTATAATCATTTACTGTGTTTCCATGTAAAGGTTATAAATCTGAACAGAGATCACTACAGCCACCATGTCCTCCATGCATTGACTGGGAAGTAAAATTGTGTCATGCAGACAATCTCTTGTTTAGGTTAGAGTGGAAAGGAATTAAATAGAAAGCACTAAACTTGCCTATCCAAATGAACAATCTAATAATCTTGCCTCATAAAATATTAAAGGGACATGTTTTCCGCGTTTCCTTGTACAATCAGCAGTTTCGTTTATCTGTGCCGGTAAGCAAATGATGACATAAGTCAACAGATCACACTTAAAACACACAAATGCATAAAGAAAATGCTAGTTCTGTTTTTTTTTTGAGGGGCCATAATGTGACCAGATTACTCTTTGACTAGTGATTACTTATAGTCTGCTCTCATAAGTCAATGGCTGGAAATATGTATGTGTATATGACATTAATGGGAATGTTGCAAAAATTGTAGCTCTAGGTATATTGCTCTGTCAACTTGTTTTCTGTGAGTGTGGAGTATGGGCACCATGTTGATTGTGATTTGGCAAAAAAATTGAGAGGTTAGAGGTTTAACCACTTCCCCCGAATCAACGTACCTGTACTTCGGCGCGGTGAAGTGGTTGCACCGGGATTATGCTTGCAGCTGCTCTCTGTTCTTTAGAGCCGTTGGTCAGCTTTTAGAAGATAACAGCCGATGCGGCTGTGGAGCCGCTCGGCCTTTTTCCCAACGAGCGGGAGGAGACGTCCCTCTCTGCCTTCTGCGGCTCTGCCAGAGTCTCCCTTCCCACCGGGAGACCCAAGCAACCAGCCGGCACGTCCGCCGGCTGGTTGGAGTCCCGAACAAAGCCGGATTTGGCTTTGATCGGGTCTCCGATGTAGTAACCCGGAAGCGGCGTTATGACGTCACTTCCGGTTTACTCAGCGGCTAACAGCGCTGAATGTAAAAAACTGCAGTATTAAAAAAATGCCAAATTTGGCATTTTGAATACTTTGAAGTGCAGCGGAGGGGTCTGGGGTCTTTTAGAATTTCCTGTTGGGGTAATTCTAGGGTACAGATGTTTTTAAGGCACCTCTTTTTACATCATTTTTGAGTGCCAATGCGTGGAAGGGAATTTTTAAACCCCATGCGCAAGAATGCTCACATACAGATAGCCACTAAAGAATGCACTTAGAAATCTATATACATATGAATTGTAATTAATAAACTATGGCAAATCAAGTGAAATGTGAAAATCAAACAAGTTCAACATATTACTTTCAGATAAACCAACAATAATACCACAATATGTGTACCTACTGAACGTACACAATAGTTTTCCACCAAAGTTAACATGTGCTTTTATAAAGGTATAGAGACAGAACATATTTATCAGGCACAGCTATTTTAAGCATAAGCATTTAAACATCTGCCATTAGGACTTGCCATTACAACATTGTTTTATGCTTGATTCCTAATGTGAGAACTTGGAACTCTATTGGTATTTTTTTGGTTTTGACCTGCAATGACCCTTGCTTCCTCTTTGTGCAACAGTTCTGAACACTGTGCAATAAATGGTCTCTTATATGATCTTCCTTCACTTTGGACTATGTGGGGGCAGAAGGAAAACACAGTAAAGGAGGTCAGCTGCTGGAGAGCCAAGATAGCATACAGCAAATTCCAGTCTATTAAATACTCCAGCCTGTTACCCTGCACTTAAACTGTGAACAATTGAGGCTGTTATGAACAGCAAATTAGTTACCACTATTGAATTAAAGTGTTAGTTCACCCAAAAATAAATATTTTAGTTATAGATAACATCTAATACGTTAAGTCACCCAATTCAAAGTCAGCATCTCCCTATCACAGTTCCTGTTTTATATTCCTTACTGATACATCAGGACGTTCCCAAAGTTCCAATGCCTTATGTTGCGCTACAGTGGGTCATGGACTGGCAATAGTGTTTGGCAGCTTACCTGCTCCTTCATGCCTGCATTAGAGGCCAGACTCTACTTCTGGCTCCTTTTTATCATCTCTCCTTCCTGTTCGGCCCCACCCCAGGCTATCACAGGAAGTCTATATTAACCAGTGCACTGCAGGTCTGCTTGGCTGTTCAACAGTGTTTGTTAGTTGTTTCCTGTCTGCCGTGTGCTTGATCTACCTTTCTGTGTACCGACTTTGGCTTGTCTCTGACTTCTCCTGTTTGCCTGTGACCCTGACCTGTGGCCTGTTCCTTGGTTACCCTCGTCTGTCTGTTATCCCGACCTCGGCTTACCCATCACTATCCCTTGTGTCCTGACTGGCTGCTTCCCCTCTCTTCCTACCGGGTGTGACCTGGGCCCAGCTGCAGCCAAGTCCATCCTCACCACTAGAGGCTCTGGTGAACACCTGCTGGGTCTTAGAATCCGCGCCCTGGGGAATCTTGGGCTCACGTTCCTGTCCATCCGCAGCAGTCAGCTACGGGGTTCACTACCTTGTGGTGCACCCCTGCCTCCAACAGGGTGCACTCGTCACCTGGCCACAGGTGACCTGACACAGTGCTGCAGAGAATGACGCTAAAGTCATAATGTCAGCTCCCTGGCATCTTTAAACTGCTGTCTACTTTTTTTAATGTCTAAAACGTTTTTATAAATAAACATGGAGCCCCAGAATTTCAGAGTGTATTATAAAAGAGAACAGCAGAAGCTCCTTACTTTCAGACTGTCTCTCTCCAAATGAAACACTATACACCCCATGTAAGGGAGGAGTCATTGATATGACTCAAATATTTGTGTAAATTTTGCCTTGAGTTCCATAAACAATAAAGGTCTTTTTTTTTTCCAACAGAGAAAGTAAGGATAAACTTACATAAAAAATAAAAAAAATCAAAGACTCTCAAAGAATACACAAGTTTTTCATATGCAATATTTTTTTTTTTACCCGATTAAAATGTTTTTTTTTGTTTTCATTTTTTTATTACATAAAATAATATATAAAGAAAATACACCCCCACCCTACTCACATCTTTTACATAACAACAGTTTTTTTACACTTATTTATATGTACTTAATTGAGATGAGAGATTCAGGTTAGGGTTGGATGTGAGTTTGAGTCCAATCAAGCTGTTCGCAGTCTCAGAAAAACAAGTACAGCAATTTGCCCGCCTTGATTCATTTTAATATTATTTCGCACTGCAAGGGCTTTTGAACTTTGGTCACCTGGCTTAGAGTGATCAGTAATGAGACTTTTGTTATTGGCTAGACCTTTCACTAGAACAGGCTGGCATGGCGCAGCAATAGGGTCAGTTTAATGGAGGCTGTTGCAGCGAAAGGATAGGGAAAGCCGTGGAACTGCACTGAGAGAGATTTAGGGTCAGTTAGGAAATTGCGCTTTAACTTTGATTTCTGAAAGCTGTTGCAGGGAACAGATAGGGAAAGCTGTGGAACTGCATTGAGAGAGATTCAGGGTCAGTTAGAAAATTGTGATTTAATTATAATTGCTGGCTTCTGTTGAAGGGGTGCGGCATTTAAGTTTGTTTGTGTAATTAGCTTAAACTTTTTTTTCTACAGCAAGGCTTTTCATTACAAAGTAGGTCGTTGTTTCAAGGAGTACACTACCAGAAGTATTGGGACGCCTGCCTTTACACGCAAATAAACTTTAATGATATCCCAGTCTTAGTTCGTAGGGTTTTTTCAATATTGAGTTGGCTCACCCTTTGCAGCTATAACAACTTCAACTCTTCTGGGAAGGCTATCCACAAGGTTTAGGAGTGTGTCTATGGGAATGTTTGACCATTCCTCCAGAAGCGCATTTGTGAGATAAGGAACTGATATGGATGAGAAGGCCTGGCTCCAAGTCTGCGCAGAGTAAAGCAACATCACTTCCATCCCAGTACCACCTCCTGTTCATACTCAGCTTCCTTTTGCTCCACTCTATTTGGGGCATGGAGGAAAGAGTGGATACATGAGTAAGGAAGGAGGGTTCCTAAACTGTAAAGAGCCTTCTGACGCCTCTTACCTTCCCCTGCTCTAGATTTCCCTTTCCGTTTCCCTGCTAAATTTAGCCACATATGTCCAGAGAAGGGAAACAAAAAAAGAGAAAGTTTATCACAATTTAAATTTAGAAATACAATTTAAATTGAAATTTTCGTGCTGCCCCTTCTAACTTACTGCCCTAGACACTAGGCACATGCGTGAAATTTTTAAACATACCTCTAATGGAGATATATTTCATTTATCCAACTTAAATAAGCCCAAGAATAATTAAAAAAAAAAAAATAGGCCCAAGAATGTCACTTTTTGTATTAACAAATCAAATCACCAAAACTTGTTGTTAATTATAAGAGGATGCTGGTTGATTGGGTCTCCTGCTGGCTACATCAAATATCTTGAGGGCTCTAACAATGAGATGTTGCAGTTGATATTTTGGAACCCTTCTTTACGGTGTCTCCTTTCTCCTCCTGTGTGTTCTGTAAGATAAAATAAGGGAAACATCTTACAGAAAGGACAAGGCACCCTTGTGAAGTCCATAACCGGTGGCCACAGTGGCATCTCGGCAGTGGTGTATTTTGGTTTTGAGCTGCCCTAGGCAAGACTAAAATTGGGTGCCCCCCTCCCCCTCCTATGAAAATTTGCCCCACCCCTTCCTATTTAATGAATGTGACTCCATCCAAACTACAAATCCTAGCAAGAACCCCTGAGATCTCATGAGGGGGGGGGGTATGAGAGGGGTGGGAGAGAGGGGGGTGGGTAAGGGAGGGTGAGGGAGGATGAGAGAGAGAGAGGGTGGTGGGAGAGAGAGAGGGTGTTGGGGGATGAGAGAGATGGCGGTGGGAGAGAGAGGGGGTGATGGGGGAGCAAGAGAGAGAGAGGGTGTTGGGATAGAGAGAGAGAGGGGGTGATGGGGGAGAGAGAGAGAGGGGGGTGGTGAGAGAGAGGAAGAGGGGGAGAGGGGGTAGCAACCAGTGGCTAATCTCAGATGGAGGCGGGGATGGCTATTTTGCTGCCCCCCTGCAAAGTGCCGTCCTAGGCCTAGGCCTTGTCGGCCTAGGCCAAAATACAGCACTGCATCTCGGATGCAAGCAAAAACATTTAATGCTTATGGTAGTGCTCAGAGGGTTAAAGTGAATATTTAGGGATGCAGTTGTAATACAGAAATGAGAGCTGTTCTATCTCTCTTTTTTTTTCCTAGGTAGGATTTTCAAGTATAACTAAGACAAGGCCTTTCTTTCATCTTGGATAGAGTAAGGGAGGGTTATAACCCCTGCCAATGCTCTTGTACCATCTGTGTCCCATCCCTGCACATCCCTGGTTTTCGGATTCCCCCCCCCCCCCCCCAATACAGTAAAACTGCAGATTTTAGAGTGGCCTTTTATTGTGGCCAGCCTAAGGCACACATGTGCAATAATCATGCTGTGTACTCAGCATCATTTTTTTTTTTTGAAAATTCTTTTTATTGGTTTTGAAAACAGAACAACATACAAAACAGAGCCTCTGGGCATACCCTGGCTCGACAACAAAACAGCAAAAAGAAAACGAAAGAATAAAAAATAAAAAAAAACACACAGCAACAAAAAGATAGAAAAAACAACCCCAGACAGGGCTGCACCCAGCTGCTACTACATGAAGGAAGTGCACAAATCACAAGGATCCCGAGGGCAGGAACAGGCCATTCACTGCGGTGAAGTCCAGGAACCTAGGAGGATGACGAGAGTCCACAGTCCACTGCACATGGGGGAAGCTATTGGCCACCTCAATCAGGGTCCCTGGGCGGGCCCAGCGGAGCCCTCTGCATCATTAGCAGTTTCACTAGAGTCCACCCAAATGTCCCATACCTTTGAGAATTTTTGTGGGCAGCCCCTGTTAGCATAGGTCGCTTTGTAGAGCGGTATAACTGAGTTAACTAGGGACTTCCATGAGGAGAGGGTGGGTGCTACAGGCCTCCGCCAGTGGAGAATCACCAATTTCCTAGCATAGAATAATAAAAGACCTAAAAGAGTGCGGGTCGCCACTGAGTGGGCCAGATCATTTACAAGTCCCAGGATGCAACATTCCAGCTTCAGGGGTACACGGATGGTGGTCACTCGAGCAATGAAGTCCAGGATCCGATTCCAATACGCCACCAAGGGCAAACAATGCCAAAGCATGTGCGTATAGGTGGGATCCTGTGCACCGCAGCGCCAGCAGGTCGCAGGAGTGTCAGGAAAGGCCCTATGCAGCCTGATCGGGGTCAGATGAAACCTATGGAGGATTTTAAACTGCACAAGGCGGTCCCTGGTGGCCACCAAGTGACGGAATGGGTAGTCCCAGACATCCTCCCAATCCTCTGCATCCAGGCCCGGAGCCTCGGCCACCCAAAAGGCCTGCAGAGCCTCCAGTCCAGAATGTACACTAGGGAGTAAAGTGCTATATATGGTGGAGAGGGGCTTCCTCAAAGTGTCGTTCCGAAGGATGGCTTCCAAATCGGCCAGCGTAAAGTCGCAGGGAGAGTCACCAAACTGTTTACGGAAGGCATGGCGAAGCTGAAGGTACCTGAAAAAGTGGGAATTGGGCAAGGAAAAGTCTGCTTTCAGTTGGTCAAATGTCGCAAGCGTTTCCCCTCTACAAATATGGGATAGATACAATATGCCCCTAGAGGCCCACAAAGTGGGATTCGGAATGGAGAAAAACTCCGGCAGCTCCGGGTTCATCCACAGTGGGGAATTCGGGGAGCGGCATCCAGGTCCCGTCCGGACATAGGGAGACTGCAGCTTCCAAGCTCTGATCACCGTCACCATCGAGACAGTGAGAGGGTACGGAGCTTTCGGTCCACGGAGCAGCAAGTTGCACAAGGCCTCATAGGAGCCCAACAGGGCCGCCTCCAGGGCCACCGCAGCATTGGAGGTATCCGAGATCAGCCAGTTGTGTGCATGTGTCAAAAGTCCCGCCACGAAGTACCGGAAAAAGTCAGGGCACGCCAATCCCCCCCGAGTCCAGGGCCGCTGCAAAACCGTAAGGCGAAGTCTAGGAGGGCGAGAACCCCAGAGAAAAGAAAGGATGCGAGAATGTGGCGAAGCACGTATAGTAGAGGGGGTAACAACTTCATCTTGACCAGGTTAATACGGCCAATCAGGGTCAGGGGGAGATTAGCCCAGGAGCGCAGTTTGGTCCCGAATTTCGACAGAAGGGAAGTCAAATTTAGGTCTCAAAAGTCCCGAATGTTAGGGGAAATCACTATACCCAGATATTTAAGCCTATCGGTCCAACACAGGGGCAGGGACGGGTCCGCGTGGGCCCGGGCCCCCACGTCTATCTGGAGAATAAGCGACTTGTCCCAGTTCACTCGCAAGCCAGACAGATTGGAGAAGGCCGCCAGCAGATCCAAGGCATGAACGGAGCGACCGGCCGGGGTCCCGGAGGAACAGGATAATGTCGTCTGCATAAAGAGCCAACTTTTCCTCCAAGGACCCCACCCAGATCCCCACGACCGCCCCGGAACCGCGAACAGCTGCCGCCAGGGGCTCAACGGCCAAGGAAAACAAAGCAGGCGAGAGCGGGCACCCCTGACAAGTGCCCCGCGCAATCAAAAAGGGACATGACAGCCTCCCCCCAACTTAATTTGAGCACAGGGGTGGGCGTATAGCATGGCAACCCATTTACGGAAGACGGGGCCAAAGCCAAACGTCTCCAGCACCATCATCATATAGGACCAGTCTACTGAGTCAAACGCCTTTTCTAGATCAAGCTCCACCATCACTCGTGTACCCTGAGCCTCCGCCGGGACCTGCAAATGTGTATACACTCTACGTATGTTGATATCAGTGGATTTGCCTGGCATAAAACCAGTCTGGTCTATATTGATCAAATAAGGAAGGACCTTCATCAACCTGGTAGCTAATAGCTTCGTAAGTATTTTTAGGTCATAATTCAGAAGGGAGATGGGCCTGTAGGCTGAGCACAGGGTGGGGTCTTTCCCGGGTTTGAGGATCAAGACTATGTGTGCAAGAGACATAGACTCCGGGAGAGCCCCTGCTTCCAGGCAGGAGGCGTATGTACTCAGCATCTTGATATGCCACACCTGTGAGGTGGATGGATTATCTCGGCAAAGGAGAAGTGCTCACTAACACAGATTTAGACAGATTTGTGAACAATATTTGAGAGAAATAGGCCTTTTGTGTACATAGAAAAAGTCTTAGATCTTTAAGTTCAGCTCATTAAAAATGGGGGCAAAAACAAAAGTGTTGCGTTTATAATTTTGTTCAGTGTAGTAATATGAACCAAAAAACAGTGGTGACTTCACAATACATGCAAAAAATGGCTGCCTTGACAACACATGGGCCTCAAATGGGCAAATATATATGATCAGGGCTGGCGCTACCTGTAAGGCGACCCAGGCAGTTGCCTAGGGCGCAATTTTTCTCTAGGGCGCCAAAAATCCTTGCACCGATATATGATACACAAGCAACAGTCTATTGTTACAATAAGCTGGCAGCAAATAGATAATTATTTCAATATGGAGACAGAAAACGGTCAATAGAAAGTTATTGGAAAGAAGATTGTGGTTTAGTATTTAGACATTGCCAAAAAAACAAATTGTCCCAAATGCATGGATAGCCTTTTTACATAGAAGGATAGAGACCTTAACTAAAACAACAAACATTGGCTAACTTTTTTTTTTTAAAGCAAAACAATGAATTGCTAGAGCTTGGAAACAATGGCACATCCGATTCTGTAAAGTGAAATTAAGGTTTGATAATTTAATGATTAATGAAAAACTTTCCAGTATCTTGTCTAATTCTGTTTGCAAATCTGATATTTTTGGATTGCTCTTGCTCATACAGAATCTATTGTTTGATATACTGTATATCTATATGGATATATACTGTACACTTGCACTTTTGGGACCTACTTGTCTGACATCTTATTTCTATTTAACATTTTAACTATTTTTTGTTTCTCTAAATTTAATAAAAATATTGAAAATGAGAAAACAGCAATTAACAAATGCACAAATATGACAATATGAGGGCAACAAATAGGCAATTGTGATTATATGGGGGCAACAAATAGGTAGTCATAACTATAATAGGGCAATAAACAGGCAATCATAACTATAAAGGGGCAACAAACTTGCATTGTGACAATATGTGAAAAGACAAACTGGTAATCATGACAATATGTAGCAACTGTTACACTATACCTGTACAAGCAATCATGGCAATGTGCAGAGAACAAATGGACAGTTGTGACCTCTCAAGAAAAAACCCTTCCATATCCTCTTCTCCATCCCTAGCTAAAAATCTCTTCCACACCAGCAAAAACCCCACTCCAGCCCAAAAAATAACCTCCATTAGCCAAAATCGCCCTTCTCCAAGCAAAAGTTTCCCATCAACCCCCCCTCTCTCCACAAAATCCTATTTCCCCAGCAAAATCTGGCCACCATACCTTTCATATAAACACTTACTGGACCTCAGACAGAATGAAGCTTGGTAGAGAGAGGAAAGTCCTTCTTAGCTTTCTCATGGCCGGGGAAAAGTTTGGAAAAATCTGAGGTCTGAAAGGGCTGCTGATGGTACTGGAGAACTGTGGATGTGGTAAAGTGTGTCCAGTTGGAGGGGGTTATGGTCCTAAAGCACCATCAACATAGCTGTACACTGGATTTGACCACCCACCCCCAAGTAAACCACTAATGAGCCCCTTTCCTTTTTTTTCAGTTTTGACAATCTTTGTGTTATTCTATAGGCAGCCGGATTTACTGTAAATGTACTTGCATCCATTTACATCCAATTATCTCCAAGTCTATCCAGCGAGAGAAAAAAAAATAAAAAATTGTCTGCATCCTGTTCCGTTTTTCCAGACCTAATTGGGGCAGATCAGAGGTAGTCTGATGTAAACAATTACAGTTCTTTCCATTGATCCAACATGGGTCTGGAAAGCTCAGGTTTAAAAATGCTGAAAAAAAAACTGAATTGGGCAGGGATGTCACAAAAATTACATTTGTCCCATTCTGCTCTAAATTAGCAGGATATCTTTTCATGGATCCCCAGCTGATTGGTCCGGACAGCGCCCATGTGAAAGGGGCCATAAGGCCACCTCTTTCCTTCAGTTAGCATGTTCCCTATCAACACATGTGCATGCAGGAGAGCCTGATTGGCTCACATTACTGACCCTCCCTCTGCTCATCTGATTTCTTCTATACAGAAAGCTCATATCAAAACAGATTAATGTACTTATGTTGCATTTAAAAATAAATATATGTTTTTTTTTTTTTTAAACATAACTTCACTAAATGGTGGAGTTTTATATCTGACTAGAGTTTGGCTTTAAGCTTCGGTGCTAGGTTGGACTTAAACAGCAAACATTCCCTGAGGCAATCTAAGAAAATGACTCAAACTTCTCTGATTTACACAAATGACGCATAGGTCACCCAAGCAGGAAGTGAGGGATAAATCATCCACTCTACACGTGAATTTCTGCTGCACTCAACCCTGTGTACAATCATTCAATGTGCTCAGAAATACGTCTAGTATATAGAACCCATTACCAGATAATGCTGTACTCCAGACAGATTTAAAAACATTACTAATGCAGTTGCAGGATAATTAAAAATCATTAAAGAAGAATTCCAAGTATGGATATTTTTACATAGTTACATTGGTTCAGCATGGATCATTATAACTATGCATTTACCATACATGTGGGATCCCTCTAGAAGCTGGAAATCTCTGTAGTAGACAACACTACTGCAGTGATCTCCATTAGCTTCTGGGTTGCCCGGCTGCCCTTCTGCGTTGTGAACACAGAAGGCCACTCCTCGGCACTAGCACCATTCAGAGATTGCTTTGCAATTTCTCAGTGTATTCAAATAGACTATATGGATGATGTGGAGAGGTGGAGCATCACGTTCTTCCCCTCATCTAATCAAAGAATGCTTTGTAAAGGACCCAGAAGCTAGTGGAGATCGCTGGAGTGGCAGTACCTACCGAAGTGATTTCCAACTTCCAGGGGAATCCCACAGGTATGGTATATGGTTTGTTACATTGGTCCAAAAATATTCATACCTGGAACTCATCTTTAAAGGTATGTAATCTCTAACAATGAACTTCTCCTTTTTCCTCCCTTTTGAAATGTAAATATACGAAAAAGGGTTTTTTGTAATACCTGCTACATAAGGGTAAAAAAATGCCTGTTGGTCATGCCAGAAATCTTGTAAGCTAATAACCAGTTTCATTGTTTCCAGCTATCTCTGAAGACTACAGAACAATCCCCCATGGTATGGTGAATAGGAGAGAGATATTCTGTAGTTCTGCCCTAGGGTGACAACGTTGTTAAGCCCTATTTAAGCAGATGCAGTCTGCTGTCTCCACTGCAGGTGGCAATGCAGAGGGAGAGGAAGTCATGAGGAACAGTGTTCCTCTATGGCAGGGGTCTTCAAACTATGGCCCTCCAGTTGTTCAGGAACTACAATTCCCATCATGCTTAGTCATGTCTGTGAATGTCAGAGTTTTACAATGCCTCATGGGATGTGTAGTTCTGCAACAGCTGGAGGGCCGTAGTTTGAGGATCCCTGCTCTATGGTTTCCTGAGTCACTGGGGCATCAATCCAATTGGATGCTGATTGCCCATTTGACTCTGGTGGCCATCTTTGGTGTGGCAGAGACGAACGCTGTCAGTTTGACTGGACCCTACTTCTTCACGTTATTGAAAACTGTGAGCATGCCTGGCTGGTTAGCTGTCCCACAGGTTTGTTGTGATTTGTTGTGGCATTAATTCAATACAAGTTTACATTGCCCTGACTGTGTGAAATATTGCCGCTGCACCATGTTGCACTCCCTGCTGGCACTCAGCTTTCTAATCCTACCAAGAATTGTGATCACAAGGCCCAACTGGCTATGCACATATGACTCTTTGACACCTAATAGTTGCTGGAATCTGGTATTTTACGCTGTATTGGCCTGTAACCAGTTGAGGGTTACAACCCCCTTATGATCTATCTTTTGTCTCTATGTACCTTCTATATTGTGTTATTTTTTTTGTGTGTAGTTATGTTTAAATTACTAATACACTTTATTCCTAATAAAGAAGCCTGAAGACAAACTAATGCAGCCACTACATTTATAGACTGGTATGCTGCAATATATTAGATTTTTGTTTTTGGATTTAGATATGTAATTGTTAAATGCAAATAGTATAACTACCTGAATCTGACATGATATGAGACTGTGAGAGGAAGGTGAAGCAGAGTGTGAGCCAATCAGGTGAGCTACTTGCACTTACCGTATACTGATAAGGAACATGCTTGTAAGCAGGTTGAAATGCTGGTAAGTGAGATAGCTGCTGTTCCAGAAGGGAGGGAAATGGTTAACCTAGTTTCCTGCACTTTTTTCTGAGCTCTGCCTCTCTCCCTGTGCTGATAATAAAAGAGGGAGAGCTCTGCCCAATAAAACAATCTGCTGCATGGGAACGAAGACACAGACAAGCACAGTATATAATCTCCAGCTGCTTATAGAGAAAAGCAAGAGGGTGCATATAATACAAAACATGTTCCTGTTACCGGGGTCCATCCATACAGCTTACAGCCATATCCGGAGCACCTATGGATAAAGAACCTGCTACAGAAAAGGAACCAATGGGATCTACAAACTGCCCGAAGACACCAGATCTGGAGCACTGTCATAATGGACTCTAACCTGTGCAGGTATACTGGGGCAGCCATCAAGCCTGAGTTAGGGATTAGGAATGTTAGAAAGAGACTGTGCACTCTATTACATACAGTATGCTGCCAATTTTCAGTAAAGTTTTTGAAACTTTGTCCTTGCCTGGTCTAATGTTACTCAGGGGGTGTAATACAAGTAACCAGCACACATAGTCTACAGCTCGGGTCAGCAAAGCACATCGGGGTATGAAGACAGCAGTACAAGAGTTAATACAATGTGAAGACACAAGTGGTTAAAAAGGGTAACAAAGGTTTCACTTGCAGCCTGTCGTAAGTGGGTACAAGTGACAGGTGGTATAGCCTTTTGTGGGAGGAGTTGCTGTCGGCACTTTCTCAGTGAGCGGTCCTGTCTCCCATAGCAATGGGAGCAGATTAGCACTGCAGAGGCCCTCAGCCTGTGCACGGGTACAGAAGAGAAAGAGTTAGGTGAGTGTGCGAATGGCCCCATACTGTGAGTGAGGTAGTGGAGATATGCTGGACCATGGGCGTGCGCAGGGGGTGTTCCGAGTGTGCCTAGGCACACAATAATCCAGGGGCAGCTCCAGGGGGGTGCTTGGGTTCACCCCCATCCCTGTGACCATCTCTGTCACTAAGTCAGCAAGGTCTGCCTTTGACTTTCCACCATGGCTGCAGTGTTCCTCTAGTTCCCGGCACATAGCACGGCTTTCACCCGGAGGGGACTCTCAGTTGGGCAGTATCTCTCTGAGCTGAGATGGTGGGTGGGGCAGGGTTGTGGCAAAACTCTCCCTCATGCCCACTCACATGTTGCCACTCTGGCTGATAGAGAATCCTCCACCTCCTGCCATGTGATAAGTGGCTGATGGGGAGAGGTTTACCTTTTTCCTGCAGGAATTCCCTCCATGCGCCATAAATGCTACTTCAACCCTTCCACTGCACATGAAGAATGGGAGATCTGTTCCCAGTCTTCCCATTACATACTGCTCACTGACTGGCTGCCCTCACTGCACACTGCTCACTGACTGGCCTCACCACATTTTTGAAAAGATAAAAAATGAACGTGTTTGTTTACACTGTGTGCACAATTATTAATATATATTTTTGAGGAATACTTTCATTATTGAACAACTACAGTGCTCTCAGTCAATCCAAAATGTTAATAAAGCTCAAATCTGAATATTTAAGAATGTTTTTGGCTTTCTTAGGAGAATATCTATGTGTGCACAATTATTGGGCAACAATTAGTGTGTAGAATTATTATGCAACTAAATGAAAGATGAACATTTTCCCACCTCATGTTTATTTTCATCTCTTTAAGTGAGAATAGACAAACAACTCAAAATGTAAAAATAAACATATCTGACATTTCAAAAAGAAAAATCAGTGACCAATATAGCCCCCCTTCTTTTCAATAACAGTCATAAGCCTTCCATTCATGGAGTCTGTCAGTTTCCTGATCTGTTGACCTTTTTGTGCAGCAGCAACCACAGCCTCCCAGACACTGTTCAGAGAGGTGTACTGTTTTCCTTCACTGGAAATCTCCCATTTAAGAAGGGCCCACAAGTTCTCAATAGGGTTTAGGTCAGGTGAAAAGGGGCCATGTCATTATTCTTTCATCCTTAAGGCCTTTACTGGCTAGCCATGCAGTGGAGTACTTTGATGCATGGGATGGAGCATTGTCCTGCATAAATATCATGGTCTTCTTGACAGATGAAGACTTTTTCCTGTACTCCTGCTTGAAGAAAGTGTCTCTAAAAACTGGCAGTAGGTTTGGGAGTTGATTTCGAGTTCATCTTCAACCTAAAAAAGGTCCATCTACTGTAGATCATCTTTAATAATACCAGCCCATACCAGTACCCAACCTCCACCTTGCTGGCCCCTGAATTGAAGTGTAGCTCTGTGCCCGTTACTGATTCAGCCACAGGCCCATCCTTCTGGTCTGTCAAGAGTCACTCTCATCTCATTAGTCCATAAAACCCTTAAAAAATCTGTCTTCAGATATTTCTTGGCCCGGTCTTGACGTTTTAACTTATGTGTCTTGTTCAGTGGTGGTGGGCTTTCAGAAAGCCTTCCCTACCTTGGCCATGTCTCTGGGCACTGAACACCCTAGACTTCTGGGCACTCCAGGTAGGTTGCAGTTCTGGAATATGATGACACTGGAGGATAATAATTCCTGGTAGCTTCATGTTGATTCTTCTCAACTTTTTGGCAGTTCATTTGCGGCCTTTTTTCTCAACTCATTTCTTGTGACCCTGTTGACTATTTGCAACAAAACGTTTGATATAGGCTGTTGATATCCTTGGGCCACACCCTCCCTAATTATACAAATACATATCACCTCATATGCTTAAATCCAATAAGCATTCAAATTTATACAGCTTGGAGTTGGATAATATGCATAAAAATTATGATTTAGTCAAAATACTGACTTGCCTAATAATTGTGCACACATGTGTATATATATATATATATATATATATATATATATATATATATACACACACACACACACACACACACATACACACACACACACACACATATATATATATATACACACACACACATATATACACACACGGGCATGCACATGTGTTTGAGCTTAGGGGTGCACACCCTAATGCAATAGGCTGCACACACATATGCGTTGGACAGGTGAAGAGGCCATTGGCTCTCCGTGTCCCCTGAATGCAACAGTGACCGTGGTGGTGTATTTTAGCATCGAGAGAGTTAATAGGAGTTCTGTGTAAAGGCAGTAACCCTGTTCAAAGTGCCTAGCGTAGCCCAGAAGACCCACCCTGGGGTAGGCCTTCATGTGACTCACACTTGGCACCCGATGAGGAGGGGAACATGGAGGGAGTATCATCCGCCTACCCTACATGCTGACAGGGGAAGAGCACAGTGAGAAGAGGGCTGAGCTCACCAGTCTTCTGCTGCTTCTTGACTGTCCAATCCCAGGCTGAGAAAGGGAAGGAGACCAGTTTGTATTGCTTACCTGCAGTAGACAAAAGTCAGGTTGCCAACCTGCCTCTGATGTCTGTCAGGGATGTGTAAATCTCTGAACTGGTTGGACAAATAATAATTTGTTGGCAGATAATGCAGCTCAATCAGCTTTGAGAAGTAGAACACGAGACCTGGCCTATCCTAAACCTGTGTATCCATCTTTTTTTATTGCTCATAGTCCAGTTAGCAATGTTGGTTTTTGTTTTGGTTGGACCTGTTACTACATTAGCTATCATTGCAGGGTATTTTTTTTTTCTTTTCCCTTCCATCATCTCTTTCATTAGCGTTTTTTATCGACCTGATTTGATTAACATTTATTTTCTAACAAGCTAACGCGGTAGGCCTGAGCGAGAGCTGAGGAGTTATTAAAGCTTATTGATTTTTGAAGTCTCAATACAAAATTGAACAATGCTGCTTTAGGGATGAAATCATCTAGTTAAACTGTGAGTAAGTCTGTTCCAAGGTCCCCTTAGCAGATACATCATCTGTAATGGGGGTTTGGCAGCAAACTAAAGATAAAAAAGTAATCCCCGGCTTGACTTTCCCGGGAATGCCTGTCACAAGATCTTATTTGTTGGCCTTATGCCAGCTACCCCCAATAATGTGGAAAAAAGGTCTTGCTCTGTATGAGCTGTAACAACTTAAATCCTGGCTTCATCTTTTTGAGGTTCTGTTTTCAATGTACTTGCTGTAAATTTAGCATTTTTTTTTCCTATAGTGATATAGGGCCAGTCCACCCCAAAGTGATATTTAGGTGCAGGTAGAGACTGGTGCTCTGAGTCAGCCCCTGGAGTCTTTGCTTTGGATGCTCCAACTTTGAGGTCTGCCATAGCTCCCCTCTATTTTTTTGCATACACATGGATGTTTTAGGTGTTCACACTCTTGTATGTTCCACCATCTCCTGCTGCATTGTTGTAAAAAAAATTGACCCCATCGGTCAGCAGCACTCTTTCAATAGTTATCTATTTATACCCTCTGTTGATACAAGTTAGAAAATGAAGGCAATCACCAGATGATGTTGCCCTGTTATTATAAACACTGTTATTATTATTATGTTGCATATTATATCTATTATATGTATGTAGGCAAGTACTGCTGCCAAGCCAAGGAGGGAAAGACTAAACTTGTTCTCCAGCTTTGTGCTGGGCTCTGCCTCCTCCCTGTGCTCCTAGATTCAGGAAGGAGGCTCTGCCAGAGTGAGTTCCAGCCACATGGGAAAAAAGGAAAGGCAACCCCCAGGGAAGAGGGGAGGGGGGAGAGGAGCCTGTTTGGGAAACTGCTAAGGGGCTGCTGAACAATTTAATTCCACAATACCAAGCCTGCTGCATGGGAAGAAAAGACATAGACAGCTAGAAAGATGTGACCTCCAGCTGCTGCTTCTGCTAGGGCTCTCTGCCTCTCTGGGAATCCCTGTTTCATAAAGACACCTGTGTCCTAGAGCCTCTCACATGTCGGGTGATTGCCAGGACTTCCCTGAAGATACCAACTGCAGACTCTGCTAACTAGTATGGACTCTTTTCTGTGCAGGTATGCGGGGGAAGACACTAGCCTGTAATTAGAGATTAGAGATGTTAGAAAAAGAATGCATTTTATGCTGAACTGTTATCTTGTGATTCTTATCATACTGCTTTATTCTAGTAAAACTTTTGAAACTTTGCATTTGGCTGGTCTGAAGTTAGTAAAGGGCCTAACGTAAGTCTACAGTTCCCTCAGTTCCCAGGTCCACAGTTTTCTCACAAGCACATTGAGATATGAAGACATCAGTATAAAGAGGTAATACTGTGTAAAGATACCATGGTTACCAAGGGTAACAAAGGTTTGGCAAGCTGCCTGTTGTAGGCGTAGGCATGATCATGTAGCAGGTAAGATTGGCTCTTGCAGAGAGGGAGATGTTGTCGGCACTCCTGCATAGCAATGGGAGCAGATCTGCACCGCTGGAGCCCTCAGCCTGTGTACAGATACGGAAGAGTAAGAGTTAATGCGGAGTTCCTCCCAAAAGTGGAAGCTCCGCTTATCTGCTTCCTCCCCCCCTCCGATGCTACATTTGGCACAATTCGGGGGGGGGGGGGGGGGAGGCAGATACCTGTCAAAAGCAGGTACCTGCTCCCACTTCCTTGAAAGGGCACCGCGGGGGGAAGGACCTCCTCCTTCCCCCCGCTGCCTTCTGGGAGTCACACACAAGTTCTAGAAGACAGCGGGGCCATTCAGAAAGCGCAGCGTGACTTGCGCATGTGAAGTAGGAAACAGGCTGTGAAGCTTCACTTCCTGTTTCCCTTAGTAAGGATGCCAGCGCCTGCACCTGGAGCTGTTGGACGGGTCAGCTTCGGTTGCCAACACTGCGGGCTCCCTGGACAGGTAAGTGTCCTTATATTAAAAGTTAGCAGCTACAGTATTTGTATCTGCAGACTTCTATTTTTTTTTCTTCCAGGCTGAAACTCCACTTTAACCACTTGCTAACTGCCGCACGACTATTTACTGTGGCAGTCTGGCTCTCCTGGGCAAACCGCCGTAGGGCTACGTCGCTCGCCCAGGAGCCTCTAGGGGGCGAGCTCGCGCCGCCAGAGGCGCGCTCCCGCCCCCGCTCATTCCCTCACATTCCCGCGCGAGTGACCGGCGGCTCCGATGTCCGCCGGTCACTTGCGATCTCCCACTGGAGACGGAGAAAGGCAGGCGGCTAATATAAACAAAGCCGCCTGTCATTCTCCCTGATGTAACTTCAGAGACTACACGATCCTGCTATGTAGGATCGTATGTCTCTGTTGTTACATCACAAGCCACGCCCCTTTATAGTTAGAATCACGCCCCTAGGGACACACTTAACCCCTTGATCACTAATAAAGTTAACCCCTTCCCTGCCAGTGTAATTTTTACAGTAACAGTGCATATGTATAGCACTGATTACTGTAGTAATGTCACTGGTACCCCCAAAAGTGTCAAAAATGTTAGTCAGGGGTCCAATCTGTCCGCCGCAATGTCGCAGTCCCGCAAAAAAAATCGCAGATCGCCACTAGTTTAAAAAAAAACAATAAAAATGACATAAATCTTTCCCTTAGTTAGTAAACGCAATAAATTTTGCGCAAACCAATCAAAATATGCTTATTGCGATTTTTTTACCAAAAATATGTAGCAGAAAACAAATTGGCCTAAAATGTTAAAAAATGTTGATTTTTACATTTTTTGGGGGGAATTTCATATAAAACAATGTGAAAAATATTGTTATTTTTTCAAAATTTAAGCTCTTATTTTGTTTATAGTGCAAAAAATAAAAATCGCACAGGTGATCAAATACCACCAAAAGAAAGCTCTGTTTGTGGGAAAAAAAGGATGTCAATTTCATTTGGGTACAGTGTGTACAGCGTCGCACAACCACGCAATTGTACGTTAAAGTCACGCAGTGCCGAATCGCAAAATAGGCCCTGGTCTTTGAGCAGGAAAATCCTCCGGGGCTTAAGTGGTTAATAAGTGCATGCTTGGAGACCAGTTCACTTTTTCAAGTGTATATGATGCTCGGCAAAAGTAAATGTACCACCTGTGCCAGGCAAGTGACCCTGTTTTAGATGCCTAGCATTGCCCACTCCTACATGTATATTATTGTTATACATTATTGTGTAGGCCAAACATGCTCTCACAAGCTCCTTGACTGTATATCCCATACCATTTTATCTGAGACCTGCTTGCCCATCCTATCAAAGTGCACTTCTCATTATATCTTTCAGCTGGGTAATATAAAAAGGGAGTAAATAGAAGAAATAAACACCAATAGTGCAGTTAATTTATTAAAACCTCTAACACAAACAAAACCTTTCAATAGCATACAGTATAGTGATCATCTGCATCAATACATTTTCTGCCCTATGCCTTTCTCCCCTTTTGGGCTCACTTCATCTGGCACTGAGCCCAGGTAACCAATATAAGAGCATTTTGTAAAAAACTGCAATTCCTCTTTTTGTTAGGACTTTTGTACGACAACCAAAAAAACCACATTGATTACATAAAAATATAAATTTTTTTTAGTTGACAATTTAAAAGAAAGAAAAAGAAAACCTCCATGAGGCTTCAATATGTTAAAAACAATAGATCATACAACATTATGGCCCTACATTATTTTTCAAAGGTGATGATACCTAGGCCAGTACCATATAATTCAAAGATGGCACTGGGTACCAATATAAGAGCATTTCTTATGGCTCTATGCCACACATTATTTTGGCTTAGGGCTTTTTGGTCAGTTTTGACCCCATCACCCTAACTTGAACAATTGCCCTGTCTCAGTGAGCTGTATTGTCACTACAGGACTAGTTCACACACTTATCAACAATGCTGTTTCTTGCAAATAACCGTGAGTATGTGACAATTTCACACAAACTGTTAGTGTTAAAGGGAATGCTCACCTTCCTCTTCCAGCGATTTATAATGTAGGAGGCACAAGGATGGTTGTAAACTGATGTAAAAAGAGAGCAAAGTGAGAAAAGTATCACACACGCTCAACTACACAGGCAAAAACAACAAACAGTGACCTATACAGATTAGTGACTGAGTGGCTGAAAGGAACAAATGCCCACCACAGACACTAAATTTATACACTGTGTGCACAATTATTAGGCAAGTGAGTATTTTGACCAAATCCTAATTTTTATGCATATTGTCCAACTCCTATCTGTGTAAACCGCTTAACCACTTAAGCCTCGGAAGATTTTACCCCCTTCCTGACCAGGGCCTATTTTGCGATTCGGCACTGTGTGAATTTAACGGACAATTGCGCGGTCGTGCGACGCTGTACCTAAACGAATTTGATGTCCTTTTTTTCCCACAAACAGAGCTTTCTTTTGGTGGTATTTGATCACCTGTGCGATTTTTACTTTTTGCGCTATAAACAAAAAAAGAGCGTCAATTTTGCAAAAATAACAATATTTTTCACATTTTTTTATATGAAATTCCCCCCCCAAAAAATGTAAAAATCTAATTTTTTTTAACATTTTAGGCCAATTTGTTTTATGCTACATATGTTTGGTAAAAAAAAATCACAAAAAGCGTATTTTGATTGGTTTGCGCAAAATTTATTGCGTTTACTAACTAAGGGAAAGATTTCTGTAATTTTTGGTGTTTTTTTTTTAACGCGTAATGATGGCTATCTGCAATTTTATTGCGGTACTGCGACATTGCGGCGGACAGATCAGACCCTTGACTGACATTTTTGACACTTTTGGGGTTACCAGTGACATTAACACAGTAATCAGTGCTATACATATGCACTGTTACTGCAAAATGACACTGGCAGGGAAGGGGTTAACTTTATTGGGGAAGGAGGGGTTAAGTGTGTCCCTAGGGTCGTGCTTCTAACTGTGATTGGACATGGCTACTGGTGTAGGAACAGTGATCAACGGTCCTACATAGTAGAACCGTATGATCACTATTCATACACAGGGGAGAATGACAGGCGACTTGTTTACATTAGCCGCCTGCCTTTCTCCCTTCACGGCGGACGATCGCGAGTGACCGGCGGACATCGGGTCTGCCAGTCACACGCACGGACTTCCCAGGGAACGAGCCAGGGCGGTGCGCGCTCGCCCGCTATTGACTCACAAGCAAGTGACAGGCTAGTGACATACCCATACGTCACTTTGCCTGGCCGGGGCTGACCGCCGCAGTATATGTACTTGCGGCGGTCGGCAACCGGTTAAAGAGGTTGTAAACCCAAACGCACCAGCGGCCGTTCCTTCAGAGCGCATGCGCCAGTGATGTCACTGGCTGCGTGTAAGGTAAATATCTCCTAAATGGTACATTTAGGAGATATTTACAGTACCTATAGGTAAGCCTTATCATAGGCTTACCTATAGGTAAAAGTTGCAGAGGAGGGTTTACTTCCTCTTTAAGGACCAGAAGGTTTTACCACCTTAATGACCAGGCCATTTTTTTGCGATACGGCACTGCGTAACTTTAACTGACAATTGCGTGGTTGCGAGCTTTCTTTTGGTGGTATTTGATCACCCCTGCGTTTTTTATTTTTTGCGCTATAAACAAAAAAAGAGTGACAATTCTGAAAAAAAACAAACAATATTTTTTACTTTCTGCCAAAAAATTAAAAAAAATCTAATTTTTTTTCATCAATTTAGGCCAATATGTAATCTTCCACATATTTTTGGTAAAAAAAAATCCCAATAAGTGTATATTAATTGGTTTGCGCAAAAGTTATTGCGTCTGCAAACAAGGGGTAGATTTTTTACTAGTAATGGCTGCGATCAGCGAATTTTAGTGAGACTGCGACATTGCAGGGGACAGATCAGACACCTAACTGACACTTTTGACACTTCTGAGGGAACCAGTGACATCATTACTACAGTAATCAATGCTAAAAATATGCACTGTTACTGTAATAATGACACTGGCAGGGAAGGGGCTAACACCAGGGACAATCAAAGCATTAAGTGTGCTCCTAGGGAGTGCTTTCTAAATGTGTGGGGATGTACTCAATAGATGAACACAGTGACCTGTGTTCATAAATAGGAGGAACACAGCAATAATAATTTTGCACACAGTGTAGTACTGATTTAACCAGAAGTAACCTTTGAAATCTCACAAAATCTCACAAATGACCTGTCCCTCTTTCTCATTTTTCACCCTTCTATATCGTCCACTCTACTCTATTCTGTAATGGCTGCTGGAGAAAACACCAGCTTTCTACTGCCAATCACTGGAGAACACTAAAGCTCACCATACACATTCATATCTGACTAAACAACCTTTGCACAATAAACTTAAGATTTGCCAAAACTGAATAACATGAGGGCTTGCATTGTACATAGAACTAAAACAAGGAACTAACCTTACCTGAGTGTGATTTTAAGGTACCATAACTTTTAAAAAATGCAAATAGTATTAAATAATTGTAATTTTAGTGGATACATAAGTTAAAAACTAATAAAAGATACAATACAATACATGCATGAATTTTTCAGCATTGAAACCTCCACCATGGGCTAAAAAAAGTATATCAAGACTAAAGATGTAACATTTCTGAAAATTTTGAAGCGATAGGAAAACATTTTTTTTCCCTCTTTTATTTTTTCGTAAAAAATTTACATTTTGGAAACATTTTAAAAAATTCAGTGTGGAGGAGTTTTACAAATTGAAAGGCATTTTGTTACACTGGGGAGGTGAAATGCAATGTATAAAAAAGTATTATGCTTGAAATAAAAGTACAGCTTTTTCAGTAAAAAAAATGAAACGTGCTTATTTTTTTTTTGTTATATTACATTTTTTTTTAACAACATTTTATTGAAGATTGACAAACCATAGTACAAGAAACATTCGAGCAGGGTCATATAACAAGTGAAACGTATAAACATATGTGGGTCGATGGAGCCCCAAGAGTGTACAGCAAAAACACTGGTGTCAAACACTTCTAGGCAGATGACTAAAACCTGTAAATCATTTGTTTTTGAAAGCGGGGGGGGGGGGAGAAGGGGGAGGGTGGTGCGGGGGAGGAGGGGGGAAAAAAGGGGGGGAAAGGGGGGAAGGGGGGGTATGGGTGGGGGGGGAAGGAGGGGTATGAGGAGGAGGGGGGAGGATTAGACATGGTATCGTCTTACAGAGACTACCTGGTGAATCAGAATTTTGTTCGATTCAATATTATCAACCCATGAAGTCTCAATAAGAACCAAGACTATGCAGATTGTAAGTAGCAGGCCCCAAGGACCCAACACTCTTAAGGATTGTGGAACGTCATGGGGGCATATACTTTGCAAGATTGTGGACAAAGTGCCCGCGTCACGCAGGTAGGCAGTCCATTTCCGAAGGAACTTTGTTGGAGAGGTGGCCCTAAGTTGATGAAAGTCGACTAAATCTCTCCTAAGGAGTACTTGTAATTCCCCTTTGACTTCCTTCAGAGTTGGGGGATCAGTGTCCATCCAGTGTTTGAGGATCACCCGTTTGGCTATCATCAGAACACTTAGGAGCCAGGGTGTATAATGTCTCAACAGTGGTTTATGGTGGTGAGGCAAGGCGGATATGGCAGCAAGCATGTCTCCAAAGAGAAGGAGATAAACATCTTTAGGGAGTGTAAGATCCACAGTGCGAGAAATGTAGCATAGGACTTTGTCCCAAAAGGCAGATACCAATGCACAAGACCATAGCTTATGGAGCAGGGAAGGCAATTGCAGTCCACAGTTAGAGTGAGCCGGATCAGAGGACCATCTGAGGCAAGGAATGTAGGCACCATGGAGGAGTTTAAGTTGTTGCTCCCTCCAAAACTCGTTGTGCACGAATAGGCAGGTATCATTGTATCCTTTTAATATCCTGGTGTTGGCTGTGGGAGAAGAGAATACGGAGTTCCATATAGTAGCTACCTGCAAAGCTATGGGGGCATAGAGTTCCTGGCAGAGGGAAGGGTAGATGTGCAATATTCTATGAGCCCCTCTTGCCACCCATGAGTCCAGAACAGAGACCTTAAAACGAGCAGAGCTCGGCACGTCCATGGAACGTATAAAACTGACACATTGTTGTAGGTGTAAGTATTGCCCCGAGGTATCCCAAACTTGGTACCTAAATCTGCGGCAGTTAACGGCTGACCCGTATCACAGTTGTATAGATGGGAAAACATTGTGACACCCCTTGCCGCCCACTGATGAAATGTCTGCCCCTGCTGTCCCTGGAGGAAAAGAGGATGATGTTGTATGGGTAGGAATCTGGAGATCCTGTGAGGGACTCCCAACTTTCTCCGAACCTCCCTCCAGGCGACCACTGTGTCTCTGAACAGGAGGTTGTGACGGATGTCTGGGGGGATATCTCCATTCCTACAGTGCAGCAGGGCCACCAGGTCATAGGGTCGAACCTTTCGGGATTCTAGATCATAGTTGGTGTAACTAGAGCGTCTAGAGATCCAATCTAGTGCACCACGAAGAAGACATGTTATGTTATATATTACATTTTTTATTAAAGATAAAAGGTATCAATACAAAAACTATGAATAGTTGTTTACAATGATACAGTATATTAATTTCAACACCGTGTCTTGATGTTCTCAGACCAGCCCACCCTTATGGGACCAAACTGTGGGCATAGACTGGGCATCTTGGTGAATATAGAGTTGCAAATACATGGAGCGAGAAGGAAAAAAAAAAAAAGAGAAAGAAATAAGAGTATAATACGAGTAAATAACTACACAGAAAATGTCAAACCTAAGATCAACATTACAGATTACACTCCTTTAAGTATTGGGAAGCTTTATGGTGAGATAGCCAAATTTTCCATCTATTTTATAGGTAGTGGTGGAATAGTTCTTATATGCTAATAGCAATTCCTATTGTGCTTGAGTATTTAGTCTGGAAATTACCGTTGATAAATTAGGTGAATCATTGGATTTCCACAGATTGGTAATAGTGAGCCTTGCTGCTATTAATATATGGACTACAATTGTTCTATAAATTATAGGATAGATATCAAGATCAATTCCTAGTAAAGCTGTGGTAGGCGTGAGCTTGGATAGATTCCTTGTTAGATTTGCTAAAAAGAAGGAAATCGAGTTCCAAAAATCTTGTAAGCATTTACAGCTTCAAAGAATATGTAAGAGATTTCCACTCTGTTCATTGCATCTCCAACATATGGGGGAAGAGGAAGGATATATTATCGATAATTTGTAAGGAGTCAGGTACCATCTATTTATTATTTTTTGAGAATTGTCCCAGTGTTCGATACACAAAGAGGATTTACTGATTATCTATTTCTTCCATCTCTCCCTAGAGATTTCTTGAGCTAGATCTTTTTCCTATTTAATCATATGGGAATTTTTGGTATCGTATGACTGGGATACTAACAGATGGTAGAAGAAAGAAATACCTTTCCTTTTTTTGTTCATTATTCTTAGTAAAAAAAGTGCCAGATTGATGAGGAGATTTCTACGTGGTTATTGGGATCAAAATCTTTTAATCGGGTGTATTTGGTAATCTTACTTACTGTTGTTTTATATTGTGAGGGTAGCTTTTGAAATGAATGATGGCCCTGTTTGATCCATTTGCCCACTGATAGGCGGATTTTACAATGTTGTAGGCGGAATTAGGCGGATGTTGTTGTCCTGGTCACGCCTCCAGTTGAAGTCGGACATGACGAAACCGGTCGGGGCGTGACCAGACAACACATCCGACATCACGTGATGGTGGGGGACCTACCCGGAAGGTACAGGGCTGGCGTGGAGTGAGCCCGGGGACTGGACGAGCTAGGTTTCCTTCTACCAAACATTATATGCCTATTGATGAGCTTGTACATGTGAGTGCAACATTTTACTTTTAAATAAAGCAATTGTGGTTACGGTATTTCACTATGTGGGGCCATTCTTTCTCTTCATGATATCGGTATATCGAGGGAGTGTGTGCAAGGATTTGTTTTGAAGCAGTGTTGAACAGGCTCTGGTTCCATATCCGTCTAACATTTCTGCGCAGTTTGCTCTTGTGTGAGAACACCTGAGCATTGAGTTCTGGTGAGTTACCAATCCTACTATTTCTTGGTGTGACACCTGGTGGTGGACAGTGATCCAGTAATTCATCTCACTTACCCTTGGATTTCATGGACTGAAGGGACACTATTTCTTTCCTGATTACAATTTTTTCTGAAATATTTTTTCTGAAATATTTGTCTAGCAGTATCTTTGATAGCTTGCTTACATCATCTTGAGTCATATAAAAGTGATCTCGTGCGTTACTCTTTTTCCATTTACTTATTTGCAAATATTTTCCATTATTTGTTCAAGTAGCAGCAGTATTTGTTCATCATAACAGTCAAGATATTGACTCCTCCTCAAGCGCAAAGATATATTCTTCTTGACAGTGGGTGTCTAAGTTTATATATATTTTATTGGATTTTACAATAGTTTATTACTCCTGTTGGACTTGAAACTTTAGTAATATTAGTCAAATGTTTAGTTTTTTCGATTGGATGTGTTTCCACACTGTTATTGTAGATCTGATACTTAAGAGATTGGGTATATTAATTTAATGAAGAGTAATGCTAGCAATTATTAAGGTATAAATATCGTAACCTTTGTTAGCCTCTCTTTCAATGCTTAACCATAGTTTGTATTCTGGGGAGGAGAACCAGAATTTAATTTGGTCTAGTAGGGTAGCATAATAGTAGTTTTTGATATCTGGTAAACCCATACCCCCTAGTGATTTATTGGTGGTTAATATTGAGAATGCTACCCTAGGTTTTTTACCATTCCAAATGAATTTTGAAAGTTTTGTATTCAGTCGCATAAAAAAAAAACTAGCAGGAATTGGAGTAGGTAAAGATTGAAAAAAGTACATCATTTTTGGTAATGTTTGCATTTTAAACGCCGCTATTTTACCGACCCAAGATAGTTGGGTTTTTTGTATGTTTTGTAAATGCTTGTTGACTTGGTCTAAAAGAGCGGAGAAATTAGTCTCATAAATCTTAGTTGGCGGAAAGGTGAGTTGGACCCCTAATTAAGTTATCAATGGTCCATCCCAGTTATATGCATACTTCATGTGTAATTTACAGAAGAGATCTGAAGGGAGGTTCATAGGGAGAAAAAAACATTTATTTGAGTTAATTTGTAGTTTGATACTTCTCCAAATTTATCTAATAGTTCTTGGACAGCTTGTAAGGAAGAATTAGGATTGGTTAATGTGATAATTATATAATCGGCAAATAATCCCAATTTGTGTTCATATTGACCTATTGTTATACCTGTGATATCTGGGGATGTTCGTATGTATTCTGCTAGTGGTTCTATCGCTAAAGAAAAGATTATCGGGGAAAGTGGGCAACCTTGTCTGCGATCTCAGTAGACTCTTTACCATGTGCCCAGCTGTGTCCAATCACGGCTGGTCACATAGTAAATAGGAAGTGCTGTTAATCGGCTTTCCTCCATTCATGCCTGACAGGCGTGAGTAGAGGAGAGCCGATCTGCGGCTCTCCTGACAGGGCGGCTGTCTGCACTGGTAATTAGAGCATTGACCCTTGGGGGGGGGGGTGCCACTAGAGCCACCAGGGATGCCCACCATGGCAGAGATGGGAATCAGGGCTCAGAGAGCCCGCCAGTGCCCTCCCCATCAGTGCTGCCCACCAGTGCCCTCCCCATCAGTGCTGCCCACCAGTGCCCATCATTGCCATCTATCAGTGCCGCCCACCAGTGCCCATTATTGCCCACCAGTGCCGCCTATCAGTGCCCATCAGTGCCGCCCATCAGTGCCGCCTATCAGTGCCCATCAGGGCCACCTATCAGTGCCTATAAGTGCCCATCAGTGCTGCCTATCAGTGCCCATCAATGCCACCTATCAGTGCCATCAGTGCCGTCTATCAGTGCCCACCAATGCTGCATATCAGTGCTACCTATCAGTGCCCCATATCAGTGCCCATCAGTGCTGCATATCAGTGCCGCATATTAGTGCCAGCCCATCAGTGCCACCCCATCAGTGCCTCCTCATCAGTGCCTGTCAGTGTGGCCTCATCAGTGCTCATCAGTGCAGAAAAAAACGTATCTATTTACAAAGTTTTATAACATAAACAAAAAAACTTTTTTTTTTCAAACTTTTCGGTCTTTTTTTATTTGTTTAGCAAAAAAGAAAAAAAGTGCGGTGCTCAAATACCACCAAAAGAAAGCTCTATTTGTGGGAAAAAATCACATACATTTGGATTAGGTACAGTGTTGCATGACCGCGCAATTGTCATTCAAAATGCAACAGCGCTAAAAGCTATAAATTGGCCTGGGCGGGAAGGGGGAAAAGTGTCCGTATTGAAGTGGTTAATTTCACTTTTTTTAAAAATTCTTCTATATTAATAGGGGAGGGTTGTGGACTTGTTACATTTTTAGATTGTATAATGATTCATAATATTCCGAGAAGGTATCAGCAATTTCTTGGGGATTAATTACTACCTTCCCAGTAGCGTGATGGGCCATTTTTTGGATTTTATTTTTGTTTTGGCGTAGGTGTAATTGAGAGGCCAATAACTTGCCGACTTTGTTACCCTGGGAGTAATACTTTGAGTTCAACCTCTTAAGGTCATGATCTGCTATAAGTGCAGAGCGTAATTCAGACCTCAAATTATTGAGCTGAAGAACTAGGTTAGTATCATAGGGTTTCTCTTTATGTAGTACTTCTAATTTGGATATATAATTTAGTATATTATTAATAGCGTTCAATTTTCTTTTTTTTCCGCTAGCAGACATTTGTATAAGAAGCCCTCTAGCATATGCTTTGTGAGTACACCAGAGTGTAGAACCGATTACAGAATTATTATCGTTTAAGGAAAAAAATTATTTCAGACTGTTTCCCATCACAGGCAGACACTTCTCCTGGGAAAGAATAAAGAAAGGTGCTGTTTCTCCAAAGAGTGTTATTAGTGCATGGGTGGCCTGGATTGATTTCCAGTATGATTGGCGCATGGTCTGACCAAATAATGTTGTGGATGTAGGCATCCATGATCTTTGGCAGAAGAAGTCTGTCTGTGGTGAAAAAAATTATTCTGGAATATGTTCTATTCACATGAGAGAGAAAAAGAATAGTCTCTTTCTGTGGTGGGAAAACACCTCCATGGATCATACAGGTTTTCTGTAGAGAAGATAGAGTGTAAACCAGTTCTGGTTTTAGTACTACCATTGAAAGTATCCATATTGGGATCCATCAGGGCATTAAAGTCACCCCAAATAATGAGGCCACCTTGTTGTATTTTCTGTGCTTTTTTGATGATTTTTTGGATAAACTGATGAGGGTTTTTGTTGGGGGCATATAGATTGACAATTGTGTATATCGAATTGTAGAATATATAGAAGCTACCAAGATTATATATCTTCCTTGGGTGTCAGTTTTAAAATCCATTAGTTGGAAGCAAACAGTGTCCTTAATTGCTTTGCTTACTCCATTTTTTTCTTTTTCTTATTGGATACAAATATGTGTGGGAATTTATGATGGTTGATTTGGGTGATTAGCCCAATGCGAAATGGGATCCTTGGATGCAGATGACGTCACTGCCAAACTTCATAATATCCATCCATAGAGCTCTTCTTTATATGGGCTATTGAGGCCTTTAACATTCAATGACACGAGCATAAGATTCATTGTAAATGTAGGAAAGAGTGCTTGAAAAAAAGTATTAAAGGTGCATAAAAAGGCACATCTAGAAGGATGAAGCAGAGAGGTTCAGTGTAGTTATTTTCATTTTTCAGTAGGTGGAGACATTGTTCCATGTATTCAGTATAAGAAAGAGAAGATAAACAATGTAACTGAACCATAAGAGGTAAGAGAAAAAAAGAGGAGTTGTAGTGCAACTCCAGTGTACAGTAACTTGTACTACTTATTGGGGGTTAAGGTAAAAGAAAACACAAGACTTTTTAAGACCTGGATTCCCTGAGGTTCAGCTTCCCTGTATACTTAGTAGTAAATGAGCTTGGGACTCCATAATACTAAAGTAACATGACCAGAGTGACAATAGAGAAAACTTTCTTTAAGTTAGGTATTAAGTTCACCTTTGGCTTGTTTGCCAATCTTGAGGGATTTATCTAGGTATGGTTTTATCCATTAAGTTGTTGTCATTGTTGGGAAGAAGGCCCCATGATCGTAGGATTTTCAGTCCCAGTTGGTGATAGAATAAGAGGTTTCTTCATAATCTATGAGTATTTTTGTGGGGAACCCCCACTTGTAGATTATACTGTGGTTTAGTAAGACCTTAGTAATCGAGTTAAGATTTTTGCGGGCAAGAATTGTTGCTTGAGAAAGATCAGAGTATACAATGATTCCTGCATAGGGATCCGGAAGAGGAGAGTGGCGGCGAGCGAATTGCATCAGTTGCTCCTTCACTCCATAAAAGTGAATTCTTGCTATGACGTCTCTTGGTAATCTCTCTGGGATGTGTGGCGGTTTAGGTAATCTGTGCGCTCTATCGATTTCTAATTCTTGTTGAGGAATTTCAGGGATTAATTTGAGATCATTCCTTTAATGGAGCGTTTAAAATCTGATGGTTTTACATTTTCCGGGATTTCTCTAAGTTTTCACTTTATTATGTCTATTTTCTGGGTCCGCCACCTTAATTCTAAGCTGTTTGACCTAATCTTCCAGGTCAAAGTGAGAGTCGACTAATTTGTTACGCGCAGTAGTAAAATCGCACATTTTATTCTCTACATAATCCACTCTTTCTCATATTGCATCTATCTCCATTTTTGATTTTTGCATAAAGGTAATCATGTCATGTTGTAATGTACCTCTTAAAGACATTATAATGCCTTAAATTGTTGAATCAAGAAAAGGGTTGCCCTGCTGTAGGGATTGCATTTAATTTCTCATCATAAGGATTATTTTCCAATAGAGAATTATAATCATGTAGTGAGGAGTTTACATTACCCTCAGTGGAGGAAAGCCTTCTTCTTTGTTTGACTGGGCTGGTAATGTCAGACTGTATATTACTTGTGTTCAGCTCCTGTTGTTCAGCTTGTGTCTCCTCTCTCTCCTGTGGGCGTGTAGTCTGCTGGGCTGTGTTAAAATGAGAGGAGGAGCCGATGTCATCTTGTTTCGGGGGAGTCTCTCTGGATTTGTGCTTCCCCGTAGTTCTCCACTGACTCCCGCCGCTGTCAGGTGCTTGCCTTTGTAATCAGGGTGATCACGGAGCTCTCTCACACTGCAGCCTTCTCCATCTGCGGCTGCAACCCCCCCACCCCCCCACAAGAGACGTGCTTTTTAAAATTTTTATTTTCTATTACAAATGGAAAAATAAGGTCTGTATATGTTAAGAACATTTAAAATAAGAAGAGATAACCACCCCTTTCCCTGATAATAATGTAAAACCTTGCTGCCAACATGCATTTGCAATTATTGACAATGCTGATCCAGAAGCATATATTGCTCTTGCAAGAGCTTGATCAATGTTCTCTTGATTTTCAGGTGTCATTGTAGCTATAAATGAAGGTATTGTTTGTAGCACCGTCCCCGTAGGGCTTGCTGTATGATGACTTGTTGGGCCTCCTCTGATTACCAGCACACAGTCACTTAGGGAACAGTTCACACATCCCTCCTTACTCCTGATGGCTCGTCACACAATAAACAGTCCAGGGGTATTGGTTTTTAGTGTTTATTTTGGATCTTGGATGGAAGAAGGGAATAGTGGGGTACTCCATCTGTAACTATTCACAATGGATAAGGACAACTCTCACTTGGCCTCACCAGGTTGATTGTGGAAGCAGCTGCACTGCTTAATCCATACTGCCACATGTATGGAAAGGGTTAAGGCTCCTTGCTCTTTTCTCTCCAGCAACAGACTTGGTGAATCTAGATTATCTTCGGGACACTTACTAGCATCCCCTTTACTGACAACCGTCCACTGACTCTTCTAGCTGCAGGGGTGGCCCCCATATGGTCAGGCCCCTTGACACAGATCTGTACTCATTCTACTACAGAATCAGATCCTCTAGTGTCTCCCCATTCAGTAAGCTTCACCGGACCTCTGGGTTCAGTTCCTCACTAGCACTCTTGAGGCCCTCGTCGACTACCTGAGGCCGCTTGGCACCTCTACAGAGGAAGAGGCAGCCGGCTATCCAACCGAAAGACCCCAACCACATGTGCTCCTGGCTTTATACAGTATACCGAGGCACTTTTCCTCTGCTAAATCACCAGGGCTGTATCAAACGCCTGTGCACTCATTTGTCAGGTTTCCTCAGACTGTCCAATATGCCTCCCTATTGGACCATTGTGAAACACTCTGCAGACAGAACGAGTTGCACATGAGCACAATGAGCAGACCTCACTAGGGCTGCTTCTCTCCTAAGTTCATCAGTCCCACTCAGTCTCCACTTCAGACTTCCAATCATCGATTCCCTCTTCCAGGGACCCACACCAATGCTGGAAACTGGGTGACCCTTCATCAATGGCCCTGGCATCCTCCTCACTGGACAAACTGGAAGTTCTGGGCCCATTGATCCACCTCTGCCTCTTTAAGAGCTGGACTGTGAGTTGTTGCGACTGTTGCATCTTGCGGCCACTGCTCGGCCCGCACAAGTTGTGTGCACTGCACCTTTGAAACATAGGTCTCCCTGGTCTGACAGACAGTGGTGCGGGTTTGTGTCACTGATCCTGGCCCCAGCGGTACTTTCGGCACCCTCCATCCTCTTCCAACAGGGGTGGCCACTCTGGGTGTCAGCAGCTCCCGAGTGGTTCCTGCCTCCCAGCTTACATACAGTATTCTGGGCAATCACTCCTTTTCATCTGCAACAACATGTCACCGCAGTGCCCACACTAACCTCACGCCCACAGCCGCATTGAAACTGTGACAGGAGACACTTTGGTTGGGGGGCCTGTGGAACTCAGCTTACCTTAGAGAGGTTGAGAAATACCTCTCTCAGCTCCCTAGGCCCCTCTTATTTGTAGGTCACCCTGCGTCTATTAGGGGCACAGGGTGACCAAGAAAATGATGGACTTAATGGATACTGAGAATATGGTTTGGATTACTCAAATGGGACAGTAATATTTATCAACAATATCTCTCAAGGAATATATGAAGACTCTGGGACTCTAGGCCTAGGACCATGTTACAGGCCTAGCTGCCTATTGCCAATAAGAGACTGCTTCACACAGTCAGACTCCTAGTAGATGCTAATATCATCAGCTTAACCACCTGTCTTTCACACATTGTTGATTATGCTGATTTACTCACCTATTGTCTACTGTGGGTTCTGTGTTTATACTTAGGATAATGTGTATTGCACTTTGCTGTAGCCTTGTTGCAGTGCTGAGGTAATTAACATGTTAATGATAACATTGTCTGGGTCTGCATTCCCATTCACATATTGTTTCTGTCCAGATGGCTAAGTAATTCGTTCAGGTTAATTATATTTCTGTACACAATTTTATCTGCATAGGATAATGTAATCAGGCACCTGACCTGGTGGGGTAATCTGATCAGGAGGCGGATGGCCTCCTCTGTGGCAAATATTCGGTGTGAGTTTGTTCAATAAAGGTCTCCAGATCTATACAAGCTAAGTTCTCGGCTAGTTATTTATGGGGCGGCTGCAATATCTGATATCTATGTTCAGACTGGGGGAAGATGGCGGAAGTGATGTCTCAGCTCCCTTCTTCCACTCGGATTGGCAGCCTGCAGACAGCGACCCCGCCCATGGCCCCAAACTAGCTGGCTCTCTGGCGGTGGCTCATCCTGCAAGGCAGATCTCTTTAGCGTGTGCTTTCCTGTGCGGTGCAGTAACCCCTTCGCCGCTGCCATAACTCTGCCCAGACTGCACAAATGGTACTGCGATGCAGATTGTGTTCCCTGCCACAGATACACATACATCTGCCTCTTCTATCTGTATTTGAGTTTCAGTTGCACTTCTCCATTCACAAGCCAACCAAACTCCCTTATTGTTGTTAGAAATTGTCCCGCTGTACCCGGCTGCATGGCAGACATTTTCTTTCACAGTAGATGTACAGACACACCCCTGACATGCCAGTCCCCGCATCCTGGGTCACTGCTTTCTTGACCATCACTTGAAAGCACCCTTGCACTGCTCACTGTAAAGCAGACACAGTTTTCTCTCACAATACAGCACATCTTTCCCCCATCAATACTCCAGCACTTTACTTGTGAAGACACATTGTTTCTTTGGTAAATGTCCGGTCGTTGCTGATGGCAACCACTGCCATGACCATGACTTAGAAGCACACTTCCACTGATCACTGTAGAGCAGACATTACGTTCTCCACTGACACTCCAGCACTTTACTTGAGACTACATATTGTTTCTTAGGTAAATGTCTGGTCATTGCCAATAGCAACTGTTGCCATGACCATGACTTAGCAGCACACTTTCACTGGTTGCTGTAAAACAGACATTTCTTTCTCCGCTTACACTCCAGTATTTTGCTTGAGAAAACATAGCGTTACTTGGTCAAATACTAGGCCATTGCCAGTAGCAACCGCTGCTGTAACACAGAGGAAATCCCGGATGATGCCCCCAAATGTAGCACTGTCTCCTTAAGGGCTTGCTGTAGGATGACTTGTTGGGCTTCCTCTGATTACCAGCACACAGTCACTTAGGGAACAGTTTACACATCCCTCCTTACCCCCCCCCCCCCCAATGGCTCGTCACACAATAAACAGTCCAGGGGTATTGGTTTCTAGTGTTTATTTTGGAACTTGGAAGGGAGAATGGAATAGTGGAATACTCCAACTGTAACTATTCACAATGGATAAGGACAACTCTCACTTGGCCTCACCAGGTTGCTTGGTAAAGCAGCCGCACTGCTTAATCCATAAGGCCACATGTATGAAAAGGGTTAAGTCTCCTTGCTCTTTTCTCTCCAGCAATTGACTTGGTGAATCTTCATTATCTTCGGGACATTCACTAGCATCCCCTTTACTGACACCTGTCCACTGACTCTTCTAGCTGCAGGGATGGCCCCCCTCAGGTCAGGCCCCTTGACACAGATCTGTACTCACTGTACTGCAGAATCAGATCTTCCAGTGTCTCCCCTTTCAGTCAGCTTCACCGGACCTCTGGGATCAGATTCTGACTAGGCCAATCTCCAGGCCCTCAGGTCGACTACCTGAGACCGCATGGCACCTCTACAGAGGAGGAGGCAGCAACCCCCTCCCTCTGGGACTCCACTATCCAGCCGAAAGACCCCAAGCACATGTGCTCCTTGCTTTTATACAGTATCCTAGCACGCGCCGAGGCACATTTACCCTGCCAAATCACCAGGGCTGTATCAAATGCCTGTGCACTCATTTGTCAGGTTTCCTCCCACTGTCCAATATGCCTCCCTATTGCACCAGTGTGGGAACACTTCGCAGACAGAACAAGTTGCACCTGAGCACAATGAGCAGACTCCACTAACAGATCCTGCTCTCTGGTAGGCAGATAACAAGATCAATTTTACCTGCAGTCCTTCTGGTAAGCAGGCAGGACTCAAAACTTTACTTTCTCTATAGCACCTACCTAGGAGGGTGCATGTGTATTTTTGGTAGGCAGTTGTCTGTAACACTTCCTTACTTGAAGATTCTGCTGGTAAATAAACACTTTGTGATGATTCAGAAGCAGCAGAAAGAGTGTTTCTGGAACGAGAACTCTGGAGGTAAAAAAACTACTCACACTTTTATTCTGGTCCTCATTATTTCATTACATAGATTATTTTTAATGTCTTTAGGGCATCTCTGGCATGCAAGGATTTGCTGTGTCGTCCTTGTAGCATTTGGAAAAGAATATTTATTCTCACACTGTTTGCAAATTGCAGCTTTGCTCTCAGCAGAAATGTGGAAATGTTTTCAAACTGTAGATGTTGGTCTCACCATTATACTGAGAGGAGGAAAAAAAGCAATTTACTGACCACACTATAGGTAAACACTATGCTGTGGTGGTGGAGAACACTTAAAGGTTAAAAAAAAGATAAACTAATGTGTCAGACAAATTTACCCTGTGACCTGTCAATTATGGTCATCTACTGTATCCCAACAATCACCCAACTGTAGGAGGTACAACAAGGAGCCCACAAAAAACTAAACTGGAGCCTTTCCCCTGCAGTAACTACTAGTGGCAGAAATGAATAGTTCTCTTTTTTGAGAACTGCATTTAGACATACAGTGTTACTTGAACTGTATTGCAGGATTTGCTTGTCTTCAGCTGAGAGAACTTGCAATTATTTAAGACTTTTTAATAAAGCCTCAGAAATCTTTCATTAAGTCCTTCATGGTATATAGTTTAAATACCATGTAATACATATATTACTTATCATTGTAAAAGTACATATTCCACACTTCTTTTTTTTTCCCCAATTGTTCTGGAAAAAAAAAAAACATGGCTTTGAAAAAAAATAGAAACATTTATTTTTTCCCCCATTTTGTCAGGGCTTCCAGATGTGCCTGCTGAGGGGATAAGTATCCCCATTGGCTCCTGTGAGAGGCTTCTCATAGGGCAGTGTGGGAAGCCCAATCAGGGGACACATCCAAGCTTGTAACTACCCCAGAAGGCAGATTATGCTGCAAAGGATTCTGGGAGTGGGTATAAGTTTGGGGGAAGTGCGTGACAGGGTGTCTTTAGTGGGAGCAGAGTCCCAGGAGGGAGAGTACAGCTGTCTCTCCTCCAGTATGGAGAAGTGGATGTCTCGGGGTGTCGCCTGAGAATCCAGAGAGTGCTGAGCTGAGCTGAGAGGATCCAGTGTGCCGAGAGCCTGTGGAGCGTGAGAGGGGTCCAGTCCCAGGAAAGCCTACACAGGTCGTGAGTACTGCGGATTGCCCCTGGGGGTCTGCCAGAGCCAGAGGGGACCACTCCGGAAGAGATTCTGGGATCCAGTGCCAGCTAGCTGAAAGGGGGTACCTAGGTTGAGGACCCTGAAGCTACAGAGGGGGGTACTTATTGTCGAGGATCCAGCACTTCTATCAAGTTACAGAGTGTTCTCAGTGTCAGTGAGCGTTGGCTGGCGTCACGGAAGCGCCAACGGCATTTTTCAAGGATTAAGTCCCAAGTGTAATTAAGTAAGCCTAAAGGAGTATCCCACTCATTCCCTTCTCCCATCCCCCTTTTTACAATAAAAACCACAAAACCAAGATGCCCGAGTCGTCCATGTCTCAGTTCTTACACCCAGGGTCGCAGCTCACATGGGCTGGAGAGGTAACTGGTAATAATGGCAGACCCACATCAGGCCACAGGCCTGGAAAACCTGCTACATAAACAAGGCCTATATATATTGTCAGTAAATACAGTATTGTTCTTGAATCAAAATGATGTCAAACCACCTTGATGTGTTTTATTGTCCTTTCAGGAGAACAGATGGAGGTACATCCTATATAATTTATTCTTAATAAATACATGGATTCTGTATTAGGCACACCCTAAAAAGACATGGGTGAGTCCTAAACCTCAACCCGATAGAACACCTTTGGGATGAATTAGAGCGGAGACTGCAAGCTTGGCCTTCTCGTCCAACATCAGTGCATGACCTCACAAATGCGCTTCTGGAAGAATGGTCAAACATTCCAATAGACACACTCCTATACTTTGTGGACAGCCTTCCCAGAAGAGTTGAAGCTGGTATAGCTGCAAAGGGGGGGCCAACTTAATATTGAATTCTACGGACTATGATTAGGATTTCCAATAAAGTTAATGTGCGTGTAAAAGCAGGCGTCCCAATAATTTTGGCAATATAGTGTATAAATACATGTCCCTCTATCCAAATAGGGAACCTAAAACACATGGTGTTCACTGGCCACAAAGATTATAACAGTGCTGTGTAGTAGCTGGCAGGCCTGTAAAGTTCATAGGGCACACAGGCAATTGCCTGGGGGGCCAGGGCTGCCAGGCTGCATGTCAGGGATGGATTTGGCCATTGGCAGAATGGCAATGGCCCCCCAGGCTGCTCTGATGCTTCAAAAAAAGGCGTGCGCTTCACTCACAGTACTAGTCCCCACCGAGACCCTGTTTCGATGGTTCCACCGTTGGCCGACACTGTCTGGTTGCTAGGACCGCCTGGTGTCTAGCAACCAGTGACATCATGTAATATAGAGAGAGTCCCCAGCATTTAGAGTAGAGGAGAATGTAAATTTCTTCTCCTCCTAGTGCTCAGCTCCGCCCACCTCCGCGAGCCTCTGCTGCAACGGGGCAGGGATGGAATCTGTTGGACTGTCTTTAGGGAGCCAGGCAGAGATGCAGGGACACAGAGGATGGCAGCTGAGCTGGTGCTGGATGACAGATGACACCCATGTAGGGATAGAAAGGGGAGGAGAAGGTCACATCCTTAGATCTCAGGGGTTAATGCTGGGACTTGTAGTTCTTCACTTTTGGGGGGGTCACATCCTTTAATATCAGGGGTTCATGCTGGGACTTCTAGACCTTTACTTTTGGGGGCTCACAGTCCCCTTATATCAGTGCCCCCCCACCCCCACTCTCTTCCTTTGAGACCTCCAGAGATCAGATAACCCCCCCCCCCCCATATATCAGTGCCCCTTGCCCTCTTCAGATTGCCTTACCAGCAGGACCTGGGAGCTACTGCAACCAAGGAGGGAAGTGTGAGAGCATAGCTGGGAGATGGAGCCGCTCTAGGGCTATTTACCTCCCACTATGCAGTGTGAACAGCAGAAAAAAAGGAGATCATCGAGGCGGCAGTGGCAGCAGGGGGTGAGAGAGGCACAGGGCAGGGAAGGCAGAGAGGCGCAGCCCACAGGCATTTTATTGAGTGGATTGCAATGCCAGAATTTGGTTCCATTACTAGCTCCATCCCTAGGACAAATATACTGGGTCAGTTTTTGTACATGCTGCATCAGGGTCACACACACTTATCCAAGATAGCGCAGGAACCACACTCCTAGAGCAATACATTTTCATATATACTGGATGGATGGATGGATGGGACTGGAAGTATGTTGTACCTGGGTCACAGGTGGACAGAGACTCAGGCAGAAGTGTCTAAACTTGGACTGTCCGGGGAAAATAGCAAACAGGTGGCAACCCTATCCAGAGACAAAACCGGGGACAGACTTAGTCCGGGGACAGTGTCCTCAGTCCGGGTACGTCTGGTTACCCTATAATAGGTGTCCCTCGTTCCAATCTCAAAAAGTTGGGAGGTATGGTATAAAGTTGCCAGAGCTTAACTCACATCAATGTTAGGCTAATGCATCTAAAGTCTCCCTCCTCCATGGGGCACACAGAGGTAAACTAGTTCTCATATATGTTTGTGGTTATGTATGAAGCTGCTAGCTAGAAGTAAAGCTTCAATATGTTTATTTTGCATTAAGCACTGGCTTTGTTAAGCTGCCAGCAAGTCATTAATGAATCCCAATGCTCGTGAATCAAAGTTTTTTTCGGACCCTAGTTACAAGTCTTTATTGAATCCTTTTATTTGTTTCTATGAGTGTTCCCTGAGAGTTGTCTGTAGCCATTTACTGTATGTGCCTTTTTCCAGACAAATCAAGAAATCTAGGCTTGGCTTCGGCCTGGGTCACGGTGAAGTCAATCCGTTCCTCACACTGTGGTTTTGTGAAGCGTCAAAGCACAGTTTTCCATTTGACTTGTGCGTTTTCCTCATTTTATGGCTGCTGTGTGATCCTGGGCATTTAATTTATAGATATACTCAGGCTGAATAAAAAATCTATCGTCATCTACAGGAGATTTACAGTTTTTTTCCCCTCTAATTTATGGGATTTTTTACACTTTTACTGGTCTCGAATTATGTGCTGCAGGAGTTAAGATGTGTTTGCAACAGCAGAGTGTCAGTTCCAGGTCTGAGAGATATATGGCAAATCCATAGGAAAGGTCCAATTTATTGAGGATGCAGGGAAGAATTTGCCTTGAGCGAAAAGCTGAAACAAACATTGTTCCCGCTTCCTGGGGCTGCACACTAATAACGTTTTCATTCAGGTCTCTTTGTCTTAAATCATGTTCTACCTGCTCCATGTAAATATGTATGTAATGTTTTATTATGTGTTGTGCATAATGCTTAGTTAGTTAAACCGAATTTGCAGCCTAAATACGAATGTAATGTGTGATATTTACTTCTTTTGGATCCCACACATCATGGTGGAGGCTGGCATCTTCTCTTCTTTCTCGGGTTCCTCCTTGGTGTGGCACTGTAGCTACTATCGATGAGTTTAGGCATATTCAGATCCTAGTCCAAACTAGGATTGATTCTGCTGTTAACATATTTCCTGTCCTATTGTGACAATGCTTATTCAGCCCACTGTATCTAAGGAAAGAAGCAGTGTTGACACCCTAGGACAAGACTAGAGAAGCCTCCCCCTTGTCTCTTCTTCATAATACAAAGTGGTGGGTTCTAACAAGATATCTGGAAAGATCATAATGTAATTTTTGCACTTATTGAATAGACGTGATAACACTTTTTGTTATGTTATATTTGTAGCACTATGCCCAGAGGAACCACTGAATTGTCCTGTGATTTCTCTGCAGACCCGAAGATATACCCCTTGCTCACTCAGCACTTACCGACACCCCTTATACATATACAGCATTTCAAATTATATATTAGGCCAAACACAGCTTAAAAGACATTAGAATTAGAAAATTTACTTATACAAACAATCAAAAAGACGATAATGTTACTTTAAGAGATGTGATTAAAAAACCGCAGTATTTTGACTATTGGGAGAGCAGTTTGGGCCGTGCAGTTTGGGCCAGAACATCGCCTGTTTACCAGTTCAGCGAACCCCCAAATTTCGCCTTTTAAGTACCCTACAATGCACTGCACCCTGCACAGTGCATTCTATGCCCTCATTGGGCAAAATTTTATCCAATCAGGGTGCAGTGAATAGCTGGTTGTTAAAGAGTGGACAGGGAAGCTGGCCGCAGGCATCCTTAGCAATGGATGAGTCATCAGCTGTCAACAGGCTTCCCCGCTGATAGCTGAATGAAAAAAACAAAATCTTGTTATAAGAAGGCACCGGTTTAACCAGTTGCTGACCGACCACCGCCTTTTTACTTCAGCAGGGTGGCTCGTACAGGCAAAATAATGTAGATCTACGTCGCTCGCCTGGGAGGAGCTAGGGGGCGAGCATGTGCCGCCGGCGGCGCTCTCCAGCCCCCGATCCTCAGCGGTGAAGCCTTACTAGTAAAAAAAAAAACAATAAAAATTACATAAATCTTTCCCGTATTTAGTAGAGGTGATAATTTTTGCCCAAACCATTAAAAATACGCTTATTGCGATTTTTTTTAATCGAAAATATGTAGCAGAAAACAAATTGGTCTAAAATGTTAAAAAATTTTGATTTTTAATTTTTTTTTTTTTGGGAATGTTATATAGCAGAAAGTGAAAAATATTGTTTTTTTTTTCATAATTGTCGCTCTTTTTTTGTTTATTACGCAAAAAATTAAAATCGCGCTGGTGATCAAATACCACCAAAAGAAAGCTCTATATATGGGAAAAAAAAGGACGTAAATTTTGTTTGGGTACAGTGTTGCACGACCGCGCAATTGTCCGTTAAAGTAATGCAGTGCCGAATCGCAAAATAGGGCCTGGTCATTAAGGGGACAAATCCTTCCGGTCTTAAAGTGGTTAATTCCACTGCCAGTAAGTAATAAAAAAAATAAAATTTAGCTGGCATTATTAGAGCCTTTGATAAAAGCACAAAAGTTCCCAGCAGACAACAAATTAACTTGTGCAATGCTAGACTCTTACCAGACCCAGGGCACCCTCTTCTGGGTCTCTAGGCACATGCTTCAATTCAGTTCAAGTCCTCAGATAGAAGTTGCTGTGTTTTCTCCCTTTCAAACCTTTTGAGACAGTCCCTCTTTTGGGGGAGTGCTCTGTAAAACAGTCTAATCTCACTAGGCATCCAGGGGGAAAGTTCCCGTCTCTGAGGCAAGGTCCTGTGCAATGAGCAGTCTCTCTGAGGTCTCACCCGATTGGAGTCAGCTATGGCAGGGTTCCGTTCAGCCACCAGTCCAGTCGCATTTTCTCACCCCGTTCTTTTAAGTCTTCTCTCTTCCTCTCAGCAGCCTGCAGACCCTCCTCTCCTTGCTTTTTTTGCAGCAGCCATTCACTGTCCTTTCAGAATCGACCCAAACTCAGCCAAAATGGTTACCTCCTGCACTAGAGATACTCCAAAAACAAGCATTGCAAAATGGTCTCCCTAAAGATGGCTGCTGCACCTTTGCATTAATGAATATTCAGTTTTACCCCATCCACACTGCAGAAGGATATTACGACAGCAACAAACGAAGATATTCCGCTGCAGTTTTCAGCTAAATTCAAAGTTACATATTTAGCAGACCAAAAGGGACCATTGTTAGGGTTTACATACTCTTTAAAGACACCCTGTCATCAAATGAAAAGATTACGGGTAAAAGCACACAGAAACCAAATATTTTAAATGCTTACTTACAGTGTTTTTATTTACTATGCATAATTTTTATTTTACTTAACTAGTCAATTCACTAGCACAGTCCATTCTCTCCGTGCACAGCATTGTCCTTTCCTTTTCTGCTAGGGGATAAGTGAAGCATGATACTATATAGAGAATATCACTGAGTATAACATCCAAGATGGCAGCACCCAGCAGCAGTCTCGGAGGGTTTGGTTTTCTACACAAGTGAGGCATTTACAGGTAAATAACATGCATAAAAATATGTTAAATGCACATATGATCTTATGAGATTTTTTTGTTGAAATGATTGGTCTAGTGACAGGACCGCTCTGAATTCCAACTCTCTCAAAAAAAAAAAACCCTTGCAGTGAGGCCCCCTGGTCATTAATAGTTACATTCTTGTTAACTCTAGAGAGTAGAGGAAGTGACTGAATTCTTTACCCTACCTCCTGCCCGGGGAAGGTTTTAGAACTCTCCTCTTCTGTTCTCCACTTTTGTAAGTAAGGAGGTGAGCATGCCAACACAGTGTGGAGTGTCCTAGCAAGAAGCCTGCAGGGGGCCGGTGGCAAATATGTTGGAAGACTGCCAGAGCAAGTAAAATTATATTCCTCTACACCTAAGGAAAAACAAGCATTTAACCTTCCTAGAGTGGGAGTTCCCATTGCAAAAGTATGTTTCTTGTGCCCAGAGTTGGACTTTAAGCTCCTGACCCAGTCCTTACACCCTTCACCACCACTACACCTATTTTCTAGCCAATATGGTGACATCACAGGTCTTGACTTTTCTCCTTGTGGAGCAACAGAAGGCAACCCTTACTGGAGCACTTAAGGGCGCTCATGTAATAAGCAGTGGCGGCTGGTGCTCAAAATTTTTTGGGGGGGGGCGCAAAAATATAATAGGTATTGCTTTGCGGCAAAAAAACGCTGTAAAAAATTGCGTGACTTAACAAACAATCATTAAGTTGGTTCAAGATTGACCAGCCTGTCCCCATTCAATGCACAGTGACTAGCATGTCCCCCATCAATGCAGAGTGACCTGACCAGCATGTCCCCATTCAATGCACAGTGACCAGCATGTCCCCATTCAATGCACAGTGACCTGACCAGCATGTCCCCATTAATGCACAGTGACCTGACCAGCATGTCCCCCATCAATTCACAGTGACCTGACCAGCATGTCCCCATCAATGCACAGTGACCTGACCAGCATGTCCCCATTAATTCACAGTGACCTGACCAGCATGTCCCCATTAATGCACAGTGACCACCTGACCAGCATGTCCCCATCAATGCACAGTGACCACCTGACCAGCATGTCCCCATTTAATGCACAGTGAGCTGACCAGCATGTCCCCATTAATGCACAGTGATCTGACCAGCATGTCCCCATCAATGCACCGTGAACACCTGACCAGCATGTCCCCATTAATGCACAGTGACCACCTGACCAGCATGTCCCCATTAATGCACAGTGACCTGACCAGCATGTCCCCATCAATGCACAGTGACCACCTGACCAGCATGTCCCCATTAATGCACAGTGACCTGACCAGCATGTCCCCATTAATGCACAGTGACCACCTGACCAGCATGTCCCCATTAATGCACAGTGACCACCTGACCAGCATGTCCCCAGTCGGCGCCTCTGCGGGTGGAAAACCCCACCCCCCCATAGACACCAATGAGGCGGGCGCCCCTTGTGGGAAAAAAATTATTATTATTTTTTTTTTTCTTTTTCTTTTTTGGGGGGGGGGGGGCGGCGCCCCTGCACCCCCTATCGGCCGGCCGCCACTGGTAATAAGGATACCTGAATGTACCCTATAAAAGATGCTTCTCTATACACATCACTGAAGTGCCATTAAAAAAGCTGGCAATTACAATTACTTCTCTCATTCCCCAGTTTCACACTGCATAGGCTTGGACTCTCAGCCACACAGCATTTGGGGTATTTCTGCTTCTACAGCACTCTAAAAAGAGTCACACTTATCATACTGCTTTCCTGTGGTACCTTGTGTTGTTTATTCTCCAAGGGGGAGCATAGCTTAAAGTGATTGTAAATGATCACCTTGTAAAACACCCCATTTAGGTTAAAATAAAAATGAAAGGCAAAACATTTGTGTAAAGATATAAAAAACATTATACATACCCTTTTTCCTTTTTTCATAAGTGATCACATTCCCTCTATTCTCAGCTGCATAAGAGCTGGGTAGAGGAGAAGCAACAGTACACTGAACTTTCCAATGAATAACTGTGCAGCAGGGGCAAGTCAGGACAAGTCTGACAATTGGAGGACAGCATACTGAGTTCCTGGCATAGCTAGAGAACTGACCACGGTGTGCTCTCCTGCTTAGTGTGATCAGTGTTTATTAGAAAGCAAGGAAAGCAGGAACACCAGGGATTTCACACAAAGGAAGCAATACAAAGACAACAGGATACTTTCTCATACAAGTTTAGGAGACACATATCAGGAATATTAGGTGTTGGGGTAACAAACACTTTAGGACTTTTTCTGTGATTTCATTAAAATATCAGCAAAATTCACTGCCTTATTTTACTAGCAAACACCTTAATAAAGACATACCTAATTTGCATTTTAATCCACCCCCTCAACCATAACTGTTAGTGGGGCCAGGAGATGTTATCACCATGTGATATGTGTTTTTACAATGAATATATCTTATGGCAAATTTATGGCAATTGTAATGGCTTAAACAAAATATAATGCAAACACCGGTGCCTTTACAAATCAATATCAATATATAAACATGTGCAGCTGCTGTGTCAAACACCAATAGTGTCAGAAATGTGGGTAGAGTGTATCTAAAAAGAGCTTGTACTACAAGACTTAATATACAAATAATAAATGTCCAATAAAAGTCCACATGATGAAGCCCATATCGGCATTCTAAAAGGTAGGTGAAATAGGTGCTATGGCAAGTAATCAATTTATCAATTTGATATTGTTTTTTAGTAACATTCAAATTGAAAATGTTCGTCCTCTTTCTGTCTTTAACAATTCTTCAGAGAACACATCCGACACATGTGGAGAAATCAGTCTAATCCAGAAACATAATCATCTTTTTTGCTGTAATACAAGTACATTCGGGACTAGTTTGTTCATTAAATTTGGAGCCTTACAATATCCAAACTGTGGTCTCTTGGGGAGAAGTTTAGACAAAACATTATATTTAAGAAGGATGGGCAAGTGTTTCCTTACAATCGGTTCAAATTTCTTATATTGACAATTATAAATAGTAATAAAGGCTACTCCCAATTCTTTCTTCCTTTTTCTTATCCACTAATAACTCCTTCGTATGCATATGTTGAACTTTTTTTTCCTTTCAGGTAAGTATCTTTATACCCTTTGTCCTTCAATCTCTAAATCAACGTGTAAGCCTGGCAATTAAAATCCTCAATACCCCCGCAATTACACCTAATACGCCTCAGCTGTCCTTTAGGGATACCCCCTTATCCATTTTGGATGGGGACAGCTGGGCATGAGCATACAGCCATTGCGATCTGTTTCCTTAAAAAATGTACGGGTGCAGAACCTGTTATTCTGCTTATACACTACCAAATTAAGAAAGTTGACCTGAGTGGAATTCCAACCTCCAGAAAAAGAGATATTATATTATTTTTTTTCTCATTTATTTTAGAAAATCTATCCCTCCAAATAATGATTATGTCGTCAATGTACCTTTTATATAAAGCCAACTCAGGTCTGATTTTGACAAAAATATCCTCATACTCCCAATTGCTTTGCTTAAAAAAAAATATTTGCCACACTGGGAGCATATTTGGCTCCCATCACCACTCCTCTATGCTGTTGGTAATAGACCATACATAGAAAGGTTTATGTTTACTTTCTGTGAATATCTATGTGTTGATATCTATTTTATGTAGATACATTATATTGTGACTCCTGTGTATCCTATGTGACTCTTTATATTGGGGAGGGGGAGTCCTTCTATTTCCTGTACCACCTTAATGTGGAAGTTGGTAAGTGTTATTTGGTTCCTTTTCTGCAAAAAAATATATAAATAAATATATATATATACAACAGTACACACACACACACACACACACACACACACACACACACACACACACACATATATATATATATATATATATATATATATATATATATATATATATACAGTATATATGTACCTTTTTTTGAGGATCTTCTAGTCAGTCTGGTGACATCAAGGGTCTTCCCTCTTCGCCAAAAGCAATAGCAAGCCAGTCCTTACTGCTGCAGTGAATGACTCATGTATTACAGTGTAGCGTAATACAGTAGTAATATAGTGTACCAAAGGTCAATGTGATGATGCTTGATGATGCTGTCCCAGGGGCTGGGTAAATGAAAGTCTGGGCACAAAGGAAAAGGGTTAAATGACATTGACAGTCATTCAACTCAGAAGACTGGCAACATTTATGTAGTGGTGGAAAGGAATTATTGTAAAGGGGAGCACCATAGTGACGATAAGTTTTTTCTATTACTGGCTTTTTATAGTTAGCTGGAGTTCTGCTTTAAAATTAGTGTATGAAATATGGTCATGAAATTAAAGCAGAACATGCAAGTCAAATGTGAAAATTACATGGAAAATTACTTTCAGATATCTCTAAGGCTATAACTTGAAAGCAAGTACTGACTGAATATGGCACAATCGTTTTCTTTTATTAGCTGCTTTATGGAAACCGAGTGGTAACTAATATTTACTGTCCCTTTAAATCTGAGCCCAGAACAATCTAGTAATTTTCTGGCTGGAACAATCAACAGAAAACAAACGACAAAAATTTCTTATTCTCACTCTTGGTGGAAAATTCCTGCGTATGCCATCCATTAGGGAAGCTGAAGTTTATTGTCTCATAACATAGCACATTATGTCTGCTGGGATATATGTTTATGATCCATAAAAAGGAATATATAAAGATTAGTATGCAGGGCGCTTTTATTCCATTGTAATAGTATTCATAATTTTTATCTCCACAAACACAAAATCAGCATATTTGGTCCGATTAATCCTAAAAATAATGCCTGTGCAGTCATTAATAATGTTTCTGTTTGTCTGGGAAAGGAAAGCAGCTGATGGAGGGCAGAGACGGCAGATTGTCAGAAATGTTGCAGACGTACTGGGGTACGGCCAGTAATGGATTATACTGCAGTAAGCGTGAAGATATGCCATGGGGGTAATATAGGAGTAGAGTGGTGTTCACTTTAAGTGCCCAATCATGTGAAGGAGAGTGTTAAAGGATAACTGTAACATTTTTGGTTCATGTTTTTATTTTATTTTTTTTTAAGCTGAACTCCAGGTAAACAGCTAAATGCTCAGATGTGAAAAATAAGAAATGTACCACGCTATGGATAAAATTAATGATGACCCAAGTGCAGCTGTGCAAAAACTGGGTGGTAACCAGATTCTCAATATGAAGTGCTAAAATTCAGAGCAAAAAGGTATGTGTATAAAATATTACATAAATAGGTCATAAATAATCTTAAAGTGCCATGTGCAAACCAAGTGCATACATACAAATAAGGTGATTCCACAATAAATATCATAGAATGTTGAATAAAAATTGAAATGTGTCCATATGAAATTATAGTGCAAAAATGCAAGAGAACTTGGATAGTCCAGTAGATAATAAAATCAGCAAGTGTCCATATAGCAATCCACCAAAAGTGCATTAAGTGCTCAGAAGATGTGCAGCATCATGCCATAACTCCAGTGCTGTGAACGGTGCCAATCATCCCCCTTTGGATAATCCACTTACCGAACTTAATTGACCCCTAGGCTATACAGCTGTAGAGGGTCAACAAGGCTTGTGTCCCAATAGGGAACCTCATAAGGAATCCTTGGAGGTCTGGAGTTCTCAGTACACTGGTATGCATAAATATGGAAAGAAAACTTGCAATAGTGTAATCCCGTTTAACAATCTTTTATTGGAATATTAAAAAGAATATCACTCACATTTAGTAGAGCGAAATCAAGCAGTTGTAACATATGAGGCAGGTCTGTCACTTCTTCCTGGATACGGTGTGCACTCGGGTAAGCCTTGGTCCCGGCGTGCGTTCCACCGTCCCGGAAGTGACGTGCCAAAGGGTCGTAGACCTGAAATTGCGTCAAAATGCTCAGATGAAATACATACATAGGGGCTGTTGTATCTGCCAAATAGTTGTATATCTGTCCAGCCAGTTCTAACATTTGCACAACTCTGCCATATAGCAGAGCCCTGTTTGGTATTCCTCTCTTCTGCATTTGTTACAGGTGGTCTTGCCCTCTCCCCCAGCCTATGAATAGTCAGTCAAATTACTGATTTTATCTCCCTGTAATACTGCTCCTCCTATCAGTGTGTTCCTTTTTAAAGTGGAAGTTCAGCCTGCCTATGGGGGGTGGCTCCACCATTTTGGAGCATTGGCAGTAATGCTAACACGGGTTCTGCCCAGCCTTTGGGTCCTGGCAGAGCTTTTAGGCATATAGGCAGGTGCAGTCTACTTTCTTCGATGCAGGTGGTGCTCTTCAGCAGCTGCACTGTTGTTGGAGAGGAAGTCAAGAGGAACAGGGTTCCTCTATGGTTTCCTGGGTCACTGGGGAAGCTATCCTATTAGATGTTGCCACCCCATGTGACTCGAGAAGCCATCTGGGTCAGGCAGAGCCTATTTAAGGCCCTGGCTCCCAGGTTTGGCACTCAATATGCGAGTTGGCAGAGTAGGGACATGTATCCCTTCTGTTAGGGACAGTTATAGTGGCAGGGGAAGATTCCTGATGGGAAGAGCAAGCGCAGGGTAGCTGCTCTTCTGGACATCTTCCTTATTGGGCACAAGACGGCCAGGCTGCATTCTGCCCCTCTCTACAGACGCTATCAGTCCAGCTGGAACCCACTCTGTTCACATGTTGGAAACCGTGAGTGCACCCGGCTGGGAAGTCTTTCCCTCGGGTTTGTTGTGAACTGTTGCTGCATTACAATACAAGTTTTATATTGCACATGACTGTGTGAATTATTGCTGCCGCACTACGCTGCACCCCACCCAGTGTTGCCAACCGCCAGTATTTTACTGGCAGCAAGTAAAAACTGACATTTTTCTCCTGCCAGTAAATACCAGTGACAGGAAACATTTGCCAGTATAAAATATGGCTGTGACGCTCAGCTTTGAATTGCGCATGTACAATTTTCGTCTAGAGCCAGCAGAGACCATCCAAGTGCCTGCTACAGTGTGTTTAGGAGGCACCGGTGGGGGGGTGGGGGACGTGTCTGGCGGAGGTGGTGCCTGAGCGTGTTGTGTGAAGTCATAGTGCAAAAGATTCAAGCCTGGAGCGGGACTGTCAGTGCTGTTTTGACTGGAGTGGACTGAAGGGACCACCTGGCATTGGGAGAGACCGTCACTGTGACTCAGGAGGGGACGTGTCGGTGAGGTATCATCATCTGTGCTGCTGCATACTGCTGTCAGTGTCACTGTAAGAGTCAGAAAACTGTGCTATGTGCGCAGTTGGTCCGGGGAAACCAGCGCATGAACTCATGTGGCGCAGGGCTCTCTCAGGACACGAGGTGAAATTCTTGCCTAGGCAAGAACTGCAGAAGTGCTACTTTGCAGCACAAATAAAGCACTTACAGTAAAAAAAAAGAAAGAAAATTTCATTTGTAAATATATCTGATAAAACAAATAATTCTTACTTTTTCATTTCTATTACTGTTGATTGATGTGAACACAGTTTTGCTTTGCTCAGTGAACATTCTTTCATTTTCATTAGAAAGTTTCCCTAATATTTGCCAAATAAATCCTTTTTTAAAGAGGTTGGAATGACTTACATTTCAAAAATACTATACATTCTAAGAAAACTGAAACAAATAATACAGATCTTGTAAAAATTTGTACCAGTATGACTTGAGACATGTAAAGAGCTGCACAAACTGTTGGCGCTATATAAATCCTATAATATATTAATTATGTACCTCTGTTTTAGACCTCTTTCATATGGGCAGCCAGAGGATGGAAAAACAAGTGGCTGAGCCATGGTTTTACTGACCCTGACCAGCCATCTAATGCCTACCATACAGCTGGAGAGGATTGTTCACTTACTACGGCTGTGTAAAAACTTATTATGACATGTTAACCTGGCACCGCCTGTCAAACTTGCCCATTCACGTTACCTTAAAGCAGAGTTCCACCCTTTTTATGTAGTCACTATCTATCTTCTCCCCTTTGAGCATGCTTTTCCCAATGTAAATTTTTTTTTTTTTTGTATGCAAATACCTTTTTTCTTCTTATTTCAGCCAGAGTTCAGACAGCGGCCGCCTAGGCGATTACGTCACTAGGCGACTTGCAAGGGCTCCTGGGATAGCGGTGTCATGTATCCCAGGAGTCCTTGCGAATCACCTACTGACGAAAACTCACGTTAACAGACTTCCATTATCATCCTCTCCTGTCCTCTGATTGGCAGTTTGCTATAGCAATGGGGCAGGAAGTCCTGCTGACACCGACATTGCTAAGGTCCGTTTTAATGCCTGACAGCGATTGCTTAGCAGCATTCTGAAAAGCGATCTACCGCAGGTTGCCTTTCATGGACTATACAAATGGCTGGAATTTAAAAACTGATAAGGGAAACCATGCTTGCTTGATTGTATGTAAGAACAGACCCTATGCTGCCATGTGAAAGATTGCAATGGAGTGTCCTGGTACTGTTTTGTAAAGTTGAAGCATCAGATCTTTTATTGGTTAACCTTTCCTTCTTACATCAAGCAGGAATAACTACTCATGTCCTGCTTAACTGTTCAGGGTTATAACATAAAGCACGTCCAAACAGATGCCGGAGAGGCTAATTTACACATGTTCCAGTAGCAAAACGCCGCTCTAGGCAGCGCGCTATTCAGGCGTTCCTTTCCCAACTGCTGAGCACAGAACAGCAATCCGTTACAGGCAAACATCCACAAGAATGGAAATATTGCATCTCTAGTGCTGCTGCTCCTAAATTTATTTTATATAAAAGAAGGAAAGCCAAACCATGAAAGCCAAACTGCTTCTGACATATGTGGTCCTACAATGAAGAATAAACACCTTATTTTTTGGATTTGTGATAACAGTGAGACGTGTATGTAGGAAGGTTCGGCTGAACATTGCACCATTTACTATAAAGTGTGTCTAAAACTATTACTGTAGTTATTTTCCTCCTTTTTTCTCTCATTTGGTCTGTCAACCATTAAATGTATTTTGTGATATCTGTTCATTAAAGGGTAACTCCACTTTTGTGGGAAAAAAATAGCAAATAAAAAATAATAATATAGTGTATATAATTACGACACAAGTCATGTTGTAGTTGAATGTTTTTAAAAATGACCTTTCCTTTTCAATCTGCAGCTCTGTCATTTTCTGTAACAATATGGCTACCTGGAGTTGTTCTGTACACGGAATGTGTACAGAATGCCCCCCAAAAAAAACATAATTTCCTGCTTGTGTGATTGGCTCACTGATTTTGCCAGAACTCTGCACTAAGATACAAGTCAGATTTTGGGCATCTCCTGCAGTGAGATACTCCCAAATAGGAACACAGATGCAGACCCTGTAATTTTCCTCATTAGAGCCCTGCAGGTGCATTATCTGGTTGGTCATTATGAAACCACTGATTCCCTTACCACTAGGACACAGACAAACACACAGGGATTTCTTCAGAATACCAAAAAGTAGGAATCTGCAACAAAGTTTGTTAAAATCCTGTAAATAGATCACGCAGAGAGGAATGTTTTTTTTTCTCAACAAAAGTGGAGCTGCTCTATAAGTCCCGGTTCACATATATGCGATGCGGGAACCCTGCAAATCCACTGCGGGTTCCTGCATCGCTTTCAATTCAAAGTATTCACACTGCCATATGCGAATTGCTGGGGGTGTCAATACAATGTTAACAACACCCCAAGATCAGTTCACATATCGCAGTGTGAACTTTCAGTTCGGACATGAATCGGACCACATAGGTTTGAACACTCATGCGATACGATTCTGGTGCTGACCCAAAAAAGGGTCCTGTGCGAGTTGTGACCGAATGCGATGCAAATTCAGCCATACAGTCTGTATGGCTGAATTTGCATCGCACAGACATCGCATGTGATTTGCAGAGCAGTGCGCTCCGAATCACATGCAATATCTGTCATCGCAGATATGTGAACCGGGACTAAGTGTGGAAAAAAATATATTTAGTGCTCATGCAATGTTATCAGACACTGCCCAGTTTTTCTCTGTGAACTACAGAATACCTCCCCCTATGTTATAGAGATGATTAAAGGGGGGGGGGGTTTCCTGTAGCAATAAAATTCTTCCTGTCCTAGTGTGACAATGCTGCTTCTCCATAGATACAGCATAGTGAGTGAGTTTTATCAGCTTAGGACAGGAATTATGTTAATGGCAGGATCACCCAAAGCAGGCATGTCCAAAGTCCGGCCCGCGGGCCAATTGCAGCCCATGGGCCGCTTTAATACAGCCCCACGGGTAATTTGGAAAAATACATTGGCATCATTAATGACTATCATTGCTGCCATCATTAATCATCATGGGTGGGTTCATATAGCGCTTATATGTGGTTAACCCTTGTGTGACTGATTAGGGAGCACCACGCATACGTTGTAAAATCTCAGTTAATGTCAGTTGATCTAAATCATGATTAAATATATTTGGACACAACATGTATACTTGCTGTTATGTTCCCGTTCATATTTTTTGAACCTAAAAGTTGACAGACAACCTTTATTACCAAAAATATGTAATGTACTTTACAATGTTCCTGACATATATTTCAGCTTTCTGGGGTTTTTTTTTTTCATCCGGCCTTCAGATATGAAAGGCAGAGTGATTTAACACCTGTTTAGATTTGTCATCCATGTGACGAAATTAAAAGTAGTTAATTTGCATTTAATTTTAATGGCCCAAAGAATATCAGGCAAAATGGTCGGCCCTCACGCATGTTCACTTCATCAAATCTGGCCCTCTTTGAAAAAAGTTTGGACATCCCTGACCCAGAGGAACTAAAGGAATAAAGTCTGAAAAACAAAAATAAATGGAGCCACCACATTTATAAACTGGTAAGCTGAAATATATTACATTTTGTGTTCCTGGGTTTATATACACCTCACCATAAACTATATTTTCACTGTGATTTAAAGCAACAAATGTTTCACTTTCTCGTGCTAGTGCCCTTTACGCTGTTTTTTATTTTATTTTATTTTAATTTTGTTTTTAATTAGAGAGAATGAATGTGTGCATACATACAAAAAAACACCCTCGTCTAATTCTGCATAGTTTATCGTGGTGGTTTCCATCTGTCATTAGCTGCATTAACCTCTTTGTCCTCTGAGGCCTTCGATGTGAACAGTCGTAATCAACACCTCTGGAGTGGTCGGTGTCTTTGTCCAACAAGCATTACATGCGTTTTCTCTTATGTCTGGAAAGAAAGAATCTGATTAATGCCACAGGTGTTTTCTTAACCTCCATCTATTAAACTCAGATTTCCATTCGTTAAAGTTGAACTCTAGCTTTTCCTTCTTATTCCCACATTTGAGCAATTCTTCTGTTGTGTTGAAACAGATTACTCTCAATTTCCTGCAAATTTGCATTCTCACAATAAAAGCCTTTGAAACCACATCAGAAATCTTAAACCCGCCTTCATTTCCTGTCTGGCCAACTTCGGTCATTCATAAATCCCCTCTCCTCCTCATCGATACTTACCTTGGACTGTCTCTCACAGTTATCAATAATCATTCCAGTGGGCTGAAGGAAAGAGCATGCTTTTCTACAGGGATCCCATGGATGTGTTCTTTCATATAATGCTATTAAAGTGGTTGTAAACCCTTAGGCCCCTTTCACACCAGCAGACTGATCAGGTCCGCCTGTTCGTTTCTCAGGTGGACCTGGTCAGACCACCAATTGATCTCTATGGAGCGTCAGATGTCATGTTAATGTATACTGGTGAGTGTACATACTGGATGCCTTTGCTGTAATATCACTGGCTGGGCTTCCATTATGCCCCCAAGTACCATCAGGAGGGATGGGCCACCTCCAGGCTCACCTGCCCCCTATCTATCTATTAGCTTGCATGTGCTTCGACTGTGAAGACTCTCATAAATTCACTAGAGTTAGGACTGCAGGTATACAGGGTGCCGTGGGGTGGCCCTGCAGCTTACACATGCGTTTGCAAATGTGTGCTAACTAAACTCCTGTTTTGACGTAAACTGTTAGACAGGTAAATTTGGTTGGTAAACAAACTGGTTAGCAAATTGAACTGGAAATTGTTATTTTTGTTTGTCTCATGTGCGTTCAGGGGAGGGCTGGCAGCCTTAGGCCTGGGGGGCAAGTCCAGTCAAGTGGCCCACTGAACCACCGAATCAGCTCACCATCCATGCCCGCCTGGTTTTAAAATGGATATTGATGTTATATAGCAAGACAAATATGATACAATGTGGTATCATAATTTAATTTTAATAGCGACAAAGGTGGTTTAACAAAAAATAAAATCTACAGTTTTAACAAATGAAAGTAATGTATGTACACAATACACTTAAAGAATATGTGATACATTTAGGAATAATCGATAAACCTTCACACTTAATTTTTTCTGAAAATAGAAAAGCCTTTTGGTGGCATTTGATTACCTCTGCGGTTTTTATGTTTTGCGTTATAAACAAAAAAAGACAGACAATTTTGAAAACAAAAATTAATATTTTTTACTTTCTGCTATAAAATATTCCCAATAAAAAAATGTAAAAAATAAAAAAATGTTGATCAATTTTGGCCAATATGTATTCTAATACATATTTTTGGTGAAAAAAACCCTAATAATTGTATATTGATTGGTTTGTGCAAAATGTATCACGTCTACAAACTTTGGGATACATTTATTTATATATTTTTTTAAAATTGTTTTTACTAGTAATGGCGGCGATCAGTGATTTTTAGCGGGACTGAGACATTGCGGCAGACAAATCTGACACTAGGTGGCACTTTTTAGGGACCAGTGACACCAATACAGTGATCAGTGCTAAAACAAATGTACTGTTACTGTATAAATGGCACTGGCAGGGAAGGGGTTAACACCAGGGGTGATCAAGGGGTTAAGTGTGCTCCTAGGGAATGCTTTCTTACTGTATGGGGAGTGGATGTACTAGAAGAAAAGAGAGATCTATGTTTCAGCTTAGCTGAAACACAAGATCTCCATCTTCTTCTGTGACAGAACAGTCGTCTGCCTTGTTTAGAAAGGCAGACCGCAGTTTTGTCATTCTCCTGCATGATCGCAGGTGGCCGGCGGCCATCGGACCTGCTGATTGGCTCCCGCAGTGTCTAATCATAGGGGGAGCGGCGCCCCAGCAGCACGCGTGTGCCCCTAAGAACCCGTGCACAAAATCACCTACCAGTACGTGATTTTGCGCAGCTGGGCCCCCCTGCTACAGTATATATGCGGTGGGTGGTCTGAAAGTGGTTAAGTTGGGAGAGTGGGACCTGTAGTCCTTCACTAGTTGCGAGATCAGGCGTGTGTGACACATGCTGTGCTCTGAGAGGCTCATGCTGGGACCTGTAGTCCTTCACTTTTGGGGGGTTACATACCCAAAAGCAAAGGACTACAAGTCCTAGCTTGAAGCCTGGCTGAGATCTAATCATGTGACATCCTCCTCTGCTGCCAGCTCATGATCCCATGACACAAGGGGGATCCCTATGGGACCTCAGGGACCCAATAACTTTAACTGGACTGTATACACTCTGTATATTGATGTCTAGTTGCTCCTGGCACTATATACCTGTCTCATACCTGTAACAGGTATGGGACAGGTATATAGTGCCAGGAGCAGCTAGACATCAATATACAGGTATGGGACAGCTACAGTATATAGTGCCAGGAGCAGCTAGACATCAATATACAGGTATGGGACAGGTAAAGTATATAGTGCCAGGAGCAGCTAGACATCAATATACAGGTATGGGACAGGTATATAGTGCCAAGGGGTAGCTAAGTGCAGGGAAATATTGCAATGCTCCACATGACACATTTGTTGTCACTCACTGTTCTGCTCCCGACCACCTCACCTCAGGCAGCAGGTTGACTCTGAAGAGCAGTGCCAGGACAAGGTCATCCAATGCCCAGGGAAAAAATGGGAAACTGCACCCCCCGTCTATCACCCCCCCACCAGCCCCTGCTCCCTGTTGGATGGAGAAGTGGGTGGGGCCGATATGGTGCCATGCACCAAAATGTTTGTATTGTTTGTGACATGCAACTAAATAGTACCAATATTTGAGGCACACTACTGCAAACCAAAACGTTTAAAATTGATGCACCAGTATGGGACTAAGCCCCCTTTCACATAGGGGCGATCCGACTTCGGGTGGCGACCTCAGAGGTCGCGGTGCGAGCAGCGCGCCGCGACCTCGGAGCGGCCGCCACGGACTTCATAACATTGAAGTCTATGGCGGTCGCCTCCGGGTCGCCCCAAAGAAGCTCCGGACCCTTTTTCTAAGTCAGAGCGACTTGTGTCGCTCCTATTAGAACGGGTCTGCAGCTTCCCTATGGAAGGCGACCTGCGGCGACCAGGTCGCCTCACAGGTCACCCTAGTGTGAACGGGGGCTAATATTGACAAATTGTCCCTGGGTTGGTGGGTCACTAAAAGGAAAAAAAATTGTCTGCATTAGCGGTGTCACTGAAATTAAAAAAATGTACCCCAGTCGGTGGTGTGACCGGAATGAAAAAATGTCAGTGGTGAACACCACCACAAAGCTCTACCCCCCTATCCCCCAGTATAAAGCTTTTCACTTAAACCCTCAAACCCCCCTCCCCATACTATAAAGCTCTTTCTTAAAACCCCCACATACATAGCCCTTCCGCCCTCTCCACCCCCAGATACTTACCCAGTCCTCTGTATAGGAGGCACACTGTCACTTGCAAACACAGAAACCGGCAGAGGAAATCTGATTCTTTTTTTTAGAATAGATGACTGCAGTGAGAACAGTGTCAGTGCTGGAGGTGTTGACAGGAGTGACACTGCAGTCACTCTTATAAAATGTTATGTATACAGAGATTCTGTATATAGATCACCTCACTAATATAAGGGATCTGTGAGGTATCAGTGTGGGAACTAAGTGTATGTTCCCACAGAAACAAAATCCTGAATTCATGTATAAACAGGTTTCTTTTGGTGGGCAGTGCTGCCACTGAATGCAAATAATGTAGTTTAATGTGGCCAACCTGTAACTGCCCTGCATGTGACTGTTACATGGTAGTACGTAACTATCGGGTTAAACAGCTCTGAAAAGCAATTGAAGCATGGTTCACTTTTCAGAGGAGTAACAGTCACTTCCACACGTGAATGAGCCCTTTAAAGAGGTTGTAAACCCATGACACTGTTTTTTTTCTTTGCTGCTACCTAAAAGAGAAACCCATAGTGAGCTAGTATGCATTGCATACTAGCTCATTATGAAAAACTCACCTAAGAACGAGCCCCCGCCGTGCCGCCCGCTCACCTGTATGACGGGCAACATGTCCAGTCGCCCGTCTTCCGGGATCGCGGCATCCGGCCATCTGAATGGCCAGAGCCGCGGTGACGTCACTCCCGCGCACGCACACGGGAGCCGACAGTCACGGCACGGGGCTCTGAAGAAACGGCACTAGCGGCTGTTCCTTCAGAGCGCATGCGCCAGTGATGTCACTGGATGCATGTAAGGTAATTATCTCCTAAACGGTACATGTTTAGGAGATATTTACAGTACCTATAAGTAAGCCTTATCATAGGCTTACCTATAGGTACAAGTTACAGAGGAGGGTTTACTTCCTCTTTAAAGTAAAATATCCCATTTGGTCTTTATGATTGAAAAATGCCATGATGTCTAGGTGAGGACTGGAATGTTTAGGAGGGGACCTTCTCTCTTTTCATTGAAAGTCTTCATAGTGTATGCATTACTTCAGTCCATCAGTCAAGTCCTCATAAGAAGGCCAATCAAAAGATCACCAAACAGACAAAGTCCTTAGCATTTAAAAAGTATTGTAAGAATAAGTAAAAGCCAAATTATTAAATGGTAGGTGCTTATTATCAACAAAAGCATGGAGCACCAGCCCTGGTTTTAGGAGGTGATCCTTCTCCTCCAACTTGTATTAACAGAAGCCAACCAAACAAATGCAGGGAAGTAAAGGGTTAACCTCCTCATCTGATAACAGAACCTTTACTGCACACTCAGGATCAGCCTTATTTTTTGCCAGGGGACAGACTGACAGTATAACTCAGCAACTGCAGATAAGTTGAAGAAGCAGTGCAGGGACAGCTCAAGATAGCAGAGCTCCTCCGTCTTCCTGTAACATCGGAGATCGAGATATCTGTGTCAGCCTGGCAGTGAGAAAGGCTGAGCCTAATGTGCAGTGAGCTCCGTTATCGTGTGAGGCAATTTAATCCTTTACTTCCCTGCATTTGTTTGTGGCTAGCCTGGTCTAGAAGAGCTGCTCCAGCTCCAAGTGGCCCCTGCATCAACACAGAGCCCCCCCCCCCCGCCCAGAACGGGTGACCCTTCAGTCCATACCTTGTACCTGCCATGCTGGAGAAGTGCTTTTGATGTTGGATCTGCTGTTTCAGTCCTGGATTCCTGCAAGCAAAAATTTCGGCAGTTCCTCTTCTCTTCTGCAGTGGCCTGCACAGTGGGAGATGGAGGGAGGAAGTGGGTGGAGCCAGTAATAGGCACGGAGGAGAACTAAGAAGATCCTTCTCCGCTCTGCATGCTGGGTCCCTTCTCGGCCTCGTTTTCCTCCTCGGGACCGTGACGTCACTGGTTGCTAGACACCAAGCGGCTGGCTATTCTAGCAACCAGTCTAGCTCAGACTATAGCGGCCAGGCGGAGGAACAAATGGGTCTCGGGGGCAGCGCCGGCCAGTCACCATGTAAGTGAAACTTACTAAAGAAACTGAGCTGATGCTGCAGTGGCCTTTTCTGGGGGATCAGACCGGCCTGGGGGGAAATCGCCCCCCTTCCCCCCAGCCCAGTCCGCCCCTGTGTGCGTTGCCCTTCCATGTGTTCATTGCTATAAAGGCCAGTTATAGGTGGGGGCTGTGTCTGAAAGGAGCCTTACATATTGCCATTGAGGTGACTATTCTCAGGTGATACACAGAGATTAAACAAATCCTCCTACATAACTTGTATCCGTCTATCATCAGTCTTCTCTTCTCTACATCTGTTTAAAGTGCTGAGTTTATAAGCTTGTCTGAGAGTTCAGAAAAAAAGGGGGTGGAGAGCTAAAGTTACACTCTGCAGAGCTAAGTGAGGAGAGGTCTGAGAGCTGATTGGAGGGAAGAGACACCCCGCCTTCACACAGCACACAGGAACAGAGCTGAGGCTGTTAATCTGCTGGAGCTCCCTCCCCTGTCACCATTTTTCTCTTGGAGTCAGGAAAACTTGTCAGAAGTGATTCAGGCTGATAGCAGAGGAATAAAGCAGGAGACATAAATGACACTTAGTGCTTTTATTTGAGGCAAGTACATACTATAGAGGAATATGCTTTATTCATATTTCATGTCTGAGGTTTACAACCACTTTAAAAGAAAATCTGATGTTTAAAAACTTCTGCCACCTAAGCGCAGCAGACAGACCCAGTGATGGTGTCACTTGGCCACAAAAGGGTTAGTTTTTGAAAACATAATTATTTGATTAAAAAAGGATGTGGAGGCAAAAACTTTCTTGAAGTTTTTCCCTTTTAGATATGCTAGATATTTAGTTGATATCATCAACTAAAAGAGAATGTTTACTTTTTCAAACATTTATAGATATATATTTGAAAGAGATCAGTTTGATGCAAATAATGTTACTGATTTGTGTTCACTTGAAAAAAAAAAAAATTTTTGCTAAATATAGTTTGTGATGGTTTAAAAATGAAAAATGGGGGCAGCCATATTTGTTACACATTCAGGCTTTGCTTCCTATGAGCTTTGCATCGACAACGGTATACTAAGCATTTGTACTTGTACTTGTGCACATGCTCCGATACTAAAACCGATAACTTCAGCCTCAGTTCACACTGCTGTGGTGCGAATTCCATCCGTGTTTGAGTGCGATTTAGGTGCAAATTCACAGCGGGTTTCTGTTTGTCAGATGTGATTCCAATGCAAACTTTAAGAAACCGCAGCTGTGCCCGAATGGGTTGTTACAGAGCAGGGCTGCTTCATCCTTAACAACCGATGACTTATCAGCTCTCAGTGAAATTCCAAGATGATAGCTGAAATGTTAACAAAATAGTTCCGGTAATTAAAAATTCAGAAAAAGAAACATTGTGGGGGTCCCCCAAATCTCCCCCCCATGAAGAACGCCGCCCCTGCCAACCTGGAAAAAAAAAAGAGCTCTGCACCCAACGCTGGCTCCTGCCATCTGACAGCTCCACTTTATAGCTGCCACTTAATAAACAAAGAGGCGTTGGCACCAGGTGAAGTCACGAGTGACCCTGCCCCCTTGTGATATCATCAACTGAGGCATGCTGGGTCAATGACGTCATAAGGGCGAGGGGGTCACCTGGTGGCCGCGCCTCTTCGTTTATTTAGCTCCGCTACTAAGAAGAGCTGTCAGATGGCAGGTCAGACTTTGGGTCGGCGGCAGCGGCGTTCAACGTGAATAATGCTGGATTTCTTTGGGGGACATTGTTTTGTAGTTTTTTTAACCCCTTCATGGCTAAGCCTTTTTCTGACACTTGTTGCTTACAAGTTAAAATCAGTATTTTTTACAAGAAAATTACATAGATCCCCCAAACATTTTTTTGTAAGAAATACTTACATGAATTAAAGAAAAAAACAAAACAGTAAAGTTAGCCCAATTTTTTGTAAAATGTGAAAGATGATTTTACGCCGAGTAAATAGATACCTAAGATGTCATGCTTTAAAATTGCGTACACTCGTGTAATGGCGACAAACTACAGTACTTAAAAATCTCCATAGGCGATGCTTTAAACAATTTGAATGGTTACCTGTTTAGAGTTACAGACGAGGTCTAGTGCTAGAATTCTTTCTCTTGCTCTAACAATCACAGCAATAACTCACATGTTGAGTTTGAACATTGTTTACATTTGCGGGCGGGACTTACGTATGCGTTCGCTTTTACATGAGAACACGGAGGCTCTTTACATTTTTTTTCCTACTTATTTTATTGTATCTTTTTTTTTACACTGTACTTTAGGGCTACGGTCACATATTAGCGTAGCGGACCGCGGCAGAATCTCCGCGATTCTGCCCGCGATCCGGAAATCATTGCAAATCGCGGGACGCCTGTGCGTTGCCGTTAATTTGCAATGGCCCCCCAAACGCTGTGCGATGTTACGCGATTTCCGCCTGCTGAACCACGGTAACATCGCGCAAACAAAATCGCGGGTCACATGACGCCCAAAAAAGGTACAAGAACTTCTTTGGGGCGTCATGCGACCCGCGATTTTGTTTGCGCGATGTTACCGCGATTCGGCAGGCGGAAATCGCGGCAACATCGCACAGCGTTTGGGGTGCCATTGCAAATCAACGCCAACACACAGGCGTCCCGCGATTTGCAATGATTTCCGGATCGCAGGCAGAATCGCGGGGGTTCTGCCGCAGTCCACTACGCTAACATGTGAACGAAGCCTAAAAAAAAATGTTTTGATCACTTTTATTTCTCTTACAAGGAATGTAAACATCTCTTATGGCAATAATAGGCAGTGACAGGGTACTCTTTATGGAGGCACCTGGAGTCTTTAAGACCCCAAATCCCTCCTTTGCACTTAAAAGCATTCAAAATGCCAAGTTTGGCTGTTTTGAATACTGTCTGTGTTTTAAATCTGGCATCTTTAAGGCTCCAGTAACTAGAAGTGATGTCATGACAATCGCTTCCAGGTTACTAGTTCTGAGACCCGATCAAAGCCGATTCTGGCTTTGCTTGGGTTTATCGGGGAACCGGCAGACTGGGTGCCCCAAGTGGAGCGGGAGAACCGGGCGAAGTGGCGGCTTGAGGGGGAAACGTTCCTTCCTGCTGCTTGTGATAACGGCCGAGTGGCTGCTTAGCCACATTGGTTGTTATAACAAGAAAGTTGACCAGCCGCTCTAGAAAATGGTACCGGGGTGATGCTTGCAGCTGCAGGCATCACCTAGGTACAACCCCTTGAAGCCAAAGGACGCATATTTGCGTTATGTTGGCATAAGGGTTTAATAAAGGACTTGTCAAAGACTGTCTGTGTCTGCGATCTGGAGGCCCCCTTGTTAAAGGAGGCTTTCAGATTTTGATAAGCCCCCAGCCAGCAGACCCCCACAACCACCGGCCAGAGTTGTGGAGAAGAGACCCTTGTTCCCATCAACAAAGAATCCCCCCCACCCCTCCTCTCGTCCCCCACTTTCCTGGCCTGCCAGCGTGCATGCTCAGATAAGGGTCTGGTATGGATTTTAAACTAAGGGTCTAGTATGGATTTTGGGGGGGCCCCACAAAGTTTTTAATAAAAATTGTTTGCCTGAGGTTACCCTAAAATCCATTGCAGACCCAAAGGGCTTTGTATGGATTGGGGGGGGGACCCCCATGTTAATTTTGTTCTGAATTTTGGGTTGCCGGCATCCTTTGTTTACATTTTAGCTGTCAGCGGATTATTCATTGGTTGTTAACCACTTTAAGACCGGAAGGATTTGACCCCTTAACCTCCCTGGCGGTATGATTCTGTCAGGAATTACATACCAAAAGCGGTACAATTCTTTTCATGGAAATTTGGCGTTATGTATTATAGGCCTACAATTCTTAGTAATTACTAACTTAAACCTGACCAAAACAAGACTCTAGTAGACATCCCAGATGTGATAAATTTGAAACACAAACGCATGAATTATAATCGAATCAATAATATAATTTTATTATATAATATATATAATAAAATTATATTATTGATTCGATTATAATTCATGCGTTATATTATATATGTGTGTATATATATATATATATATGTGTGTATATATATATATATATAATATATATATAACGCATGAATTATGATCGAATCAATAATATAATTTTTTATATATATATATATATATATATATATATATATATATATATATATATATATGTATATAGGTATATATATATATATATATATATATATATATATATGTATATAGGTATATATATATGTGTGTGTGTGTGTGCATATATATACATATATATATATATATATATATATATATATATATATATATACATATAATATATATAATATAAAATGTGTAATGTGTTTGTGTTTTGTGTAACTTTTTTTTTTTTTTTTTGAATTTCCCTCCCTAGTTCCGCTCCCATGCAGCATTGCTGCTGCAGGGAACGGAACTAGGAAGTGATCAGACCGACGGAGACCGACGCAGAGCGGCGGGACTCTTGGCTGGTGGTCACAGCAATGAGAGATCATCGCTGGATCGCCAGGAGAAGGTAAGAGAACACCGCTGCGCTCTCTGCACATTCACCCCGAGCGTGACTCGGGGTTACCGATCCTGCTATGAAAAATCAACCCTGAGTCACGCTCGGGGTTACCGCCAGGGAGGTTAATGACCAGGCCCTATTTTGCGATTGGGCACAATGTTACCTTAAAGGACAATTGCGCGGTCGTGCGACGCTGTACCCAAATAAAATTGATGTAATTTTTTTCCAACAAATAGAGCTTTCTTTTGGTGGTATTTGATCACCTGTGCGATTTTTTTTTTTTTTTGCACTATAAACAAAAAAAGAGCGACAATTTTGAAAAAAAAAAAACAACATTTTTCATATTCTGCTATATGACATTCTCAAAAAAAAAAAAGTAAAATCAATTTGTTTTCTGCTACATATTTTTGGTAAAAACAAAATCGCAATAAGTGTATTTTGATTGGTTTGCACAAAAGTTATCGCGTCTACTAACTACGGGAAAGATTTATGTAATTTTTATTGTTTTTTTTTTTTTACTAGTAATGGCAGCGATCTGCGATTTTTTGCAGGACTGCGACATTGCGGCGGACAGATCGGACCCCTAACTGACATTTTTGACACTTTTGGGGGTATCAGTGACATTACTACAGTAATCAGTGCTATTAATATGCACTGTTACTGTAATAATGACACTGGCAGGGAAGGGGTTAACCCTATGGGTGATCAATGGGTTAAATGTGAGCCTAGGGGAGTGATTCTAACTGTGGGGGGGGGGGGCATGGCTTGTAAAATGACCATAGAGACATGTGATCCTATATAGAAGGATCACATGAGCTCTGTGATCATTTCAGGGAGACAACAGCCGACCGTCCTTGTCTCTCATCGGAGAGTGATCGCGGGTGTCAGACGGCAATCAGAGCCACCTGACCCATGCATTGGCTTCCCCGCTGCCGAGTGGGGGCGGCAGCGCGCGCTTCCTGCGTGCGACCAATTCAGGTCTACGTCGGTTTGCACAGGAGAGCCACCCTGCTGCACTAAAAAGGCGGCAGGTGGTCGGGAAGTGGTTAAGGATGCGGCAGCCCCACTCCTTATAAAAAGACTTGGGCACAGCTGCAATTTCCTAAAGTTTGCATTGGAATTTCACCTGCCAAACAGAAATCGCGCTGTGAATTTGCACCTAAATCACACTCAAACATGGATGGAAATTGCATCGCACAAGTGTGAACGGAGGCTCAAGTCCGCAGGCTGTGCGATCTTAAATAACTTTCATTAGTCTTAAAAAAACTGTCAGATGACACTAAAAATAGGTATCAGTAATTGGTATTGACGAGTACTTGAAAAAAAGTATCAGTATTTGTACTCAGCCTTAAAAAATTGGTATTAGTGCATCCCTACTACTTACACCACAATGCTACACAGTGGTTGTGCTTTAATGATTCCACTCACAGTGCAAGTCTTTGGGCTTTATTTACTAATGCTTAAGTGCGTGGGAAGGACAAACAGATTAGGTGTGCATGGCTCTCATTAATGAAGAATATAGAAAAAAAAACTAGACTTGTAAAAAAATTGCATTTTTGCGCATATGTGCAGATGTTCAAGCACTAGCCTGTGTGCCAAATTCAATATTAGCTTGGGTTGCCTAGAACAGCAGGTTCATTTACAAAAAATGATTATTAATAATTTTTAAGTAAAATGTGGACGCACACTATCATGTTACACATGCATTGTTCTTTGTTTACCTTTAAATAAGTATGTCCATACCTTATTATGTAGCTAGGGGGTGCTCTATGTAGTTAGCCCCACCCTTTTTCTTCATGCGTAGTCTCTATTTATCACATGTACTGTATTCTGCTGGAGCTAGACACACTATGATTTTTTAAACTGATGTTCATCTGTTATGATTTACAAAAGTTTTGGCTTGGAGTCATTGTCCTGCTGCAGAATAAATTTTAGGGCCAATCACACGCTTTCCTGATAGTATGGTATGATGGATAAGTATCTACCTGTGTTTCTCAGCATTGAGGACACCATTGATCCTGACCAAATCTTCAAATGGAATTATAGAAATGCAGCTCCAAACTTGCAAGGAACCTCCACCTTGCTTCTCTGTTGCCTGCAGACACTCATTATTGTACCGCTCTCCAGACCTTCAGCAAACAAACTGCCTCCAGCAACAGCCACATATTTCAAAATTGGACTTATCAGTCCAGAGCCATTTTCTGCACCTACTGTGTTTTTCAGTTGAGTTGCATAACCTTGTTTCCACATCAGAGATATGGCTCTTTTGCCACAATTCTTCCATGAAGACCACTTCTGGTGAGACTTCTCTGGGCAGTAGATGGATGTACCTGGGTCCCACTGGTTTCCACCAGTTCTGTGCTGATGGCATTGCTGGGCATCTTTTGATGTTGAAGGGGGGTAAGCATGATGTGTCTTTCATCTGCTGCATTAAAGTGATATTTATACTCACCTGCAGGGGTTTTGCACAGAGCAACCCCAATACTCTTCTGGAGTCTCCCACCAGGACTCCTGGCTCCTACCTCCTGTCGAGTGGCCCTAGAGCAAGAAGCTTGTAATGAGAGCACTCAGGCAGGCTTCTTCCCGAGCCATGGCTCTGTGTGTCCATCCAACCACAGAGCCACAAAATTAACCTAGCTGACCCTTGCCTGATTCTGTACCTCACTTAGTCATGAAGACCCTTCATACATTTTTCTTCTCCAGGTCTCACTTTTTTGCTCTTGCAGAGGCATTTTTGTTTAGTGTAACCTAGAACATTATACAGCTCTTAAAAATCAAACTTTTAGTCTCTACTAATATCTTCCAGACTACACTGAACTTGACAAGTTAATAGAATTTGTCAAGCATTTTCTTCCCTTTAAATATCGTTAAAGATTTTAGTTATGTAGTTTATCACTTGATGCTGGGCATATGTATGAAAGAAGAACTTCCTGTGTCGGCCGTTTTAACCTTACAGGTTCTCCTTTTTCTTATTTGTAGTTCACAAAGATGAGAAACTACTTGGTTGATGAAGACAAGACCCTTTGGTGTTGAATGGTCGTACTGTAGCTTTCAGATGTATTTTACATTTTACCTTGATGTCTTTAGTATATCTGAAGGAATGCAGTAGATCGGAAATATAATTTATTGTTACTTGCTTTAACGTTTCTGGTTTGTCCAGCTGGTTCCTATAATACTTCAAATAGGGGGGAAAAATTACCTTTGCCAGAGCCACTCCATTACCCTACAACTACACCAAATACTGGAGGAACACGAAGGAAGGTGAGATTTATAGAGGGGTTAGAGACAGCCAAAACATCCTCCAGGAAGGTCTTATCTTGACTGCTCATGCAGATTCTCTTGGACATATAATATGCAATTTCCATTTCTTTAGCCATGGGTTAAAGGCAGCGATGTATAGTAACTAAGTAGAACTACTTCACTACTGTACTTAAGTATCGAAAGACGGTATCTGTACTTTCCTGGAGTAGAATTTTTTTCTCCTACTTCCACTTTTACTTCACTACATTTTTTCGATGATTTCAGTACTTCTACTCCAGTATTTTTTTTTTGTGCTGCATAGTTACTCGTTACAATTATAAAAATTACCACTGCCAGAACAGTAGATGGCAGGTTTCATGAAGCTCAAACAAATGTGTATACTGTCATGTGTAAGGCTGCATTCACATGTCAGCGTTTGGATCCGGAGATTATTGCAAATCGCAGGACGCCTGTGCGTTGCCCGTGATTTGCAATAGCACCCCAAACGCTGAGCGATGTTGCCATGATTTCCGCCTGCCGCGGGACGCTTTACGCCCAAAAAAGTACAAGAGATTCTTTGGAGTGTATTGCGTCCCGCGATTTTTACTGCGCGATGTTACCGCGATTCGGCAGGCGGAAATCGCGGCAACATCGCTCAGCGTTTGGGGTGCTATTGCAAATCACGGGCAATGCACAGGCGTCCGGCGATTTGCAATAATCTCTGGATCGCGGGCGGAATCGCGGAGATTCTGCCCGCAATCCATAAGCTGACATGTGAATGCAGCCTTAATCAGTGCATAAGAAAATAAATCCTACTGTATGTATAAATAAAAGCTGCTATACCAAATCTTTCCACTAAAAAGAAAATATGAAACAAACAAATTGTGATTGTCCTTTAGGTTAATCATTTGAAATAATAAAAAACAATATGATGTTCAAACTTTGGACTTCTTTCTTTAATAACTACATAACACAGTACTTGTACTTTTACTTTCAGTACTTGAGTAGCAATTTTTTTTAAAAAAACTACTGATACTTTTACTTTCAGTACTTGAGTAGCAAAATTTAAAAAAAAAAAAACTACTTGCAATACTTAAGTACAAAAAATGTTGAATACTTTAGTACTTCTACTCAAGTCACTTTTTGATAGAGCACTTCCACTTCTACTCAAGTCACTTTTTGATCGAGCACTTGTACTTTTACTCAAGTATGGGTTTCGAGTACTTTATACAACTCTGTTTAAAGGAAAGAAAATCACTTGATTCCCCCCTCAACACAGTCAGTGTTGATGGTGGAACCCCTCCCTCTGTGCTATTTTATTCTGACAGCAAGAGTTTTTTTGCAGTCAGAATGCAATGCTTGCTGCTGCCGGCTATAGCCAGCAGCAGTGATTGTACAAAATAAAAAAACAGAGAAGCTGGTTGTACTGAAGTTGATCGATAGATCGATTTCAGTACAACCACCCTACTGGCCATATGGATCAGAAATTTGTCTGGTTCCTGCTGAACCAGCTGAACTTTGATCTGTCTATTGCCGGCTTAACTCTCCAAATCCAGCAATTACCTTCCCTGCACAGATTCACACAGGAAAGCTTTATTTTGAATCCACTCAAGGTTCATATTTTAACTAAAGCCTTGATGAAGGGGGAGTTTATTTGACCCCCGAAATGCATTGTTTTTTTTTTTTTTTAATTTAAACTAAAATATGTATTTGGAGTCTTTTACCCTGGTTCTCCTTCCATTTCTGCATATTTTTTCTGGAATCCTCCAGGAAGGAGACAGAGCTGAACTTATACAGTGATAATGTCTACACTGGAATGTAGACTGGAATACAAATATTCTATCTATCTATCTATCTATCTATCTATCTATCTATCTATCTATCTATCTATCTATCTATCTATCTATCTATCTATCTATCTATCTATCTATCTATCTATCTATCTATCTATCTATCTATCTATCTATCTATCTATCTATCTATCTATCTATCTATCTATCTATCTATCTATCTATCTATCTATCTATTGTATCCCTATATATTCGATTAGGACTCTCTAGCTCTTTATCCGTATAGGAAACAGGAATGTAGAACAGGTAATAAATCTATCCAGCTTTGTAGAAGGAGCTCACTTCTGTTCAATCTTAGAAAAACATTGTAGAGTCACTGAACAATGTGACCAGTCTGTGCTCAGAAAGTTAACATATGTTAAACTAGGGGCTGAAATGTGCGGGAAGGATGTTCCATGGTTGAATGCTTTTACTTTATCACAATACCATGTGTTACTTGGTAGGGGATCAAACTTTAACCCCTTTTATGACTGAAAGTGTTGCTTTCGTAAATAATGTATCCTGATTTTGTGCTGTCATGTAGATAGTTTTTTCCATGCATGTATATTGTAATCTTTTTAGGTTATATAAAATATCTGGCTGTATTGCATGAAATGTATTTATCAGCTGCAGTTATAATGCATTCGATTAAAGGGTATGAAAACTCTAACAATAAAATGTCTCTCATTTGCTCCTTTTAGTTCTGTTAAAAGAGAAGTATGGCTTTGTAAAAAAAAAATGTAGCACTGCCCCCTAGAGGACTGCTGAGACTTACACTTTCTGGATTCCCCTGGGTTACCCTTAGCAACTGACAGCAGATAAACATCAATGAAAGTTCTTGGCTCAGTCAATAATCAATCCAGGGGATGTTGTTTTTGTGTTTTTATTGAGAACTTGGATAAGAGAAGGGATGAGTGGGATACTCCAACTAATAACTATTTACAGTCTTGAGAACAGCTAATTGTAGAATGCGGTAAGGCCGCTGCTTCACTCTGCCACTGAAGTGAAGATGCTTTAAATGTTCCTGCTTGTATATTCTCTTCAGGGTTCTAAACATGGCACCCCCTTTACTCTCACTGCCTGTGTACTGACACCCGTCTGCTGACTCTAGCCTCTGGAGTGGTCCCGTTCCTGGCAGACCCCTGGGCAAGTTCCTCTGTACTCACGGACACTCTTTTTCCAGAGTCACCATTGCCTCCAAACGCCACTAGTCTGCCTCCACTGGACCTCTGGGTTCAGCCACACTTTCTGGTTCCACCAGGCTGACTGCCTGTGACCACCTTCCACAGCTTCAGAAGAGGAGACAGCCATCACCCTCCTTCTGCGACTTGGCTTCCCACCCAAAGACCCCCTGCCACATGTGCCCTTGGCTTTTATAGCATATCCCAGGATGCACCACTTATCTGTGTCAACCCACTGAGACAGCTACAAAAGCCTGTGTGTCACTGGCTGGGTTTTCTCCACTGTCCAACAAGCCTCCCCATTGGACACAGTGGGGACACTCCCTCAGCCCATATGAATCACATGTGGACACATGGAACAGGCCTAACTAACAAATCCTGCTCCCTGTGAAGCAGGGAGCACTTAGATTTGCCTGCTGCTCTGCTGTTAAGCAGACAGAGCCAAAACTATTCTGTCTATCTAGCACCTGACTAGGAGGGTGCTACAAAAAAAAAAAAAAAAATCATACTCACTTAGATGGCTGCAGCACCAATCCCAGCTGCAGCTGTCCCCGCTGCTTCTAAGACTGAGAACTGAGCGATTAAACACCACTAATCACTCAGCTCTTAGCCTGTTACTGTTAGTTACTGTCAGTCACCGACTCTCTACTCTGCCCCTCCAGCACTCACTGTAGGTGGGAACTGCTGGCTCAGGCTCTTAGAGGCTCACTGAGAGGCTGAGCAAGCTGCTGGTCCAGGCTTCTGCGTGGATCCAACCAAATGGTCGGGATCTTTTCAGAGCCTGGAATGGGTCTGTGACGTCAGCCAACAGTGGGCTTGCACTCCTGTGATCCATAGAAGTATAGCATAAAAAGATTTGGCTATACTTCTCCTGTAAATACACTATTAATTTTTTTTTATGTTCATTAAGTTCATAAAACACCTGTTTCCTGCCAGAAATTCAGAGCTGTCCTGTGCCCAGTGCTCACTTTCTGTGCTATCTCAAGAAGATTAATTAGTCTTCCCAGTTCTTATCTTGGGACTATAGAAGGGTAACCTTTATGTTGTGGAGATGGGAGAGTAGGGTGGGTCTGATTAGTTTAGCAAAACATAAATGGGCATTGTACTAGGAAGAAAATATTTTGTGGCTGGATGGCAATACTATATCATGCACCTCATACCCAAAGTATAATGTACAAGGAAACGGGAACGAAAAAATGAAAAAATATATAGAAAGCAAAACAGTTAAAATTCACATATTCTATTTAGTACATGGTTAAAAAATCAATTTGTTGAAAGGAAATTGTTCACACATGCCAATTAAATATTCACAATTACATGTTGCATAAGTGGTTATGGTATATTGTTTTATCCCAACATGTTTCGCCGATGTTGGCTTCTTCAGGGGATTTGAGGACCACTCTTAGTCAACCGACTGAGATACCAACCGTGTTAGCCTGCCGCACCATCCACAACCAAAGGGGAGGGGGCAACCTTGTGACTACAGTAGGCACAAAAAGGACCAAGATATCTATAATTGGCAGTGGGTTTAACGTGAGGGTGGCTAGATGTCATTTCGACTGCAAGCAACAAAACTATAAAAGCAAAGCAGCAGTATAAAGGTTGTCCTCCTTGTTCCAGTCTTCCAACATAACTGGGCAGGACTGACACCACTCAGTCATCAAAAATGCTGTGTGTTGACAGCCCACATCAAGAGCTAAGTGTATTTCTGGGAGGTCTCTGTGTAGGCAGATGCAGTTCACCCTTCCCTTTGTAGGAGGCGCTGTGTTGCTGACCACTATATAAGGGGAATAGAAGATGAAAGGAACATTGTTCCTCTGTGACCTCTGTGTTACCGGGGAAGCAGTGGTCTGATTAGCCACTACAACACTGGGTAACCTTGGTGGCCATCTTTGGTGGGGGCAGTGCTAATAAATTGTGTGGTTGGCACGCAGTTGTGAAGTGGTTAGAAGAGTGACAGGATCCATGCTGGAAAGGGACAGCCTATGTAGCCTTATGACAGAGGTTCCTGGTGAGGAGGGACAGACTAGAGGCACTGCTGCCTGCTCTGCCAGTTCCCGAACTCCAGTCATGTGACACAGGAATGGTATTATTATTCTTAGTGCCGCTTACACTGCTACTCTGCCTACAACTACCCCTCTACTGAGATGCTGCTCCGGTAATGTAAGCCTTACTAAAGTGAACTTCTGCACCAGTGTTGCCTGTGTTACTGTGCTACTGATATCATATTGTTTGGAACTGTTACGCCAAGTACCCTGTTGCTTGACTGGTTGTCTGTTTAAACTTAACAAAATAATAATAGTGCCACTTTCCTTGCTCTCTGTGTGCCATTCTTCCATGTTGGGTACCATTCAACTGTCCCAGCCCACATACAGGTATTTATCTGTACTTGCAGGGTAAGGCAGAGATTTTTTGCATTTTTTTCATTATTTTTCCTTGACATACACTTTACCCATGTACTGCCAAGTCTACTGTAAAATGATGGTTGGATGGGAGCAGTGTTATCCTGGGCAGACATCATATTGCATCCTCCAGGGGTGCACAGCAGCACAATCTGTCACCAGAAGACACTGGTGTATTGAGCTGGCCCCAGTACATTGTGATCTCTGTGACCAATCACAGCGATCATATGTTGATAGTACACAGTGGGATTAATTTACTAAAGGCAAATATACTGTGCATTGCAAGTTCACTTGCTCCAGAGCTTAGTAAATAAGGTAAAGCTTCACTTTGCGAAGTGCACGTGCAAGGAAAATAAAATACAGCATTTCTGCTTGTACATGATTGGATGATAGAAATCAGCAGAGCTTCCCCTCATTTCAGAGCTTCCCCTCAGATCTAGAACAAATGCACTTGAAGTATATTTGCCTTTAGTAATCAAGCTCCCTGGCTTTCATTCATAGCCATTCACTGTGTACTATTGTGATCTCTGTGATTGGTCACAGCGATCACATGGTACATGGGCCAATCACAGCAGACCTGTACCATGTGATAGCTGTGGCCAACCACATCAATTACAATAGTACTTACTGTTACATGAATGGATGCAATTCACAAAAATGATTGCTTATAACAGCGTTTAGATCATCACTGTAATAAGCAATCATATTCTGACAACTGGGTGACTCCCCGAACTCTCCTCTTCAGATTATATTGGCTGCAGAGCTGATTGAACTGAAATACTCCAGCAGTGCTATTGGTGAGAAGTCGATTAATAGATCGATTTCTCATGAATGGTAACAGCCGTACATGGACCGAGATTCAGAAGGAACAGGCCAAATATCAATCGATGTACGGCCAGGAGAACTGTCATACATGATACAAGTCTGTGACTTGCTAAGGAATGAAGCTAGTGTATTAATAACCACCCTTGAGCATGTACCTTCAAAAAGAAATCAGCAGTGAGCGGATCCATGTTACTATCTTGGCAAAGCATTTAGGTCTCTCCCGGCATGCTTAGAGGCACCTTGTGTTACACAAAGCAGGCAGATTGATCAGCCAACAGTTTTAGGCTGGCCATACATGTACTGAAATTCAGCCAGTTCAGCAGGGACTGGCCAAGTTTTAATCCATCTATGGGCAGGCTGGTTGTACAGAAGTCCATCTACCAATGGACTTCTGTACAATTAGCCTGTCAGGAATTTCTTGATCAATCAGTGCTGCTCGGCTATAGCCAGCAGCAGTGATCAGTGTATTCTGATGGCAGGGAACAGTCCCCACTGTTAGAATATAATATCTCAGCAGGACTGATTTCCCCTTCTACCTCTTGTGTGATGATGTGTGAATCCAGTCTTTTTTTTCCCTGTATGTCAGGAGACTGTGACCGGCTCTCAATGGTGCTGGTTCACACGGCTTGGGACGGCCGCTGAGCGGTTTGCAGAAGGGTCCTGTGCATCTTCTGGTCCGTTTCAGGTCCAAATTCAGCCAGAAATTCAGACCAAATTCTGACCTGAAACGGTTAACAGGGACAAATATCGGCCCCCCTGCTGTGAGCCGCTTCTCACACAGTGTGAACCCAGCCTAAGTCACTTATCTAGAACAAGCATGCAGCCAGTGGGGTTCATTTACTAAAACTGGAAAGTGAAAAATCTGGTGCAGCTTTGCATAGAAACCAATCAGTTTCAAGATTTTTTTCTCAAATCCTAATTGAACAAGCTGAAGTTAGAAGCTGATTCGCTACCATGCACAGCTGCACCAGATTTTTCATTCTCCAGTTTTAGTAAATCAACCCCAGTGTCAGAACTCCTGGTCTGTTCACGTGTTCTAGGCCATTGGTTCAGACTATTGAAGACTTTGCGCCAATATAACAGCCAGGCACTAAGTATTTGAAAAAAAGAGAGGTTAGCAATGACAGCCTCTGTATTTTTCATTTGAGGTTTCCTTAAAAGCCCAACTGAAATTTCAAATGAGCTAAATGCATTCCAGATGGAAAAAAAAAAGTTTCAAAGTCTTATAATTTGTTTTCTTTAGAAAGCAGCCAAAGCCTGAAAGGCCTGTTCCCTGCTAGCATGCTGTAGAGAAGGACATGGACTCTCTTTGTGGAAGCAGTGGTCTCGCTGAAGAGGTTTGACACACCCTAATCTGAGTCATAGCTGGAGTTCTCCATTCAGCAGTAGGCAGGAGCTTTGTTGATTGCAGCAAGGATACAAAGCAACTGGAAGACTTTGCTCACCTTTTATTTTGATGCACAGGAAGGTACAGTAAATTGGTGATTAACTAAAAGTTCACTTAAGCGTTACGCTGTCCAATCATAACAAGTCTATTTCCGTAAGGTCCCTCTTGGAGGATTCCCCTTTTCCAGTGTGCACACATATTATTTGGTATGTGTTGCATGACTTCCCATTACTGGGTAGAGGGTAGAAATGCAAGGTGCCAGTTTCTGTTTGCTATATTTGCATGGGTCAAAGGAAAGCAAGTGTAATATACTCCTACAATGGCAATACCAGTCATCTATTTGCGACCAATATATTTACAGATTAATGCAACATTTTGCCGAAATCCTCCATACAAATTAAAAATGTAATCAAGTGTTTGGCCAACCTTATAGGGGTGGTCACCTACAGAATAACCGCTTGTTTAGCATATACAATACCCCTGCCATGTATAAGTGACAGATCAACATGAAAATACTATTTTGTTCTAGCTCTGAATTTTACCACTTTTCACTCATTTGTGCGCTTAGCAGCAATGTGCTTGATACAGGATTCAGCAGTAAATAACTCATGCAGAGGGCAATGGTAATAACATTTCCTTGATATATAGACCCACTGGGCTGTTGTTACAAGGACGTTAAAAGACCCGTTATGTACTTTATTCCCAATTACAGCCCGGTAATGGCCATTTCTGACTTCACCATTACATCTTCCCTATTTTCCCTATTACACTACATATGTGAATAGGGGATCAAATTATCATATAGTATATGTATTGCAATGTTACAGCACAACAAGAGTGAGTTATTGGAGGCAGTGACCCATCCCGTCACAGACCAGTAATTGGGTAGACCCCCACTTACAAGCCATTGGCAGCCTAGCCTTCCATGAATGGCTTGGAAACCTAATCCCTGGTGACTTCAACACATTCATGTTGTCATTATCTCTGACAAATGTCTGACATTAACAACTATATTCTTCCAAACTGAGTGCTTCGGCTATTTTCCAGTGTCATTACATGTTCACGCCAATAAAACCAACTCAATATACTGGCCATTTTTACAGGCATCATTATATATACTGTATATCATTTTTTTAAGACATGTGCAGCATATAATTCATATATGTACAATTTACAACCAAGTGCATATGTGCAAGAGCAAAATTTCGAACTGTCCTTTTTGGAAGCAAATTGGTGGTTAGTTGTGAAAAGATTTGGTGATTTTATTTAAGGAAAATGATGTGATTGGATCTGAAAAAATGTTGATCCCACATAAACACATAATATATGTTACACACAAGAATGTAAGTAGCTTAGCATTACCCCTGTACCTAGCATATGCCCCTAACCCCTACCCATATACTTTAAAGGTCAAGTTCATTAATTACATGAACCCCCTAGCCTCTCTGCCAAGCCCCTTAAACTATCCTAAGTTGAACCATCACCAGTTACTTACTTACCAATTGGCAGCAGCCTCTCTCATTGTCTTTATCCTGACCCGAATGGCTGATATATGTATCTATACATCTATATAAATATATATATGTATATATATATATATATATATATATATATATACAGTATCTCACAAAAGTGAGTACACCCCTCATATTTATGTAAATATTTTATTATATCTTTTCATGTGACAACAATGAAGAAATTACACTTTGCTAAAATGTAAAGTAGTGAGTGTACAGCTTGTATAACAGTGTAAATTTGCTGTCCCCTCAAAATACCTCAACACACAGCCATTAATGTCTAAACCGCTGGTGACAAAAGTGAGTACAACACTAAGTGAAAAATGTCCAAATTGGGCCCAATTAGCCATTTTCCCTCCCCGGTGTCATGTAATGTGTTAGTGTTACAAGGTCTCAGGTGTGAATTTGGTGTTTTTGCTCTCACTTTCTCATACTGGTCACTGGAAGTTCATCATGGCACCTCATGGCAAAGAACTCTCTGAGGATCTGAAAAAAAAATAATTTTTGCTCTACATAAAGATGGCCTAGGCTATAAGAAGATTGCCAAGACCCCTTAACTGAGCTGCAGCACGGTGGCCAAGACCATACATCGGTTTAACAGGGCAGGTTCCATTCAGAACAGGCCTCGCCATGGTTGACAAAAGAGGTTGACTGCATGTGCTCAGCGTCATATCCAGAGGTTGTCTTTGGGAAATAGATGTATGAGTGCTGCCAGCATTGCTGCAGAGGTTGAAGGGGTGGGGGGGTCAGCCTGTCAGACCATACACTGCATCAAATTGGTCTGCATGGTTGTCGTCCCAGAAGGAGGCCGCTTCTAAAGATGATGCACAAGAAAGCCTGCAAACAGTTGGCTGAAGAAAAGCAGACTAAGGACATGGATTAATGGAACCATGTCCTGTGGTCTGATGAGACCAAAATAAATTTATTTGGTTCAGATGGTGCCAAGCGTGTGTGGCGGCAACCAGGTGAGGAGTACAAAGACAAGTGTGTCTTGCCTACAGTCAAGCATGGAGGTGGGAGTGTCATGGTCTGGGGCTGCATGAGTGCTGCCAGCATTGGAGAGCTACAGTTCATTGATGGAACCATGAATGCCAATGTGTTCTGTGACATACTGAAGCAGAGCATGATCCTCTCCCTTTGGAGACTGGGCAGTATTCCAACATGATAACCACCTGAAACACACCTCCAAGATGACCACTGCCTTGCTAAAGAAGCTGAGGGTAAAGGTGATGGACTGGCTAGGCATGTCTCCAAATCTAAACCCTATTGAGCATCTGTGGGACATCCTCAAACAGAGGGTGGAGGAGCGCATACTGTATATATGTATATATATATATATATATATATATATATATATATACAGTGGGGATCGAACGTTTGGGCACCCCCAGGTAAAAATTTGTATTAATGTGCATAAAGAAGCCAAGGAAAGATGGAAAAATTTCCAAAAGGCATCAAATTACAGATTAGACATTCTTATAATATGTCAACAAAAGTTAGATTTTATTTCCATCATTTACACTTTCAAAATAACAGAAAACCAAAAAATGGCATCTGCAAAAGTTTGGGCACCCTGCAGAGTTAATATCTTGTACTGCCCCCTTTGGCAAGTATCACAGCTTGTAAACGCTTTTTGTAGCCAGCCAAGAGTCTTTCAATTCTTGTTTGAGGTATCTTTGCCCATTCTTCCTTACAAAAGTCTTCCAGTTCTTTGAGATTTCTGGACTGTCTGTCACGCACTGCTCTTTTAAGGTCTATCCATAGATTTTCAATTATGTTGAGGTCAGGAGATTGTGAAGGCCATGGCAAAACCTTCAGTTTACGCCTCTTGATGTAATCCCCCGTGGATTTCGAGGTGTGTTTAGGATCACTATCCATTTGTAGAAGTCATCCTCTCTTTAACTTCAGCTTTTCAAGTTACCATCCAAAATTTGCTGAAATTTTATTGAATCCATTTTTCCTTCTACTTGTGAGATGTTCCCTGTGCCCCTGGCTGCAATACAACCCCAAAGCATGATTGATCCACCCCCATGCTTAACAGTTGGACAGAGGTTCTTTTCATTAAATTCTGTGCCCCTTCTTCTCCAAACATACCTTTTCTTATTCCAGCCAAAAAGTTCAATTTTAACCTCATCGGTCCACAGATTTATGTGGTGAGGACGTAGAAGAAGTTTTCTTCTGATGACTCTTCCATGAAGACCATATTTGTACAAGTATCTCTTTATAGTGGAATAGTGTAGCACAACTCCAGTGTCTGCCAGATCTTTCTGGAGGGATCGTGCAGTCAAACGTGGGTTTTGAATTGTTTTTCTCACAATCCTGCGAGCTGTTCTGTCTGATATTTTTCTTGGTCTTCCAGATCTTGCTTTAACTTCCACTGTTCCTGATGACTGCCATTTCTTAATTACATTCCAAACAGAGGATATTGATATCTGAAAACGCTTTGCTATCTTGTTATAGCCTTCTCCAGCTTTGTGAGTGTCAACTATTTTCAGTTTCAGTTTAGACAACTGCTTAGAAGATCTGGGCATTTAAAACCTTTGAGATTGGCATCACCTGGTCTTCCCATATGATGATTGAGAACAATCCATGACACTGGGAGTCTCAGCCTTGCAAAGGGGGCAGTGCATGCTATAAATTCTGCAGGGTGCCCAAACTTTTGCAGACGCCATTTTTTTGTTTTCTGTAATTTTGAAAGTGTCAATGATGGAAATAAAATCTAACTTTTGTTGACATATTATAAGAATGTCTAATCTGTAATTTGATGCCTTTTGGAGATTTTTCCATCTTTCCTTGGCTTCTTTATGCACATTAATACACATTTTTACCTGGGGTGCCCAAACTTTCGATCCCCACTGTATATATATGGTATAGGCTCCCGATCTCCATTAATACTGATTCTTGTTTTAACTATTCCCATTGAAGTTGCATTGAAGTTGCACAGAAATCATATTCTGAAATACACCAAATTTTCATATATTTTGTTTTGGATAGAAAGGGAAAGGACTACAACAGCTGTCAGGTTTTTAACACTATTCTAGGCATCTATAAAAAGATTACATCGCCACAGTGACAGAGGTTTTAATAGAGAAGAAATAAAGGAAAATCTTCGATAGGGGTATAGACAGCTACATAATGCTGACAGAAAATCTAACCTTCCCCTACTCATCTAAAAAAAGAATACATTTCTGGCTGTGTTGCTGTTGGAGATTTTTTTCTCACTTTTCTAGTGAAACTTTTGTATACAGGGGCAGTAAATTAGGAGAAATTCCTCTATAGGAGCCCAGCATAGTAGTAAAACTTAACAGGAGTTCAAACTAGGGGGTTGAAATTTTGAAACAAAATTTTGATAGACATGCACTTCAGTCTAGGATCTATAATTTTTGTGACAACAGGAAACATGGTTGCAAATGTGCCACTTGCTGTGTCACTTCAACAATAAGACATTACACCAAATTCCGCTTAGCCTCGGCATTGGAAGATTATTGGCAATACTGCAATGTCAATGCCGCACACTGAATCCTTTACTGTCAGCATTTTTCAACGACAGTGCTGGAAGCAAAAGTTCAAAGGAAGGACTCAAACAGTGGTTTTAAAACACCCTAAATTTGGTGCATTGCCTTTCTTGGATACATTTCCAAGGTAGCTTTTATGAAGCATGGAGGATGAGAACGGCAGAAGTTCCCTGACAGAAAACAAGCTTAATGGAGAATGCCTACTGTAGGTCAAAATTATTTTTAGCCAATAGTCAAATGGAACCTGACCTCACCTAAAAAGTACCTACAGTAACAACGGTGCTGAAATTCAGGAACCTGCAAATACTTGTGTTAATGGTCAGATTGATCCCTGTGGAGCCCCTTGGATCATTGACCTAGGCTTCACATTGGACCCTGACTCTTCTCCTAAAACCCTGACCCCCCCCCCCCCTTATGTTAGGCCCTGCCCCACCAATCAACTGTCAAATCCCAGAGTCTCTACTGCTCACACACTGCACTGGTTAGGTATATCATTATTGCTTAACTGTACTATTGGCCTAAATGCATACATTTTATTTTTGGGATTTCGAAAATACTTTCCCTTGCTGGTTGCTATTTTGGCTAGTCTTAGACCACTGTTGGGCAATTGTTTTTAACACATGCTTTATATTCCAGAGAAATTGCTAAAAATTGCCAGAGTTTAAAAACTTGTAAAAAGGCAGTACATAGTTTAATCAACCAGCATCAATCCAAAAATAAAAGATGTGCCTACTCCTCCTGCAGCTTGTGGCAGCGAAAATTGCTTCATCGAAGAGAAATTGCCAGGTAAATTTCCTTCTGAAACAAATTGATGATTGTCCATTTGTACCTGCAGGGCTCACTGGTTTCTCCAACAGACCCGTATAGCACACTAATATGTCCTATATTGATGTAGGGGTTGGCAGGAGGAATCAGTGAATGCTGCAAGGGACAAAGGTGATTGATAATCCCCAAAATGTTGGTTTGAGCAGAAAATTCACTTGACGATTTCCTCTTTAATGAAGCGACATTTGGTGGAGCAGTCAGCAGGAGAGGTAGGTATATACTTTCTGCTTTAAAGGCACATATTTTTGGAGGGAATTTTTGCTTGCAGGTAGGGTTTTTTTTTTTAGAAGGACATAGGCTTAGATGTGTGTTCACAATCCTTTTTTACTTTTTTATGCTTAATATTGAAGAGGTGTGGGTTTCCTGTTACCATGAGCTTGTGCCTATTAGCCTTGAAAAGTGAACATAGTTTATTTTTAAGATTCATCTCCCTTTTAATTCAATGCAGCGGTGAACCACTGCACCACCAAGTTGAGGACATGTGCCAGGCAAGGTACATGTGGGATTTTCCCAGGTGAAGTGCAACCAGCAAGTTAGAGTCATTGTCACATACAACCTTGCTTGGCTGAAGGTGGCATGGGGTCATCCACTTTGTGGCCTGGTCCTGAAGAGCTACCAGCAGCAGTGACCCAATATGGCTCATCTCCCAAGTATGCCAGTGCTTAGCCTAGGATGTTGCATATCATCTGGGTGCTTAAGAAAAACTGCTGATTACAAGGAATCGGAAGATGAAGCCAGTGAGGACAAGATACAGATAACTACCTTGTTACCACTGGACAAGACATGTGGCAGTACTACCATGTCCAGCATCGTGCCCCATCCTGCACAGACCATAAACTTGCAGGAGGAAGCTGGAATTGGGGCAGCTGTAAAGCCAGCAGTGTTGCTAAGCTTAAAAACAAAAGAATGTGAATCAGCGCTTATGATCCAAGTGAAAAGCTGCTAGCAAAAAAGTGCAAAATATAAATACACTAAAATATGAAATATACAAAAAGATTGCAGCCCTCAAATAGAATAAAGTGCAAACATATTAAAGTGCATCAATTGTATACATTGTCCCAGTAATGGGTTTTAACATACAATATAACGATTGTTCATTCAAAAATTCAAAAGATCAAAAAAGTGTCCTAGTGCAAATGATGAATCGTAAAAGTTCACACGTGTAGCTGTGTCCACCTCCGTATACGTTAATTTCAAACTCACCAGAGCCAAATGCTGTTTATGTTATAGGACAGCAATAGGGTATTTGACAATAAACCTCGTGATCTCTGGAAGCCTGGGTTCTCTATGACAGTGGTCCTCAACCCTGGCCTACAGGGCCCACTAACAGGCCAGATTTTCAAGATAACTGAAATACATCCCAGGTGATATCATTTGCTGCTCAGTGATTGCAGTACTCTAGTCTGCATCTCCCCAAGGTAATACCTAAAATCTGGCCTGTTAGTGGGCCCTGTAGGCCAGGGTTGAGGACCACTGCTCTATGACATCCGGCCCCAGGGACACCCTCCAGTAAATTTGTCAGCTCAACACATCACATGAGAGAGTTCAAATAAAAAGGAAGAGGCTCATGGTGTAGTACGAAGTAAAAGTTGAAATTTAATAAAATACTGTAACACTGACAACCAATACAGTGTACATATGATTAAAAAAACAATAACAGTAAAAAAACTCACATCAAAAGCCACCACTTCATAAATGGAGTGATGGCTGGACCTTAGGCATTGAGGTAATAGCTCTACAGCCTTTTAGCATCCAGCGCGTCATTTGTCAAATACCCTATTGCTGTCCTATAATATAGACAGCATTTGGCTCTGGTGAGTTTGAAATTCACTTATACGGTGGTGGACAGTCTACACATGTAAACTTTTACGATTCATCATTTGCACTAGGACACTTTTTTGAACTTTTGAATTTTTGAATGAACAATCGTTATATTGTATGTTAAAACCCATTACTGGGACAATGTATACAATTGATGCACTTTAATATGTTTGCAATTTATTCTATTTGAGTGTTGCTAAGCTGGCTCTAAGGCATGACAGTGACTTAGGGATATTTTTTTCTTCTGCTCTAGCAGCAGATGCATTAAAAATGACCCACACTATGAAGCTCTGAAGATCAGACCTGGGGATAGTAGTGGCCTGTACTTGTAGGGTAATGTCACCAGATGGATTAGGATAACTACTCCCTCCAGTTCTCAGCAAGCTGCCCCAGCCCCATGAAATAATTCTCTCTCACTGCTGAACTGCCTCTCCCTCAGAATGCCCCCAGGTCCCTGGCTATAATTTAAAAATTTAAAAGTAAAAAAACAGCTGCTGATTTCCTAGAATGATGAAGATTACACTGTCAAAGCAGAGGTATTTCATACATGCCTGGCCTCTACTGTGAGATGCCTGACCACAGCATAAATTCCAAATAAAAAAAAAATATATACAAAGCTAAAAAATTAAAACAGTGGCTGGAAATCTCCAACTCTGGGGCAACCCAGGCTAGGAATTTTCCAGTAGATTTTAAGGGAGGGGTTTTAGTGCTGAGAGTTTTGCTAAATAATAAAGTGAAAAGTAAAAATAGAGCAAAAAAAAAAAAAACAATTATACAAAGCAAAAAAATTAAATAAATAAACAAGTAAAATAAATAAGGAAAATTCTGTCAGGCTTAAATAAATAGAGTAATGAAAAAGTAGAAATCAGGTGCGCTAAACCATAACTAAATTCAAATACACAAAATATACAAACACATAGTGTGTATAATTGGTCCAAAAAATAGTAAAAGACTGTAACACCTCACAACTAGTGATGGTGGGTAAGTGAAACCAACAACTTAAGCTGTGACAACACAAACCAAATGAAATTGGTGAACAAATGAATCTAGTAAATAAATAAAGTGAATAGATTTGAATATTCAAGGTGAGTCGAAATATAGGTGTAAAAGTCCAAAGCAATTGTGATGCATACAACACACTTTCAAAGTGATTCCAAGGTGCGAAGACCACGGCAACTGAAATGTGCAGCAGAAGCCCACCACCGCAAATGGACTGGCCCCTTACCAGAATGAGACAATACAAGGGCGTAAGTATCATCAGATCCAGTCCAAATGTGACATGTTCAGAAAAGGGTGAGATAATACAAATACTACTCTCCTCAGCTGGAGAGAGCAAGTCAGCCTCTTACCAGATAATGATCAAATGTGGGCCAATATCCAGATTCCACCTGTAGTGGATATCTTCCTCACTCCCTGGCAAGCACCTGGATTGGTTCCCTCTGGTGGATGTGGTAGGTCCCCCCGGTGTACCATGTAAAGAAATCAGCTGATTTCAGTGCAATATCTTTAAACAACGTTTATTAAAATAAAAAATTGCACTTATAGAAATGTTTCTTGTAGACCGGCAAAGAGATACGGATGGTACCGAGAGATGGAGAGCCGCGGCCACCTGCAGTGCGGTCCGCGGCGATGGGTAGTGACGAGCTACTCTTTATAGAGTAAAGAGTAGCTTTTTCTGAAGCTCCAGATGGTTGCTGATGCCTGCTACCATCTAAAGTTGTATGGTCCAGCCACTCTAATTTCTTTTTGAGGATAGAACCTGCCTCTCCCTATATTGCAGCCTAACCAAACTGCTTACATACGATTTACCCACTATACAACATCTATAATCTCTAATTTTTATTTCAAGATAAAACCTGCCTGGTCTCTCCCTCTTATGCTATGACCTATAAAGCTGCTTATATATTGTCAAGACACTGACTATTATTTGTGACTACTGTATTGTTTTTCAGTAATAAATTCTAATTTTTATTGCAATGTCTACCAAACACATACCTAAAGTCGATATTTTGGATATTTTAGGAATAATTGGGGGTGTAGGGATGAAAAAAATGAACCACATATAAAATGTGGGGTTGTGGTTTTGAAGTGCACTCTGTTTTGACAAAAAGAAACTCTCAAACTATAATTTTAAACATAGTTACATATTTAGCGAGGTTGAAAAAAGACACAAGTCCATCCGGTTCAACCAAAAAACTGTTGAGCCACTGGCCAGTCTGCATGAAGCTGAGGGCTTTAGCTGTTTTAATACATTTTCTTGTAGCTTTTTGATCTCTTGTGCTTGATACTTCCACCTGTTAATTCAGGCCTATTACCGCTGGATAAAAAAATCAGATGTCACTACAAAACTACCTGTCAAGTTGAAATGAATCAGATTGGGCTGCTGTTGCTGTTGTATTTAGGTCAAGCTAAATGTAAAGTAAAAAATTAATTACACATCCAAAATATGTGATGCCGGAATATGATGTTGCTGGCACAGTCCATAACACCAAATACAGCTTTAAGGCATGTAATTTAAAGGATTTGTGGTCTTTTCATGTTGTCCTCAAAGTCACACGAAAAATGACCATCTCAAAGCTGTACAGTCTTTTTTTTCTTTTTTTTCTTTGCAAATTTCCCCCATTGTATTGCCCAGTAATGGCCAGAATTAAGTATCAAGATCCCCCACTTCCCCTTCCCCCATAGATTTCAGTGTAGTTTGCAGTTAGGTTCAGGTATTGGGAATTTCAAGCAGGATTCAATAAACCCTGTGATTCACTCATCACTAAAACAAAACATTGCTTTGAATATGTCTATAAACGAGGTAATTTGCCAATATTGTTAAGTGTCACTAAATTGCATCTCACTTGCTGACTGGAGTGGAAGGATGGAAAATGGATGGAATGCAAGAATGGAATAAATAGAAATATCACTTTGTGGTCTGTGCATTCCATTTTGTAATTTGCTTCATAGTGAATCTGTGCTTTGCATAGTGTTCTGTATACATTCGTTATGTCTATATTCGTTATATCTAAGACGAGCATAAAATACAGTTCCAAAGAAATGTAAGCTTAAAAGGAAACTACAATGGTTTGGGGGCAAATTTCAATTAAATTGTATCTTTTCAATTGTACAGGTTTGTTTGTATGTCAAATATACATGCACATATCTATGTATATATGTATGTTTTGTACGTCAAAAAGACTTCCTTTCCAAAACCATCGAAAAAAATCAAGCATGCAGTCATACAATGTCTATTGACAAACATTACCGTCCAAAAGACCTTTTAGAAAATTGTGTCCTTCCAACCTTGTGACAACAGTTTGAAGAAGGTCCTTCTCCGTTCCAGTATGACTGAGTCCCTGTGCACAAAGCAAGCTTCATAAAGACATGATATGATGAGTTTAGTATGGAACTTGAGTGGCCTACACAGAGCCCTAACTTAAACTCCTTTAAGATACTAAAAATAAAGAGGTATAAACCCCTGCGCTATCTGGAAAAAATCCACTATAAAATGATAGCTGCAACCGTCAGTCAGCCTTACCAAAACTGGTATATAGGTGTTAGATATATATTTATTTTTTTATTATTTATATCTAACACCCAAATACACATACCTATATTACATCTGGGGGTTTTATTCTCTCTTCTGGCATCATGTCAATATCTGTATATTTTATTTGTTGCTATGTTACATTTGGTTGCATCCTCTGGTCTCATTCCGGGTTTGGTACCCCCTGTTTTTATCTACCGTTTTTTTAGCTAGCGTTTTAGCTGTTTTAACTTTCCCTTTTTTTGGGATCCATTTAGGATTCCCCCAATATAATAAAATATGTTTTGTATATGCCATTTCAATTAATTATTTTTAATTTATTTAATAAAGTGGTCCTTTACAGACACCTTTAATGTTGTCTGGGTTCTTTTATACTCATATATATATTTATATATTTTTATCTTACCTTTTTAGCTCACCTGCAATTATTGGCCTATTTGAGTTATTTTTAGAAGTTTGGCCCAAACATATGCACATTTATATCTATTTTGACCTACCCTGCATTTTAGACCTTCAGTTTGGGCTTTAGTTTTTAACACTGCTATTTTTCATCCATCGATGTTATTAAAAATACAGTTCCTCACTCAACTGCTACAATACAATGGTTGCCACTTAATGTTCTATTATTCAACCAGAAACTTCAACAAAATGGAGACTGCATTAAGCCTACTATTTAAGAACGATCCTCTAGCTTATCACCATCCCCTGAGGAAGTCACATGACCGTGACGATACGCGTCGGGACGTCAGACGATAGGCTAAACCCGGAAGTGCGGTCGGCCGGCCGGCGGGTTTGTTGTCTACTGAAATGTAAGGTTCTACGTTTTTATTTTAATAAATGGAAAAACATTACTACACTATACGGCGTTCCTTGCTTGTGTCTTATTTATGACTGGAGTTTCCAGGACGTTTATCCATCTGGAATCTACCCCAGGACTGCTAGAATTTTCACTTCATGCGGTTGCCTTAGAGCAGTGGTCCTCAACCCTGGTCCTCAGGGCCCACTAACAGGCCAGGTTTGCAAGATAACTGAAATACATCCCAGGTGATATAATTTGCTGCTCAGTGATTGCAGTACTCTAGTCTGCATCTCCCCAAGGTAATACTTAAAATCTGGCCTGTTAGTGGGCCCTGAGGACCGGAGTTGAGGATCACTGCCTTAGAGCAGTAAGGTAAGGGTATAGTACACCCAGAAGAGTGATTTAATCCTCTGCTCTTACCACTTGGTGCTGGAGTTCACTCAACATTGGCACATCATCCACAAAGTCTTTATTATCACTCAAGCTTTATACACTTTATATATTGATGGACTCCTATATATATGGACACCTATATCACCTTAATGCACTACGGTTTTATGTTTAATATTCACTATTGTTTGGAGTCACATATACTTACACAGGATCTGTGTGATACTCTTAAATATTTGTTTATTTTACTGCATTGGAATATTTATATTTTTAGTTATTAGCACATTTTGGAGTCACATTTATTTCCACAGAGTCTGTGTGACACTCTTTAAATATTTGTTCATCTAATGCATTGGTATATTTATATTTACTAGCACATTTCCATTTATTTATTTATTTTTTTCATCTAAATACCAGCACGCAATTTTCCACTTTAGATCAACGCAGCCTCACTTTCTATTGTCCTTTGAGATACTGATGTATGAGCCAAGTTTTCCCATCTAACACCAGTACCAGACCTCATAAATGCTCCTTTAGCCAAATGGGCACAAATTACCAGCCACCCTTCAAATTCTTGTGGAAGGCCTTCCCAACAGAGTGGAGGCTCATATAGCAGCAAGGAAGGGGGGTCAACTCATATTGATGCCCATGTAATGAGATGTCCAACAAACCTATATAGGTGTTATGGTAGGTGTCTGCCTAACCTAAACGTTTGTTTAGCTAGTGTATATACATACATCTTTTGTTTGAAGAATATGGTACCCCAATATTTCATATTACTGATATGTGTCTGTTGTACCATGTACTTGTGTTAAAAAGTATCCTGTTTTTTTGTATTGCTTCCTCCGTGTTAAATGCCGGGTGATGCAGCCAGTCCCCCTGCATTCCTATTTCAGACTGCCATGCTATGCTAGGCATGAGAACACATCCATCCCAGCATGGTCATTTTTCTATTTTTCTGGCTGTGCTGGTAGAACAGCCTTCCTGTCCTCCAATGATCAGACTTCTGATGACATACCCCCCCCCCCCCTCAAGCACACCTATTCACTGGGAAGATCAGTGAGTTGCAGTTTCTCCACCCCCACCTCTCTAAGCCCTTTATGCAGCTTAGAACAGAGTTTATGTGATCACTTATAAAAACAAGTATTTATAATTTTTTTTTTTATGTCTACACAATTGTTTTGCCTTTAATTCATATTTTAAACTGAATAGGTTGATTTACAAGATAAGGGTTCACATAAACTTTAACATTTAAATACATAATACACAACAAAGGATTCCCAGATCAATATATGCGAGGATATTGAGATCTGATGAAATCCAAACTGTTTGGAGAGAATAGGGGAGTAGCACTGCCACTGTGCCAGTCAGGTTTAAATCTCTTGTCTATGTTAGGAAGCTATGGAAGGTGACATGTTTGACAAACCACTAGCTTAAGGCAAAATATGCAGAATGCAGACAAGTTGGAAGGTATGCAAGGCATCATAAACCTTCCCTAGCACAAGGTCTTTAAAAGACTTGTAATAAAGCCGTGTTGTAAATGGTTGAGTTATAAACAGTTTGGGGAGCTATAATCAATACCCATATGTGAGTCTTAGTTATTGACCTAGAGCTGAACTTTGGTACATTTTAAACTCTAAACTCTAATTCCTAATCCATAACTCCTACAGTAATGAAGTTACCTTCCAAAAAGTGTCTACACTAATGTGTAAGAAGATACCAATCAGTTCAACACCAAACACACCAAATTTAAAAGCTCCAGAAGGCTAATAAGACACAAAAGACCTACTGAAAGAAACTTGCATCGTTTTTATATCATATTTGGTATCCAATAAATCCTTATTTAATTTGGCTAAGAGATCAAGGTCATTAGATTGCGAAACCTTGTCATACAGAAATATAGATGTACCCTGGGTAGTTGACAATAACGGTGTGTCTGCTGAACATAATAAAATACTCCAGCACATCTTCAACACATCCCTTGGACCCTTTAATTGGATGAAAGCTAGCTCTGCAACTCCATCTCTAGGGACAAGAAAAAGCTGCTGCTTTTGGCAGCTGGGACTCTAGTCTTACCATTGCAACCATTAAGGAATCCTACAGGCTCCAATAAAATATGATGTATTCTGTGTAATATAATTTTCTCCAAAGACCATATTTGCCATCAAGTGGCCATAATGCAGTACTTTTTTTTTTTTAATAACCTCAGGAAGGAAGAAGGGGAGAAGATGAGGTGGGGGAGGAGGAGTAAGAGATAAAGAAGGAAGGGGAGGTGAAGTACAAGGAGGAGAGGGTGGAGGTGGAGGAAGAGGTCACATTAGCAAAGCTCAGCATCTACTTCCTCAAAGTAGCAGCACCTTTACCTCTCTTTTTAAGCTTGTATGACACTATTTTTTTATTTGGGGAAGGGCAGACAGTCTATGGCCATAGGATTGTCAGTTTAATTTTTGCTGCTGACTGCCTGTATTGTTGCCCTCTCCATTTGCTGCTGGGTTGTAAAATGACATAGTTACATAGTTACATAGTTAGTGAGGTTGAAAAAAGACATCAGTCCATCCAGTTCAACCTATGATGTGTGTGTGTGTGTTTGCTTTTAACCGTACATTGTATACCCCTGTATGTTGTGGTCTTTAAGGTGTCCATCTAATAGTTTTTTGAAACTATCAATGCTCCCTGCTGATACGACTGCTTGTGGAAGAGAATTCCACATCCTTACCGCTCTTACAGTGAAGAACCCCTTACGCACTTTAAGGTTAAACCGCCTTTCCTCTAGTTTTAGTGAGTGGCCACGTGTCTTATTGTATCTCCTTTCTCTGAATAGTTTGTTCCTTATGCTCGGGTCACCAGTACAGTATTTGTACATTGATATCATATCCCCCCTCAATCGTCTTTTCTCCAGAGAGAAAAGGTTCAGTGCTTGTAGTCTTTCCTCATAGCTGATGTCCTCCATTCCCCTAATTATTTTTGTTGCCCTTCTCTGGACTTTCTCCAGTTCCAGCACATCCTTCCTGAGGACCGGTGCCCAGAACTGGACAGCATACTCCAGATGTGGCCGTACCAGAGTCTTGTAGAGTGGGAGAATAATCTCTTTATTTCTGGAGTGAATCCCCTTTTTTATACATCCCAGTATTCTGTTGGCTTTGCTTGCGGCGGCTTGGCATTGCATGCCACTGCCAAGCTTGTTGTCTACCAGTACCCCCAAGTCCTTTTCCATCCTAGACTCACCCAGAGGTTCCCCCCCTAGTGAGTAGCTTGCTTTCTGGTTTCTGGCCCCCAAGTGCATTACTTTACATTTTTCAACATTAAACCTCATCTGCCATGTAGTTGCCCACCCCGTTATTTTGTTCAGGTCTGCTTGCAAGGTTTCCACATCCTGCATAGAAGATATTGGCATGCCTAGTTTAGTATCATCTGCAAATACTGAGATTGTACTAGATATCCCCTCCTCTAGATCATTTATGAATAAATTAAACAGGATTGGTCCCAGGACAGAACCCTGGGGGACCCCACTTTCCACACCCGCCCAATCCGAGTACTCCCCATTAATCACCACCCTCTGTACTCTCCCCTGGAGCCAGTTCTCTATCCAGGTACTCCCCTTATGGTCCATAACCATATGATACACCACATCCACAGGCTTTCCTTTATCTAGGTGGCAGCTCACTTCATCGTAGAAGGTTAATAGATTGGTTTGGCACGAACTATTTTTCATGAATCCATGCTGATTACTACTTATAATACCGTTTTCATTACTAAAGTCTTGTATGCGGTCCCTTAACATCCCCTCCAAAATTTTGCAGAATACTGATGTTAGGCTGACCGGCCTATAGTTACCCGGGATATATCTCGGCCCCTTTTTAAATATTGGTACCACGTTGGCTTTTTTCCAATCATCTGGCACCATACCCGTCTGTAAACTATCCTTAAAGATCAAGAATAATGGTCTGGCAATGACAAGTAGGTTTTCCCTCTGCAGATGTCCCTCCAGTGCCTTTATTATAATGAAACAATAAAAAAAAAATGACTGCTCAGTGCCTGGTAGGAGAAAACATATACTTCCAAAGCAGAGGAATTGCAGACATGCCTGTCCTCATCTATGTGTAACACCTACTGCTGCATCAATACAGTGAAACGTATGAAAATATGAATTACAAAAAAAAAAAAAAAAACATAAAATAAAAACAAAAAAAAGTTGCAAATAGAATAATGACACCTGGGGGCAACCCATGCCAGGAAAGTTTCATTGGATTCTATAGAGGAGGGGTCGCAGAGCAAGGAGCTTGGACAAAGTGGTGCTCAGAACTCCAGACTTAGGGGTGATTACAGTGTAGATTTTTTTTTTTACAGCTCTAGATGGCAACTGATGCCACTGCCCAGCCACTGTGCAATATTTGTGGCTATCGTCTCTTACAACATGTACTCTAATTATTATTGCAAAATAACACCTGCTTTGTCTCCTTCTATTTGCATATGCAAGTGTTCATGTACTAGGAGGGGTTCATGGAATGTGGGGATGTGCTTTTGAAGTGTTTTTTTTTCTGTTGGGGGGGGGGGGTGTTGGGCAAGCTGTTTACCTGCAATCTAAGGTCTGCCTGCCCTTTAATTTATTAAACTTTTAAGACAATACAGTGTGATGATGTGAACAAAGAAGCCCACGGACTATATTAATAAACTGTTGTGCTTCTGACCAATTCCTATGAAGTTGAGCTTTAGCTTTATTTTTTCTATTATTTTTTTCAGAGGGAGCTTGAGCTTTTAGATCTGTTATGACTGATGTTTTTACCATTCTATTCAGGGCTACTACTGCTGGAAAAAAAAAACAGGTGTAGCAGCCAAAACTATCTAAGACAGCTTTTTTTTCAGGCTGAAATGAATCAGATTCTGGTGCTGCTGCTGTATTTAAACCAAGCTAAATGTCCACGCTAAAAAATCGATTTCACATCCAAAATATGTGTTGCCACGAATAAGGTGTCACTGATGCTGTCTGTAAAATATATTGTCCTGTTCCATAACAACACATACAACTTAAAAGCATCTCACCAGCATATAATTTAAAGGACTGGCATTTTTTTATGCCACATTGAAGATGAATTTAAAGGACACTTTTCCCATCATATGGTATTTTTTAAAAAATGTTGTTGCTAGGTTAAATGCTAACCGTGTCCAGATCCCCATGTTTTTTTACAGTATTGGCGTATTGGCTATCCTGGAGAACATGCACAAAATGGACCTAAAGGAGAAGTATGGCCAAAGCTCTTTTGGCTCTACATCTTCTATGGATCACTGGAGTGCACTTTTTTATACACTCCTGTGACGCCACTCAGCTAGTCGAGGCTCTGGAATGATCCAGACTTTACAGGATCCACCCAGATGCCTGAACCGGCAACTGGCTCAGCCCTTTCAGCAAGCTGCTTGGAGACTGAGCCAGTCGCTCTGACCCCTCCCCAGTCCATCACTGGCTCACTGCAGACTAAATACAGGGAACTGAGCAATCAGTGGCCCTCGATCACTCAGTTCCTGGAGTACAGTGAGTGGGGAACAGTTGCAGCTGGGATCGGTGCTGCAGCAATCTACAGTAGGTAAGTATGTGATATTACATACTGTAATATTCCTATGAAATATTTGCTATTTTCCTTTCAAGAAAAACGATTGTAAATGTTTTTTGATCCTGACCATAATAACTTACAAAAAAAATGTACAAAACCTATATACATTGGCAGATATCCACTAAACCATAAACTAGCAGCTCCCAAACTGGGGTACAAGTAACCCTAAAAATAATTGACAGCACATTTAGAAGTACTAGAAAATTGTTTGAAAATTGAGGTACTAGAAAATGTTTGAAAATTGCAATGCTGTAAAAAAAAAGCTGTGACAGTGGGAAGTCAAGGACTTAAAGTATAACTAAAATCAAAACTTTTTTTTTTTTTTTACTTTTGGATTGAGTGGAGAGGGATTAGAATGCTTCTCAGTTTTTATTGCTGGCTGTGCCCCCTTTAAGGAGATTCACTCTCTCCCATTGTCCTGTTTACCATTATCATTAAGGGAAAAAAGGGATGAGGATGCGCTGATTAAGAACGATTGATTGCTGCACCTAAAAATTCCTGAATACCGGAAATATAATGTGTGAAAAAATATAAATAAAGTGTACTATCTAATAATTATACAAAAATTTGCATGTGATGATCTATTCAGTGCGAAAGGTTCACTAGACAGTGGATACAGTCTCATATGCAGAGAAAGGAGGAACTAATAGTGCATTATCTTCAAACAAATCAGTTTGTTAAAAATATATTGCACTTACGTTCATCAAATGATTTCAGAATATCCAATGTAAAAGGAGCGCACGGCCGCCTGCAGTGCGGACTGTGCAAAAGTGACAAGCACGGCTACTCCACCCGATGCATTTCCCCATCTTACAAGCATCAACTGGGAATGCATTTCCTTCTTTTTCTGCATATGAGACCATATACGAGTAAACCTGTTGCACTGAATATATGCTCCCAATGTTGGACCCCTGATGTGTATCGGAGTTCGGTATTGAGCTTTTTTTTGTGTGTGGAGGAATCTCTTATCATGCTGCATGACCGCAGCCTTTTGGGAAGCGGCCATTATCTATCAATCAGCATGAAGGTGGATCACTGAGCACCTGGAGGAATACTAATTTCAGCACGTTTAACTTTTTTTACTAGCTGTGGACTTTCTGTCACTGTTTTACTTATGGGAACTGGATCTGTTCTAATTGTTCAAGTCATTTGATTCTTTATTTCACAAAGGTTATTTTGTTTCACATTGTGTTCTCACACACAGTTTTATAAATTGATACACATTGTCACTCAGAGATATAGCCAAATATTGTTTTGGATACACTTTTTTCTATCAGTATTCATCACATGCAAATTGTTGTATGATTATTAGATAGCGCACTTTATTTATATTTTTTTTCTACCATTACCATTATCATTGAAAGTTAAAGAATATCCCAAATTTTGGGTTGTTATAGAGGGGAAATCTTTCAATGGGTACACTAGTTCTGGTGACCTGGGGGTCACCAAGAAATGTCCTTAATTTGCAAGGATTTACTCTCACTTCCTGTTTGGCTATGGGACAGGAAGTAAGGGGAAATCTCTGCAATAGGAGAAATCTGATAGGGGTTATAACCCTCTCTTGTTCTATCTAAAATGGAAAAAAAGTTTTAGCTATAATTCTTCTTTAATTCTGAGCATTTGGTTCACTGACTATAAGGCTTTGGCAGGGGAAGTGTGTGCTAAAGGTCCAGAAAATTAATCCAGCCATGTTTTTGGACTTAAGTCATAGTTCCTTCTTCCAGCATTTCAGTCAGCCCCTGGTCAAGCCCTCTATCTCTCTTAATAGAAACAAAGGAAAAGAAGCCAAGTGAAATATCTTAAAACTGCCACCATCCCAATTCATGGAAGGATATGGAAAAATGAAAAAAGAGATCCCCCCCCCCCCCCCCTAGCTTAACCCATGCATGGGTAGCTATCGTCGGTTGTATCTCCATTTTGGGTACTTCTCCTTGTTCTTCTATGATACTTTTGTATTTACTGTATGTTTTATGGATTTGTGTCTGTTTTAATACTTTATACAAATAAATTGGTGTTTGCCTTTTAACCCTACTACTCTGTTTCTTAACTGCCTCAAAGTTCCTGAGGGGTGTCCCGCTGCATGTATATGCAACGATTTATATCTCTCTTAATAGTGGATACTGCCTTGCGCAACCAGGCATGAAAAGGAAGTGGTGCATTATAGAGATTGTGAGTGAAGTGGCATATGATAGCGACTTTGAGTGCTGAGACTCTTGTCCTGAGGCGCACCAGAATCAAGGTCACATTGGCCACCAATATGAAGACCCCTACTTATTATTGTAAGTACAATTTATTTCTGAGAAGACTGAACAAAAGTTATTGTTTAAATGGTTTGCTACTGGGTAATGGGTCTCCCTCAACATTATGCTTGTGCCCAGTTTCCTTTTATTCATCGCATTGTATTTTTTCCTTCTCTACCTAAAAAAGGTTTTATCTCCTTTCTTAATAGATTTAGCAATGTCCTCCTCTTTCTGTGCTTTGCCAACGCTAATAATGTGTTTGGCCCCCCTTTGTCTATTTTTATACTCTTCTCTGTCAGCTACACCTCCTGTTTCTTTGAATCTTCTATATGCTGGTTTTTCCTTTGTTATCCTACTTACCTCTTTAGTTAGCCATACTGATTTTTTCTTCTGTTTATTCTTACTAACTTGCCTGACTTATAATCTAGGTACCTCCAGGATGGTAGACTTTAACAGTGCCCACTGATTACTTACTCCTGCCATATTACTCCAACTTTTCAATTCATCTTTTAGGAAATTTATGCATATCAGTAAAAATGTCCTTTTGGAATCTAAAACTTTTGTTTTTGGAAATGACTTTTCAGGTTTCAGTTAATTACTAAAAGCCAAATTTACTCCTTCCTCAACATCAGACAGTCAATCCCCATTTGTCAGTACTAGGTCTAGAATATGATCTCCTTTGCTTTAAATAAAACTCAAAGATATGACTTGTTTCTATGGTTCAGATGCTTACATTTGTGTAATCAGGTTTATATTTGTAAATCAACCCAATGCAACATGCCAAGGCACTGTAGAGCCAAGTTATGTAAAGTTGAACGAAAAACACTGGAAGAAAAGCAAAGCAAGTCAATCAGGTTTTTTCTTTCTAGCAAATTATGGAGATTGATTGTTTTTTTGTTTTGTTTTTTTCAAAAAAACTGTACTGAATAAAATATGGGGCTGAAAATGCTAGTTTTCTAGCTGTCTCGATTGGGAAAGGTGTGTGATCAAGAAAGTCAGAACTTTGAATCTAAAAACTTGTAATAGGTCAGTGACTTAGATGTACTGAGCTTTGGGATCATCATGACAGCCAGAAGATTTGTATTTTCAGAAAGAGAAATCCGGTTTCCTGTAGAGTGGAACTGAACTTAAAAAGCGAAGATTTGGAATGAGCTAAGGTTTGGGCAGAACATGAACATGATATCGAATGATATCACATGATAGCAGACTGCCTGCCAGCCCGCCCAATCAGCTGCAGCCATAGAATTCCCTGTAGCTGCACATAGCAAAGTGGTGGGGATGCTGGTGACCAAATAGGTCACATTACGTCAATTATGTCACCAGCAATTCTAGGTCCACAGCTGATTGGGCTAGCAACCAGTTTCTTGCAGGTTTGGGCTGATCTGAGTTCAGCCCAAACCTTAGCTCATCCCTAGTAAATATTTACTATGTTATAGGGAACATCTAGAAATACCTTACTGGTATGTGAGGGTGCACAGGTAATACCAAAATTTGTATAGCTGAATATCTGAAATGTGAGATTTAGGGCACTGCTGCTAGTCTTAGTGGATTTGGAGTGACAGTCAGTAATTTTACTGTTGTGCTGCTCACTGTATTCTTTGCTGGAGGCTCTGAGATCAGGAAGCAAAGCTCTGCCTCCACCAAAATGACGGCCTCCACACAAAGACACCAGGGCCGTATTTAATATTGATTGGACTCTGGGCAAACATTTTTTTGCACCCCCCTATGGTGGGTAGTTCCCAATGGCTCAGTCTATAGAGGTTGTAACAAGTAGCAGCCACAAGGCTTTCTCACCAGACCCAGAAACACAGCAGCATTGATCCCTCCGACCAGGTGTCCACTCACTGTGGGTTGCCTGGTGATTCTGGTAGGCACTACAGCAGGTCCTTATCCTGGCAACAGCTTCATCCCTCTGCACTTAGGTCACGCTCTGTACTCTCTGGTAGCCCCATACACAGCAGTGAGCTTTCACTGGCACAGGCTTGCTCTCTCTCAGATGGCATCCCCTGCAGGGTCCTCTCACACACTCTGCCCAGGTAACCAACTTGAGGAGCAAACTTTGACTGGAAAAACCTGGTTCTCTCCTCCTTACTGCTGCAAAGCTTGGTGGGGGTTGTAGTTCATCCTTTAATATTTTCAATGGGCAGCCTGTCTCTGGGGACTACATGCTGCTCCTCTCCTCCTTGCTGATTGGTCCATTCCTGTTGCTAGGAGGGAGGGGGAAGAGACAGAGCAGGGGGGGGGGGGTGTCCACACACACACAGTTTGCTCTGTTCATCCTGGCAGTGGGGAAAAAACAGTGGGCGGCAAGTGGGGGATTACACAGAGCCTGCTCCTGTGGTTAATCTCCACGCTGCTGAAAGGAGGAGAGGGGCAAGCGGGGAGTTATATAGACAACCCCTGTCACCCCTGTCCCCTGCAGAGCACAGTCAGCTGCATGCACAGTAAATTAGCGGAGAGGGCAGGCAGATGAGTCAAGGGGAAAAGAGGAGCAGCTGCAAGCTACACCAGGAAAAACTATTTGCGGGCAGCACGGGCTCAAGGGGCAGCTGCTTTGGGCCCCAGAACAATGACTGGGCCCGGGGCAGCTTCCCCTTTTGCCCTGTGTTAAAGATGGCCCTGAGAGAAACAGTGTGGAACAAGAGATGATAAGTCACTAATTTGGGAAGATCAGCTTGAGGGAGACCACAGGCAATACTGGCGACTAGATCTTTGTCGTATTCTTTTTTTTTTTTTTTGGGGGGGGGGGGTCACCTAGGTTTCCAGTTCTTCTTTTAAGGCAGTTGCCCTGTATTCATCCACTTTTCTTTGTTCTGATCTTGAATTGAACTAGGTCTGTTGCTCATAAACTATATTGAAACCCATGTTTCTAGTTTTGTATAGAGCGATAAAGGGTTAGAAACTTCAGGTTAAACTGTCATGTTTTTTATTTCTGTCTGTGTCCTCAAAAGGGGAATGAACACTTTTTATTTATCCTTGTGACCAGTGTCATTGGGACTGAAGGTAAGGGGAAATCTGTCATCAGAATAGAAATAGAGGATACATGGGGACGTTTGTTCTGGTGACAACTATCCAAGAGGGGATTTTCCTTGCTTTGCAGAGATTTCCACTGTTGTGTCTACAGGACAGGAAGTGAAATAAAACTTCCAAAGTGGAACACTGGCAATAAAAAAACAAACAAAAAAGAAAAACTCTCAGGGATTTTATACTTATTCCATACTCTTTTAAAAAAAAAAAAAAAAAAATATATAACATTTAAATTATATAATTTAATGAGATGAATTCTGGGATTAGTAAATATTTTCTCAATACAATAGGCAGGTGTATTCTTGATTCTTGGTGTGCTTTGTGTATTTCTTCCAGATCTTTGCAGTAATCTAGCTAGAGGCATCATCCCGGTACCATTTTTTAGAGCCAGCTGTCGGCTTTCCGGCAGTAATGACTGATGCGACTCGGGAGCCGCTCGATCGTTACCCCGGCGAGCGAGAGGGGTGCCCCCCTCCCGTCGCCTTCCGCGGCTCTGCCGTCCCACCGGGAGACCCGAGCATGTCCACCACCTGGATGGATTCCCGATCTAAGCTGGATGAGGCTTTGATCGGGTCTCCAATGACGTAACCTGGAGGCGGCGTCCGTGACGCCACATCCGGGTTACTGCTAAAGGCGGCAGTTTCAAAAAGTGAGTGTATTCAAAAATGCAGTTTTCGGCGTTTTGAATACATGGAAGTGCAATGGAGGGCTCTAGGGTCTTTTAGACCCTTGATCCCTCCATAAAGAGTACCTGTCACTGCATATTGCTGTCACAAGGGATGTTTACATTGCTTGTGACAGCAATAAAAGGGATCAGATTTTTTTTTTTTTTAAAAAAACCTGTGTTAAAATGAAAAAAATAAAATAAAATAAATAGGAAAAAAAATTTTTTTAGCCGCCCCCGTCGCCGTGAGCTTGCGCACGAAAGAAAATGTATACTGAAGTCGCGTCGCAGATGAAATCACCGCTCAAACCACACATGTGAGGTATTGCCACGATCGCCAGAGCGTGAGCAATAATTTAAAAAAAAAGAGCTACACTCTAACTCTAAACTGGTAACCGTTAAAAAATTTTAAAACATCGCCTATGGAGATTTTTATTGACCATAGTTTGTCGCCATTCCGCGGGTGTGCACAATTTTAAACCGTAACATGTTGGGTATCTATTTACTTGGCGTGACATCATCTTTCACAATATACAAAAAAATGGGCTAACTTTACTGTTTAGTTTTTTTTAAATGCAGAGAAATATGATTTTTCTAAATTTTTCAAAAACAAAATGGCGTTTGAAAGACCGCTGCGCAAATACCGTGTGAGAAAAAATTTTTCAATCACTGCCATTTTATTCTCCAGAGTCTTTGCTAAAAAAAAATATATATATATAATGTTTGGGCGTTCTAAGTAGTTTTCTAGCAAAAAATACTGATTTTAACTTGTAAACAAAAAGTGTCAAAAATAGGCTCAGTCTTAGTGCCGGTTCACACTACCGCGGCACGACTTCGGGGGCGACCTGTGAAGTCACGTGCACCGCGACTTCAGCGCGACTTGCACGGATTTCATATAATGAATGTCAACGCAAGTTGCTCCGATGTCGCCCAGAAGTAGTACAGGAACTATTTTCTAAGTCGGAGCGACTTGAGTCGCTCCTATTAGAACGGTTCCCGTAGCACTGCATGGACCGCGACTTGTCAGGCTGACCAGTTGCCTGACAAGTCGCGGTAGTGTGAATGGGCACTATTAAAGTGGTTAAATATACTTTGTAGCAAATACTGCCTTTTGTTGCTGTAAAGATATAGCTTTGTATTTCACCAGACCCATTGCATATTCATTCTGAATGGGAGTGACTGGTTCATTATTAATCAGCTGATGTACTTCTATGTTCTCAATAGGAAAGTTGCAGTGTCTGAATCCCTTTAGAAAGAAACTTACACTTCAATTGCAGGGGGTGCCTAAAATCTGACTTGCATCTTAGAGCAGACCTCTGAGAAAATCGGTGATCCAATCACACAAGCAGGAAAATACATTTTTGGAGGTGTTCTGTATCCCAGCAGTGCACAAAAGGACTCCAGGTTGCCATATTGCATTGAATTTGACAAAAAATGACAGTGCAGCAGATTGAAAAATGAACCAATAAATTACAACATGGCTTGTGTAGCAGTTGAATATGCTATTTCTTTATTATTTAAATTCTGAGATTTTGTGTTACATGCTGAAACTTGTAGTTCCAAAGAAGCTGGCGAGTCACATAATAGATCAACTACGCTGGAGGTAATAAAATCTTCATCCATGACAAAGCAATGTACTCCTTTCAGTGCAGAATATTGCCTGCCCCACAGATAACAGAGATGGCTTTCTAATTTTCAGGAATAATGACAGATGGGGCAGCCTTTGGCATCACAGGCTCTTTCTGAAGTGCAGAGCTCTTCCATCGCTGCCTGCCTTCATGTGAAGAATATTATGCACAGACCACGTGGCTCCTCGCTGTGTGCCATCATTAGCCTTTTAAATCTTTGATGTGGCTTTGAACAGCTGGAAAGGTGCATGAACCCAGGAAATATTTGCATGGCTTCATCCCACACCTTCTGAGGGTGCCTCCTCATCTGCTATCAGCCTCTGTGACATTGGTGCCACTCGTATTAGCATGTTTGTTTCTCACCTAGCCTGCCATTCATGAGCATTACCTAATACTCTTCATTCTAGCAATTCTAAAGGTACCAACATTTATATCACCATAAAAATGCCTGTTAAAAAATCTACAAAGCTGTTTCGTTTGTTAAGACATTTTACAAAATGTAAAAAAATAGACATGATCATACACACACACACATATATAATAGGTATATATATTTATACATATACTGTATACAATACATACGGTATATATATATATATATATATATATATATATACTATATTTACCAAAAGTATTGGTATTTGGACACCTGCCTTTACACGCACACAAACATTAATGGCATCCTAGTCTTAGTCCGTAGAGTTCAATATTGAGTTGGCCCACTCTTTGCAGCTATAACAGCTTCAACTCTTCTGGGAAGACTGTCCATAAGGTTTAAGAATGTGTCTATGGGAATGTTTGACCATTCTTCCAGAAGCACATTTGTGAGGTCAGGCACTGATGAGGACAAGAAGGCCTGGCTCGCGGTCTCCACTCTAATTCATCCCAAAGGCGTTCTATCGGCTTAAGGTCAGGACTCTGTGCAGGCCAGTCAAGTTCCTCCACCCCAAACTCGCTCATCCATGTCTTTATGAAAGCAAATAAAGAGCTCAGTGCTATAATGTCCTAAAGACTGTCTACCACATCCCTAAAAATATGGAACACAAAAAGATGAACCCCCTGATAAGACTTTATAGGCAGAGAATAAATAGAGTACAGTAATTGGAGTATAAAATTAATACATTTATTTCAAATAGCAAAAAGTGCTAATATCACATTACAAAGATTTAAAACAATGGACCATCCGTTGGAGTACACATGTACCATAGGTTCAGTCAGGGAAGCTAGGTGGGTCATAGGATGTAGATAGCAAATCTGACATAGGTTCACACTGAAACATACATATCCAACATGTTTCGGAAAAGAAAAATTCCTTCTTCAAGGGAAAAATGGGAACAGGGTACTCGGGTCTATAAATCCAAAGCATATATGTCAATATATAAGATTTATCAAAACTGTATCATCATAACCAAATCCATACAGTCATCATGGCATATATAGTGCTGTATACTCACACTTATACAATCGGGTCAAAACATTGCAAGTTGGTTCCTGGATACGTGCCCCATTATGACCATATTCTAGTATGTTGCCTCAGATTAAGGCTGTAAATCAGGGCCAGATTAACGTAGGGGCTATTGGAGCTGCAGCTCCAGGCCCCTACCTTAATATAGGCCCCGGGTTGGCCATATTCACTGTTACCGCTCTTCTGTGACTTGTAAACACAGAAGTCTGGCTTCTATGCTCGCTTCCCCAGGCAGCTCCCTCAGAACCTCCCCACACAGCACGAAGGCCGGACAAGGAGGGACAGTTGCCGATGCATGGATGTGTTTTTGGGCTTCAGAGACAGCATCCCATGTTGAATTAGGCATGCATGGCTGCACCCTTCCTCCTCTGGGTGCATGCCAAGGCATGGCCCTTAAGGCCCTTCAAAATCCTCAGCACCAAGCCCATGATGCTCTTAATCCGGCTCTGCTGTAAATGTCGAGGCCAAAAGATGGAGAGGGCTTGAAAGAGAAAATGCTCAAAGGTTCTGCCACATTGTTCACCCACAAGGATCAGCAAAAAAGGCAGTCAGTCCTAATGAAAAAATAGTAGTAGTAATAGTAGATGGGCCTTGTAACATATCTGATGTATATAAGGAGTAAGTATATAGAAAACATGAGGAAGACTCCAAGTGGTGCATAGCAATAGATGCCAGATCCTTGGTTTAGCTGGACCTTGCCTAAACATTGCCAGAAGAGTTGAAGCTGTTATAGCTGCAAAGGGTGGGCCAACTCAATATTGAACCCTACGGACTAAGACTGGGATGCCATTAAAGTTTATGTGTATGTAAAGGCAGGCATCCCAATCTCCACCTTGCCCTATAAGAGAATGCTTTTCATTCATTAACCACTTAAGCCCCAGAAGATTTTACCCCCTTCCTGACCAGGGGTTATTTTGCGATTCGGCACTGCGTGACTTTAACGGAGAATTGCGCGGTCATGCGACCCTGTACCTAAACTAATTTTATGTCCTTTTTTTGCCACAAACAGAGCTTTCTTTTGGTGGTATTTGATCACCTGTGCGATTTTTTGATCATGCGCTATAAACAAAAAAAGAGCGTCAATTTTGCAAAAATAACAATATTTTTCAAAATTTTTTATATAAAATTCCCCAAAAAAATGTAAAAATCTAAATTTTTTAATATTTTCGGCCAATTTGTCTTATGCTACATGTGTTTGGTTAAAAAAAACGCAAAAAGCGTATTTTGATTGGTTTGCGCAAAAGTTATCGCGTTTACTAACAAAGGGAAAGATTTTTGTCATTTTTGTTGTTTTTTTTTAACGCGTAATGGCGGCGATCTGCGATTTTTTTTGCAGGACTGCGACATTGCGGAGGACAGATCGGACCCTTGACTGACATTTTTGACACTTTTAGGGTTACCAGTGACATTACTACAGTAATCAGTGCTATACATATGCACTGTTACTGTAAAATGACACTGGTAGTGAAGGGGTTAACTTTTTTGAGAGGGAGGGGTGGTGTGTGTCCCTAGGGGCGTGATTCTAACTGTGATTGGCTGTGGCTTGAGCTGTAGGAACAGTGATCAACGGTCCTACATAGTAGAACCGTATGATCACTATTCTTACATAGGGGAGAATGACAGGAGGCTTGTTTACATCAGCCGCCTGCCTTTCTCCCTCTCCACCCGACGATCGCGAGTGACTGGCGGACATCGGGTCCGCCGGTCACACGTGCGGGGGAGTTCGTGACCGCGCGGGAGCGGGAGCGTGCCTCCGGCGGTGCGCGCTCGCTCCCCAGAGCCTCACAGGCTAGTGACGTACCCATCTGTCACTTTGCCTGTGAGGGGCTGACCGCCGCAGTATATGTACTTGCGGTGGTCGGCAAGTGGTTAAGAAAAATGCAAGGCGAATGACACTGTTGCCGAGGCATGACCCTCTGTGTTCACTATGCAGTAGGGCAGTCACTTGGCATGGGACCTGGAAAACAACTGAGATCACTGTTATAGCAAAGACTACTACAGTGATTGTGGTGATGCATGCTTACTATAAAATCCATACTTGGAATGCAAACTTTAAGTGTTACTAAACCCACAACAGTAAAATGAATCTGCATATGCAGTAAAGCATTCTTGTTATAGTCACTGTGAAACCTAAGGGGTTAATCCTCTGCATTTTCTGAAATGCTGCTTGATCCTGTCTTCTCAGATCCTCCCCTACTTCCACTGTCCCCAATCCATCTCCTGATAGGACAGAGCCTTTCGAGTCACTCTGCACATGCTCAGTCTGGTGTGTATTGCTAGAGAGTTTTTATTTTCTTGGGAGGGTGTATGTGATCAGCACAGGACCAATCAGCACTGTCCAGACAAAGGGCCAGGGGTCGTGCAGCCTCATTGAACAGTCAGAGGAGAATGAGAACTCCTCCTACAAGCTTTAACCAGACACTGATGGAAGTCACGAGACTGCTAGATGCTGCTGATAAGAAAAGGTATTCAGCAGTTTATATTTACTAAAATAATTGCAATTCCATGTTTTGTGTACTATGGGAGAGCAGATATAGTGAATGCAGGGTCCTGGGTTTAGTAACACATTAAACATTCAAGGCTGCTATTTTGCCCCTTTGCTGTAGTCATTTGAGTGCCTGGAATTTCTGCAATGAATATATAAATATATACACTTATAAAAACGCACTGCAACTGGATTGCATGGTAATGTGGTACCATGTAATCTGGTGCAGGCAAACACACTGCAGGTTTTGGGTGTAGTTCGGATTACACTGACACCCACAGCAGATTGCACACCCAGTGCTTTAAAAGGCACACCGAAAGTAGGTTTCCCAAACTGGGTTCTGTTGAGAACAAGCCCTTATTCAGAACAAATGTAACAGATTCCTCCATCCATGCTAACAGGCTATTGGCAGCAGATATCAGACAACATTGGAGCAGTGTATGGCCAGCTTTAGATCCCTTCTTCATGTTCTATGTGTAGCACCCTCCTAGGTAGGTGCTAGGAAAAAGCATCTATTTGCTCCTTCTGCTTATCAGGGGAGCCTGATCTGTTAGTTTGCCTGTCATGTGTTTCTAGGTGTGATTCACTGTGTCTGAGGGAGTGTCTCCACTGTATCCAATGAGGGAGCTTGTTGGACAGTGGAGTAAACCTAGCCAGTGACACATCATGTTTTATGGCAGTCCCAGTGGGAGGGCATTGCTGCAATGCATCCTGGGATTGCCCATAAATACGGGGGGAGCATGTGACAGGGTGTCTTTTGGTGAGAGCAAAGTCCCAGGAGGAGGTGGACGGCTGTCTATCCTCCTGTAGCTGTGAGGAAGGTGGTTCAGGCAGTCGGCCTAGTGAACCAGGTGTGTGGAGCTGAGCTGCAGAAGTATCCAGAGCGCTGACAAGTGGAGCTGCTGGCAGAGACTTTTAGGAAAAACAGTATTGTGAGTACCAGACGTTTTGCCTAAGGGTCTGTCTAAGATAGGGGACCACTCCAGAGAAGTCAGGGGATCAAGGAGCTAGCTCACACAGGAAGTTTATCAGTAAAGGGGGTGCCATGTAGTTGACCCTGAAGTATAGGAACAAAGGGGGTGCCAGGAAGGACCCTGAAGATTGTTCTGCAGTACAGTACAGTTTACCTCAGGATACAGTTTACCTCAGGATATAGTTTACCTCAGGAAGCTCACTAAATTCTACTTCACAGCTAAGGGCAAAGTGAAGCAGCGGCCTAGCCGTGACTAGCGTTACTCAGCATTTTCAAGTTGTCCCAGCTAATTGTGCATAGTTGTATAAAGTCCTATCCAAGTTCCAAATAAGAACACAAAAACCAAAGCTACTGGACTGTTTCCTGACTGAGCTAAAAAATGTCAAACTGTCATGTCGTTGCTAATGGTAACCCATGGGAACCCATAACCCGCAGCTCCCAAGGGAGTATATACAATTCTGAAAATGGTTATGAACCTTAACCCCTTCCCGCCACCTACACACATATGTGGCCTACTGAAGGGAGTCTTTGTGCGGGTTCACATATATGCGATGTGGGAACCCTGCAAATCCACTGCGGGTTCCTGCATCACACCCGACTCGCAGGCAGTTCACACTGCCATATGCAAATTGCTAGGAGTGTCAGTACAAAGTTAACGACACCCCCAGATTAGTTCCCATATAGCAGTGTGAACTGTCAGTTTAGACAGGAATCGGATCGCATAGGTGTAAACACACATGCTATTTGATTCTGGTGCGGACCAAACAAAGGGTCCTGCTCAACTTTGGTCCGAATGCGATGCAAATTCGGCCATGCAATCTGTATGGCTGAATTTACATCGCACAGGCATCATACGTGATTTGTACAGCAGTGCGGTGCAAATCACATGCGATGTCTCACATTGCATATGTGTGAACCGGCACTTTCTCCATGAGGCCGCATATATGCGGACCAGTATTTGTGCTGGGAGTGTGCCGCACTGTGTGCTCCCAGCATAGAGCCTGGGCTCTAACCGAGAACCTCTGGTCTCCTACTAACAATCAGGAATCAGGACTCCCGCTTTCCGATCACCTGATTGTGGTGATAGCCTCTGATTAGTCACTGTGCAGCCTGCCCATGTGTTTTTTTCCCCTCTGAATAGAGGGAAAGATACAGTGTATCATTCTCTCCTTGTCAAGGTAAAAAAATAGGTAGATCAAGGTTTCATCTAAGTTAGTATCACAGTTAGTGGTAGTGTCAAGGTGAGGGTCAAAGCTCAAGGTGAGGGTCAAAGGTCAGATTCAAAATATTGGGTAGGATTAAAAAAAAATAATAATTTTTAAGTTAGTGTGTAAGTGTGTTTTAGGTAGGATAAAAAAAAAAGCAAATGCACACTATTGTTTCTAGGCCATACTACATTTACAAACAACAAATAACATACACATATGTGGTATTGCTGTGAATGTCAGGAGCAGGAGAATTTATTTTTGGTTGTTCTTTGGTGGTAATTTACAGTGGGTACGGAAGGTATTCAGACCCCCTTAAATTTTTCACTCTTTGTTATATTGCAGCCATTTGCTAAAATCATTTAAGTTCATTCTTCTTCCTCATGAATGTAAACACAGCTCCCCATATTGACGGAAAAACACAGAATTGTTGACATTGTTGCAGATTTATTAAAAAAGAAAAACTTAAATATCACATGGTCCTAAGTATTCAGACCCTTTGCTGTGACACTCATATATTTAACTCAGGTGCTTTCCATTTCTTCTGATCATCCTTGAGATGGTTCTACACCTTCATTTGAGTCCAGCTGTGTTTGATTATACTGATTGGACTTGATTAGGAAAGCCACACACCTGTCTATATAAGACCTTCCAGATCACAGTGCATGTCAGAGCAAATGAGAATCATGAGGTCAAAGGAACTGCCTGAAGAGCTCAGAGACAGAATTGTGGCAAGGCAAAGATCTGGCCAAGGTTACAAAAAGATTTCTGCTGCACTTAAGGTTCCTAAGAGCACAGTGGCCTCCATAATCCTCAAATGAAAGACGTTTGGGACGACCAGAACCCTTCCTAGAGCTGGCCGTCCGGCCAAACTGAGCTATCGGGGGAGAAGAGCCTTGGTGAGAGAGGTAAAGAAGAACCCAAAGATCACTGTGGCTGAGCTCCAGAGATGCAGTCAGGAGATGGGAGAAAGTTGTAGAAAGTCAACCATCACTGCAGCCCTCTACCAGTCGGGGCTTTATGGCAGAGTGGCCCGACGGAAGCCTCTCCTCAGTGTAAGACACATGAAAGCCTGCATGGAGTTTGCTAAAAAAACACCTGAAGGACTCCAAGATGGTGAGAAATAAGATTCTCTGGTCTGATGAGACCAAAATAGAACTTTTTGGCCTTAATTCTAAGGGGTATGTGTGGAGAAAACCAGGCACTGCTCATTACCTGTCCAATACAGTCCGAACAGTGAAGCATGGTGGTGGCAGCATCATGCTGTGGAGGTGTTTTTCAGCTGCAGGGACAGGACGACTGGTTGCAATCGAGGGAAAGATGAATGCGGCCAAGTACAGGGATATCCTGGACAAAAACCTTCTCCAGAGTGCTCTGAACCTCAGACTGGGCCGAAGGTTTACCTTCCAACAAGACAATGACCCTAAGCAAACAGCTAAAATAACGAAGGAGTGGCTTCACAACAACTCCGTGACTGTTCTTGAATGGCCCAGCCAGAGCCCTGACTTAAACCCAATTGAGCATCTCTGGAGAGACCTAAAAATGGATGTCCACCAACGTTTACCATCCAACCTGACAGAACTGGAGAGGATCTGCAAGGAGGAATGGCAGAGGATCCCCAAATCCAGGTGTGAAAGACTTGTTGCATCTTTCCCAAAAAGACTCCTGGCTGTATTAGATCAAAAGGGGGTTTCTACTAAATACTGAGCAAAGGGTCTGAATACTTAGGACCATGTGATATTTCAGTTTTTCTTTTTTAATAAATCTGCAACAATGTCAACAATTCTGTGTTTTTCTGTCAGTATGGGGTGCTATGTGTACATTCATGAGGAAGAAGAATGAACTTAAATGATTTTAGCAAATGGCTGCAATATAACAAAGAGTGAAAAATTTAAGGGGGTCTGAATACTTTCCGTACCCACTGTAAATTTAAAAAAATGTTTTTTGTTTTTTTTTACCATTTTGGGCTAATTTTTCTTTGATAAACCCCCCCCCCCCCCCCAAAAAAAAAAAAAAAAAAATCAGGAGATATCCATTACCATTTGCCACCAAATGAAAGCCAAATTTGTCCTGAAAGAAACGCATTATAATCCACTTAGATACACAAATTTGTTGCTATGATATGTACAGCTTTAATAACAACAAAGTTGCAAAATTGTATTCAGGTGTTAGGATTTGTTTTACCCCCATCACAAGGGGGTAAAGAGTAATACTGGCCATACACTAGCCAAAAAATCATTCAAAAATCTGTCATTTGGTCCGTTCGTTTTTCATCCAGTTAATAGGCACAAATAGAAAATCAGTTTTAACTTTTCAGAGCTGAAAAATCGAAGGAAAAGTTTGGAAAATTCTGCCGAACTAAAAGTACACCCCTCACATTTTTGTAAATATTTTATTATATTTTTTAATGTGACAACACTGAAGAAATGACCGTTTGCTACAATGTAAAGTAGTGAGTGTACAGATTGTATAACAGTGTAAATCTGCTGTCCCCTCAAAATAACTCAACACACAGCCATTAATGTCTAAACCGTTGGCAACAAAAGTGAGTACACCCCTAAGTGAAAATTTCCAAATTGGGCCCAATTAGCCATTTTCCCTCCCCGGTGACATGTGACTCATTAGTGTTACAAGGTCTCAGGTATAAATGGGGAGCAGGTGTGTTAAATTTGGTGTTATCGCTCTCACTCTCTCATACTGGTCACTGGAAGTTCAACATGGCACCTCAGGGCAAACAACTCTCTGAGGATCTGAAAAAAAAAATTGTTTCTCTACATAAAGATGGCCTAAGCTATAAGAATATTGCCAAGACCCTGAAACTGAGATGCAGTTTTGTGGCCAAAATCATACAGCGGTTCAACAGGACAGGTTCCACTCAGAACAGGCCTCGCCATGGTTGACCAAAGAAGTTGAGTGCACATGCTCAGTGTCATACCCAGAGGTTGTTTTTGGGAAATAGACATATGAGTGCTGCCAGCATTGCTGCAGAGGTTGAAGGGGTGGGGGCTTAGCCTGTCAGTGCTCAGACCATATGCCACACACTGCATCAAATTGGTCTGCATTGCTGTTGTCCCAGAAGAAAGCCTCTTTTAAAGATGATGCACAAGAAAGCCCACAGTTTGCTGAAGACAAGTAGACTAACCACATGGATTACTGGAACCATGTCCTGTGGTCTGATGTGACCAAGATAAACGTATTTGGTTCAGATAGTGTCAAGCATGTGTGGTGGCAACCAGGTGAGGAGTATGAAGACAAGTGTGTCTTGCCTACAGTCAAGCATGGCGGTGGGAGTGTCATGGTCTTGGGCTGTACAGTTACAGTTCATTGAGGGAACCATGAATGCCAACATGTACTGTGACATACTGAAGAAGAGCATGATCCCCTCCCTTCAGAGACTGGGCCGCAGGGCAGTATTCCAGCATGATAACGACCCCAAACACACCACCAAGACGACCACTGCCATGCTAAAGAAGCTGAGGTATAAAGGTGATGGACTGGCCAAGCTTGTCTCCAGACCTAAACCCTAATGAGCATCTGTGGGGCATCCTCAAAGGGAAGGTAGAGGAGCGCAAGGTCTCTAACATCCGCCAGCTTCATGATGTCGTCATGGAGAAGTGGAAGAGGACTCCAGTGGCAATATGTGAAGCTCTGGTGAACTCCATGCCCAAGAGGGTTAAGGCAGTGCTGGAAAATAATGGTGGCCACACAAAATATTGACACTTTGGGCCCAATTTGGACATTGTCTCTTAGAGGTGTACTCAAGTTTGTTGCCAGTGGTTTAGACATTAATGGCTGTGTGTTGAGTTATTTTGAGGGCACAGCAAATTTACACTGTTATACAAGCTGTACACTCAATACTTTACATCAGGGGTCTTCAAACTATGGCCCTCCAGTTGTTCAGGAACCACAATTCCCATCATGCCTAGTCAGATCTGTGAATGTCAGAGTTTTATAATGCCTCATGGGATGCGTAGTTCCGCAACAGCTGGAGGGCCATAGTTTGAGGATCCCTGCTTTACATTGTAGCAAAGTGTAATTTCGTCAGTGTTGTCACATGAAAAGATATAATAAAATTTTTACAAAAATGTGAGGGGTGTTCCCACTTTTGTGAGATACTATATACAGTATATATATATATATCTATATATATATATATATATATACATTTATATATATATATATATATATATATATATATATATATATATATATATATATATACGTATCTATATATATAGATATGTATATATATATTTTTTTCTTACTTGCTATGCTATATTTCCCCCACAAAAGTGGAGTTATCTCTTAAATCTCCAAATTCACTTTACATCATATTCTGTTGTCTGTCCACTCTTCTACTAGTTGATGAACTCCCCTCTGATCCCATCTCTGTCCATTCCACTACTAGTTGATGATCTCCATCTAATCCCATCCCTGTCTGCTCCTCTACTAGTTGATGAGCTCCCTATGCTCCCATCTTGTCTGCACCTCTACTAGCTGAAGAGACCCCTCTGATCCCATCTCTGTCTGCTCCTCTACTATTTGGTGAGCTCCTCTCTGGTCCTATCCTTGTCTACTACTTTACTAGTTCATGAGTTCTAGTGATGGACGAACATCAGCCGGGGCGGTTCACAAACGTCAGCCTTCAAATTTTCTCTAATGTCCATGAACCGCAAGTTCGTGGCGGGCCCCATTGACTTTAATGGGAAGCAAACTTTAAAAACCTTTAGGTCATATTTGCAGCCACAAAATAATTACTAGCTGTGCACAAATAGTCCCACCACATGGACAATGTCATAACAGAAGTGTTGCAATTGGAAAAGTTGCCCTAAAATTTTTATTTTTTTTTACAGCAAAAACATTTTTTTTTTCATAAATCAGCCAAAACTGACAGCAGTCGCTAAATACATGTCAAATACATATAGGGTCCATTCACACATCTGTAAAATGGGTCTGCATCCATTCCACAATTTGGCAGAACATTTACAGACCCATTAATTTTCGATTCCAGTCTGAAAAATTAGGCATTCACAGGATAAAGAAGTATGTGTCGGCCAGTACAGGCCCCAAATATTAGCCCACATGCCTTTACCTGACAGCTAAGAACATTGTATTCTGTGGCTGGAGGTACATTACGCATTCACAGGATAAAGAAGTAAGTGTTGGCCAGTATAGGCCCCAAAAATTAGCCCACATAGGTTTACCTGACAGCTAAGAACGTAGTATTTGGTGGCTGGAGGTACATTAGGCATTCACAGGATAAAGAAGTAAGTGTCGGCCAGTATAGGCCCCAAAAATTAGCCCACGTGGGTTTACCTGACAGCTAAGAACGTAGTATTCTGTGGCTGAAGGTTCATTAGGCATTAACAGAAAAAATAATTGTCGGCCATGAAAGGCCCCAAAAATTAGGCATTCAATGGACATGAAATGCCTTTTGAATAAAAGATAGGGTGTTGGCGCTGCCTCTGGTGAAAATTAGAAATCTGAATGAAATAAAAACATGTCAGGTGATAAACTCAATAAAGTGACAGGTGCAAATATTTAAATATCACAACATAGATAGTGCATACTTGGTGAATCACAAATAAAATGCTTATCAGATAAGGTGCTTATCAGATAAAGTGCTTATCGAATAAAGTGCTATCATGCACGTGAAAAATTCCCAACTGTATCATACAGTATGATATAGGTGCTATAAGGTGCTGTTTATATAGAAAACAAGTTAACTCTAGTATGCAGAGGGTATATATATATATATAAACACAGTCCAGATAGGCACTGGTGTACAGAAGATATATAAACAGTCCAATATGGTGAAGTCTCTTAAGTCCAGTGACTGAGTATAGTGTGAAAGGTATCCAAAAAACAAATGGGTGGATGATAAGGTGGCAACACTCTACCAATGACTTAAACTTAAAGGAGTGACCCCGTGCTGGGCGGTGAGGTGCTGGGTGATCCTTTTCTGGTAAAAAAACTCACTCACCATTAGCACCCGCCCCACACAGGGGTATAAGGCGGGTGTATAAAGATCAAAGATCTCAGTGTCTCCCCCTCCTCCTGGATCGATAGGTCCTGGAAGTAGTCTCGGAGGTCCTAACTGGAGGTATCCCTGGGATAGTAGCGGGTCCTAATACTCTCGAGCGTGTCACGTCACTTCCGGTTCCTGCACGATTGAGAACGAGGCTTGGACCGCACCGCGCTCCACACTCGTACCTGTGCCTGTATATTTGCTTCCTATGTGAGTACCTCTCTGTTTTATGCACCAATAAATCATCTAGACGTTATTACGCTATGTGCCTTGTCTATCTATCATCCCTTGGTATACGGTTATGAGCTATTCCCGGTGGACACCTCGGACCATCCCCGGCCTATAGGTATTAGGACCCGCTACTATCCCATGGGATACCTCCAGTTAGGACCTCCGAGACCACTTCCAGGACCTATCAATCCAGGAGGAGGGGAGACACTGAACGCTGAACGTCCTTTCGGACAGCACACTGGAAGGGGGGGCAAGACAACAGTTCCATTGAAAATTGTGCAAGCTCTGGCCAGAGGTCAAGCCTGCCCACCCAGTAGTCCAGGGGTTCATCACTCCTCAGAGCATCCACATCGGCTGTTAGCCCGATGTAGTCGGACACCTGTCGGTCTAGGCATTCCCTGATGCTGGATCCGGAGTACAGCTGTCGATGGGTCGGCTGAAAGAAGGATCTCATATCTGAAGTGACCAAGACATCTTCAAACCACCCTCTTCTTGCAGGCGCTGTTGGATTGCTACCCGCAACTGTCTCTCTGTGACTGGAAATTCCTCTGCCAGCGCACACAAAAGCAGAATGCAGCATTTCTCGCAGCAAGGCCTGGAAGTGCTGCATTCTGTCCTTTGTGATGCTGGTAACATTTCTGCCATTTTTTGTTTGTACCGGGGGTCTAAGTACGTTGCCACCCAGTAATGGTCCTTGCCCTTTATGCTTTTTATACGGGGGTCCCCCTTAAAACACTGGAGCATGAAGGCCCCCATTCACACTAAACTGGAAGCGGTGTAGTGGCCTGGCTCCAGCTCATCATCCAGGATAATGTCATCCTCGTTCCCCCCCCCATCCACGGATAACACCAGGGATCCCAGAAAGGTTTAAAGCATGCTCCTCCTCATCCACCCCGGCAACAATCCTCCTCTGACTCCTCTTCAGACTACTGTTGTTGACTTGTCTCAGATGGAGTAGCACCCACTGGGAATTCATCCAACATTGCGACTTCCTCATCTTCCTGCTCCTCGACGGCTTGATCAATGACACAACGCAATGCATGCTCCAGAAAGAAGGTGTAAGGTACGATGTCACTGATGGTGCCTTGGCCGTGACTGACCACTTTGGTGATCTCATCGAATGGCCGCAGAAGTCTGCATGCATCCTGCATGAGCAGCCACTGGTGAGGTGAAAAAAACCCAAGCTCCCCAGAACCTGTCCTGCCGCAGAGTTCGTACAGGTAGTCATTAACTGCACGTTTCTGCTGGAGCAGCCTATCAAGCATATGCAACGTTGAGTTCCATCGCGTCGGGCAGTCAAAAATAAGACGCCTGACGGGCAGGTTGTGTCCCCGCTGAATGTCAGCAAGGCGAGCCATGGCTGTGTAAGAACTTCTGAAATGGTCCGTGATTTTCCTGGCCTGCCGCAAGATGTCCTTGACCCCTGGGTATTTGGCAACGAATCGCTGCACGACCAAGTTCAGGACGTGTGCCATGCATGGCACGTGTGTTATTTTGCCCTTTTTCAGCATGCTCAGCAGATTGGCACCGTTGTCACACACCACTTTATCAACTGTCAAATTGAGCGGTGTCAGCCACTGATCTGCCTGTGAACACAAAGCTGAAAGGAGTGCAGGACCAGTGTGGCTCTTGGCTACCAGGCACAACAGACGCAGCACAGCATGGCAACATCTTATCTGGCATGTGGAATAGGTTCTGGGGATCTTGGGCGGCGCAGCGGAAGAGAAGGTAGCAGCGGAAAAGGAGTCAGATGAGGAGGAGAGGGAGGAAGGAGGAGTAGGAGAAGAAGAGACAGGCCTGCATGCAATCTGTGGCGGTACAACCAAATCTACACGAGTGCCACAGGTTACATGCTTGACGGCCGTCAGAAGGTTCATCCAGTGGGCAGTAAAAGTAATAAACCTTCCCTGCCCGTGTTTGCTAGACCATGTGTCTGTGGTCAGATGTATCTTGGCACCAACACTGTGTGCCAGAGATATATTCACTTGCCACTGAACATGGCCATACAGCTCTGGAATGCCCTTCTGTGAGAAATATTTCCTGCCTGGGACCTTCCATTGTGGTGTTCCAATGGCCACAAATTTCTGAAAGGCCTCCGAGTCCACCAGTTGATATGGCAGTAGTTGGCGGGCTATCAGTTCCGACAAGCCACCAGTCAAACGTTGGGCAAGAGGGTTATCCGGCGTCATCATTTTTTTCTGCTCCAACATTTGGGCCACAGAAGCCTGCCTTTTTCCAGAACAACGTGACGACGGCATCATGGAGGAAGGTGGAGTGGAGGACAATTGTGAGGAGAGAGGGGAAGGAGAAGAGGCTGGATGGTGAGAGCCTGAAGTGTGGCTTTGTGGGTTCTGACGGTGTTGCTCCCACTGGGCTCGGTGATGGGATATCAGGTGCCTTCTTAAGGCGGTCGTCCCTAGGTGAGTTTTGGACTTACCGCGACTTATGCGCTGACTGCAAAGGCTGCAGATGGCAACACTGTTGTCAGCAGCGGACACATTAAAAAAAGCCCACACACTGCGGAGCCATGTGCCGGCGTCCTGGGAGCACCAGATGTGACTGTACATGGTTGATGGCTCGCTCCTGATACATTTGCAGTCTGCTTTGTACCTCTTGTGCAATGCAAGTTCCGCCTGCCTCTCCTCCCTATCTGCTGGTCCCTCTCTCCCTCTAAACTCCCCTCCTCTTCCTCTCTTGTGGCCATCCACGTGACGTCCATAGACACGTCATCATCCACGTCACCTTCCCCACCACGTTCGAGATCTCGGAGTAGGTAGCAACAGCGGGGACCAACCTCCTTGGGCTGCTCTGGGTACTGTCGTCAGACTACATAGTGGCGGCTGTTGCTACCTCCTCTTCCTGATCTGATGCCAATAATGGCTGCGAATCACAAATGTCTTGTGATGGATCGGAAAATAAATCCAGTGACTCAAGCGGAGGGTATATGGTGGTGATGTTGTCTTTGGGGGTGCAGATAGAGAGGATGAGGAGGGTGCAGAAGAGGAAGGCTGAGTGAGCCACTCAACAAAGTCTGGTGCGTCCTTTGGCGTAATCGAACGCACCTTCTGAAACTTCACACTTTGGCTCCGGCCTACTGCTCCTGCCCTACTCCTACCACCCCTGCGTAAGGGCCTGCCTCTTCCTCTGCCTGACATTTTTTAAATTACCCTGTGACAAAAGACTCTAGAGAATAGCAGTATATAGGGAAAAGGGTATATAACTCCCCGCTTCAATCTGTGGTATTGGGGGGCCACAGGTTTATCACACCAGTTCTACAAATAATTGTCTAGCAACTGTTGTTATTGTGTGTAGCACAGTTAAAACAGCAAAAGAGGCCAAATTTTTGCAGGACTAAAATACACTCTTAGAAAAGTATACTGTTAAATAACACCCCACTTCAATATGTGGTATTGGGGGGCCACTGGTTTATCACACCAGTTGTTCAAAAAATTGGCCAGTGAGTTTGGCACTGTGTGTATCAGAGTTAACGCAGCAAAAGAGGCAATATTTTTGCAGGACACAAATACACTTATGAAAGTATACACATATAACACCCCGCTTCAATATGTGGTATTGGGGGGCCACTGGTTTATCACACCAGTTGTTCAAAAAATTGGCCAGTGAGTTTGGCACTGTGTGTATCAGAGTTAACGCAGCAAAATAGGCAATATTGTTGCAGGACACAAATACACTTATAAAAGTATACTCAGATAACACCCCACTTCAATATGTGGTATTGGTGGGCCACTGGTCTATCACACCAGTTATAATAAATTAAAAGTGCTTTAGTCACTGTTTGTAGTATTGCTGCAGCAACGCTCAACACACCAGTCACAATACTGCACAGTGCACACTACAAATCCACTATAATATGCTTTCTATATTACAAAGTATATTATACTTGGATTACACCCCTATATAGTGCACTGCACACCTATACCAAATAGCAGCACTTAAAATGACTTTTGTGGACCTTAACAGAGCGATTTGTGTCACTGATGATCTGTCCCTGGTGCACACAGCATACCTGTCCCTACACTGACAAAAGACTGTACACCTATACCAAATAGCAGCCCTTAAAATGACTATTGTGGACCTTAACAGAGCGATTTGTGTCACTGATGATCTGTCCCTGATGCACACAGCATACCTGTCCCTACACTGAAAAGAGACTATAGACCTCTACCAAATACCATCCCTGAAAAGGACTTTTGTGAATCTTAACAGAGCTATTTGGGTCACTAACGATCTGTCCCTGATGCACACAGCATACCTGTCCCTACACTAAAAAAAGAGACTGTAGACCTATACCAAATACCAGCCATGAAAAGGACTTTTGTGGATCTTAACAGAGCTATTTGTGTCACTGGCAATCTGTCCCTGATGCACTCGCCAACCTCTCCCTATGCTGACAAAAAGCAGAATGTGAAATGGCCGCCAGCTCTGGTCTATTTATAAGGTAGGGGGCATGTCCATGTGCTGAAATGTTTCAATTGGCTGTCCCGTTCCACCTGACGGCTGTGTCATGGGTCAAAGTTCTCCCCAATGTAAACTAATATGGCCACCGCGAACAACGCCATGTGTTCGCAAAATTGGCAGGCTGCGAACAAGCAACATTTGCCGCGAACCGACCGTTGGGCGAACCGCGAGGCCATCCCCATTGAGTTCCCTCTGATCCTATTCCTGTCTGCTCTACTAGTTAATGAACTCCCTATACTCCCATCCTGTCCACTCCTGTATTAGTTGATGATCTCCCCTCTGATCCTATCCCTGTCGGTTTCTCTACTAGTTAATAAGTTCTCTCTGATCCCATCCCTGTCTCCTCCTCTACCAGCTGAGGAACTCCTCTCAAAACCCATCCTTGTCTTCTCCTCTACTAGCTGATGACCTCCCTCTGATCCTATTCCTCCCTATGCTCCCATCCTATCCATTCCTCTACTAGTTGATGAGTTCCTTCTGATCCCATCCTGTCTGCTCCACTAGTAGTTGATGAGCTCCCATTGCTCCCATCCTGTCCGCTTCTCTACTGGCTAATGAACTCCCCGCTGATCCTATCCCTGTCCTTTCCTCTACCAGTTGATAAGCTCCCTCTGATTCCATCCCTGTCCTCTACTCTACTAGTTGATAAGCTCCCTCTGATCCCATCCCTGTTCACTCCTCTACCAGTTGATGAGATCCCTCGGATCCCATCCCTGTCCTCTCTTCTACCAGTTGATGAGTTCCCGCTGATCCCATCCCTGTCCTCTACTCCACCAGTTGATGAGCTCCCTCTTATCCCATCCCTGTTCTCTCTTCTGCCAGTTAATGAGCTCCCTATGATCACATCCACTCCTCTACCAGGCAAAGAGCTCCTTATGATCCCATCCCTGTCCTCTCCTCTAGCAGTTGATATGCTCCCTATGATCCCATGCCTGTCCTCTCCTCTACCAGTTGATGAGCTCCCTCTAATCCCATCCGTGTCCTCTCCTCTACTGAGTTGATGAGCTCCCTCTGATCCCATCCCTGTCCTCTCTCCTCCCAGTTGATGAGCTACCTATGATCCCATCCCTGTCCTCTCTTCTACCAGTTGAGCTCCATCTGATCCTATCCCTGTCCTCTCTTCTACCAGTTGATGAGCTCCCTATGATCCCATCCCTGTCCTCTCCTCTACCAGTTGATGAGCTCCCTATGATCACATCCCTGTCCTCTCCTCTACCAGTTGATGAGCTCCCTCTAATTCCATCCCTGTTCTCTCCTCTACCAAGTTGATTAGCTCCCTCTGATCCCATCCCTGTCCTCTCTCCTCCCGGTTGATGAGCTCCCTACGATCACATCCCTGTCCTCTCTTCTACCAGTTGATGAGCTCCCTATGATCCCATGCCTGTCCTCTCCTCTACCAGTTGATGAGCTCCCTATGATCCCATGCCTTTCTTCTCCTCTACCAGTTGATGAGCTCCCTATGATCCCATCCCTGTCCTCTCCTCTACCAGTTGATGACCTCCCTCTGATCCCATCCCTGTCCTCTCCTCTACCAGTTGATCAGCTCCCTCTGATCCCATCCCTGTCCTCTCCTCTACCAGTTGATGAGCTCCCTATGATCCCATCCCTGTCCTCTCCTCTAACAGTTGATGAGCTCCCTCTAAATCCATCCCTGCCCTCTCCTCTACCAGTTGATGAGCTCCCTCTGATCCCATCCCTGTCCTCTCCTCTACCAGTTGATGAGCTCCCTATGACCCCATCCCTGTCCTCTCCTCTACCAGTTGATGAGTTCCCTATGATCCCATCCCTGTCCTCTCCTCTACCAGTTGATGAGCTCCCTCTGATCTCATCCCTTTCCAATCTCCTCCCGGTTGATGAGCTCCCTATGATCCCATTCCTGTCCTCTCTTCTACCAGTTGAGCTCCCTCTGATCATATCCCTGTCCTCTCTTCTACCAGTTAATGAGCTCCCTATGATCCCATCCCTGTCCTCTCCTCTACCAGTTGATGAGCTCCCTATGATCCCATGCCTGTCCTCTCCTCTACCAGTTGATGAGCTCCCTCTGATCCCATCCCTGTCCTCTCCTCTACCAGTTGATGAGCTCCCTCTGATCACATCACTGTCCTCTCTTCTACCAGTTGATGAGCTCCCTCTGATCCCATCCCTGTCCTCTCCACTACCAGTTGATGAGCTCCCTATGATCCAATCCCTGTCCTCTCCTCTACCAGTTGATGAGCTCTTTCTGATCCCATCTCTGTCCTCTCCTCTACCAGTTGATGAGCTCCCTATGATCCCTTCCCTGTCCTATCTCCTCCCGGTTGATGAGCTCCCTATGATCCAATCTCTGTCCTCTCCTCTACCAGTTGATGAGCTCTTTCTGATCCCATCCCTGTCCTCTCCTCTACCAGTTGATGAGCTCCCTATGATCCCATGCCTGTCCTCTCCTCTACCAGTTGAAGCTCCGTCTGATCCCATCTTTGTCCTCTCCTCTACCAGTTGATGAGCTCCCTCTGATCTCATCCCTGTCCTCTCCTCTAAAAGTTGATGAGCTCCCTATGATCCCATCCCTGTCCTCTCTTCTACCAGTTGATGAGCTCCCTATGATCCCATCCCTGTCCTCTCCTCTACCAGTTGATGAGCTCCCTCTGATCTCATCCCTATCCTCTCCTCTAAAAGTTGATGAGCTCCCTCTAATCCCATCCCTGTTCTCTCCTCTACCAAGTTGATGAGCTCCCTATGATCCCATCCCTGTCCTCTCCTCTACCAGTTGATGAGCTCCCTCTGATCTCATCCCTATCCTCTCCTCTAACAGTTAATGAGCTCCCTCTAATCCCATCCCTGTTCTCTCCTCTACCAAGTTGATTAACTCCCTCTGATCCCATCCCTGTCCTCTCTCCTCCTGGCTGATGAGCTCCCTATGATCCCATCCCTGTCCTCTCCTCTACCAGTTGATGAGCTCTATATGATCCCATGCCTGTCCTCTCCTCTACCAGTTGATGAGCTCTATATGATCCCATCCCTGTCCTCTGCTTTACCAGTTGATGAGGTCCCTCTAATCCCATCCCTGTCCTCTCCTCTACCTTTTAAATAGCTCTTTCTGATCCCATCTCTGTCCTCTCCTCTACCAGTTGATGAGCTCTCTCTGATCCCATCCCTGTCCTCTCCTCTACCAGTTGATGAGCTCTATATGATCCCACCCCTGTCCTCTGCTTTACCAGTTGATGAGCTCCCTCTAATCCCATCCCTGTCCTCTCCTCTACCTTTTAAATAGCTCTTTCTGATCCCATCTCTGTCCTCTCCTCTACCAGTTGATGAGCTCCCTCTGATCCCATCCCTGTCCTCTCCTCTACCAGTTGATGAGCTCCCTCTGATCCCATCCCTGTCCTCTGCTCTACCAGTTGATGAGCTCCCTCTGATCCCATCTCTGTCCTCTCCTCTACCAGTTGATGAGCTCCCTATGATCCCATCCCTGTCCTCTCCTCTACCAGTTGATGAGCTCCCTATGATCCCTTCCCTGTCCTCTCTTCTACCAGTTGATGAGTTCTTTCTGATCTCATCCCTGTCCTCTCCTCTACCAGTTGATGAGCTCCCTCTGATCTCATCTCTGTCCTTTCTTCTACCAGTTGATGAGCTCTTTCTGATCTCATCCCTGTCCTCTCCTCTAGCAGTTGATGAGCTCCCTCTGATCCCATCCCTGTCCTCTCCTCTACTAGTTGATGAGCTCTCTGTGACCACATCCCTGTCCTCTCTTCTACCAGTTGATGAGCTCCCTATGATCCCATCCCTGTCCTCTCTTCTACCAGTTGATGAGCTCCCTCTGATCCCATCCCTGTCCTCTCCTCTACCAGTTGATGAGCTCCCTATGATCCAATCCCTGTCCTCTCCTCTACCAGTTGATGAGCTCTTTCTGATCCCATCCCTGTCCTCTCCTCTACCAGTTGATGAGCTCCCTATGATCCCATCCCTGTCCTATCTCCTCCCAGTTGATGAGCTCCCTATGATCCCATCTCTGTCCTCTCCTCTACCAGTTGATGAGCTCTTTCTGATCCCGTCCCTGTCCTCTCCTCTACCAGTTGATGAGCTCCCTATAAACCCATGCCTGTCCTCTCCTCTACCAGTTGAGGCTCCCTCTGATCCCATCTTTGTCCTCTCCTCTACCAGTTGATGAGCTCCCTCTGATCTCATCCCTGTCCTCTCCTCTAAAAGTTGATGAGCTCCCTATGATCCCATCCCTGTCCTCTCTTCTACCAGTTGATGAGCTCCCTATGATCCCATCCCTATCCTCTCCTCTAACAGTTGATGAGCTCCCTCTGATCTCATCCCTATCCTCTCCTCTAACAGTTGATGAGCTCCCTCTAATCCAAACCCTGTTCTCTCCTCTACCAAGTTGATTAGCTCCCTCTGATCCCATCCCTGTCCTCTCTCCTCCCGGCTGATGAGCTCCCTATGATCCCATCCCTGTCCTCTCCTCTACCAGTTGATGAGCTCTATATGATCCCATGCCTGTCCTCTCCTCTACCAGTTGATGAGCTCTATATGATCCCATCCCTGTCCTCTGCTTTACCAGTTGATGAGGTCCCTCTAATCCCATCCCTGTCCTCTCCTCTACCTTTTAAATAGCTCTTTCTGATCCCATCTCTGTCCTCTCCTCTACCAGTTGATGAGCTCCCTCTGATCCCATCCCTGTCCTCTCCTCTACCAGTTGATGAGCTCCCTCTGATCCCATCCCTGTCCTCTGCTCTACCAGTTGATGAGCTCCCCCTGATCCCATCCCTGTCCTCTCCTCTACCAGTTGATGAGCTCCTTGTGATCCCATCTCTGTCCTCTCCTCTACCAGTTGATGAGCTCCCTATGATCCCTTCCCTGTCCTCTCTTCTACCAGTTGATGAGCTCCCTATGATCCCATCCCTGTCCTCTCCTCTACCAGTTGATGAGCTCTTTCTGATCTCATCCCTGTCCTCTCCTCTACCAGTTGATGAGCTCCCTCTGATCCCATCTCTGTCCTCTCCTCTACCAGTTGATGAGCTCCCTCTGATCCCATCTCTGTCCTCTCTTCTACCAGTTGATGAGCTCTTTCTGATCTCATCCCCGTCCTCTCCTCTAGCAGTTGATGAGGTCCCTCTGATCCCATCCTTGTCCTCTCCTCTACCAATTGATGAGATCCCTCTGATCCCATCTCTGTCCTCTCCTCTACCAGTTGATGAGATCCCTCTGATCCCATCTCTGTCCTCTCCTCTACCAGTTGATGAGCTCCCTCTGATCCTATACTCCCATCCTTATAACAATAGGCAGCGAGCGATCTTCTCCCAGCATCCAGCCATCGGCAACTTTCTCAGCCTCCCGCAGAAGAGGAAAAGGGAAAGTAGGCGTGCCGGTGAGGAGGGTTGATGGCCGAAGGCGGCGCTCTATTGGCTGCCTAGGCGGAGGAATAATAGCGGTATGCAAATGACGGGGCGTGTCTGCGAAGGCAATGCAACTCCCTATGGGGCTGGTGGGCGCGTGTGTAGCTTTGGGGGATAGTTAGTGTGGATTCCACAGGGAAGCGGAGACAGAGGCAAGGCAGGCAGGCAGGCAGGGGGGCAGCTATAGCACAGCATCCTCCTCCTCCTCCAGCACCGGGGCAAGAGGAGCCGTGCACTACTCCCCGCACTGAGTACAATCACTGCTCACCTAGTAGCGGTGCACAGGCACATCCTGCACACTGTTGCTGCCTCCCAATCCTAGTTGGAGGATACTGACCCTGGATCATCACTTCTTGGCTCTATCCTGACATCAGGAATATGACATTGGCTGGATCCAAGCTAACATCTCCAATCCCTTCCATTGTTCGCCCAACCTGCCTGTGATCTCCAGCTGATCAGCCTTGTCTTTGGTGGATGTGATCTTCTATAGCCGGACATTGTGGACCTCCTCCGGAGCCTTCTTCTTCCTCTTCTTCTTCCTCCTGGCTTTAGGATTGTCAGTCACTTCTCCAGAGAGGTCCCGGGGGGTGACCCCTGAGTGTGGCACTGCCAGAGAAGGAGCTGTGTGGAGAGAAGGGCAGCACCAGCCTGTGTTCATGTTTGGGATTCAGGAAAGCATCCAGAGGAGTGGGAGCAGTATGAAGGAGGAGCCCCTCAGCAGTGGCATGAATGCTGTCCGGACCTGGATGCAGGGAGCCGGAGTGCTGGATGCCAACACAGCCGCCCAGAGGTATGAGGCAGCCGGATAGCTGATGGCAGGACTGGGGGGTCAGGGAGGGTAGGGGGGCAACTGCTGCTGGGGGGAGGGAATGAGGGCATTACCTGGGAAGGGTAGGGGGGAAACTGCTGCTAGGGGGGAGTGGGTCAGGGCATAACCTGAGGAGGGTAGGGGGGCAACTGCTGCTGCTGGGGGGGGGGGTCAGGACATTACCTGGGGATGGTAGGGGGGCAACTGCTGCTAGGGGGGAGGGCGCTACCGTACTGACTCTACTGGCCGCATCTCACAGCATCTGTCCACTACACATCCTACCAGGGGCATTATTCTGTGATATATAATCACAAATCTAAACACTCACTGATCTATAGCTATTATCAGGACCAATATGGTATCATTAAACAAAAATTATATATACATACATATATAGTTATCATTACATTAGGGCCAGATTTGTATAATGATACCATTATAAATAAACACTCTATCTATCTATCTATCTATCTATCTATCTATCTATCTATCTATCTATCTATCTATCTATCTATCTATCTATCTATCTGTTAAATTATAAATTAATAAAATAATAAACTAATAAACCACTATTATATGGGTTAGATACAAGCTTTGTAAATCTACCCCTTTCTGTTTCAGATTGAGGCTTGTAAACTGCCAATTATCAATAAAAAGACTTGAGGTAAAAAAAAACAAACAAAAAAAAAACACTAATTTATATTTGTATAAATATATACATATATAATCCCATGTTCATAAAATAAGGATATCCATTTCAAGCTCAGCTGTTTTTGGCTTGCTGACATGCAAGTAGAGATTAAAGAAAAGAAAATACATAAATCTGTATTTGTGTTTTCATACATTGACAGGCAAGACTAGTAACAAAATCAGTGATTGATAAAAGCGGTTGACATGAGTCTAGTAGGAAAGTATGTAAAGTGCCTGAATAAAAGTTTCAGCACTTTGCCATGCAATAATAAAAGTTCTACGTTGGAGCAAGCAATATTCAGAATCGATCTATCTATCTATCTATCTATCTATCTATCTATCTATCTATCTATCTATCTATCTATCTATCTATCTATCTATCTATCTATCTATCAATTATTTATCAATTATCAATCACTCAATCTATATACTCATCTTTCTGGTATATATCCTCCAACAATTATCTATCTATCTATCTATCTATCTATCTATCTATCTATCTATCTATCTATCTATCTATCTATCTATCTATCTATCTATCTATCTATCTATCTATCTATCTATCTATCTATCTATCTGTCTATCTTCATCCATCAATACCTGTCTAAGGCTTCCCATACATTATGCAATTGTCTTCTACAATTTCCTTTAGATTTACCAAAACCATATAATATGAGGTCATACCTAAACACATTCAATTTGTATGCAATCAGGCAGGCCCTTGTACTACATACCATAGTTGAAGGTTAATCTAAAGGAAATTGAATAGGAAAACTGTATAATGTATGGCCAGCGTATCTATCTATCTATCTATCTATCTATCTATCTATCTATCTATCTATCTATCTATCTATCTATCTATCTATCTATCTATCTATCTATCTATCTATCTATCTATCTATCTATCTATCTATCTATCTATCTATTATCTATTATCTATAATCTTTCATTTATTTAACCTAATATTATTTAAATTATCTATCTATCTATCTATCTATCTATCTATCTATCTATCTATCTATCTATCTATCTATCTATCTATCTATCTATCTATCTATTAATTATTTATCAATTATCAATCACTCAATCTATATACTCATCTTTCTGGTATATATCCTCCAACAATTATCTATCTATCTATCTATCTATCTATCTATCTATCTATCTATCTATCTATCTATCTATCTATCTATCTATCTATCTATCTATCTATCTATCTATCTATCTATCTGTCTATCTTCATCCATCTATACCTGTCTAAGGCTGCCCATACATTATGCAATTGTCTTCTACAATTTCCTTTAGATTTACCAAAACCATATAATATGAGGTCATATCTAAACACATTCAATTTGTATGCAATCAGGCAGGCCCTTGTACTACATACCATAGTTGAAGGTTAATCTAAAGGAAATTGAATAGGAAAATTGTATAATGTATGGCCAGTTTATCTATCTATCTATCTATCTATCTATCTATCTATCTATCTATCTATCTATCTATCTATCTATCTTTGCAGCATCTACTTATTTCTCTCCTGATCTGTCAATATATTTAACTATAGAGATAGCATCTAATTATGTTCCAGTTGACCCATGCCTCCCTCCATTCATATCTTAATAAATTTCCATCCCAATTACCTTTCAGCAGTTCAGAATTGCCCCATAAATGTTTAAAAACTATGTTTCACTGAAGACAACCTTTCCTTCCTTTTAATAAATCAGATCATTTATCAAGCATAATGTATATTTTATAAACGATGAGGCAGTGGCTGAACTCTAGGCAGGGCGATAAGATTGATCCCCTTGTACAGTGACTTATAAATAGACAGGGGCCATTTTCTCTCTCTCTCTCTCTCTCTCTCTCTCTCTCTCTCTCTCTCTCTCTCTCTCTCCAACCCTAGCTGGATTTAGGATGAAATTAGCAGTCCTTTTTATGAATGTAACACCATAGGACTTGATTTAGGAGGATAGCATTCGCTGCATTGTTTCTGAAATGTGTTTCCAGTCAATGCTGTAAACCACAATCCACAAATAAAACTTTTTGGAGTTGGATGGGAATGAATTAAGCCAGGCTTAACCCCTTCAATCCGGCTGGGTTTTAACTTTGAGATTTTCTTCCACTTTATTTCTACAGCTGGATTAAATTAGACATACATATTCTTCTAAAACAATTGGAGAACTCTTAAAGATTTCACATTGTCAACTGTAAAAAAAAAAAAAAAAAAAGTTCTGATGTAGTACTTTAACTCAGGACCATGGGTATTAAAGCCAGGACTAGTCTGCATAGTTTGTATGTGTGAGATTAAGCAGCAGTGAAGTATTTTATGTAGTGGTTTTAAATCAACACTGAGAGGAGCTGGGATAAAGGCAGTGCTTTATGATTTGGGATTGTGTTTGCTTTGGGGGTGTAAATTAAACGAAACTGGGGGTTAGAGGCACAAAATAGAAGACAGTAATATTAAGGAGGGGGCAAAATGGGGTCACATAATGACTGTGGAGGTCTCTGCTCCTGATAAGTGAATCAAACTTATTACAGAACTGAAATAAAATTCGATTATGAATAAAGGGATTTATACTGCGTGATATAGGATTACACAGCAGCAATACGTGTAAAGATTAGGTTAAAGGGTCTATATAAATCAATAGAAACTAGATTTAAATCTCCATGTAATGAAGATAGAAGTAGAGTTTTTTTTTTTTTTTTTTGGGTAGCAGGAGGTGATGTGGGGTTAATACGAACCTGTATATATTTAAAAATCGGGGTTCCCCCCCTTTGCCAAAGTCTAATGCCCTCTCTCTGTATACAGCGGCGTGGGATTGGCAAGGGCACATTTTGAGAAGCAGCCCCCTTCCAACCTGAGGAAGTCCAATTTCTTCCACTTTGTCCTGGCCCTCTATGACCGACAGGGACAGCCCGTGGAAATTGAAAGGACAGCCTTCGTGGGCTTTGTGGAAAAAGAGAAGGTAAGGGACGATGCCCAGGTGGCAATCTTGTCAACCAGTTTCCAGAGACAATTTGATCGTGATTTAAGTTGATCTTCTAAATGCTGTCTGGAAAGACCAAAGAACAGTCATTATTTTAAAACCTTTATAGAAAGTACAATATAAATGCAATTTTTATTATTATATTGCAAACGGTCTTAATAAGCCTTAAAGACAAACATATGTTAGCGAGATCTTACATAAATTAAATTAATAAAAGTTTTAGAGGGATCTTGGTCGCATCTGAAATGGGCATCTCCAGTGCAAAATATTGTTGCCCTTGGATTAGATGTATTTTTTAAAAACTTCTCCTTGCCCTCCTCCAGATAAGGTCCCCTTTGTATTTCTTAAAAATTAACCTCTTAATTTATTAAATCATATTATAATCTATGATAATGTAAAATATATCTAATTTTAAGAGTTTCATATGCTCATTTTAGCAAAGAGTCCCTATTTTCAATAACCTTATCTGTCCCATATCAGTAATAATACTTTAAGAGCTTTATATGCTAATTTTATCAGACTCCTTTTTTTTAAATAACCTTACCTGCCCCGTCTTACTAATAATACTTTAAGAGTTTCATATGCTCGTTTTATCCCCTCCTATTTTAATAACATTACCTTTCCCATATCAATAATAATAATAAGCATTAATTTGCTAATTTTATCAGATTTCCTCTTTTTATTACCCTTACCTACCCCTTATCAATAATAATCCTGTGATTAAAAATATTGGTGAAATATAGATATTGTATTAGAAATGTAGGGATTATAAACTGTTAAGGTGCAAAAAGGACGACAAACTCATAGAAAACTCATATACAAATATTAATACAAATAATAAAAGCACATATCTATATATGACGTCAATATTTAAGTGCTTACCAAATTTCTGTTATAAAAATGTGGTGCTATGGTAATATAGCCTACAAATTCTTCCTGTAAACTTACAGATGTTATATTCATCTTTTATCATACAGTATATTCCTCCTTTGAGCGATTGCTATATATTTTGCTTCATACAATGCAATCGCAAAGCTTACATGACAGGGAGACTTTGTGCTATTTTAATTTCGAAGTACAAAAAAAAAAAAAAAAAGAGGCTGTAAAGTCAATGCTATATCATAGTGATAACATAAGAACTTACAGTTAAAAAAAAAAAATAGCGCACGGAAATTTTAATAACAATAATAGTAGTAATAATAATAAAAATAATAATAATGTGTTGTGTCTTTTTTAAAATGTATTTTCTTGTTAAAATCAGGAAACCAGCAGTGAAAAGACCAATAATGGGATCCATTACCGACTCCAGCTGCTTTATAGTAACGGTAAGTATTGGAGGTTAAAGTTCTCAATTCATTTTGACAACTAGAGTTAAATAAATAAATAAATAAATAAATAAAAAGTTTGCATAGGGATTGAAAATAACTTTGTGTGGTTGGATGTTGTCAGCATTCAGAAAACCCAGAATTATTCCTAAATGCAGAGCCATAATGTTACATGTAGTACTATTTATTTGTTGCTATATCAAGTGTCGCACATGTTATCCCATGCCTTTCTATTTTGTTTATTTAATATTCAATCAGCATATCCTTTAGCTGAGCAACAGAGCTACCCATACTGCAATTATAACTGCACTTCGCATTTACGTTATAGAGTCAATGGCATTATCATTATCAAATCAAATTTATTTACAACCCAGAATTTATTAATCATTAAAAAGGTGGACAGCTTGACTTTATAGTTTGTCTACAGGAAACAACAAATAAACATAAAATGGTTTACAGAGAGAGTAACGGTGCAAAGTCGCAAATATTTATTTTGGAGGCAATTTTTTTGTCGCGGGTTAAATGCCCAGACAAGGCTGTGATTCCTGTAACCAGATCCCTCTGCGACTTCTATACATCATTAACCCTTCTATACATCATTAACCCTTTTTTGGTCTGCCGCGGGCTGGAAGGGCAATGGATGCATTTTTGTAGATGCCCTGTTTGCAGCAGGACTGTAGTAAGGCTTTCACATACAACGGCTGCCATCTACTTTTATGGCAGGCTGGGTCACTGCTGATCAGATTATCCGGAGACTTGTAACATATACTGGAGGGATTTTAACTCTTCCACTGCCAGATGAAAAAAAAACCCTATCCGGGCTCTGAGTGAACTTGGTTGATAATGCGACAATTTAGTGATAAAGAAGAGACAAAGTTCAAGTGCTAGGATTAAAGTTTGTAATACAGGATGTACATCAGTCCTCTTTGTACATGGGTCTATAAATTACACAAATGCCTGAATTGCTGGTGTATTTTACAGTATTCCTATAAGGGCACTGCGAAGTGTTGATATACCATATGTTGTTATTATAATATTAAAGCATTTGTATATTGTGTTATTGTATTAAAGCAGGCATTTGGCAATATAATGTGATATATATCTATATAAATATCTATATCTATATATATATATATATATATATATAGACATATATTTATCTTTATATATATCTATATATATATCTATGTATATATATATATATATATATATCCAGGTAAATCCATCTTAGGCAACCTATACCTATATATCTATTATATTTTTGCTTAGTTCTAACTCCTTTGATTCATGAACATACTTTAAATAATAGAGATTTTTCGATTTTTCAGATAGCCTTCTTTATCCATAATTATATATATATATATATATATATATATATATATATATGTATGTATATATATATATATATATATTTGTCTATTAATCTCCATGTCTATCTGTCTTAGGCAGCCTACATATCTATATCTCTACTCTATCTTTAGTTCTATCTCTTTTTATTTATGCATATACATTGACATATATAGATGTAACAAACAGCCTTCTTTCTGTTAGTCTGTCCATCAATATACTAATTCATATACATTATATATATATATATATATACATATATGGGTGTGTGTGTGTGTATATATATATATATATATATATATATATATATATATATATATGTGTGTGTGTATATATATATATATATATATATATATATATATATATATATATATATATATATATATATGTATGTGTGTGTGTGTGTGTGTATATATATATATATATATATATGTATGTATATATATATATATATACATGCACATGCACTCAATATATATATTTAATATATATACATTCAGACTTTTGTTGGCTTTTCTCCTTCATTGAGAATTTTATGAAGATGTCTTTGTATCCCTTATTTTATATACAATCACTATTGCTGGATTGGAAACGTTTCGGTTCCTATTTGGGACCTTTATCAGGGAAGAGCTATATGTACATTTCTGCTAACAGCTCTGTCATTTTCTTTCACAGGTATTAGGACAGAACAGGACTTTTATGTACGATTAATAGACTCCATGACCAAACAAGTAAGTGTTCATGGTTGAAAAATGCAGAAATGCTGGCATGTAAATGAATGCATGAGTAGCAGTGTGTGGGGTCAGGCAGTAAAGAGGATGGTGTCAGTATGTGGATCAGTGTTTTGTGCAGTTTTCCTTAGACAATAAGTGCTTGTGTGCTCTGTATGGGTCCTACAGGGGCTTCTGTGTATAGGCGATGTGACCTGCACGAGGCTGTCTCTGGTGTTGTTTTAGTGGCTCAATGAGCAAGAGGTTGAACTGGGTGATGACAGATGGGTAAGGCTGGATTACAAAGGCTGAGGCATAGCTGGACCTGAACTTTGTTACAGGACTGTTATCACAGATTGCTTGTATGAGACATCTCTAAAAAATGAATCATGTGCTGTGGAAGTACTCTATAGGGCAGAGGAGGGTGCACCTGATGTAGAACTACAAGTTGCAGCATGCCCTGGCAGCAGAAGAAAACTTTGCGGTTATACCATGAAACTAAAATAAACTGCCTTACCAGTCAGTCTGTGGGTTACCAGCTTCTGTGATTCTAAAACCCTGTGTGCCCACACTGAGGCTTGCTGTGCCAGCAACCCCCACCAAGGCTTCTGCTGTCCTAAAGGGCACTTTTATTATGTAGCTGTTGAACTACAAGTCTAAGCAAACGGCGTAGACTTATTGTTCAACAGCTATGGCAAACATTCTTTTTTAGGTCCACAACAGCAAACCAAGAGGTACCAGAGTGTCTATGGTGCGGCTTAAACTGACCATACACTACACAATTAGATTGTACAATCTTAATACATCCTTCTTTAGATTTATCAACACTATGCTATTTACAGACATACCTAAACAATTGAATCAATTTATTCCAATCAGACATGCCCTTGGACTACATAGTTGGATCTAAATGAAATTGTACAATCAGATTGTATAGTGCTTGGCCAGTTTTAAAAGAATGCCTGTTCAGGTTGTTTACAGACAACAGGGCCCTGTTATAGCTCCTGGTACAATGATTATCCAGTTCACTGCCAGCTCTGGTTCAGATACCAAGCTCTGTCCCTATTCCAGGTAACTGATATTAACCCATCCCTTGTCTGGGATCCTATGACCCAGGTAGTGAGCAATTAGCCTCACCTCTGTGCATATAGTAATCGTTCTAGAGTCTCACAGTAGCAGACAAGGGTTGTTAAGAAAATAAATAATTCTGAAAATTACTCAATATTTTAAAGAGCTAATCATGTTGACAGCAGTGTAGAAATTATGTTATTATTTTAAGCATTTTCTTAAAAGGGCAAAACATAAATCTGATATTTTCAATATTTTTTTCTTTTTACTTTTTTTTTTTTTTGTTAACCATAAAGCATGCCAGTCTCATTGTAACCTCCTTCCTTCCTGTCAATGTTATGCACTTCTGACTGTATTTTTGGACCTCTTTGCAGACACTTCAGGCATTTCCTCCTTTTTTTTTTAGACAATCCTCTAGTAATATTGAATGTCTCTGATATTAAACAAAACACTGAACACTTATTCATGGGCCCCCACAAACAAAATATTATACTGGTATTTTGCTTACAGAGTTACAATACAGAATTCAAAGGATGCAAGATATTTTTCATAGTAGAAGTGCTGAATACCTATCAACAATTCATTTTTAAAATAAAAAAAATAAAATAAAATAAAAAAATCTGCAGGAAGAATTTTAAAAATATATGAACATTTATAATTAAAAACAAATGAGTGGAGATATTTGTAAAGTCTTTGGTTATATATATAAGCAGAAATAAATACAATAATTAATTATTATTAGGATCCTCAGAAATTATAATAAATGCATTGATTATAACAGATATCTTTTTACAGATCATTTTTGCAGTTGTTTGTATCTCAGTTTATTTCGCTGTTTATCAAAGGATTTCATTACTTATAAAATATATTTAGTAACAAAAAAAACAAATTATTTTAATATATGCAGTAGTGAATACATTTCTGTTTGGCTTGAGGGCATGTTTGACCCTTGATAATATTAGCCAGCTGTCACAAGGTCTTTTTCATTTTTGACAAGGATATAAGCCTTAAAAAGGTATAATATATATATATAATACATACCGGTAGACAGATATGACTGTTTGTACATAAATGTTCATATCACACATATAAAGCTGAACGACATGGGCTTTAAAGGGTAACAATGCACAGTGTAATATAGGTGAATAGTTCATGTTGATGCGCTGAAATGAAGCAGAAGCTGTGTTGTGTATGCTTCTTTCTGAAATTAGTGCCACACAGGCTTGACAGATGTGACTAGAGAGAAATCCTGTGAAAAGCTGCAGCCTCAGATGCATTTTACATGAGCTAGTAACCTGGAAAGTTATCAACGCAGAAGGCAAAGGAACTACAGTGTTCTGAGGTCAGATCCTGATACTGTATCATTCCTCAGCTGTCTTCTGCAGACAACCTCTGGCACCTCAGAAACCATTATATATCTATATCTATGTATACTGTATATATTTATATATACTGTATATATATATTTATATACAAACATATTTACAAATGAGATTTTGGATGTCCGCAACTGCAATGGCTCTGTTATCTATACAATATGAATATATATATATATATATATATATATATATATATATATATATATATATATATATATATGCACTATAATATCTTTTATATTTATATTATATCTGTATCTTATTACAAATATTCCCCAGCATACAATCCAGTTGTTATTGTTTGCATCCGTTACATCTGAGGTCACAATGCTGCATTAATGCACCTCTGCAAATTGTAGTCCCTAACTCTAGAATATCAGGATTACCAATTATGGTAACCAATTATGGACACATTTAAAGAAATACAATAATTGAGTGAAGGTTTACCCAGGGGCAGCCCTATCCTCCTTAAATGTACAGCAACACACCAGAAGGCCAGACTTGCTCAAGGCAGTTGAAGGCCTCTGGTGTGTATCTGTACCAAGTGCAAGAAAAGTTAAAGAAATGACAGATGCTCTGATCAATTTATTACTAGAAAATAAGGAGAGGTGGACTTGGCAGGGCAATACAGTGGAAACTAGTCAAAATGAAATACATCAGTAAACTCTTTTACTGTGCATGTGTGTCAGGCCAGTCAGTAGACATTCTTCTCATGATCCTCCATCACCCTGGGGTACAAAAATACAAAATGGTAACAGGCACATTAGTCACATATTAGACCAGAGTCCATAGGAGTAAAAAAGTCATTAGTGGCACGGGGAAAGAGAAAGTTCACCATATAGGACAGCCATCCAGAAACCAAAGCCAGGGGTTCCACAGGGCTAAAAACAAAGAAAGACAGAGGCGCCTCTAAGTGTAGACTTTATATGACAAGTTTAATGAATAAAATTATGCACTCACATCTGTAGGCATATATTCATGCCCATAGACAAGGTTCCAATGTAGGATGACGTCATCCTTATCCGACTATCCACCAAGCCTCGCTGTCAGCTCCCACACCAAGCCTGCTTCCTGTTAATAACTCCGCCGTACGTGCCGGCCACAGCGAGGGGATCTCGGCTCCAGCGGGATGGATGTCCAGGATGTCTAGGACTGGATGATGATCACTTACCTACATTGGAACCTTGTCTATGGGCATGAATATATGCCTACAGATGTGAGTGCATAATTTTATTCATTAAACTTGTCATATAAAGTCTACACTTAGAGGCGCCTCTGTCTGTTTTTAACCCTGGGGTACAGGCTGGGGTATCAGTGAAAGTATTCTTGGACTCTCCAGTTCTTGCCTGCTTGATATGAGATGTTAGTGTGCACCTCAGTGGTCACACGAGATAATAGATTCTTGTACCAGTTCATGAAGTAGATAAAAGTGACAGAACACCTCTGAGCTTCAGAGCATCATCTGGTTGGCTAGGAGATTTTAGACCGTTTTATAGGGTTATCTTTTGGTGGTGTAACAATAAGTTAGAGCTGTGTGGTTCTATGTAAGCTGACCAAATGCAACTCAATAAGGCCAATTTGTGTTTCCAGTTTTTAGCATTGCTTGTGAGTATTTGTTTGTGTGTGCACTGCTGGGAGGCAGTAATAGGCACTGTTGGTGGGCACCAATTTTCGATATTCTACAGGGAGATTTACTTTACTGGAAAATTTCAAGTGAGTTTTACTTAAAGATAAAGGATTGTCATTGGCGGTGTCAATCAAGGATCACAATGGGTCCTAACGTTATAGTGACTTGTATAAGGATGGGTAGATCTTTGTCTGACTTCTGTTCCTCCATAGCCAGCCCAGGAAAAGTTCTACTTACTTGTCCTAAATAATACTAACATGCTACATGTAATAAGAGACTTGAAGTTCTGATTATATTTCACCATTTTGTTTTTATATTCCATATCTTTCCTTCTCTCCTACCCTTTCTTCCTCTGCACCCGTGTTTATTTCTATTCCCTTCTTTTGGCCTTCCTCCTTCACTCTAAATTAGTTTGCTCCCCAAAGTTCAACACCATTAGCAAGAGCTGATCCTAGCTCCCAGTTGCTGGTGAAATTTTAGCAATAGCAGAACATTTTTGACTTAAAGTAGATTTAACCTATACCTGTCACCTGTACCTGGTGGGATAAAAGTCACTTTGATAGGACACATTGGTGGTACCACCTGTTCCTCTGTGCTCATACCTTTTTTAATCACATTCTACTGCATCACCCTCTGTTGTTTTTGTTTTGCGCTATATTTTTGCCTTCCACCTTTCTCTCTCTCTCTTTTTAATTCAAATAATCTTTATTGGTTGGTAGGCGGTGTAGAGGATCTGTGTTTAAAATATATGAAAGATGAGTCTATGTGGTGTATTATGTTCTTCTTGATGTTTTGTGACCTACTGTGCAGCTATTTACACTGTCAGTTCCCTTGTATTTCAGCAGAACATCTACATTCCTGTCTTTTCATGGCAATAACTCTCTGTCTCTCTTCTTCCATTCTTCTTCTCTCTTTTTTTCTCTTCTCTCTCTTTATTCCGGTCTCCAGTTGCCTTAATCCCTGTCATTCTCTTTCCTTTCTCTCTCTCTCTCTGTCCCTCTTTCCCTCATCCTCTGTTATTTTCTTTTACTCCCTTTCTCTCTCTATTCCCTATTCTCACCCTCTCTTCTGTTCCTCTTTCCTCCAGTTTCTGCCGCTCTGTTTCATTCTTCCCCTCTCTTTCTCTTCCCTCATCTCTGACCCTTTTTGTTCCTCTTTCCCTCAATTTCTGTTACTCTCCTTCATTCTCACAATCTGTGTCTTTCCCTTTCCCCCTCCCTCTTTCCCCCTTTTTTTGTCCCTCTTTCCCTCAATCTCCTTCTATCTATCTCAATCGCTTTTTCTTTTCTCATCATCTCTCCTTCTCTTTCCCATGTTTTCTGACACATTCTCTCTCTCAAATTCTGTCCCTCTCCTTCACTCATTCTGTCTCGCTCTTTTTTCTTTCTATTCCCCCTCTTTCTATCCTTGTTTCCCTTATTCTCTGTCATTCTTCTTCATAATATTTTGCTCTCTCTTTATTTTCTTCCTTTTCCCACTCCCCTTGTCCCTGTTTCCCTCAATCTCTGTCACTCTCTTAATCCTCTCTCTCGCTCTCTCTCTAATTCCTTCCTTTTCTCATTCTCTCTGTCCATCCCTGTTCCCCTCAATCTCTGTCACTCTCTTAATCCTCTCTCACTCTCTCTCTCTAATTCCTCCCCTTTCTCACTCTCACTGTCCCTGTTTCCCTCAGTCTGTCACTCTCGTAATCCTTTCTTTTGTTCTGTCTCATTTATCCCTTTCTCATTATCTCTGTCCATGTTTCCCTCAATCTCTGTTACTCTTCTAATCCTTTCTCTTGTTCTCTCTCTAATTCCACCTTTTTCCCATTAACTCAGTCCCTGTTTCCCTCAATCACTGTCACTCTCCTAATCCCTCTCTCTCTCTCTAATTCCACCCCTTTCTCACTCTCTCTGTCCCTGTTTCCGTCAGTCTCTGTCACTCTCCTAAACCTTACTCTCTCTCTAATCCCTCCCCTTTCTCACTCTCTCTGTCCCTGTTTCCCTCAATCTCTGTCACTCTTCTAATTCTTTCTCTCTCTCTAATTCCTCCTTTTTCTCATTCAGTCAGTCCCTGTTAACCTCAATCACTGTCACTCTCTTAATCCTCTCTCTCTCTCTCTAATCTCTCTAATCCCTACCCTTTCTCATTCCCTCTGTCCCTGTTTCCCTCAATCTCCGTCACTCTCTTAATTCTCTCTCTCTCTCTCCAATTTCTCCCCTTTCTCACTAATTCTGTCCCTGTTTTTCTTAATCTCTGTCACTCTCTTAATCCTTTCTCTCTCTCTTTCACTCTCTCTCTCTGATTTATCCCCTTTCTCACTCCCTCTATCCCTCTTTCAATTTTGATCACTCTCCTTCATTCCTTTTCTATCTCTTTCTCTTTATTCCTGCCACCGTTTCTCTGTCCCTCTTTCCCTTATCTCTCTCAGTCTCCTTCATTCTCTCTCTCTCTCTCCTGCTCTCTTTCTCTCTCTCTTCCTCACTCCCCCCATTTCCTCATCTCTACAGTCACTATATTCTCTTTGCACTAATAGGATACTTGTTAGGAAGAATGTAGGTTACTTGATACATAAACTTAACCAAACGTGACTTTATAATTTATGATCCATGGTGAATATATGGATTTTTTTTTTTTTTTTTTTTACAAGCACCACTCATACTTGAAAGTAATTAAAAGGCATAAAACCTTTTTTAAAATTCTGTCAGAATTAGGTTATATATTGGAATTTTCCCAGCTTCGTTGTTTGGTATAAAACATCTTAAATTGTAACAGCAGCAGGTGAATCACCAAAAGGTGTTCTTTCCTGATGCCTTCTTTATCGAAAAATGGAACAGACTGTCAAACCATCCTTAAACAAATTCATCATCTTTTATAGAATTGAACTGTTTGTGTGTAAGGTGCATATTTGATTTAAAATAAATAATGACTATTTCTAGTGTTTTATATACCGTAATCACCATGTCACCAGGGCAAGTCATTTTAATTGAATTTATTTTATCTATTTCCTGTGAAATAGTTGATTATGAATTGCAAGCCCCTTGTTATTCACAGATCAGTACTCTGACTTTTAAGTAATTTTTTACTTTCACATTTTACATGATTGCTTGTCCTTTTTTCGTTCTTGTATTAAATATAGAGATACTTATTTTAACCACTAGAAGGAGCTCTTCATTTCACTCCAATCACTCAGGCTGGGATTTCAGCCACTTAGGAAGTGCATTGTTTTCAATGGGTCAAGCTACTTATAGGGACATGATTTACTAATATAGGGAGTGCACTCAAGGGAGGTGAAATGAAGTGAACTGGGATAGATTTCCTAATATGTGAAGTGATTTGACATGAACCTGTTATTGTGTAAAACACCCAATCATAAGAAAGACAAATCAAATTTTTTTTCTTATTTCCCTCAGAGTTAGGGCTCTTTCACACGGGCGTTCCGATCAGATCCGCCTGTCAGTTTTTTAGGCGGATCTGATCGGATGCCCCATTTAGCCCTATGGAGCAGCGGATGTCAGCGGGGATCGGTGGATCGATCCCTGCTGAGCAGAGCACGGTCCGCACCAGAATGCGGACCGTGTGAAAGGGGCCATAGACTGTTTGAAGTGACCACAGGCCATTTTAGATTACTTTGGTAAATCTGGTTACATTACTTCATAGAACTTCACACTATAGTAAATCCAGCCTTGGACTTTCATTGTGAGTAGGAGCAATACAGCATAACTGTTGTGTAGCCCTGCACAGCAAGAAAGCAAAACCTGCATAAGTAAATATGGCCGGTCCCATGTACAGCATGTATATTAGTTACAAGTTATAGACATATATATCATATAATTATGGTAGACATATAGGTACAAATTTTGTTTTTATCAATAAATTAACATTCATTGCTGGGCTTGGTTACATTGAAGTAAACCCTTTCTAAGAGAAAAAAATTGGACTGTTGCTACCTGACCCTGACCCCCAATACAGTTATGCTTAAATAAACTGCTAAATCTGAAAAGGCATAAGCTCTTATCTGCATACTCTAAGTCATTGACTCAAAGTCAGAGGGTCAGTGGGACAGCCAGTTAAAAAGCATTTACCAAATAAGAAGTCAGAAACTGGCGCATACAGAATCTGGTGCAACTGTGCACAGTACCCAATCAGCTTTGAGGTTTTATTGTCAAAACCTAAATGAAAAAGCTAAAATTAGAAGCTGATTGGTTACTATGCACAGCTGTACCAGATTCTGAGTGCACCGGATTTAGTAAATCTCCTCCCATATTTCTGTCAGTTTAAGGTCCCCTTTAAACTGATCACATTGACTTGTATATTAAAGTAGATGTAAACCCAGTAACTAAAATCTCATATGAACTTTAACATGTTAATATAATTTCAAAGTCCATTTTCATCATTTTAAATCTGCAGCTTTCCATAAAATAATCCCTGGTGGTCCTGCCATGAAGGTCCTTGTTCAGGTAGTTCTTGTTATAGGGGGGCAACATTTTGTCCTCGTTTTTCAATTGTGTTCTTGCACTGTCATTTTGTCACACAGGCTTTCTATACAAAGTGGCCGCTCCAACAAAAATGATGGAGCCACGTTCCACTATTGTCACCGCCAAGAAACCAGCCCTGAGTAATGCCATGCAACCATCCCTGGAGTGCATGTAGAGATAAGGTGATTGCAATGCAAGGAGGCTGTAGCAGATCTGCAGCACTGAAATGCAATAAATGATGGGGAAAAAAAACAAAAAAAAACAAGTATTTTATTTTAAAAATAATAAAAACTGTTCACAATATACCATGCTTTTTAGCACACTAAATTTAATTCGGTCAGAGTTTATATCTATTGAACAAAAAAAGAAGTAAAAATACTGCTATAGTTTTCCTTTAGGGGAAATTTGAAAGGAAGATCATAATTACCCTAAATCAAAAGATTATTTTAAACTAACTGGGGTTACCAAACATAACACCATTCTCTTATTAAAAACACACACAAAAGTAATTACTAGTTATTACAAAGCTAGCCAATTTTATTTATTTATCTATTTTGCAGCTTTAGATCTTGATTTGCAATTTTTAATTTTTTTCTTCCCTACCAAATTAATAAATCTAATCATGTAAACAAAGTGGGAAATTTGCATGCATGATCAGGAAGCGTGTTTAGGAAAGTGTACACTCATCATAGTGGAAAATGTGTTGTTTGGAGTCGGGGGGTGAAAACAAAGCTAAGGATTTTGGAGAGGCTGCCTGAGCCAGATGGCCTAATGTATTTTCCAGTCTGGCATCCCAACTGCTTCCTCCTGTATTACATATCACCATTTGTTCCGGGATATTTACGCTAGAGCTGCTACCAAAGTGAATGTTTGAACTACCTTAAAAATGAACATATTAGCAAAGATGTATTTTATTAATCCCATGTTGATATTTTGATTTTACGCAGCCAGCGATTTCCTGACTGCGACGGCATGACGCCAGCGCCAAATTGCATGTGAACTCTGAATATAGATTAGCGGATTTGTAGTAATTTGGTGCAGGGTGATGGCAGATTGCAACACTGTAACAGAGACCTGGATATAAACACTGAATAATGAACATCTTAAGGTGGAATATTGCTTTTTCTTTTCTTTGTTTTGTTTTTAGAAACTCATTATTTTTACATAATTTTTTTTGTTGTTACACAGCATATAGAAAATTTGGTTCACAGCTTGATATTTTCACTGTAATTATAAAAAATATACAATAACGTTTCTGCACATAACAAAATTAAGTCATTATAAGATTGGCCTGGCAAGACAGATCTTTCAATGAGACTAGGGGTCATTCGCACCATAAGGTATGAGCTAATGTATTTAGCCCTTTAGATTGTGCCATGTGGCGTTTTTAAAAGAGTTGACTGGAAGGGAAAAAAATGTTGCATTTTCTTTTAATGAAAATGCACTAATGTAAACAGATACTATTAAAAAAGGAGGCTGAATTACTAAAGAAGTAAAAAATGCTCACCTAGTGAAAATTATGGTCACTGAGACAGTGGTCACTGGCCAATGGGAGTATAAAGGAAGTTTCTTACCCAAAAACATTTCAGTTCGGGTCTTTTTATTTTAATTTATATTTGTTTTTGGAAGATGTGTTTGAGGGTTGCATGAGCAAGGGCACATCTTTAAAACAGCCATACCCACAACCCCCGACCATCAACATAAACAGAGGGACTTCAAACTTTCTACACAATGGGCCAGTTTATTGTCCTTCAGACTTTAGGGGTGGAACTGTGGATAGTGGGAGAAGAAACCGTCCACATATCAATGGGAGTAAACAGTGCCCCATCTTTGTTATTAGGGGGAGAAATAGTGCCCTGTTGTTGGTGTCAGTGGGAGAAATGTTGCCCCATCATTGGTGTCAGTGGGAGAAGTAGCGCTCCATTGTTGATGTCAGTAACAGGAATTATGTTGGTGTCCCAAGGGCCAGATAAAGGCAAGCAAAGGGCCACATTCAGCCCCCGGACTGAAGTTTGGAGACCACCGACTTTAAACCATTATATAACTGACACATCTGACTTTTCTGCAGATTGTGAAACCACAGTTGATCGACCACAGTTACAGCTAATCTGGCCGTGTATGGACAGGTTAAGAGAAGCCCTTGATACAAGGTGACTGACTGCAACTCCAACACCTCAGCATGCTAAACAAAGTTGGGTTAACCTGCAAAGGGGGTCTAAACTAAACATTTTTTACTAAAATCAAGAGTTATTCTTTCTGTATAAACAGTTAAGCTTTACAACTGCACACGGAGAATGTTTATCTTTCTCTCCAATTGGCTGCCAAGCTTTACACCAACCTTTTTAACCTTTTTACCCAAGAGGAACCCTTGAAATAATTATCAGGTCTTAAGGAAAAGATAAGTTCATCCAAGTCTATTGGGAGAATGCCCCTTGCATTGGTGGTCAGTGGAAAGAATGCCCCCCTCACTGTGGTGGTAAGAATGCTGCCCAAACAGCAAGCTAAAAAGATGACTCCGCAAAGTGACGTTGGACCTGAAATATGAAGACCTAGGCAGCAGATGGGAGATCATTTAGCCACAGCTCAAGGAACTCCTAGAAACCTCTTGAGGAACCCTAAGATTTCATAGAAGCCTGAATAAGAATGAATGCTCTCTACCAGTGGTCTCCAAACTGTGGCCTGAGGGCCGGATGCGGCTTTAGCTTGGTTAGTGTCAGTACTATTCTGACAACTGACACCAACAATAATGCATCATTTCTCCCACTGACACCAATAATGGGGCACTATTCCTCCTTATGATACCAACAATGGGACACTATTCATCCACCAAATGTGGTGATATTTACTTCCTCTGATGCCAGGAAAATTTCTGCTACCACTGGCCACAGTCCTGCCCTTCTAAGTCTGAAGGACAATCAAACGGCCCTTTGTTTAGAAAGTTTTGAGACCCCTGCTCCATACCAAAGAAGCCATAGTTTTCATAAACTGCACCGAAGATGGTCAACGAGTCCGAAACTGTAAAAATTTGGGAATAAATGGCTTTATATTATTACACTGTATCTATCCTAAAACCCAACAGTTCTGGATATACAGTTAGCCAAAAGGAATTATCTGGATTGCTCGCTATCCTGAAATAAACCTGGTATTTTGGGATTTGTAGTGGATTGGGACATGTGACCACCTTCAATTCTAAGGCTGTATAGGAAAAAAAAAAAAAGGTATGTAAAAATTGGTTTAAAGAGTAAGGAAAAGGACACCCAGTTCAATTAATACCAAAACTGCATTTAATTAACAGTTACATGTGTCTGTTTTCACTTAGGGTTGTGGCCTATGCTGAATGTCGCCAAAATATTTTTGAATTAGTAAAATTTTTACCCATACCAACCAATCCAGTCTTGACTTTTATTTGCCATTATTTCAGTGGGAGATTACAGGAGATCTGATTGTTTGCAAAGACTATGGACACTCTGATAAATAAGATTTCCAGTACATCATTAGACAGCCTGTGAATTCAGCACAGAGAATTGCGCTGATTTGCATGTATTTCATTCTGCTCCTAATTTCCATTCTCTTGGGTCCTGTTTTTCACACTCGCTGCAGTTCTGTTTTCAAGGCGGTAATCTGATCCCTTGTATGTTCTAGAGAGGGATGCTGGGCGATAATGCACTGTGGTTTGTTTCTCTTACAATGGATGATGTCATTGAAATCTGCACTAGGTACGGTATGACATCACCCTGTCGGGCTATTGCAAACAATCCCCATGGGACACAAATAATCATCACTATGTAATGTGCCTCTAATGAAAACCATCTCAGTTGAGGTTTAAAGGTCCATCAAGCCTGCTCGGCCTCTCTGTACTACCAGAGTCACAGTTTTCCACTTCACATATGCTCACAGTTACAAGTACTTAACACAGTTGGATTGACTATAATTGCAAGGGCCTATTTAAAGGGTTTTTACGACAGCTTGCTGTTCTAGGGTTCACAGGCAATTTTTATTCATGCAGTCCCACAACTCAAACTCAAGCATTTGGTCATCTTCACTGGAACACATGAGAGGCAATTGAAGCAAGCTCATATGTTTCAGTTGCGGGACAGTAGTAGTGCTTGCTTCTTACTAATTGTCTCACAAGCATTTGCCGCAGTTATGTAAGCTTACTGATTTTAATGGGAGGATGCGATCGATTGCAAGTTGTAGTACAATCAAGTTTTGTCATCCGATTTTTTGACCTGTGATCCTGTGATTCTTTTTGTTTAGGGTCTTACTGAACAGCAAATACTGTAGAGCTTCAACAGTTCGCTCAGCTAAGCTTTCTTTAAAACACTTTTTCAGATAGAAACCATGCACAAGTATGACCACATTTTTATTTTGTTGATATTAAAATATTCCTAAATGGCAGTTAAACCTTTATCAAGATACTAAAACCATAAGCAAGCTACCTCCTGCAGATGTTCTATATAAATGCATATATATATATATATATATATATATATATATATATATATATATATGTATATATATATATATACATATGTATATATATATATATATATATATATCTCACAAAAGTGAGTACACCCCTCACATTTTTGTAAATATTATATTCTATCTTTTCATGTGACAACACTGAAGAAATGACACTTTGCAACAATGTAAAGTAGTGAGTCTACAGCTTGTATAACAGTGTAAATTTGCTGTCCCCTCAACACACAGCCATTAGTGTCTAAACCGCTGGCATCCGCTGGCATCAAAAGTGAGTACAACCCTAAGTGAAAATGTCCAAATTGGACTGAAAGTTAGTTAAGGGTTTACTCTGTACTAAATGTGTATATACAATATATATATATATATATATATATATATATATATATATTTTTTTTTTTTTTTCACTCAATATTTACACAACTTTCACCCAAGATTCACCCATTTTTCACCAAAGAGTCTGTGGGAAAAATGTATAAAAGTATAAAAGTTGTGTGAATCTTGGGTGAAAACTTTAATTAGAAACTTTAAAAACTAGACATTGTAGATTTTTCAAGAGAAGTGTCAGCTTTAAAATTTGTTACCTATGCTGTGACCCAGTGAGGAAACTGCAGTGTGTGCTAGGATGGTTGCCAAATTTTCCTTAAAAGCACATTTGAAATGCATGCTGTTACATTTGCGCCAACCTGGGATGCTCCATACCAGTGATTAACTGTACCCAATCTCTTGGCCACACATGAGATTGTATCTGAAGTTGCCTCTATACAACCCAGAAAGTCAGAATACCCCTGGTATAGAAAGGCATTGAGAGAGGAAGATGTCTCTGGAAAGGCAATAAACAAGATATCAGTTCTAGAGATGTAGCATCAAGCTCTTTGAAGATCGCAGATATCTGAAGTTCATCCTGACGGATAGAGTCATAATGGTTTGCAGAATGTCTTATAAGAGATTCAGCTGTTTTATGGCTGGTAATGTAGCGATGTAGTTATCACAGGGTAATATTCTGTGAGAACAGTCAGATGCAGAAGAGCTGATTGTATCATGCGTACAAAATGCTGCTTGATGGAAAGCGAAACAGATTAAAGAGTTTAGAGGCTCTCAGGAGCTACAGGATACTTTATGTCATAGCTCTGACTAACTCTGTCTTTCTCGAGAGCAAAGCTTATCAGGCGCTGCAGAATGACAGAGGGACCCTCGAAAGACCAAAATTCACTCAAGGACGCTGCATGTCTAAAACAAGCCGATGACAAAAAATGACTTCTACAGTAAATACCCCCCACTGCTTTTTTTTTTTTGTACTTTACATATTAACCTACGTTTTGTTTTTTTACTAATTTCCACACCACTAGAACCTCAGTGGTGCAAAGTGCACTGACTCATCATAATAAGTCATATTTTGGGGCCCTAAGAGCTGCTTAAGCTGAATGAAAATACCTTCCCATTATTACCCCCTTCCCTCTCTCTTGAATGAATAACTTCATGTTAAAAGCAGCTAGAGAGGTGAGTAATGAGAAATCCAAAACTGCACAGGATTTGAGGGAAAAATCCTCCAATGGATGCCTGTCCTGGTCACTACGACAGGAGTTCATTGTGTGTTCAGGACAATAAATGAAGGGAAATTAGAGAGAAGAAAAAAATAAACTGATATGGTATCAATTCAAACTTTCTATAGTCTATCTAAAAAAGCTCTGGGTTTAGATACTGTATATTTTATTTATAACCTTTCTGCAGTTTTTCATGCATTTCACCCCGTTTAACACTGCAGAGAGAACTCCAGTATTGAATGAGAAACTGACTTTACTTTGACAGGTCACTTGACTGGGCTGGTCCCCTCCCAGGACCTTTTTTTTTTTTTTTTAAATCACATATTATTATAAACCAACTCTGGAGGGGGGTGTAAATATATTTGTAAAGTACACCACTGTGCTTTATAAATGTGGGGTACCACTGTGCTTTATAAATGTGGGTTGCTTTTTTATTTTCTTTAAACAGACCCTGTCACCAACTTGTAAATGCATAAAAAATTATGTATTTTAAATCCTTACTCAATGTTTTTCCTTTTCATAGACAATTTGCATTCACTTGCAATGGGCCTTTGCACTTGCTAGAATATTTGACTACTCCAGGAGTCAATTTCCTAGCACAGCCCTCTCCCTCCTTGTATGTAATAGCCTTCTCCTCTTCTAAGAATACCTCATGTCTGTGCTGGCCAAGCTCCTCTGCCCCTCAGTGGGGGGAGTCTATTGGGACTGTTGACATCACCTTGAAGATGGCAGTGCCCAGCAGCAGTCTCAGGGCTTTTGTTAGTCTACACCAGGGAGAATTTTACAGGCAAATACCATTATTAGGTAAACGGACATGCCTATTCTCATGGGAAGATTTTTGTTAAAATGAATGGTCTAGTGACAGGGTCTCTTTGAGCATTGGTAAGGCTATACCACTGCTTTATAAATGGGGCCCTAAGAGTAGTGGAAAATTATGAACACATTTTGTTGTATGGTGTAAGATTGGCTCTGAGGAAGAGGGGATAACCTCTCAAAACGCAGCAGCCTTCTGGAAGGTCCTTCGACCTGCTGGGAACAGTCTTAGTAACCTGGTTGTTTTCCGTCTACTATGAACTGTGAAATGCTGTTATCTTGAATATGTTTGTGAGTATATCTTGTTTTATACACTATTAAAGATACCACTTGGGTAATGCGCAATGTTAGTGCACCCTAATTACTTTGTTTTGCAGTGATTCCATTGGGTCCCGCCCCCCCGACCCTTAGAGGGCAGCTTTTCTTTGAATCACCAAGAACCTCTGATATATCCATTTCCATTACACCACCCTCGAGTGCAGGAGAATACTATTGTAATGGTGTAAGCTGCACCAGTAGTAGTATAGGTAACACTACAGTAATCAATCGCTATACTTAAGAATTAGTTACTAGCAATTTCAGCATTGAGGTTCAGCTGCTAAAAAATGCCTGTGTAGCATCTTCCTTCCCAGAGAGGTTTTTTTTGGCTGACGTTGTTGCTTGTGTACGACACCTGACCTAAACCCTTGACACCCCACGCATAGTGCCTGCCCTTTGGTGTACTGAGGCCTGTCTGTGCCATTAACTTTCACAATGAACCTGACTAGCAGCCACCTTGCAGTCTACTGTCTGACACAGTAATTCCACAATATTTCAATGTGTAGCAAACATCAGGGATTAAAAAAAAAAAAAAAAAGACAGATGCATGTGGCAGACTGGAGTGGATCGGGGCCCCAGACGTGTACAGGTTCATGTTTTTACCGTACTCTGATGTCGGAATTGAAAGGAAAATTGCATATGTCTTGTAGGTAGTGTGACTTGGCTCTCCGATCAGGAGGTGCCGAGCTGAGATGAGAAGCCATGACAGAAATGTCACCGCTTTCACTCCTCGTCTGCGGCAGGTGCATTGTTCTCCAGCGACAAACGTTTAATAAGATGCTGGCGGAGCAAGTAAAGCTTAACATAGTGATCAAATGGCACTCGCATGGAAGAGAGCTACCAATTACTACCACATTCCTCCTGCAAAGCATTCAAATGCAGCACTATCACTAAGCATACTGGGAATGTTTTACTGTCAGAAAACCTGCCATGATGGCTCAGCTGACAATGCCTCTTGAGTTAGTGATTTTTCTTTGTTGTACACTTGCTGAAATAAAAAAAAAGAAATCATTCATTTTAATGTACGAGAGTTGAGCAAAACTTCAGCATAGGCTTCATAGGCCTCCTCAGCTGTGACTGGACTGTGGTAATGATGTACACTACGACATCTTCAAAGCATTGTGGGAACAGATTCATAGCTGAAGTGCTGGTTGGCAATAACTAAAATTGGGTTTTCACACAGGGCCTCAGCGAACTTCTCTAGGCCCCAGTGTAAATATCTCTTTATTATGATACTCCATATGCCTAATTGTCTCACAAAGTGTGATAAATTGGTGAACATAAATTACTCTTTTCTGCATTATTAGGAAACTTCCAGTCAGTGGTGTAAGGAAAGGAGTCACAACTAGGCCCCATCTCCCCTGTACTGCTACCACAACAATACTTAAATCCACTGAAGCACTTAGCGAGCTGAGTGGTGCTGTTCACATCCATGACCGGAGTGGTAACATTCTCTATTGTATCCTCTCACACATATTATCATTCCCAGGAACATTTAGGAGTCAGTGAGCCTGAGATGGTGGCCTAGGCCTAGGTGGTGGGCTATTAGTGCATTGTGGTGAATTGGAGGGTTCAACATTCATAAGCTGCCCGTACACTAGAATGGCTATACACGAAAATTCTCAGCACATTTGATGACTTTGTGAACGTCGATCAAAAGTACTTCAAAATTTAATTTGCTTTTTACATTTAATTTTGGAACGAATGGACTTTCCCAAGCAAAAACAACATATACTGTTAGAAATTTCTTCTTTCAAGATGTTTTTCATCCTGCTCCTTCAAATTTTCTTATCATTGTGGTCGAAAACGAACATTGTTTTGACCCCACTACAGTTTAGAAAATTGAAAATATTCATAAGGCGAAACATTTTCAAAACAATTTCAGCAGTGCATAGCCAGCTCTAGGGTTACAGGAGACCCTCTTCATCAGGGCTTTGGACTCCTAACATGGAAAAGGATTCAGAACTTAAAGATGAAGATGAAGTTTGATTCCCTTATATTTTGTCTTCCTTTGTTCCTCCCCCCCCCCCCCTCCCAACATGCTAATGACATTTTTTTTTAAACATTTCAGTTTTGATCACATACTTTATTTTATTCTCAGTGACGTCATCACTAGGTTTTTGTGCCTCTCTATGCAATAATAGGCAGATCATGGCTGGTGGGGGACCAGCAGAGTGGTGTACATAACTATCTGAAAACATCACAGCACCCTGCCTCAGTACTCCTCACAAGAGCCCCCCCCCCCCCAGCCCTGATCCAAGCAGCAGACTGGCTCTCGGTGGGAGTTAAATAAATGATAAAATGCCTGCATCCAATTTGCATGACAGCCAAATGTAACCGGTTCTCAATGGAGCCGGTTCACACACGTCTGGGGCGGTCCGCATTTAAAAAGGTTCCTGTGTGTCTTTCAGTCCGATTCAGGTGAAAATTCAGGCAAAAATTTGGACCTGATTCACACCTGAACCGGTGAACAGGAACGCACCAGACCTCAAGCATGAAACCGCAGCCGCATATGTGGGAACTAAAGGTAAGGCTTTAAGCAGCCTATTGAATGGAAAAACCTGCAGTAGCACATTATTATAGTAGTCCAGCAAAAAGGCTTGAACTGAGTAATGTCCAGGTGTATAGGATCTGCCTGCCCAACCCACATCCAGTATGAATGGGCCCCTAGCTTCCAGGTTCAGACTGCTGTGCATCTGTGCATTCAGCACAAATGGTAGGCCACTGGTTCTATGGTAAAATAGATTTAAATACTTTGCAGCACTTATCCATTCCATATTTACTGTATATAAGAGAAGCCCAATGCTGTCCCTCACTGAACAAATGCTAGTTGTTTCAAAGGACCCGATGTTCAAAGACCCAGTGCTACAACCTATCAGGCCCTATCCTGTTTAAGATGACCACAATTAGGTCCGTATTCTTTTGACATTTCTGTGATTGTTACTAGCTTTGATATATGGCGACAATTGTTCATTTTTCTCTGCAAGTCACTTAACAATTCAGGAGGTTACACTAGGCTGCAATCTATTTTGGTTCCAAGCATTAAAGCCGCTTTTGATTGTAGCAATAACCGGGCCTAAGAATGTTTGTGTTATTGTGTGGCATGTAAAATAGATGACTTTCCTTGACAAGCCTTGGTGAAATTCAGCTCTGAAGTTTGAAGGCTGAGAATCAAGCATTTCCTGTATTTGACTATAGCATTTGTTTAGCCACAAAGAAGTGTTATATGAGCGTAAGAGAAATATGAAGGCTGACATTGCTAAACATTTCTTTTAAAAATGCTAGTTCCCCAGTTAGTTATTGATATAGCAGCTTTAAAGAGAGCCTATTGCATTAGATTGTTCACCCCAAAGCATACATGTGTGTGTGTGAGTGTATATGTATATATATATATATATATATATATATATATATATATATATATATATATATATATACTGTATATAAACACATACTCTTATAATTAAATGGAAACAAACATTTTAAAATGTATTAAAACATTGATGATGTCAGTAGGGCAGTGGACGGTGTCAGAAGGTCATTGGACAGTGTCAGTAGAGCAGTGGATGTGTTAGTAGAGCAGAGGTTGGTGTCAGTAGGACAGTGGATGGTGTCAGTCAGAGTAGAGCAAAGTGCCAGTAGGGCAGTGGATGTCATCAGTATGGCAGAGGATGGTGTCAGTAGAGTAGTGGATGGTGTCAGTAGGGCAGTGGAGGGTGTCAGTCAGTAGAGTAGTGCAAAGTGCCAGTAGGGCAGTGGATGTCATCAGTATGGCAGAGGATGGTGTCAGTAGAGTAGTGGATGGTGTCAGTAGGGCAGTGGATGGTGTCAGTCAGTAGAGTAGTGCAAAGTGCCAGTAGGGCAGTGGATGTCATCAGTAGGGCAGAGGATGGTGTCAGTAGAGCAGTGGATGGTGTCAGTAGGACAGTGTATGGAGTCAGTAGGGCAGTGAACTGTGGCAGTAGGTTTATTATTATTATTTTTATTTATTTTTTACAATTTTGTTAATTGTATTCTTTTTTTACAATATTATATTTATTTTTACAATTTTTTAGGAGCCCTGTTGGGGGGCTTTGGTGAAATATCAGGGGTCTTAGACCCCTGATGTCTCACTTTTGAGGCACAGAAAGGGACTGAGGACAGAGACTCCCCAGTCCCCTTCTCTGCAGCCTCAGCTGTACTAGACAGTGATTGAATGGAAAGTACTCTGTGCTTATTGTTCATTCACAAACTGAAGCATAGTAAACACTTTACAGTTTATTTTGCTTCAGTTATGAACACAGTGAATGATTGGTACTGATCACTCACTGTGTTCATTGAGAAAAGGAAGTGGTCGGCAAATTATATATTTTCTGGCCTCTTTCCCGACTCTCCATCCTGAAACATCCCCCGCAGCAGCCGGTCACAGAGGAGGGGAGTGTGCTCAGGCACACCCTGCACACTCCTATAAAAGAGATGCTGTCATGTAATAAAATTCTTTCAGAAAAGCACATACCTGTAAAGAAAATGCCTAATATATAAACTATTTTGCCTCCTGCTCTACTCAAATCCCCCAAGTTCCCCAAACTGACACTTCACTTTTATGGTTTCACCTCTACTTTCCTGATAAAGCAGTTGTGCAGGGTGTGTAAAGTATCTATAGTGGTTTAGGGGCTAGGGCATATACATTAACAATTAGATATTCTTGTGGGACCATCCAAGATCCAAAAATATGGACTACCCTAATGTTTATAGACTAAAAAAAACTCCCTTAAAGAAAGGATAATCCATAGATGAATACAAAGCCAAATATTCAAGCAAAGCTCCACAAAAAGGTCACATATATCATAATATAAATGACAAAACATAAAAACATTTATTATTATTCAGAAAAATAAACCAATAATATACTCTAGAAAAGAGAAAAAGGAAACGTGTAAAAAAAAACTATACAAGGAACTCATAAAGAATAGGTAAAAACAGAAATGCCTCCCTCTGAAATAAAATGGCTATGAACTGGATGAATACATATACGTAAGATTGAATAGCAGGTGATTCTGGTGACAATGTTAGCAATGTAAAATGGAAACGCTGCATATTGTTATTTGAAATGCTACAGACCTGGCGTTTTCATGAACTCCAAGACTAATATCTTTGCCCAGTCTTCTTCATGCCTTGAGAACATTCACCATGCTAAATGCCACTGGTGGAATGATGTCATTCCTGTGCATGTGATGGAGCTCATCCATGCTGGCCTGTGCAAAAATTGTGAGCTGCGCATGCTTATTGTCAGGAAGATTGCAAACAGGCAGGTAGGAATCCTTTATTGAAAAGGGACATAGTGGGGGAGATTTACTAAAACTGGTGCACACAGAATCTGGTGCAGCTGTGCATAGCAACCAATCAGCTTCTAACTTTAGCTTGTTCAGTAAAACCTTGACAATAAAATCTAGAAGCTGATTGGTTACTATGCACAGCTGCACCAGATTCTGTGTGCACGAGTTTTAGTAAATCTCCCACAGTATGCCATAAAAAGCCTGCCTGCTCAAAAGTTGTGTGTGAGGGTGTGGATAGTGGGGTGTAAAGTTTCCCTTTAATTTCTACAGCTAACCTTCATCCCTACCATATCTTCCATGATCATAAACAACCGCTTGCCGACCGTATAACTTACATATACAGCGTCATGGCGGCTCTGCTGCACAGGATCATGTACCTAGTACTTGATCCTGCACTTCTGGGTCTGGGGCGTGCATGCGCACTGCCGGCAGCTGGCTCCCTCTGTGATTATACACAGCAGGAGCTGATCTGCAGGTACCGTGGACTTGATGTCTGCCGGCACCTGCTTATCATTAGGCAGGGAGCCAGAATGGGGATCGGCCTATGTAAACAAGGCCGATCACCATTCTGTCAGTAGGGAAGGCATTGATCCTGTGTTCCTGCAAAAAAAGCACCTCCCACACAGTACAGAAGCACTGGCAAGGCACACAGCTAACCTTTTGATTGGCCCTGATGTTAACCCCTTCCCAGTCAGTGTCATTAGTACAGTGACAGTGCATATTTTTTTAGCACTGATCACTGTATTAGTGTCATTGGTCGCCAAAAAGTGTCAGTAGGTGTCCGACCTGTCCACCACAATATTGCAGTCCCGCTATAAGTCACTGATCGCTGGCATTACTAGTAAAAAAAATAAAATATTAAATTAATGAATACCATAGTTTGTAGACACTATACCTTTTGCGCATACCAATCAATGTACGCTTATTGGGACTTTTTTTTTTTTTTACCAAAAATATGTAGTAGAATACATATTGGGTTCAATTGATGAAGAATTTAGATTTTTTTACATTTTTTTATTGGCTATGTTTTATAGCAAAAAGTAAAAAAATATATATTTTTTAAATAATTTTTATTTTTTTGTTTATAGCGCAAAAAAAACCAAAAGAAAGCTCTATTTGTGGGAAAGAAGGACATACATTTTATTTGGGTAAAGCGCTGCGCGACCGCGCAATTGTCAGTTAAAGTAACGCAGTGCCGTATCGCACAACTTAGTGTAACATTAAAGTGTATTTATGGTAGCGATCGACCGATATTGGTTTTTCATTGCCGATACTGATACCGATATTTTGGTCAATGCGGTATTGGCCGATATGGGCCAATATTTTCGTACATTTAAAAAAATATTTTTTTAAATTTTTTTTCTTTGACAAGTACTCTTGTGGAGAGATCTGGGGGCTTAAAAGACCCCAAACCCTTCCCCTGCCCTTAAAAGCATTCAAAACGCCAAGTTTGGCTGTTTTGAATGCTGTCATCTTTTGAATCTGGCGCCAGTACCCGGAAGTGATGTCATGACATCACTTCCGGGTTTTTGCATGGAGACCCGATCAGAGCCGAATGCGGCTTTGATTGGGTCTTCGGCGGCCATGCAGGCTGGTTGCCCGGGTCCCCTGGTGGGACGGGAGATCCAGGCGAGCCGCAGAGGGGGCGGCGGGAGTGGGGGGTTATCCCCTCCCGCTCCTTGTAATGACAGCGGAGCGGCTTCTCAGCCGCATAGGTTGTCATTACAAGACAGCGGACTGTCGGCTATGGACGCCGGTACCAGGGTGATGCCTCTAGCTGCAGGCATCACTCTGGTACTAACACTTTCCCGAAATATCGGCAATATTGGTCACCTTGGTGGCCGATTTCAATATATCGGGGGAAAGTGCAGATCGGCCCTCGATATATCGGCTTTACCGATAAACAGTCCATCCTTAATTTATAGTTTAAATGTTGGGAGACATACATTCTCTCCATTCCTTACTCTGTTGAAAACTGAAAAAAGGTTTGATTTTGGACACACTGGAAAAATATCTGTTTGTAGATCTTTCAGAAAAATGTTGCAGAGAGCAATATGATAGCCCATATGAACCAAATGCATTCCAGTTTGCCAGATAGGCATATCATTTTTAGCTGAGCTTTCACTTTGCCTAGGGGATGATAAATAAGGTGATATACCGTACTTATCATATTCCTCCTCTTAATGTGACCGGTCCCCCAAAGCCTTTTCCCCTCACTGCTTGCAGCTCTCTGTTGTCATCCTATGCCATTCAGAACCAGCAGTCTGGGATTGTACTTGAGGACGACGAGGATCTGGTAAAACCCAGAAGTGTCATACAGTAAAGGTGAAAGCTGGCCGTCAGGGGAGTGAGGTATAAAGTAAGTATATCACTTTATTTATCATCCCCCTGGTAGAATGAGCAGTTTATGGTAAAAGGTTTTTCTACCTTGGAAATCAGCTTTAAAGAAGCTTGCTGACTGGTCCTCCTTAGGTACCACACAACTTCTTAGATACTGCACTTAGCTTTTGTTCTTTGTGTTTCTGAATACCTTTAGCATAAAACTGAATACCTTTAGCATAAAATCAGTACATCATTTTTTATCCGAAAATATTCTTCCTTTAATTTAATCAGAAAAAACAAACAAATTGTAGGCGTATTCAATAAAACCAGGTAAGAGAGCACAAATTGAAGTGCTGGTCGCTTTGTGGAGCACCCTCATGCCTACTGTTGAATAGTATCATGAAATTACTTTTTTATGACTTTACTAACTTTCCTCTTTTCTTTTTGCAGGCTATTGTCTATGAAGGGCAGGATAAGAATCCAGAAATGTGTCGGGTCCTACTCACACACGAGATCATGTGCAGGTATAGAATGGAATAAACAGTTACAATATCTTTATTGTGGAACACTCTAAAGTAGTACCATATATACCGGCGTATAAGACGACTGGGCGTATAAGACGAACCCCTCATTTTCCAGTTAAAATATAGGTTTTGGGCCATACTCGCCCTATAAGACTACTCCCCTTCGGCTGTTTACACCTGCTTATCTGTTAGCCCAAAACGAATGTTCCTAATCTCTCAGCCCGCTGGATGCGCGGTAATACTGTACTTATCGTAGCTTCGGCTACATACAGTATACCGCGCTGATCAAATCACGACGGGCGATGTATTCTAATAATAGATTCAAAGCCAGCTTGGATTGCCTGAGTCAGAGATTATAACATCATCAGTCCGCCTCTCTGAATCCACCAATCTGAGCAGACTTTGTATTCATTAACAGAATACATCGCTCACCGTGATTGCCGAAGCTACGGTACATACAGTATTACCGCACATCCAGTGGGTTGAGAGATTAGTGATGTTAGTTTTATGGGCCAGAATGGCCAAAACTAACTGTAAAGTAGTCCTCACATTAAGACGACCCCCCAATATGTGGGGGATGTTTTTAAGGTTAAAAAGTCATCTTATACGCAAGCATATACGGTAGTTTAATTCATTGTTTGACCTCATATTATGGAATAAAGAAAAGGTTGGGGTTTTTTTGGGCAAAATCTCTGTGCGTTGCATTATACAAACTCAAACAATCGATTCTTGCCCCAAAATTAAGGGTAAGCTAAAAATGGAGCTTTTGTTTCTTTGAAATTTTGCCGTATATAAGGAGATTTCTGTAAAATGTTGGCATTTATCCTAAATGCATTGGAGTCAATGTGGAAGGTAAAAATTTGAGTCAATGTGGAAGGTAAATATTAGAGTCAATGTGGAATGTAAATATTAGAGTCAATGTGGAAGGTAAAAATTAGAGTCAATGTGGAAGGTAAAAATTAGAGTCAATGTGGAAGGTAAAAATTAGAGTCAATGTGGAAGGTAAATATTGGAGTCAATGTGGAAGGTAAAAATTAGAGTCAATGTGGAAGGTAAAAATTAGAGTCAATGTGGAAGGTAAAAATTAGAGTCAATGTGGAAGGTAAATATTGGAGTCAATGTGGAAGGTAAAAATTAGAGTCAATGTGGAAGGTAAAAATTAGAGCCAATGTGGAAGGTAAATATTGGAGTCAATGTGGAAGGTAAAAATTAGAGTCAATGTGGAAGGTAAATATTAGAGTCAATGTGGAAGGTAAAAATTAGAGTCAATGTGGAAGGTAAATATTAGAGTCAATGTGGAAGGTAAAAATTAGAGTCAATGTGGAAGGTAAAAATTAGAGTCAATGTGGAAGGTAAAAATTAGAGTCAATGTGAAAGATAAAAATTTGAGTCAATTTGAAAGGTAAAATGAAGGAGGTATTAAGGGTGCAGCAGGCTTTGAATGACTTCTGGGGATTACCCAATCTCCCTTCACCCACCCTGGACCTGTTCTTGGGCAAAAAAAGTGTCCCCTAATTACCCTTATCATTTTACTCCTTTTTCACTAAAACATATACACAATTTTCAAGTCCTACCTTAATCAGCCAGACCAGTCAATGGTAAAAGCTAAGGTCTTAAAGCTAGATTGTAAGCTCTAACGAGCAGAGCCCTCAAATTACTCCTGTATTGAAATGTATTGTAACTGTATTGTCTTCCCTCATATTGTAAAGCGCTGCGCAAACTGTTGGCGCTATATAAATCCTGTATAATATAATACACAAGGTAAAGGGTTCCTCCTATGTAGACTGAAATGTGTATGATCAGCTTGAAGGAGATTGTATAGAAACTGTACAATCAGGTTGTAATGTAATTGAGTTGACTTAATTAATATGAAATCTGGTGGCTATAGGTTAAGGCACCAAACTTATCATTGCTGCACTTGCAATAGGTAAGCCTGATTCACTCATACATAATTTAATGATAAAGATGCTATACATCAGCCTTGCTGGGACATACACAGCTGCGGTATGGACAGACAGGACTGGCTGTGATTGATAGGCACTCAGCGCTCCCTCCTACACACACTCCTACACCCACACTGATACATCTATATTCTCTCACTGGGGTGGTTTACCCTGTTTATCTTCCTATCAGGTTACCATACTGATGGTATGGATTTTTCCCTTTTTAAATACAATGCAGAGTAGAAAAAAAAAGAAATAAATAAAAATCCACAGCTCACAGCAGGGGAATCATGAAGCCGTTGAAGGCAAATTATGTTATTTGTACAGTATACTTTAGACAGAAAAGCCATATTTAAAATGTCAGGCAGCTAATGCTGGAGATTACCATTTTCCGCACTGCCTACGGACTGGTAAGAGATGCTGTTTATTTACTTGGCGGCCGGGCATTAAACAAAGCTGCCGCTGGGGCGCGGGCACAATTATTTGTTTAACTCCTTCAGCCCCAGGATAAAAGGTCAATCCACAGCTGATTTCAGATACAGGCAGATGGAATACTGTTTGTTTAAAGAAGAATTACAGAAATAAAATACATCAGCGGTAAACCTAACATTATGTATTATCGGATTATTCACTGCTTGCCTTTTCTTTGTGGCATCTGTGGCAATGGCGCTAACTGTGGTGGGGTGGCCCAAATGTGAGTATACAGTATTTTAAAGGTTGGTAATCAGTTTTTCAGGTGCTTGTAGGCTCGTCTTAAATATGATTCAAAGGTCATTGAAGCCTGGATGCTCAGGACAAATTTACCAGCATCAGTAGGCATTGGATAACATTACACCTAATTGGCTTACCTAAATCATTTTTACATTTGATTTGTAGGACGCAAAATTATTTTATTTGGCACCCTGTTTTGATTAAAAAAAAAAACACCCATCTCTCTCTCCTCTCTCTCTCTCTCTCTCCCTCTCTCTCTCTCTCTCTCTCTATATATATATATATATATATATATATATATATATATATATATATATATATACACACATATATGTACTGTATATATATATATTTTTTTTTTTCCTTTTTTCAAATTAAGCATTAAGCCTGCATGTGATCACTATGTCATAGCTGACATGGTGATCACGTGATCAGAAATTACTCCTGATTGTTAGTGGGGGTCAAAGCTGTTAGTGACAGCCAGATTTGAAAGGTGGCAGCTGCACAAAGTGACAGCCAGCCCAGTAGCTATCAAAGCAGTGGCATTTGTTAAGGTATCCTCAACACAGGGCATAATACTGAGGACCATTACTATACTGATTTTTGAGCATGAAAGGGGACTTCTCAGAATGCTAGTTGCCTGGCTGTCACATCGATGCTGTAGCTTTAAGACATTCATTTTCTGGTGAGAGCATTTACAGGTCAATCCAAGTAGATCTTATGACTAAGGTTAACTTAAAGATACTGTATGTTACCCATCCTGATAGGATAGAAGTCTAATGAGTAACAGCTGAACTACTTACCTTTCCTGAAGAAATTGGTGATCTGAGCTCCCTTTCTGACAGCATGGCATCAATCCCATTGTTTCTGTCAAAGGGTCTTGGAGGACTGGAGTTCAGGCAAAGTTGGCCATTGAGCAAATCTGCCTGAACACTGTGGGGTTTATTTACTAAAACTTGAGAGTGCAAAATCTAGTGCAGCTATGCATGGTAGCCAATCAGCTTCTAATTTCTGCTTGTTCAATAAAACTTTGACCAAAAAAAATCCTTGAAGTTGATTGGTTTCTATGCTGAGCTGCACCATATTTTCCTCTCTCCAGTTTTAGTAAATTAAACCCAGTATCTTCCAGTTGGCAGGGATCATGTAACTTGGTCACATTAATAGCTGCTGGTGGAAATGTAAAGTAGCATTTTCTCAATCAAATGTGTTTTGGCCTTCCATTTCCCTTTATGTATCCATTCCAGCAAGACTTGTTTGTTATAATGGCTCAAAATTACTCCTCAAGAATTACTTGATTTCTGATTATTTACTTGTATTCCATTACAAGTCTGTATGTTGAGTTGTAACGCTGTCCTGTCTTCTGCCTGAACTCAGGACCTATATTTCATGTACTTATATAGCACCATTAATTTAGGCAGCACTTTACATATATACATGGTACATTCACATCAGTCCCTGCCCTTAAGGAGCTTACAATTCAGGGTCCCTCACTCACATTCATACATCTAGTAGGGCCAATTTAGACAGGATCCAATTAACCTACCAGCATGTCTTTGGATTGAGCTGAGGAAATCGGAAAAACTGGAGGAAACTCACACAGACACAGGGAGAACATGCAAACTCCAGGCAGGTAGTGTCATGGTTGGGACTCAAACCGGTGACCCTAGTGCTGCTAGGCAGAAGTGCTAACCACTTAGCCACTATGCTGCCTGCAAAAGCCTTTATTATCTGACAGTTTTCTTTCATCCAGCAGCCAGGACAGAGTGCTGGTTTTTAGTTCCATGCTCAGGTAGGATACAGGTCAGCTTCCATGGGGGCCTTAAGCCTAACACTGGAATGGCAGGGAGAGAATACAGGTAAATGAGAGCAAAGACAGCATTCATGAGGGATAAGTCTGTAATGTTTTAACAAATTATGAGTGGAGATTTAGACTCCTATAGAAAAACGATTGCTAAATTGCTATAAATACAGATTGAGGGTTGACTTTATTTGTTAGCAAAGAGAAAAACCCCCTAGGTTTGTTAGAGCCCCTAAAAACATTAGAATTTTTGTTTTTCATAAAATATTACATGTAGATGATATGATTAATCCTTGATCCCCGGTATTCCCAGGTATGGCAGGATAGAATTAGTTCTGGGTGAAGAATTTACCCCTCCACCTTTAGAAAACATGAAGCGTGTTAGCACAATACCATAGTAGACTGGAAGTGCTGATTTTGCATAAGAGGTGCAAATGGAGCTTTGGTTATAAGCATAAAATTAGAGCCTGCTCCCCATTCATCAGCTCACCTAATTACTATGCACGGCCATTTGCCATATGGTGTGAGAGACAGCTTGCTTCCCCTCAGTCGAAATTCCCTTTAACCAGACATGAAATAGTGAAAGCCCTCTGTTTGGAAATAGCATGCTTTAGAGATTTAATCCCCAAACAACTTTCTGCAGGGGCTTTCTGTCAAGACTAACAGTGCAATAAAGCTTTGCATTTATGTGACAAAAGGAGTAAATTTATGGGGCATTAAAACAATCCCATGGCTAGTGCACTGAATTCAGATGCTGAGCAGCTTCTGGGCATTAGACGATTGGCTAGTCAAGAATTAACAGGTAAAGAGCATCTAGGGGTTCAATGGCTGTATATTTATTTTCTGTTGCCTATATTTAATTCAACATCATTTATAAGCACTTTAGTTTTATTCACATTAATGGATAAATGAGGGACCAATTCAGGAACTTACATTTACCACTTCACAGCTGACTTCTTGTCCATCGATCCCATGCAAAAAACAAACTGTTATTTATTAAAGCTGAACTCCAGGAAGATGTACATGACAGATACTGATGCAGACCTCATTATTGCATTGATAAATGTACTTTTGTTAAATGCAAGCAGTATAAGTACCTTCATTTGACTTGGTATTAGCCCTCTGCCATCTACTGGACAGCAGAGCACAGGCTGGAATAAGTTGGACAGTCTACTTCCTTACTTTTCACCATCCAATGACAGTCCGAGAAAGGGGAAGGCCCTGTTGGTGTTAATTTTAACAACTTCCCTGTTGACTCCAATGCATTATGCCAAACTGGCAAAATTTTGTCAAAATATCCAGATTTTTTATGAAGTTTCAGGGAAAATAACTTGCCCTTATGACTAGCCCCACTGTTTTTAAAGATACTTTGTTCTGTCGGTCTTACCACTTTCCTGGATAGTAGAGATGAGCTAGCAGTTTGGTTTTCCTGTTGGCAGGTTTCTCTCCCCCCCCCCCCCCCACCTCCAAAAAAAAATCTACACCAGATCCTTATCTGAACATGCAGTCTGGTGGCATATGAAAGGAAAGGAGGGGAGGGCAAGGGCCTTCTTACCACAACCCTGGCCCGGTGGTTCTGGGGGTCTGAAGGTTTATGAGAATCTTGAAGCCTCTTAAAAATAAGAGGGCCCCCTAAATTTTTACAAAAAAAATGAAAAGTACATTAAAGCACACACAGTTTTTAAGAAGTACTTTATTAAAAAAAAAATAATCTCATGATGTAAATCGATCATCAATCACATTATCCAGCGATGCAGATCCATTTTATGATGAAAGACCCCTGACGACATGCTAAAAGAAAAAACAAATGCCAATACAATCCTCTCCGAACACCTTCTCCCTAATATGACCAAATATGGTCATGGCTTTATGTTTGGTCAATAACACTGCCTGGGAGACCCCTCCCCTTTTTTAATACTCAGCTGTCCTCTAGTGGACCTGTTATCTGTGAGCAAGCAGTCGTCAGGAAAGAATTGTGTTGACAGTCAACATCTTTTTTGTCTTTCGACGGGTCAGCGGGCGTTGTATGTTTAAAGACTGAAGTAATGGCCAAAGTTGTCATGTACAAGCAATTTAAACATCAATGGGGTTCGAATTTGGCACCTAAATGTCAGTTATGTTCACTGAACCCATCCCAAACCAAACCCATTGGGAGACCTTTATCTAATAGTTTTATTTTAAAGAAAAACTGAAGGGAAAACTTTTTTCCCCCATTTTGAATAGAGTTAGGGAGGGTTAAAAACCCTGTCAGTTTTTGTTTTTTTTTGCCATGTGTGTCCCATTGGGGAGATTTCCCTTCACTTCCTGTCCCATAGCCGAAACAGGAACTGAGATGAAATCCCTCCAAAGTAAGTAAATCACTGGTTGTTAACAGGGTCACTAGCGCTAGTGTTCCATTCTGAAGATTTCCCCTCTATTCCAGTTCTGATGACAACCCACAATTTGGAAATTTGGAAAACAGCGTATATGGAAAGGGTAAATCTCCTAAACAAGGACCACAGAGAGCAATAAAAACCTGACGGTGTTCTAGTAAAAAAAAATTGCCTTTGGCTATTCTTTAATTCTGCAAATTAGCAATAATTACAAACACAGTGCAGGAATATAGAGAACATTTGCCAACTGACTCTGAATATCAGGTTGTGTTTTATTGGCTTACAAACTAAGTAATGATTTTAGTGTATTCCCCGAGCACTGCTGAGTTCCCAGTAAAATAACACGGTTATCCACAAACTCTATGCACCACATATGGGGAAGCCATGTAGAAATTGGCTGCATTGTGTCAGGCACTGAGGACAGTCATAAAGGTGGCTTTGTCAGGCTCTGCAGGGCTCTTTGTGCCATTGCCCCAACTGGCAGGAGGTGGCTCAGGTCAAGAACAGAATTCCTGTTTTCAGCTTGCAGTCCAGTAATGTTTCGCTGTTACATATAACTGTGTCCTTAATAAAAGCAGCCATCTTGTTAACAGATCAGATTACCAGATGATGTCACTGTGGACTGGACCAATCAGAATGTGACTTACCTGCTAGTGTGGTTTAAATGAAATGAATGCAGATATCCTATTGCTTGCTGTGGGTTAAAATTAATTGGCGAATTTTCTGCTTTGTATCAGAGACATTCTACTGTGTAATTCTCTGATGCCTAAAGGGTTGCTTTTCAGAAAAATATTGTATTGGATGCAGTTAATACATATAATAAAAATGTTTACTATATGATTTGTTTTATCTCACATCTTTTTATTTATATTGTGCACCATATTTATTTGCAGACAAGCCTCCTTTAAAAAAAATAAATAAATAATCGTACATTAAAAAAAAAAAAAAATTGCAGTACGTTATCTGCAATGCATGCAGATTTTTCTATTTTTAATCCTTGAAAATGCTGGAAGTACTGAAAAAATACCCTTTGATCTGCCTGAAATTTAGTACTATATGCAGTAAACTCAGCATGATGTCTCTGCTTCACTGAAATCCCAAGCAGGCAGGGCTGACAACATTACTTGGAATCTGCGTGCTACAGAGGCAGCACTGTCGGCTTACTACAGGAAGTCAGGAAGACGCTGGATTTTTGGCAGATTGACAGGATCTTTTTTTGGACTAGCAATGTTTGAAAGGGACAAAACATGAGGGAATTGGCATGTATTGCAGAGATATACTGAATATGATTTTGACCAGACATACACTATAAAGGTGATTATTGTCACTTTTGTTGAATGCTATATCATTTTAGTTTGGCTGTTTCTGCTTATCTTTTGTCATGTTGTCTACTATTTTTGCAAAAGGCAGCCTGGAATCAACTGCAAGTAGTAATATTCTATGGAATGGCTGGGCAATGGTTCTGGGTTGAAAATACCTTTTCGTACTATATAATATATGTAGCACTTCTCCTCCTAGGCTGGTGCTGAATGACTCCCTATGTAGTGTGGCAGACTAACATTTCCATTTCAGAGTCTGGTCCTAGGTGTATTGTGGGGTGAAAAATTATTTGAGCATTGATCACTTTAGTCTTTACCTTTTTAATGGTAAAATCAATTTTAGGCAAGGAAGTTTGCGGTTCTATGTACCCAAAAAGCACAAAAATAGTACAGGTATTCTGAAAATGGTAGTAGAGCAGCCTCTTAGTAAATGTAAGAGCAGCGAAATTGGTTTATGACCATGTAAGAGTAGTCACAGTCTTTCTTAGTTACAGTGGCTCTCTCTGTAATAAATCTGTTCCTTGACCCCTTTAGAGCAGTCAAAGTTACCTTGACCTGTGGGCTTTGAGTCCTTCTTAGTGTCCTGCAGTAGCCTCTACCCAAAACCATCTCCTGTGTGACACTCTTCTTCAAGAAGACTCCTCAAATGCCCAACTACCTCCAGAGAGCCACTAAAAAAGGCAGCTTAAACCTGAACTTTACTCAAAAAAGTGAAGAACCCTTTACCTTGAAACTCAAGCTAAGATTTATAGTTGTACACAGACATGGACAAATCTCAGATTGGAAAACCATATAAAGACCTATAATACTATACCCTATCCCATCATCATCCCTGCCCCACTCCCAGCCTCTCACCCTCAGACTAGGAGCCATTACCTCCCTCAGCGCAGGAAATTCAGAGACAGGAAGAGGACCTATCACCACACCACAGAATATTTCTACAGGAGCTACCTAACAGACATGGGATACCCTTCATTACAGGTAAATTAGGTCACTTTAGCTTTAAGGAAGGAAGTAATGCTGTGAAGGTAGGAACAGACACTTTAAGGTACCTGTTTTCCATTAGATGCGGTACTTCAATTGCTATTAAAAAGAAATACAGATTCACTATAATACATTATTTGCAAATAGGCCTGCTTTGAGAATTGTTTCACATGAGCCAATTCGTAATTTATTGTTATTTGCCCTTTAAGTCATCAAAGCACCATCTAAAATGTGGGGAAATGTATAAGCTTTGAGTTTTTCGAGGACAATTTGCTAATTTACCTGTGCCGTTTGGAGGCTTAATAAGCTAGCAGCTGTGCTGGAAGAGGTTAGCGCTAGTAATTAGCCCCCATGTGGCCCAAACCTGTTCTCTGACACTGGTTCTAGATCGCTGCAATCCTGTTACTGCTGCAGCAATTTGAACCTGCTGACTTAATGTGGCTTATTTTGTAACATGGCTGTATTACTAAAACCCTGTGTTTTCCACCTCAACAGCCGCTGCTGTGATAAGAAGAGCTGCGGGAACAGGAATGAGACTCCCTCCGATCCAGTGATTATTGACAGGTTGGAACTGCTTTTAAGTCTATTATTTATTGTAAATCTCATTACAATGAAACACCTGTCTTGTGCGACTTCTCCTGTACACGTGAAAGCAGCAGTGGCATTTTGGTACAGTACGATGCATAGGCATCAGGAAGGAAAGCAGTGAAGCATAAGACACCTTCCCTGCCCTCTACCGCATCTGCTCCATTATTTCATATATAGTTTAATTGCTTCTCAAGCTCTGTGAAGACTACCCAAAGGGACACTAATATACTTAAAATACAATTTAATTTGTGCTTTGGGCCTCATGCACTCTGAGCATTAAAAATTACATTTTTTGGGAGTGTTTGACTTTTTTTTTCTGCCTCTAAATGCCTCTCAATTTTAGCCTATGCATCCATGGACACAAAGGCATTTACAAGCAGATAAAAAACCATTTCCAGCAGGTTCAAGAGCATCAGCGTTTTGGAAAAAAAATGCTTGGTGCACCTAAATGTGTGTCCTAAATAATAATATTAAAATAGTAATAATATTAAATATTTATAAATTTTAAATAAAATTAAATACATTATTATTTTGGCCAAATTACCGCCCAAGCACTTGACGCACCTAAACGTGTTTACAAAAACATGGCTTTAGGTGCATTTTTAAAGTTGATTAGCTCCTGCCAGGAGACTGTTTTTTTAAGAGAGCCCAGTGAGCATGCTGACATAAACAGATTATCCTAGTCCATTTTAATAATTATATATCTGCAGCATATCTATTTAATATCTAAAAATTTGATAGTTTACTATGTCTGCTCAAAGCGACACTTTTACCTATTTATTCATTCACTGATTTAAGGGGGAAACCAAGCAACCCCCTCCCCAAAAAAAAAAAAAAAAAAAAAATGTCAGGCCCCCCCCCCCTCTATCTGGGTTAGGTATAAATGGTAAAGCCTAAGTTTGGTCAATATAAAAAGAAGAAAAAAAAAGAAAAAAATCAGCATGGGGCCTTGATTTACTATGAATCCACTGTGTCCCTTGTGCCGTTGGCTCCAGGATTCCATGAGATCTTTATCCTCAGACCCCCCCCCTATCTGACTGAGGGAGTGGTGACAATCACTTATTATGAGTGCCCGACTATGCTTGCGCTTTCTGCTCAGCTCCACCTTTTTTAGAAGCCACACTACAGCTTCTATGAATAACACATTAATTAAATCTCCACGTCCTCCATTCCTAGATCAGGTTTCATTCATAGATTTCTATAAATAAAAATATTGACACCGTTTTTGACACGTTCTTTAATTTACAAAAAAAAAAAAAAACATGTCCTGCGATGTACAGTACCTCCATGGTCAATCACATCATCTAGCGATGCAAATCAATGTCAATCACAATGCTCACCGCCTGTTAAAAGAAAAAAAACACCATCAGGTCTGATGACAGCTGTTATAAACAAAGGGGCATGGTCTTCTGGGTGATGTCATTGACCATATAAGGAACAGAGACAATTATGAAATGGTCAAAGGATGTCCTTTTTTATTCGGGGCTCTTTATGTTCTGTTCCCTGCTACATGTTTTGTAAAGAAATGGTAGTTCTAGTACAGTAAATTGTGTTAAAATGTCAGTTATGCATATTATTGAGGAATATATGGGCTAAATTTTAGAATTTGAAATATACATGTTTGTTATAACACTGCTGCTTTTATTGTGTAAGTGAAGAGCACCTGTCACATAATGCCAATGGAACAGACAGTCATGAAGTTGGGTGAATTAGTCTCTAAAACAATGCAAGGACTTGGCTATGGCAAATTAGGGTATTGGGATATCTCAATGACGAGAAATAAAAAGTATATATATTCTAAAATTTAAAATCATCAAACAAAATGGCTTACACCACATTGTGTGACAGTTGCTTGCAAGAGTTGTAATATTTATGGTTTAGCCCACCGCCATTGCAATTGATCTCATAACTGTAGTAATTATTTGTATGTCAGCCATGGTAAAAATGTGGATTTTTTTATGTGTGGCTTTTGGTCTTTCACTTATCATTGCCTTCTTAGTGATTTATATTGTACATTGCTGGTCACTCTAATGGAGGCTCCGCTCTTTATAGTCACTAATAATCAAAGCATTTTTTATTTGATATGTGCCCAAAAATGCTCTCATATCAACCCAGCATGAAAAGAAATGAAAATGTTTTTCCTTAAAGACGAGCAGTTGGGATGTTACAATATTACTCTTCATCTGCTAGGTATATATGTACATTTTATTGGTTTTGATTTGGGCCCAGTACACAATTCCTTTCCTATATCAGATAAAATATAAAATTTGATATCTAAGCCGTATTTGGACTAGTTTATCTGAAGAGTCAAAAGAGTCTCATAGTTTTTGTGTAGATGAAGCAAAGGGTGGTAATAATATATTTGATATCTGCAATTGACAACAAAAGTTTAAAGACACTCTGTCACATAAGGAAAACTGTGCAAAGAGAAACTCCTATTGCCTACGCTGTTAAATGCTACTCAGATGCTAGGAAAAGGTCCCCCAAAGTCTGCAGGGAAACCAACACTTCCAGAGATGTCAAATTCCTGTGTCCTGTGTGACACTCAATGGCTCTTCTTGCTGACCTCCATGTCATTACTATGTGATGCAGTGATATGGAGGTCAACTGGAGGAACCAGTGAGTGCTACAAGCATTACTGTAGGAGGTTACTATTCCGATTCTTCTTTAGAGGCATATTCTTAGCTCAAAAGTTATACTTATGTGACAGAGCCTCCTAAAACCTAAAGCAAAAACTTTTTTTTAATTTTGGATACAGCGCTGAAGGTTTAGAACCTAGTTTAAGGTTCTACTGCTGGCTTTGTCCCCATTAACAAGACTTTCCCTCTCTATTTATCATGGCGACCACTGTCACCAAGTTAGGAAGTGAAGAAAAATCCAAAATTTGGTGTTTCAACAAGAACAAAAAAAGATGTTTAATTTTCGGATAAGGATACTTGTTCAGATGAGAATGGAGAATTTCTTTTACTTTAGATTTTTTTCTTACACTGTATCTCTAAACAAGAAATGAAGAAATTTTCCCCCATAGGGGTGCAAAAGTAAAAAAAAAAAAAAAAACTTTACAGGAGTTTTAGCCCTTCCACATGCTATCTGAAATGAAAAAAAGTTTTGGCTTTAGATACACTTTAATGAAAGTTTGAAACAATTAGTTATGCTGTTCAGTGGATTACTTTCTCAATGGGATGAATTTATTTTTGTATTTATGTTTTTTTTTTTTTTTTAATGGTACTTGTGTATTTTTGTGATATGTTAACTCTGTTGAATGTGTGCTGCATGTATCTTTATTGTAGACCTAATCAACATTGGTGATTTGGACATTGTAATTAATTGCATCGATGGCACTTTTTGTGAGACTGCAGGAGGATGTTATGCTATATTTTATATAATAATCTCAAAGTAATCTTACAAAAGTATATAAAATAAGGTGAAAACAGTCTCCTGAATCCATAATGACTCATCTGGCCCCATTTTAGTTAATTATGCTAATTAAAACTAAGGCTGCTTTCCTCAAAGCGACAAAACTGAGTATTCAAATTGCGGAACTTGGAAATTCAGTAACTTTCAATGCGCAAGATCAGATCCATTTCCATTTTTTTTAAGTCTATCATTGATCACAGAAGATCGTGGCAAAGTTAGTTGTGATATTTACACTTAAATTGAGACCCCTGTGTTATTTTACTTCCACAAAGAATATACAGTAAATTATTTGTGTTAAATTGGTTGCATTTTATTTTACACTGAAATTTTACTACTTGTCTTTGTACAATTAAGTTGTTACAATATTTTTGCAGACAGCAGCTAGCTGATTATGTTATTTTCACAGGAAGCAGGTAGCTACGCTTGAGTATTCCTGGTTATTAAGAAAAATAAGACAGCTTGCAAGTGAATTTACATTTTTTTTCAAAGTGGCCACTTTGAATTAAACTTTGGCAATTAGTTAGTAACCTACTGATGCTGACAACTCTTTCCCTAAAAAAAAAAATATATATGTTGTAAATGAGCTTGTGAACCTCTAGATAGGTGCGTTCGTGCTCGGAATATGTTAAAAAGTGAAACGAAACGTGGGCCTTTCCTGAAGGTTTTGTTTTTTTTTTATGTTCTTTTTCCAATGGCCTTGCTGGGTTATGGAATTTGTCTGTCAGCAAGTAGGAATGCCTTGTGTAAGGCTCTAATCTGTGAAAGAATCCCTGGAGGAAATGGTTTCAAATGGAAACAGAATTAGTTTACCCTTGTTTAAAGAAATGAGTTTATGGGCTTATTCCAACAGGGAAAAAAGGAAAAGTTAAGTACCACAAGTAAAAATTGGACAAATTTTAAGGTTGTGAGTATTTTGCTTGCACCTAAAACCCATAACGAGTTTTCCTTCAAATTATGCATGTCATGTTTGAATATGTCTTTATCGAAAACTTAAAAAAATATTAAAGTACTTATTTCACTCATTGTGAGGACCTAAAGTTAAACTCCAGGCACAAAAAATTCCATTTAATGTATTTCTCAATAGCCTCAATGGGTATACATCTACTGTGTGTGCACCAAATTAGTTTACAAATACAGCTAAAGTAGCAGTGACATCATCATTGTGCTGTACATAGCCTGTGTACAGAGCAGAACTACAGGAGGGGCAGAGACAAGACCAGTCACCCTACACAAGGAGAGAGTGAGTGATCTTTATTACAGAAAACTCCTGCACAAAGGAAAAGTTTTGCATTGGCTTACTGTATAGATCTGGAAGAAATACACAAAGCACACCAAGATTCAAGTACAAATACACATGCCTCTTTTATGGAGACAATATTTGCTGAAACTGGACTTAAGCTTTAAAGTGATAATAAAGGCTTACTTTTTTATTTTATTTTAAATAACAAACATTTCATACTCAACTGCTCTATGCAGTCATTTTGCACAGAGCAGCCCTGATCCTCCCCTTTTTGGGTACCTCGCTGGCGCTCATGGCCCCTTCCTCCTGCTGGGTTCCCCCAGAGCAAACAGCTTCCAATTAGGGCACCCAATCAGGCTCATTCCCGAGTTGCTGCTCTGTGTGTCCATTCATGCACAGAGCCATGGCTCAGCCCCGCCCCCTCTCTCCCCTTATTGGCTCACTGGCTGTGATTGACAATTCAGCCAATGAGGAGGGACAGTCTCTGAGGAGCCGAGGCTTTTGTGCACATTGCTGGATTGAGATTGGGCTCAGGTAAGTATTTGGGGAGCTACTGGACAGAGAATTTTTTTACCTTCAAGCATAGAGTTCATTAAGGTAAAAAACCATGACCCTTTAGAAACAATGAACAAGGATTGTAAGCTATCAGTTTTAAATGTGTAGCAATATCAGGGTTAGTAAATAAAAAAGGTGCAAGTGCAGTGACCTGGTAACCATTCGGAATGCATTTGACTCATGGAAAATAATATTTGATTTATTACTCTGGTTCACTGAACAATATTATTATTATACAGGATTTATATACAACAGTGACAACAGTTTGTGCCGCACTTTACAATGTAAAGGCTGACAGTACAGCTACAATACAATAAAATACAAGATGGCTAAGAGGACCTTGCTTAAAAGAGCATACAATCTAATAGGGGGGGGGGGGCAAGTGGTACAAAAGGTAGAAACTATGAGTGATGAGCTGATGGAAGAGGTGAAAGTTTAGTTGTTAGGTGGAGATGGGATAGGCTTCCCTGAAGAGGTGAGTTTTCAGGGATCTCCTAAAGGTGGCCAGAGTAGAAGATAGCAGGACAGTTTGAAGTAGAGAATTACAGAGGATGGGACAGGCTCAGGATAAGTCCTGGAGATTTGCTTGGGCAAAGGAGACAAGAGAGCTAGAAAGCAGGAGATCTTGGGAGGAGAGGAGAAGGCGGTTTGGGTGATATTTTGAGACAATATTGGTGATGTAGCTCGGGGCCGAAGTGTAAATGGCTTGCATGTTAATTTTTTTTATTTAATTCGCTGGGCAGCGGTAGGCCAGGGGAGGGATTGGCAGAGATGGGTGGCAGTTGGTAAGGTGGATGAGTCTGGCAACAGCATTCATGATAGACTGGAGGGGGAATAGCCTGCGAAGTGGTAGGCCTAAGAGGAGACAGTTGCAATAGTCAAGGTGAGAGATTAAAAGGGAGTGAATGAGTAGCTTGGTGGTTTCATTAATCCAAAAGAAGTGAATTTTAGAGATGTTATGGAGGCGAAGTCTACAAGCTTTTGACAGTGATTAGATCTGGGGCTGAAAGGACAGGCCAGAGTCTAGGATTACACCTAGTACCCTGGTGGGAGGGATAAAATCGATAGTTGTATTATTGATCTTGATGGAAAAGTCATAGAAGAGGGCACGAGCTGGGGGGAAATATTACCAGCTTAGTTTTATAAAGATTTAGTTTGAGGGAGTGGTGTGACATCCATGCTGATATGGCAGCTAGTAAGTTTAGCCAGTCAAAGACGTTTCAAATCTCAGCATCACTGGGCAGGCAGATGGTAACCAAGTCTATCCATCAACCAGCATATCGGATTTTTCATACGGTTATAGTAAATCAGCCCCACTGTGTGATTATTTTGTTCCTTTTTACTTAGAGTTGCAATAGGCAGCAAAATGTCAACTCAGCAGTGGTGTAATTAGTGCAGCTCAGTTTTTGTTCCAAAGGATTGTTTTACATGGTTTATATTTCAGCCACCACAAATGTTGCTGTTTTCTTTTTGGCCCTTTAGAGCACAAAAAATTAAGGTTTGTCTTGAGACACGAAAAACAATGTGAAGTAGCATATACATATATTACAGGATTTATATAGCACTGACATATATATATATATTTTTTTTTATTGCCAATTTGCAATGACTAACTGATCTGTCATTGATGGTTTTAGTTTTGCAGTCTATATTTTACCTTGCAGCACATTTTCCACCTATTACTTCCATCCTGCGCTTGTTTATTATTTTTTCCCTTCTCCAGCCTTCCTCCTATTCCTCCGGCCAGTTAATAGTTCCTGTATCAGGCTTTTCCTTGCCTTTTAGTTATGTTTTACGTAATTGGATATCTCGTCGTCTTACTGTCCTGTTCTCATTACCGAACACTGTGAATTAACCCTCCTCTGAGTGTAGCAAGTGCACAGTGCATTAACGAGGACTGACAGTAAATAGGCATGGATCACTAGGGCGTGAAATTGTTACTTTTTAAGTTATGCCACTTCTTATACCAGTAGCAAAAAGAATCAGCTTGTTAATTTTATAGCCTTTTATATTTCTGGTGTTTTTATCGTAATGATCTCATGACCATTACCACACTTTTTTTTTTTTGGACATGGTAACATCTGACGAGCAAATGAGCATCGGTGTCATACTTCACTCCTAAGGTGGCGAATATCCTTTAATTGGTAGTAAATTTGTAACAGTACTTATATGCTGAAATATAGTAGAGAATGTACAGTATCTTGCCATGCAATGCATAAGCTAAACCGATCATCCTTTATTACAGGTAATTGGTATTACATTTTCTTCTGCCTTACGGCTGAAATAAAGCATTCACAAATATTGACTTGTTATCTTGCAAGGTTATGAAACAGAGACTGTAAATACCCTATTTATTAAATTCACCAATTTTACAGATTTTTCTGAGCTATAGCAGTTTAGTTTACCAGCTTTAATTTGTCCTATATTTCCTCTACAAGACAGACAGACAGATTATAGATCAATAATTTGAAGAAAATATGTAATGGTTGGAGACATAGGAGTTAATGTACTAAAAGTGAATGGGCTGTATTCTCTGAAAGAGAATTTGCACTTTGCAAGAGAATTTTCTCTTAACTTAGTGAATAAGGTGAAGTTCTGCTGACATCCACCGTTCAAACATGTGCAAGCAAATATAATGTTTTTATTTTCCTTGATTATGTATTCCTAGCAAAGTGAATTTTCATTATATTCACTAGGCTAGGGGAAATGTCCTTGCAAAAGGAATGACCTATTTGCCTTAGGTAAATCAATCCCGTAGAATATAGGAATATTTTTGATAAAGCGTAAGTTCAACTTTAGCAAACTGCACACTGTGCTGTGCCATATTGGTAAACCAGCATACCATGCAAAACCTATCTTCCAGCCAGGGCTCCCTGTCTGCTTAAACAATGAAGTTCATAATGGCATTAAGAGGAATCTTCTTAAAATCCACTGCAGCCAGCAATGGCTCCTTACTAAATTATTGGAAGGATGGCGCAGCTGTTGAGACCAGCGCTCCCTAGTGCCACAGGAGGAAGATGCACCCTGTTCTTTTGGTAGTATGTACTGTCTTCTGTCGCCGGTGATGAGCTTAGCATCTGCGACAGAAGAGAGTACACACGGCTCATGCACAGCCCAAAAGAACAGGACAATTCCCTCTCCCATGGCACTAGGGAGCACTGGTCCCAACAGCTGCTCAGTCCCTTCAAGGACTTGCGACAAAGACATTGCTGGCTGCAGAGGATCTTCTTCTATGTGCAGTTGTGGACTTCATTGTTTAAACAGAAAGGAATCCCTGGGTAGTAGGTAGATTTGGCATAAGATACTGCTATACACATATGGGTCACCACTTTGTGATTTTTTTGTAAAGAAGAACTTACACTTTAACATTGAATTCCAGGCAGTTATATACTAGATATACAAAAATGAATTGCACAGATATGAACTGTGTTATCTGGCTTTATAATTCTATCTTGCCACTTCTGTGGTTCAATTGTGCCAGACAACACAATTAGGAGGGTAACCACTTTCTGTGTTAGAGTTATGGGATACAGTGCTGTAATTGACCTACATGCAGTTTGCTGATTGGACAACGAAGGAGCAGTTCAGTTAACACACGATAACTCTCGTTCTCTCTCCTCCTGTCAGCATGTTTCTGTAAGTGCATGTGCATGCAGCAGTGCCAGATTGGCAATTAGTTCAGGTCATCCCTCTCTTAGACTGAGTGATGCTATACAAAGGATGATAAAAACATGCATGGGTACTTATGCTAGCTACACAATAAAAAGGAAAACACAACTTCATTAAAATAGTTCATATCAGTCAGCCAATTTAGCTTTAAAGGCATTTTCTTTTATTCTGATTTCAAGCATTACTAGAAAATAACACATTTTGCTTTAAAAGTTCAATACTTATTTTTATTTGAGGCAGCTCTGTAACTTGTAAAAGACATTTAAAATGGGGGTTATCATGTGTGACGGAAGCAAGAATTCCAATGATGTAAGAGGCGTGCTTAAAACCCACAAGAAGAGTAGGTGTCATCATTTACGCAAAACTCAGCAGACAAACTTTCCCAAAAAAGAACTCATTTTAATAATTTCTAGACTAGGAATATGTAAATGGAAACATATTGCTCCACGGGTCACTTGTCATCATGTTTTGTATATTATGACGTCTTTCTTTCAATTTGAGGCAACAAGTAAAATCAGCGAGTTAATTGCGACTATTATTCAGGGAATTTTGCAAGTTTTACAGGTGAAAAGTCCTGGTCTGGGTCCTTCATTCTGATTCTAGTTTATTTTCCGAGTGGATCACTGGCTAGGAACAAGAACACAACCAATAAAGTCAGGAAAGACTAAACCACCCTCCCGCATGCTTCAAACTTTAAGAAATTTACCTTAATCTGAGTTTTATATTAAGCATTCATTATCTATCATATTTAGATGGATTAGGCTTTTGACATGACCTATGGCAGAAGTGTAATCTCTTACTAAATCATCTAAACTGTTCAATGTCTGTACATGAATACTACTTTCCTGTACATGTGCCTATGTGTTTACTTCTGGTGGAAGGCTCACGGTTGGGTGGAGTACATTCAAAATCAAAATTGTATGAAAATCGACTGCAGAGAGATTCCAGTGGGCAGGGATGGGAATCCTGGGCATAAATAATCAAAGGGATGGGGTTAGGTGTTCCCAGAACATCAGGTCTCTTGTAGCCAGAGTGATGTAAATGCCTGGACAGGTGGATTCAGTTTTCCTTATGTATGCTTTATGACCAAATGCTTGTGGACACTTGGTTATCACACCTACACTATATGCCCAAAAGCTCCCCTCCCCCTTAAACTACTGAGTTAAAATGTATCCGGTGGAGGGTACAGGAGCATACAAACATGCTTTAGACAGTTGTGCGTTTGCATCCCTATGGCAACAGCTTGGGGAAAGTCCTTTTCTTGCATGACTGTATCACTGTACACAAAGCCAGTTCCATAAAGACATGGTTTGACCAGCTTGATGAGGAGAAACTTGAGTGGTCTGCATAGGACGTTGACCTGAACCCTACAAATTCCAACAAACACATTCCAAACTATTGTGGAAAGCCTTCCCAGAAGAGTGGAGACTGTTATAGCTTCAAAGAGGAAGAGGGACTACTTCTTATTATTTGTCCATGGTTTTGATATGTGTTGTCCAACAAGCTCCTATAGATATGATGGAAACATTCAACAGAAGCTATGAGGATTTCAATACTAAAGCTATCCTTGATGACTTGTTATCAAAGGTGCAGATGCCATGGTCTGTCAAGCCAACACTGTCTTCTCTACCTATACTGTTACTGGGCTGATTTACTAAAATAATAGTGTACATTTATTCTGCACAGTGAATTTGTACTTAGTTTAGTCAATAACTAAAGCTCTGTTTATTTCAATCATCCAAGTATATGCAATTACAAAATTAAGTTTTTTAAGTTTCCATTGCAAATAATTTACTATGCTAAATATATATACAATGTCCCCTTGTGTAGTTGCAGTATTCACTTTTCTATGTCAATAACCATGTTTCCATTAGTAAATCCAAAGAACTGGAACAATCAGACAGCCAGTAAAGTGGAAAATGACTAAAATCCCATCTTTATGCATTCTCTGGGTCAGTGACTTACAAGATAAGAAAAACAGGACGAAGATGAATGCACTATACCTTTAAGAGGTAGTGATAGTTCCATTACTTTCAGTTTTTCCTTGGTTCCCCCCAATTCAGGGCATTAACAGTTCCAGTATACCCCACCATGACGAAAGCTATCATTTCATTGAATCAACAATACAGGTATTAGGTTGAACAGGATGTTGTAGACAAACCTTCGGGTGCAAACATGAAACTGCTACTTCTATTGCGGCATAAAAGGAGGAACAGATACTGTATAATAAGGTGAATAATCAGGGTATGACACGGCAAGCAAGATGTAAACAAGACCATTGTCTTGCAGTCACAGTAATAAGGAGATCTATAGTCATAGTACACACTTTTATTTTATAACATTCAAATTGTAGATACAATACAAACAAAACGTTCATTTTGCAAGCTAATAAAATCTCCTTTCATGTTGTAAGTTCTGCCGGTCTGCTAGCCATCTCTTACCATATCAGGGATTCCTGTACTGACTCCGCCTCCTAAAATCTCCTCCTATCAGCACCTCTGTAGTTCAAAAAGCAGGCTCTGTGAAATGTGTGATACAGCAGTGCCTACTCCCATTGCAAAGTGAATATATTTCACAGAATTCCAGGCGGTAAATGTGTGGAGATCTTCATAAAGCAAGCTTACGCACTTCAGCCATTCAGATTAATAGGCGTAGGCTAGAAATAATTGAAATACAATGTGGTAATGAATATATAATTTTATATTTTGACAATAGATATGCTTCCTTTTTTTAGCTTTTTCAGTTGCTGTTAGAATGTTCTGTCTATGCGAATATATAAGGCTGTTGCTTTTTCACATTAGCAAATATACCCTTCCATGTTATATGCTAATTTTCTTGGCGAGCTTACCCAACTCTAGAAGCTCCTCTTTGAGTTTCAAATTAAATGGCTATGGAGAAAAAAGTGGTGCGTTTACAGGATGCAGATTCCTTACTAACTTGTTCTACTAGGGCTTTCAATGCTAATTTACTGTATAGTTGTGTGTATCTCTCTGCAGTTTTGGAGAGGGTGGGGATCGGGGGGGAATAAGAACCTCTGGTAGGTTTTTACTATGGTTAGAGTCCCTATTTTGGCATACCAATATTGACAAGCCCTGAAAATACCATAGTGAGTAGACTGGTATGCTACAGTGATGATTTCTGTCACTGATTCATTGCTACAGCAAAATGATTCATATGGTACGGTGATTAATCTTATAGACAACTCTCTGGAAATGTTTATGTGTGTAGTAGTTATTCTGCCTGCCATGGCGAGCATGGTTCTGTGCCATGGTATCGATGCCACCTTGAATATTCCCATTGGTATCAAAGTGGAGAAGCTTGTGAGAGATTATTCCCATCCTGTATTGAATTGTATTGTAACTGTACTGGTTGCCCTCATGTTGTAAAGCGCTGTGCAAACTGTTGGCGCTATATAAACCCTGTATAATAATAATAATAATAATAATAATAATAATAATATTAATCATAATAATCAGTGCCGCAGTGAGTGGTCATGTGTGTCACTGTAATAGTTTCTATCCATGTCACAATCAAAAGGCCCAGATGCTACACTGATTGCTTCCATCAATGCCACTCTGAAAATACTCATGCGTAAAGTGGTAATTGTCTGCCACAGTATGCATGGTCTTGTCAGGGTAAGGATGCCTGCTGATCACTTCCATCAGTATAAGTGATGAAGCTTGTGGGCCTCAGTGATTTTCCCTCAACTGCCACAGTGAGTAGCCTCATGAAGTTCCGGAACAAGGCCATCCATTAGCCAGGGAAAAGATTCCAAACTGCGCCCCCCTCCACCGCTCATGATGTGCAAGCTTAGGGGATCCTACACCCAGCAGTCACCTGCTTGTCAAAACCACTGCTCCTGTCAGCCTTGCAACAGAAGGAAGGTACCCCCAGTAAACCATTGAACCCAGGGCAGCCTACCCTTCCGCTCACCCCTTGTCCAGACCCTGGCCCCATGTTCCATAGTGAATATTTCTATCAGTCTCATATTTAGAAAGCCCAGATGCTACAGTAATTTTCCAATAAAGGCCATTCAAAAAAATACTCATGTGCAAAAGAGTTATCCTGTCATTAACAGTCAGCATGGTCTTGTACCAGGGTAACAACGTTTACATGCCACTTCTGTTATTCCCATCATCATCATCATCAAATTTAGGATGCTTGTGTGTCACAGTTATTATTCCCACCACTGCCACAGTGAATAGCTACATGTACCACCATGATTATTTTTTTTTATCAGTGCCGCATCAGAAGACACAGATGCCACAGTGATTGTTCCCACCAATGCCACAATGAAAATGCCCACATCTAAAGTGGTTATCCTCTCTGCCAGTCAGCAGGATGTTATGCCAGGGGCATTATCAAAACCTAAAATGCTTGTGTGCTAAAGTGACAGGGATTATTTCTTTCATTGTCACAATCTGAAGGCCCAGATGCCATAGTGATTGTTCCCATTGATGCCACTGTGAAAATGCTCATTTGCTAAATGGTTATTCTGCCTGCGTGTGTGCCGAGCATGGTTTTGCACTATGGTAATGGATTTTAAAGCAATCTTATAGGCAATATTATTCTCCTAATGTCACAGTGAAAATGACCATACGCCACAGTGATTATACCCAGAGAGTCGCTGCTTTGGCACATAGCGAGATGACACATCACCTATCCTGTGTCTCAGATTGTCATTGTCCTCATACATACTCACTCGGGATGACACATCACCCATCCTGCATCTTACATTGTCGTTGTCCTCATACTCCCTCGAAGTACAGCAAAGAGTTTGAAATTTCCATATACCTAATAGCACATTACCATCACTAGCTGTCTTGGCTGGAACATAATTTTTCGGCCCGGGTCGCTATTTTTGTATGTGCAGAGTGTCATGAGTATACCCAGAACTTTGCAGTCCTGATTTCTGAGAAAGGAAAATGCTGCCTAATGATCTCATGATATCATTTAAAAAGAGCTATTTCCGTGACACAAATTCACTACCCCCATTAAAAGCGAGAAGTTATTCCGAGCAGCAAATCATGGCTCCAAGAACGGGGGAGGAGAGTTTCTTCTTTTAAATTAAGTTCAGGATTGATTTAACATCCGAATTGTAACTCATATTTGAATTTAAAAGCGTTGCTATAAAATTCCTGTGCTGGAATGGAATAATTTGTGGTTTTATTACCACAATGGGTATCCCAATGTCCTAACCTTTTTCCTCACAGTTATTTTAGTTCAATAAATAAAACCTCATTAGTCTATCCCTATTTCAAAGAGTTTATTAAATTTTACAGGAGTAATTAGCATAAGCTCTGCTAATTTTTCTAGAAGACTAATGAGTGAGTTTGCTAATTAGGTTTGCAGTGCAACTATCAGAAAAAAAAGATGGCATTGCAGAAAGTAGATCAGTGCAAATCGTGTTTTCCATCGTTTCCGCAGACACAAAAAAGCTGATTTTGCTGGACATTAGCTTGGGTATATGCTTTCAGCTGTAAATAAATGATGAATTAAAGGGAAACTCTGAAAAAAACAGACTGCTTTCCAACGACATTACAACATAACTAAACCCAAAAGCAAAAATATATATTAAAATGTTACTAAACCTACAACAGTAAAATCAGCCTGTATATGCAGTAAAGCATGCTTGTTGTACTCCCTGTGGAACCTAAGGGGTTATTCCTGTGCATTTTGTACAAAGGCTGTTCAAATCTGTCTTTTCTGATCCTCTCCTTCTTCCACAGTCCCCAATCCATCTCCTGATAGTACAGAGCATTGGGGGCACTCTGCACCTGCTCAGTTTGGTGTGTATTGCTAGAGGGTTTTTTTTTTTCTTGAGAGGGTGCATGTGACTGGCACAGGGCCAATCAGCACTCTCCAGACAGAGGGTCAGGGGTCCTGCATCATCATAGGACAATCAGAGCAGAATGAAAACTCCTCCTACAAGCTTTAACTAGTGCTCGGCTAAACACTGTCACAAGACTGCTATATACTGCTGATGAGAAAAGGTATTTAGCAGTTTATATTTACTAAAATAATTGCATTTCCATGTTCTGTGTACTGTGGGAGATCAGATATAGTGAATGCAGGGTCATGGGTTTAGTAACAGTTTGACAGCTTACCAGCCTTCTGATGTGCTGGCAACATTTGTATTCTTTTTTTAGGTTTATTTTTCCTTTTTTTTTAATTTGTTATCCTGTGAATAACATACTTCCTGTCCTAGGTTGACAACGCTTAGACCGCATTCACACTGGTACGACTTGGACCGAGACTTGTCAGCCTGACAAGTTGCGGTCCTTACGCTCCCATTGTGTAGTACAGGAGCCATTCTAATAGGAGCGACACAAGTCGCTCCGACTTAGAAAAAGGGTCCTGTACTACTTCGGGGCGACCTGGAGGCAACTTGCTTTGACTTCCATTATGTGAAGTCCGTGCAAATCGCGCCTAAGTCGCGCTGCACGCGACTTCACAGGTCGTCCCCTAAGTCGGAGCGACTTAATGTGAACGGAGGCTTACTCCACTGTATTTGTCACTAGGCTGCTTTCCTGATTAGAATATTTCCATTACATTGGGTTGAGTGGGTACCTATAGTTTACAGAACATAAACTATAGATACCTGCAGAATCAAGAGACTGCCTGAGTCAACAGGTGATTTTTGTACTTGACGAAAATACTCTTAGCCTGGTAAACGAAAACGAATGCAGCCACCATATTTAATGAATGGTTAGCTGTAGTATATTAAAAATTTCTTCTTGAATTTAGATATTTGTAAAGGCCTTCTTGTAAAATTGTTCATTGTCTCGCTTTCTGTCATAACTTGCCATTGCTCCTTACACAAATCTGGAGACTGCAATTCTGAAGTTTAAGAACATAGGCCAGAAGTTTTGTAAAAATTGCTTAGAGAAAAAACAAATGTGTTTCAGTTGTAATTTTAATTAAGTTTATTGTCTAGTGGTGACACTTTTTTCTGCAAAACTAAATAGAAAGTGTTGTGCTGTTCTCATTCCCTACCCTCAAAATTGCTAATGTCTTTATGGTAGTCACATACCCTGGGACCACCTTGGGGAAAGACAATTATCCTATTAGTATGTTTTTGGAAAAAACTGCAGCACTCAACAGAAACCCATGCCAACATGAGGAGAAAAAGCAAACCCCATGCAGACAGTGTCTCTGGAGCTAAAACCTGCAAGGCAAGACTGCTATCCACTTGGACACTATGCTGCTTGAAGCAGAATTCCAGGCAATCAGCTAAAAACATAACTGAAATACATATATAGGAATTATTTAACCGGCCAAATGGATTATTATTCTGATCAGACAGTTTTGTTATCTGGGCATCCCTGACATACAGCACAACCATACCACAGACCTCATTTTTCTCCACTGATGTTAAGCAATACAGGCTGGTCGAGAACCAAGCCCCATCCTGCTGATTAGAAAATGAAGCAGCAGCATTCTGATGAGGTCATCATGCTGCTTTTCGCTCACAAAGTTTAAAGTATTAGACTGACAACACTGAAAAAAAGCAATAGCACTGCAGTTTTAATTATTTATTACAGATATTTATATAGTCTTGACAGTTTAAGCAGTACTTTTACATATTCTAAATTCATATCAGTCACTGCCCTCAAGTATCTTACAGTCTAAGGTCCCTATCTCTCATGCATACAAGCACACACATACCAGGGCCAATTTAGACAGTACCCTAAAAGAGTACCCTAAAGAAACCCAGGGGAGAACATGCAAACTCCATGCGGATAGTGTCCTGATCAGGATTCGAACTGGTGCGAACATTGCTGCAAGGCAACGGTAATAACCACTTATGGTTGGCTAAGAGTGTTCACCCTTCCTCTTCCAGTGTGGGTGTCCAGAGAATTTTAAGAAGCTATATTAACCGCTTGCTGACCGCCAGCCGTGGATATACTGTGGCAGGCTGGCTTGGCTGCGCAAATCACTGTACAGGTACCGCTGGAGCAATCCTGGGGGGCCCCATTCGCCAGCGGGGAAGCTGATTCACAGGCTCAGTGGCCGCAATTGCTGCTGGGCACCCGCGATCGCTCCTCGTGGAGAGAGAACAGCGGTCTGTTGTTGTAAACTCTCTCAGGAATCAATACAGAGCGCCTGTGTTCCTCCTATTTAGGATCACAGGTCTCTGTGTTGATTCCACAAGCCCATCCCCCTCACAGTTAGAAAATACCCTCCAGGCATACATTTAACCTTTTGATCGGCCCCGGGTTAACCCCTTCCCTGCCAGTTATTACAGAAACTGCATATTTTTTAGCACTGGTTACTGTAGTAATGTCACTGGTCCCCCCAAAAATGTCAGTTAGGGGTCTGATCTGTCCGCCGCAATGTCACAGTCCCGCTAAAAATCGCCGCCATTACTAGTAAAAAATGAATAAATAAAATTGGCATAAATCTTTCCCCTAGTTTGTAGACGCGATAACTTTTGCGTAAACCAATCAAAATACGCTTATTGGGATTTTATTTTTATTAAAATATGTAGCAGAAAACAAATTGGCCTAAAATGATGAAAGAATTAGATTTTTACATTTTTTTTTTTTTTTGGGGGGGGGGGGGGAATATTGTATAGCAGAAAGTGAAAAATATATATATTTTTTCAGAATTGTCGCTCTTCTTTTGTTTATAGCGCAAAAAATTAAAATCGCACAATTGATCAAATACCACCCAAATAAAGCTCTATTTGTGGGGAAAAAAGAACGTCAATTTTATTTGGGTACATCATTGCATTGTCCGTTAAAGTAACGCAGTGCCAAATTGCAAAGAGTGGCCTTGTCATTAAGGGGGAAAATCTTCCTGTCCAGAAGTGGTTAAAGACAAATTCAGGTTATTGAATACAGTAAACATTTTTTTGCCATTTCATTTCCCTGTGATTCTTTCTTAGAATGTCACGGCTGGTTTTCTGGTTAAAGCATTAAAGCAACAGCTGACGTTTGTGTTTTATTTTATTGTTTTCATGATTGGAACCAGATATTTTGTTTGACCATGTTGGCCATGCAATTGTAATTCCTGCCTTAATTGAAATCATAACATCATCATTTCCCATGGACAAGCAAATATGGATGCCAAATTTCAGACCAGTTATAGACAGAGAAGTTTCAGGAGCAGAACATGACAACAATCTGACGATAATATGGCACAGATGAACTTTTGATAGCCTAAAGGGAAACCATGGCATGTTTTTAGTAAGTACACATTTCGAGTAGTTATTGTAACATTTAGCTGAAAATATCTTCATTGTAGTTATTTTTACTGTTACATATTTTGTAATAGAGTTAGGATTTTCTCAGAGTGTATTGAAATTATTGTTCTCATATCAAACCCTCTTTAATGGCATACAGTTTACATATTGGCGAGTATTAGTGTATATTAAAACAACAAGGCTGAATAGACATTGGCACTAAGCATTGGCCTTTAGGTGTTTCACACATAAAACTGGGCTTTTTAGGGTATTCAGGGTACAGACTTCAAAACAACTAATTTACAAATCACAAAAAAACAGGAGGTGCACTCCACCTCTTATTGCAGTACATTACAATATTGTTAATGGCACCCTACCGCATTAACCAAGCACACATCCAATGCACATGTGTTGCCGTGCAGCAGAACATACTACTGTATGTTGTGGTGCTTTACGTGGGAAAAAAAAAACATTGCAAGTCCAATATGTTAATTATTCTGGTTGAATGGGCTGCCTAACACAGTACATGTTAACATGTGACATAACACCATGCATTAATGCAATGCACCTGAACAAGCAGGTGTGAATAGATTCTAAGTCAGTGTGCTGGAACCAATATGTAGCACATTAGTTGACAACCAGCCTCTTCTATCAGAGCCGGATCATAAAGTTGTTTTTCTTTGAAACAGAATCCCTATTAAAAAAAAAACAACTTTCCTATGAGTTATATGGTGGCTGCCATTGCTCACCCCTTTAGAAATTGCTAGTTGCCTGGCAGTTATGCTAACTGACTGGCTTTTGTTTTCTAAATCACTTACCTGGGGCCGAGACCGAAAAAGCCCGTGGTGTACGTGCCCCTGGGGTGGCAGCCCAGGGGTGCCTTAATTCTCACTGGTGAGGGGCAGCTCGCCTTGAGTTTTTCGGCACCTTGGTCACTGCACCATACACACCTTTTTCGCACCTGCCTCTTGGGCCAGACCTTTTGGCTTAGACCAGAGGAATTTTTTATTCCGGCCGAAAGGCCTGCCTTTGTATTTCACATTGGCACCTATGCACTTCTCCACTTCCCTTCCCCCACCTTTTTGTTTGTGTGTGATTTTCTTTGTTGTGTGTCACTTAACTTTCACCTTTTTCTTCCTGCACAACAAGTACGGTGTGGGTCTTCGGGCCTACCTTGAACGTCTTGGGAGAGGGTGGACATGGCCTTCTGGCTTAGTTTGCCCTCTCTCATGGGGTCTCCCTTCGGGGGAGCCCCACCTAGTACTTGGGGAGGGCTGTTTCGGCAGTCCCCCTAGAGAATGGGGTTTGCCTGGTTTCGGCCAGGCAGACCATTGGAAGTACCTTAGTCCCTGTCAGGAGTCTTGCGCCCGGGGGATCAAGGTTTAGGTCCAACCTCTTCAGAGGCTAGACCATTTCGCACACCCTGTGCAGTTTTTGTGTTTCTCATGTTTGCGTGTGTGCACTTTTTATGCACCTGGTGTAAGTCTTTTGAGTGTGTTCACACACTACGGGCTTAAAAAACTTACCTGGAAGAAGTGCTTCTTCTGTGTTAGTGACTGGGTTAGTGACTCAAGTACTGAAGCCAGAGGGTCAGCATGAGAGTCAATCATTATTTTCAGAAAAGTCAGCAATGGCAGTTCTTGGAAAAAGTTACCTTCATATAGGTGATTCGGTGCCCATAGAAACTACATTCAATCATACTTCCAGAGTTAACAGATAACGGCAGTCATTTTACTGATCACTGGGGGGCAAAATCCCTAGTTTTCATCGATACTATCATTAAAAGTAAGCTACACAATAATATAATGGACCACACTACAATTATATACACCCACTTTTGTAATAAAGTAGTATTTTCATTTCCTTATATACTGTAGGTCTCTGTTTTAGGGCTAAAAGAGGGACATTTGGAGAAAGGAAGGTCCGTGGGACCAAATGCCTGTTGGTCCTTCAAAAGAGTGAGTTATATTATTGCTACCCATAAGGACAGCAGCTGATGGCTAAAGTTTTTGGGAAATTGATCTTCCATTCATGATTCTGCTTCACAAAACCCTAGGCAGAGGGCTAATTGACAGCTCAGCTTCCCTAGCGGTTTGCGTATGAGCACAGGTTCTGCCAGGCTGTCCTACAGGAGATCAAGCTAATGGATTTTTGACTATATGTTCCTATATACCTTCTAAGGAGTGTACATCTTCCGTTTATTCCTCCTGCAGTCAGCCCCTTACTGTGCAAGTCACAGGCTTTTCTTTGCCTCTTGTAATTTACCAAAGGGAACAATTTACTCTCTGTCTTTCTTATTGGGAACTTTTTTTTTTTTTTTTTTTTTGGAAGTGTGTGTGTCAGTGGCACCTATAAGCTGGAGAATGTTTGGTTTAATAGCATTCTACGGAGGTAATGGTGCCAGGGCACATATTCCTAATAAGATATTGTCCAGGCTGTTGCCATATGCTTTGGAGGCTGCCTTGTCTCCCTTCTTCCTTTGATTCCCCTCAATAAGATTATTTCAAACACTCTAATCCTGAATCATTGACATGGATACAAAAGCCCAGTGACATCTAATAGATTCCTCTTAGCTTTGCTTTGCCTCTTGTTCCGTTCTTTTTCTTCTCCCTTTTTTTCCCTTGACAAAAAGCTGACAGACACTCGGGTCCCGTCCCTCAGCAGCAGCATGGGGGGCGATGCGTTGAGTATAAAAGAGGAAAAAGAAGCTGACATAGGGCTGATAAGCTACAGAGCCGAAAGCACCATAGATTAAAAGTAAACGCCAGTAAATCCTATCCACTCTCCCGCTCCCCTCCGGCTTCCATTGTTTTCTTTAACCGTTTTTGTGCCGAAGCCGGGATACAATGATCCGCCACAGCGAACAAGGTAAAGACCAGGTTTAAAGTTCCCCTTTCAAGGTGTGAGCTCAGTTTCCAAGTATCTGGCAAACTTTTTTTGTTAGACAGTTCCAACTTTAAAATGGATCTATTGAGTGCACTTAGCGCAAGGTGTTCACTTTTCTGGGCTGAAACTGAATAGGCAGCCTGTGAAATCGCAGGAAATTATTGACACCACTGAGGAAAGAGGTACTTACTGGACCCATTAGCATCAAATATGAAGTGATGACTTGAAATATTTACTTTGCTTAATATCACTGTTCTTACAGTCAGAGCACCTCTTGCTATGCACATCATATTTAGGTGCAATCTGTATCATCTATGCAAAGCAAGATCTCTTTGTACATACTGAGTTAAACTTTCCAAAGGATTCCTAGGGTAGGTGTTCATAGCCTTTCTTGCTGTGTTGGAATCTCCATTCACCTTTGACTCTAGTTAGTTAAGCATGACTTGTAAAGAGCTGAAACTTTAAAGAGGAGTATCAACAGGAAAGGATGATAAATCCCGGGGCCTGGTGTAGGCCAATAGAAACCTGGATAGTATGTCAGTCTATATATAGGCCTCCTGGGAACATAAAATTTGTTTTAAGTGACCAAGGTGAAAGGATGGAAGGAAAGGTAGAAGCAAAAGGGGAAGGAAGGAAGGAAAAGAAAAAGGAGCAAGGAGTACTAAATGAAGATAAAGAGCTGAAATTAAGATATGATTATCAATAGCCAAGGAGGATATTTCCTTGGGTTTGATGTAGGCCAATATAAACTTGGATAGTATGTCCATCTATATCGAGGCATCCAGGGAACATCAGATTTGTTTCAAGTGACCAAGGTGAAAGGAAGGAAGGAAGAAAGGAAGGAAGGAAAGGGGAAGGAACAAGAAGAAGGACGAAATTAAGGTAAACAGTTGAAATTAATATATGACTATCAAGAACTAAGAAGGATGTTTCCCTGGGTTTGATGTAGGCCAATAAAAACCTAGATAGTATTTTCATCTACATCGAGGCCCCCTGGGAACATCAGATTTGTTTTAAGTGACCAAGGTGAAAGGATGGAAGGGAAGGAGAAAGAAAGGGAGAAAGCAATGAAGGTAGGAAACAAGGAAAAATGTCCTAACTGTAAAGTCTACATAACTTGAATATATGGGTTTTCTTCCTATGATCCTCATTCCACCGCCTACTGTCAGAAGCTTGACATGTCATACCAGGCTTGATTTTGTGGCAAGTTACATAACATGTTAAATTATAAAAATGTAAGAGTAATCTAAGAGGGTCTAGACCACAGTAGTCCACCTAAAGCTAAGCAATCCTATTTGGGGAATCTTACTATTTAAAGTCCTTATTAATTTAAGACTGTTTAAATGCTAGTTTACTGAACTTTAGCTAGTGAAGGTGACTATTCAGGTTACAATTTGATTGTACAATCTCCTTTTGGGCTTATGTCGACTGATGTTCTTATCAAAGACAGCTGCATGCATTTGAATAGAAAATGCAGTGTTTGAGAAGAAAAGGTTACATTTGACCCATATTGCCTGCGGTTTAAACACACCTCAGTAGGACATGCTGCATCCAAAGAAACCCAGTGCAATACAAAGCAGGTCAAACGCTGCCTCGAACTGTCATGTGTACTACTCCAATAAAGTCAATGGCAATTTGCTGTCCTGGGTTTGACGTGCATATCAAGTGCATGTCAAAGGCAGGAAAACAATGTCAAGAGCCCTTAGATCTACTGACAACTGTGATGTTCAAGGGCTTAACTTGTTTGACACAAATAAATACATTGTTTAGCTTGATTCCCGTGTTATATCATTTTGAAAAAATCAAAAGGAGACTGCTCAGAGATACTACAATCACAATTTTAATATGTATGGTCATCTCTAGGCTCTTAACATAAGGACCTCTACCCATTAGAAGAATCCCAACTGACTGCCACTGTCCTAAAATGGTACATGCTTTACAGTATAAACATGTCTATCACACAATGCATATGTCTACAACCAACGGAACATATTCAACATGTATGGTACACAGAATGACTTTCAACAAAAATTTTTAGGATTGTTCTTTACCAGGTAACAACTTCTTAAAGTGCATCTAAAGACAAAACTTTTTTTGTTTAGGATAAAGTGGTGAGGGGTTAGAACCTGTGTCAGGTTTTTTTGCTGCCCGTGTCTACATTAGGGAGATTTATAATCTTTGTTCTAGTGACAATTGCCACTGAGACCGAAAGTGAAAGATCCAAAACGTTGAGCTGCTACAAGAACAAGAATAGAGTGGGAAAATTCTTTAATAATTCTGTAATCTTCTGATCAGAAAACTTGGAATAGGACTTTTTACTAGAACCAGCCAAATTGTGCTCACCTTGCACCAAACAGAACCTATTTCAAATAGAACACAGACACAAAGAAAACATTATAGGGATTAAATCTGCTAGGAAACAAAGTTTTTTTTTCTTCTTTTTTTTTTTCTGAGTGCATTAACAGAATTACCATTCTAAATTATGCTGCTAAGTGGGACCTTGAAAACAATTTGTTTGCCTGAAACTTCACAGGAGAGAATTGCTTGGAGATCCACATCCAGCGGAGCGATCTTCTTTTCTAAAGATGAAGAGGAAACAAAGATTGAGGACGCATTTGAAGTTTAAGCTTCTCTGATGCATTTTGTCCCTAATCCTTCCTCTGAACGCGCTGCTTATTGATCTTCAATCTTCATGACAAGGGCTCACTTGGGTTTTTAAACTCAGTGCTCCAATTTTTTTCTCTATAAGTGTGTATTGCTACAGATCGGGAAATATAAGTTTGATGTTTGAGATTGATAATTTTTTTTTTGAGGTCTCATACGCCAGGTTTGAGCACACGTGCTTAACACACGCATCACATCTTGGCTTTGTATTCAGAAAGTGAACCAGAGTCAATACTTTGTTCAACATCACAAAATGCCATGCTTCAGGATCACCAGCTTACCAAATAAAGGGCGTGGGGTGGATTGCAGGTTGGCTGTTATCCCCTGCTTATCTCTCAAGGCTTAATTTTCAGTTTTACCTGAAGTTAATTTTAATGGTAAACTTCAGGCAGACATAAAAGTTGCATATTAAAGTGGAAGTAAACCCTCCTATTGTTTTTAGCCAAGGAAGCTACAATTTTGGTCTCTGTTTATTCTGCATCTGCCATGATGCTGCACATGTGATCTGTTATGACAGCAGCTGTTGGATGGTTTGACAGTTTGGTTGAGAGCACAACCAATGTGACAGCTATCATTTCCAGCATGCCGAGAATTTTAACTGTTTTTAAAACTATCAAATCGATGGGTTTACTTCCGCTTTAAGTTGCATATGTGGATTGGTATTAAATATTACATCATTACATTTATTTTTGAGCCTCTTTCACTCCTCGTGTGGTACTGCTCAGACTAGGAGAGTAAGAAGCAGCACAAGGAGCCAGTCAGGTCTGCCACAGTGATCATGTGTTTTTAGGGGATGTGCTGATAGGAGGAGAGAAAACAGACTGACAGGGAGAGAAGCTCATCCATCTCCTGCTTTTCCTTCCACTGTGTTTTCATAGGCAGAACTGTGTAAACCTCTGGACTGGCTGGACATAAATACAAATCCTTAACTAGTTAAAACAGCACAATGCTTAATGAGAAGTCTAGATTAACCATTTTACCTAGGCTAGATTGATTATCGAAATATGACAAGCCTTATCAGTCCTATGATGCTGATTCACTGGCTAGGAGGCCACAATTAAAGCCTTGGTTTGTCCTTCTTCGTTTTTTCCTCCTCCTCCTGTTTTGTTTTTTATTTTTAATTTTTTTCTATAATGCCAATTAGTTTTACATCCTGGTGTTCTATCTCTTTGCCTGTTTACATAAGATGGCCAGTTGTATCATTGACACTTTAGTTATGTCTTATATGAGTAATGTTTTTGGCTATGGTCATCCACGTTCCTGTTCGATCTTTTTTACTTTAATGTAGCCATTATTAAAAATGGAATTTACAAAAAAAAAAAAAACACGCAGTGGCTAAGTGATTAGCACTTCCACCTAGTAGAACTAGGGTAGTCAGTTCAAATACCATCCACAGCACTACCTGTCTGGAGTTTTCATGTTCTCCCTATGTCTTCGTGGGTTTCCTCTGGGTACTCAGCTTTCCTCCCACACTCCAAAGACATGCTATTAGACTAATTGGCTCCTGTCTAAATTGGCCCGAGTATGTGTATGAAGGAATGTGATTAAGGCCCCTTTCACACGGGCGATCCGATCCGCCTGTCAGTTTTTCAGGCGGACCTGATCGGATGCTCCATGCATCCCTATGATGCAGCAGGTCTTAGTGGAGACATCTCCGCTGACACCCACTGCTATCCGATCTGTTCCTGTCCGTGAAATCCTATTTTCCATCCGTCTGGAGGATCGGATGGGATGGGATCGGATGAGAACGGACAGGCGGTCCGTTCTCATCCGATATTCCCATAGAGGACAGCGGGGATCTGACAGCTCCATCTCTGCACACAGAGCGGAGACGGAGCTGTCATCCGCCTGCTCAGCGGGGATAGGCGGATCGATCCCCCGCTGAGCAGAACTGACTCTGTCGGGCGGTGCGCCTGTGTGAAAGGGGCCTTAGGGACCTTCGATTGTAAGCTCCTTGAGGGTAGGGACTGATGTAAATGTAAAATGTATATACCGCTGCATACATTTATGGTGCTATAAAGGTACCTCTAATAAATAAATAAAACACCTTACATATATGTAGTTCATCTGTTTGTATGGAGTTCAAGTTTGACGAATGCCCATTTCCCTGACTTTCATTCTAGTTCCCTAAAACATTTTTTTTTAATATGCATAGTATTTGTATTTATATGCTTTTATGTAACATTCTGACTTATGACAATGGCAGCCTCCATGTTAACAGGTGCCTTTTAACTGATTGTAATCACGATAGTCATTCTCTAAGCTTTTTCCATCTGCTGCTGATTTTCGCCCACTTGTTAAATCTGTCTCCTACCACTTTCCCCTTCTTCCCTCATCACTTCTCATGATCTGTTCCCAGTTATCTCCTCTATACCCCCCTTGCCTGTACCTAGATCCCTTTTACTACGTTCCTGCAAGTGATCTCCATTTAAACATGTCATAGATGCGTCCTGGGAATAGTCCAACTCAAACATATTTACAACTTTTTCAACAGAGGACTCTTCTTGTTCAGTGCCCTCACATAACTCTGCGTATTTAAGTTATGCAGATGGCACTGTTGCTGTAACAGTACCTACAAGCTGTAAGCGATCAGTCTCTGTTGTTTTCCCTTCTGACTTTATGTATTCCGGTAAATAAAAGCTCTCATCTTTGCCAGATGCGTTCAGACAGCGCAGGAGGGGAGCAAATAAGATCATTTGCTCACGTCTTAAGTGCTTCTTATTTACAGATTTGTTGCATTACACACACCCCGTCATTATAGCGGCAAAACATTCATGATCCACATTAGCGTGCGTAACTAAGGCAAAAAAAATATGGAGCACATTAAGAGATGATTACACTAATTTTCACAATTCAACAACATTTCACTCTGAATTTAGCAAACTTTTAGCTGCTCTTGATTTTCACTCGTAACTCGGTAGATTTGTGTCAGTGCTGAAAACTACTTTTGCTCAAGACTTTTTTTTTTGGAGGGGGTTTTAATGTTCGTTGCTTTGATTTTCTTCACACAAACTTTATGCAAATGTATTTGACAGCTGTATAAAAGGAAGGTACTTTATTCTTGTAATGAAGTCGTAGAAGTGCGTGTTTTTTGACAGAGACAGAAAAGACTGTCTGATCCAGAGGTTGGAGGATATATTAGGGATTTGGATCTCAGAAAACGGCGTTGAAATGTGTTGCTTGCTGCATTAGTTTTCTTTTTTTGGTTTATTACTTTTTTATTTTATCTGGTGATCTTGCATGTACTGTAACACACTTCCTGTCCCTTCATTTCTTCCTTGTATCTATGTGGGGGTTAGCCATGATTGTCACACAGGCTTGACTTCAAGCATGTCTACTTTTGTTCTTCTCCATTTCTTGGTGGATTGATGGTACTAGTAGTACAAAATAAAGATAGATGTTTGTGCCTTGTTTTAAGCTCACAGGGTAGGGACAAGGACACTGTCTTTCTGGCAAGATCAATATATATATATATATATATATATATATATATATATATATATATATATATATATATATATATATATATTTTTTTTTTTTTTTTTTACTGGCTAAAATTGTAATTAGCCTGACATCTAAGGCCTGACATGCTGCAATATATTCATTTTTTGTTTTTGGGATTAGATATGAAACCCTTTCATTTAGGGATGGTGTGCTATATACAGATATGTCACATTCAGGCAGCTGTAGGTCACATGATATAAAAATGTTATTATGTGGTTGGGAATTGCAACTAGAGGCTGTTATTGATCCCCAGCAGTCTTGTCTGTTTTGGTGTTAAAATCTTCATTAACCACTTGCCGACCGCCAGCAGTACATATACTGTGGCAAGTCAACTTTGTCCCTTGAAACGATGTAACTGTACGTCGTTTTGCGGGACCGCCAGTGGGTTGCACGCATGCGCCGATTGGCTACAGGGGGAGCCAATCAGCAGGTCCGGTGGCCGTGATTGCCACCGGGCACCCGCGATCGCTCTCTGTGGAGACAGAACAGCGCTCTGCCGTTGTAAACAACCAATTTTCGTAAACACGGCAGACCGCTGTTCTGTCAGTAATGAACACAGGGGATCCTGTGTTCTTCCAATTTAGGAACACAGGTCTCTGTGTTCATTCAGCAAGCCCATCCCCCACACAGTTAGAAAGAACCCCCTGGGAAACATTTAACCCTTTGAGCGCCCCTGGTGTTAACCCCTTTCCTGCCAGTGTCATTAGATCAGTAACAGTGCATATTTTTAGCACTGATTACTGTAGTAATGTCACTGGTCCCCCTAAAAGTGTAAAAAATGTCAGTTAGGTGTCTGATCTGTCCGCCACAATGTTGCAGACACACTAAAAATTACTGATCACCTCCATTACTAGTAAAAAAATAAATAAAAATGACATAAATCGCTCCTCTAGTTTTTAGACCTGATAACATTTGCACAAACCAATCAATATACACTTATTTGGATTTTTTTTTTACCAAAATTTTTTAGCAGAATACATATTCACCTAAAATGAAAAAAAGAAAATTGATTTTCATTTTTTTCTTTTATTGGGAATGTTTTATAGCAGAATTGTCGCTCTTTTTTTTTATATAGTGCAAAAAATAAAAATCGCAGAGGTGATCACATACCACCAAAAGAAAGCTCTATTCTCGGGGGAAAAAAGGACATACATTTTATTTGGTTACATTGTCAGTTAATGCAGTGCCGTATCGCAAAAAATGGCATGGTCATTAGGAAGAAAAACCTTCCGGTCCAGAAGTGGTTAAAGAGGTTGTCTTCATACCACTGCCCCTATGTTTACTGTTGCCTTGGCTAACCAGAAAAAAAACATTCCCAAGAATCTTGACAAATTTGTAACAAGCTGGTAGAACAGTCGATTGTGGGTCATGTCATGTATGAGTCATTAGGATGAGGAATTACAGATCATATACTGTTATAGCTCCCAATTTTCTGGGCGGAGAAATAAAGCCACTTTTTAGAATAAAGTAGAAAGGTTAGGCATATATATCCCATACCTATTGCCCCCAGTTACACAGATCAAAATTGCTTAAACCCAATGCGTTTTCACTACTATGTTTCCCTTAAACTGATGTTGAAAGTAACAAATAAAATTACTTATTAGTTTAAAAAGTTTAGTGTTAAAGTTTAAAAAAATGTTAGTGTGATATAAAACTTTTTATGGGTAAATAGTGCATTGAATTATAGAGGTCTACACATGAGATCAAAAAGAGGGACAACTGAGGAGCAAAAAGGGTCAGAAGGACTTACTTCCAAAAGACTGAAATCAAATAATTGCATAAACCCAATGCTTCTTCACCACCATGTTTCGTTTAAATTGATGTTTGAAATTAACAAATATAATTAATTCTAGGATTAAAAAGTAAAGTATAACAATTTTTAGTGTGATATAAAACTTTTGTGTGCAAATAGTACTTAGAATTATAGAGATCTACACATAAGACCAAAAAGAGGGACATCTGAAGAGAAAAATGGTCAGAAGGATTTACTTCCAAAAGACTGAAATCAAATAATTGCTTAAACCCAATGCTTCTTCACCACCATGCTTCCATTAAATTTATGTTTGAAAGTAGAAAATATAGTTACTTCTAAGTTTAAAAAGTTTAGTTTTAAAGTTTAAAAAATGTTTGTATGGTATAAAACCTTTTATGAGTAAATAGTTTATTGAATTATAGAGGTCTACAAATGAGACCAAAAAGAGGGACATCTGAGGAGCTAAAAGGGTCGTAAGGACTTACTTCCAAAAGGACAGTTGGGTACTGTTCTCATTGTTTGAAGAGAAAAGTTAGCTATTTACCCCAGGCTTAACAAAACTACAGGTATAACTAAATAGGGAGAAGGTGAGGGTTAGCAGGAATTGTGTTATGAAAGTAGCACTGGATTTGTAATGGGGTGTTTGGTTCCAGCATGGCAGCCAGGGAAGTTGTGCAGCATTGCTCACGTGAATGAAGCGGTGGGAGCTGTGAAAAGTAAGCAGGCCTAGCTAGGAGATAACCATGGTAAGCTGACCTTTTTTTATTTATAATTATAGATGTCAGAATCTGCAATTTGAGCTGGTTCGCTCCATACATTAGTTTGGGAATACACAACTGCTCCACCCTTTCCATGGAATGACTTGCTTGAGAAATGGCAAAGTGGTCTAAAACACCATTTATTTATTTATGTAATTGTGAAATGCATGGCAGGCCCCCAAATCTCCAGTCACCTAGCACACTCTTATGAGGATCCCACATTCAACACTGCAGTGGCTATGGGGTAAGAATCCACACCCCATGACATCATTGGTCTAATAAGAAAGAACCCTTATTGGAGGTTATATCCTAAAAAATAAGTATTGTATTTCCTTTATAGGGGAGTGAGGTCTCACAGGGTACATAAAACACCATCACATTCAAAGAGAACCTGTCATTAATTCAAAAAAAGAAGTTGGCTATGAAGGCTAAGCCAAGGCAAAATTGATATTTCACTTTTGCATGGCTACTGACAAGTTACATCACATGTTGGCTTATTACATCTCTTGGGGAGTCCAGTAATGAGAAAACACAGCAAAAATTAAACTTCTCTTCAAATTGCTGCAGCTATCACAAAGCCAAATGATGGTGTCGCTATCCCAAACTGGTTTTCAATGGAAACTTTTTTTTTCTTTGTAATTATTAGCTCATTTTAAATTTTAGTCCAGATATTCTAAAATACGGAGGCAGAACTGAATTCTATATTGTATTTGAAGGCTTTAGAGGAAACATCTAAGCATTCAGTATAACTTTTTTCTTTCTTTAATTTATGTAAGCAAGGGCCGTTGTTTCTATATTTATTTACATGTACATTCAAAGAAATGTATGACCCCATTTATATATACTATATAGATATAGTGCCCAATCAAAGCTGTGTAAGGAAAATGTCAGTATGCTTTATATCTGTTTATGTTGTTTTACAAAGCCTCATTAAAATCTAGAAAGTTCCCATCCGACAGTCGCAGCAGTTTCCTCTGATTATACATGAGGGTAAACTTTTTTACAATGATTGTGCTGTCCGCACTTGACATGATTTATTACCAGAGCTGAAGAACTGCGTGGATAGTCTGCAGAGCTAAAGGGGAATTCCAACATATGCAATGCTGTTTTTCATCAGTTCAAAAGTACCAAAACAACAGTTTTGTTGTTTGTGATATTTAAATTGTGTAAATACATTCTAGGTGCATCCAAACAAAAGGTGTGCAAAGTCTTACAGTTTCTATTCTTACAAATGCAGCCACAGCACGAGTAGGAAAGTCCTGAAAGCGTGTCATAAAAAAAGCTCCTTGCTCTCTCTATATGGAAGCAGTGGTCTCTCTGCAGAAGTTTGACACACCTCTTATGTCAGATCTAGAGCTATCCAATCATCAGGAAGCATTAAAGCATGAGCTGTGCTGATTGCAGAGCTAAAAGTTTGACTGTATAGTGAGACTTTTTTTTTAGATGTGTACAAAAAAAAAAATAGCTTGATGTAAATAACCATTTCAACACATGGTAATGTTTTTAAAACTGTGTGTCTATATATATATATATATATATATATATATATATATATATATATATATATATATATATAAAATATAATTTGAAATTATATACTAACACGGGGGCAGCCATATTTCTTTACCTACAGAGGCTTGGCTTCCTGTTTTGCAGTACTACACAGTGGTTATGCTTTACTACTCCTTCCTACAGTGCAAGTCTATTAGTCAGCTGACTCATACAAAACAATGGGGTTGATTTACTAAAACTGGAAAGTGGAAAATCTGGTGCACCTGTGCATGGTAGTCAATCAGCTTCTATCTTGAACTTGGTCAATTAAGCTTTGCACAAAAAAAACCTGGAAGCTGATTTGCTTCTATGCAGAGCTACACCAGATTTTGCACTCTCTAATTTTAGTAAATCAACCTCAATGTGTTGATTTTTATGATACCCTGTTTTAGCAGCTGTTGCCAAAAACTGAAAAGAAAAAAAACAGCCTGCGAGAGAAAAAAAATAATGGGGTTGATTTACGAAAACCGGAGAGTGCAAAATCTGGTGTAGCTATGCATGGTAACCAATAAGCTTCTTTTTTTTTGTTCCAAACGATTTTATTGTGATAATCAAAAAGTACAAGTTTCAGAAACAATGCGTTTACGACAACAGATAATTGAAGTACATAAGCCCTAACTTCAGCTTGTTCAGTTAACCTGCTGCCATCCGCGCTACAGCCTATATACGGCTGCAGCGCGGACTTGAATTTTCGGGAGGCCGTTTTTAAACGGCCTCCCAAAAAGACTCTCCCCGCGCGCTCCCGCGAGCGAGCATCGGGGAGAATCTGTGTCGGCCGTGTCCCTTGGACACGGCCGATCACAGATCGTGGTGAATGGCCAATCACAGCGGCCATTCACCACGTGATCAAGCCGTCTAATGAGAGATGATCTCATATGTAAACATATGAGATCATCTCTCATCGCCGGCGCTCCTTCCTCACACAGAGCCTGCAGTGTGAGGAAGGAGGGGGAGCCTCACAGTGCCGGGGACACACAGCAATCTAATCAGGGCACTGATCACCAGTGCCCTGATTACTAGAGGTAAAACACATACACAAATTGCCCCCCCATCAGTGCCCACAGTGCCCGCCATCAGTGCCCCCATCAATGCCCACAATCAGTGCCCATAGTGCTGCCAGTCAGTGCCCATCAGTGCCTGCTCATCTAGGCACTGATGAGCACTGACTGGCAGCGCTATGGGCACTGAGTGTGGGCACTGATGGTGCTGCCCATCAGTGCTCATCAGTGCCACCCATCAGTGCTCATCAGTGCCACCCGTCAGTGTCCATCAGTGCCATCCGCCAGTGCCCATCAGTGCTGCCTATCAGTGCCCATCAGTGCCGCCCGTCAGTGCCGCCTCTCAGTGCCCAGCAGTGCCACCTCTCATTGCCACCTCTCAGTGCCCAGCAGTGCCACCTATCAGTGCTCATCAGTGCTGCCTATCAGTGCCGCCTATCAGTGCCGCCTATCAATGCCGCCTATCAGTGCTCATCAATGCGGCATATTAGTACCTCCTCATCAGTGCCCATAAGTGCCACCTCATCAGTGCCGCCTCATCAGCGCACATCAGTGAAGGAGAAAAATTTATTTTCAAAATTTACTCGCAGAAAATAAGAAAAACTTTTTTTTTTTTCAAAATTTTCTGTCTTTTTTCTTTTTTTTTGGAAAAAATAAAAAACCCAGAGATGATTAAATACCACCAAAAGAAAGCTCTATTTGTGTGAAAAAAAATGATAAAAATTTCATATGGGTACAGTGTAGCATGACCGCGCAATTGTCAGTCAAAGTGTGACAGCGCTGAAAGCTGAAAATTGGCCTGAATGGGAAGGGTGTTTAAGTGCACAGAAGGCAAGTGGTTAAGCTTTGACAAAAAAAACCCAAACTGGAAGCTATGCAGAGCTGCACCCAATTTTGGACTCTCCAGTTTTGGTAAATCCACCCCAATATTTACCTGCCTCTGATCTTTGCTACACTAGGAAAAGTATTGACACACCTGGAAGTGTTGGATAATAAAGATCCTAGCTGCCAGTGTAGATTGTTGATTGGACTTATAGGTAGCAGGGCCAGTAAATATTAATATTATTTTTTTTTAAAATCTTAGCAACAGAGCAGGTCCTTCTTTTTATTATAGTTCTTAATCCACTTTACGCCAGCTAAAATGTCAAATCAGGCTGATAATGGCATTGCCTGTTTTGGTAGCTGAAATGGGTATCTTAGAGCAACACAGGAATGATAAGCAGTTTTTCCACAGTCCACATAAGTTGAGCAAAATTCAGTGTCTCAGGTAGAACACCAACTAAAATAATTTTATTTCCGAAAATTTTGGTCTGTAAGTTAATGCAGCCATGCTGCACTGGCTTTAAAGAAAGAAAAAAAGAGCAGGCAGCGAGCCATTATTACCTGCTAGAAAACAGATTTTTCTTTTTGACTAGAGCCGTCATCAAAGTGTATTCCCTGAGCAGTCAATAAATGTATTATAATAATTATGCAGGTTGGTGTCTCTGCTGCCCCACGCAGCCAGCTGCACACCCTCAAATGCATATAAGTCTCCATTCTCATTGAGTAAGTGCAAGTGGCAGCGTGTCTGATTGTGAGTGTCAGGCCGGGACCTTGCCTGCTCCCACTATCTCTACAACGTAGGCCGTTTTGTCTTTCTTTCCTGATAAGCTGCCTCCCATAAGCACTAATCAGTTTAATGGAGAGGCCTCCCAAATAGCACTCAGCAGGCTGAGTCCTCCTTCCTGGCAGAGGCAGATAGCTCAAACAGAGAAATTACACACATTATTAACCCTTTGTCAAGGCGCTCTTGACAGAGACACGCCACAGATGAATGGAGCTGTTAATAAGAAGGAGATATCATTACAGCGGTTTAACACAGGGAGCGAATTCATAACATTGTGTCTTCATGACTGCCTCATTGAGCCAAAAAAGGAGAGTGTCATTTATAAATAGCAAAGCATAATGTAATAGAGACTTGTGCCTCTAATACGGTCGCCGGGACCAAAAAGAAGATTTAGAATGCTATCAAGCACTACTAGAAACATCATTCACCTTCTCATAATGTGGGCCTGAACTCAGAAAATGTGCTATTTAAAAGGGAACATCTAAAAATGTTTATTGAGCCCAAGCATTACCCTGAAACATTTTCCTTTTCTCTTGAATCCCTCCTAAAAATTGCAGGACACTTCCTGTGCCTAGGTACTCCTGTACCTTAAACGTCATAGCAGCATATCTGTAGTTTGAGATATCTAAGGCACTGCTGCCTCTACCTTCTGTTCTCGTCCAGATTTGGAGGTATATTTGGTAAATACTGTGTTGCTCAGTGTTCTTGCTGGAGAGGAAACTATACCTGAGGACCACCCGTGCAAAGATCTCCCTGCTTCTACTTTATTTATTTTGTGGATCTATTCTTCCTCTTACTCTACCTCTCCTCTCTTGCTGCTTGATTATTCCTCCATCAGTTATCAGATCACCAGTCATTGGAAGGGGGAAGGCCTGGCTCCCTGACCATGAGGCAGCAAAGCATTGCCTTTCCTAAGATGACTGCTTCTGCTTCCACACAGAGATACTTTTAAGATAATATATATATATATATATATATATATATATATATATATATATATATATATATATATATATATATACATATATATATTTATTTATTAGCTATCTGGAATAATGGTAATTCTTTTCAGACAGTTTATTAACCCAGACACCACAGCCTAGTCTTGACTTTTCTCAACTGCAGTCAAAACTTGGAAACAGCAGCAGATCTCTGAGGTGATCATTTCAGTCCTCCCAAAGTCAGCAAGCGCCATTGGTTTGGTTCAAAGCACTGGGGAATGCAACAAAGCCTGATTGGCTTACCGTTCTGTCTCTTCCTCCCAGGAGACAAACACAAAGGTAGACTGAGGTACTATTGAAAATTACAGTTTTTTAATTAAAACCTTTACTGGATGAAATGGTAGTGCTTTATATCTGCTTACAATTGCACACAGCCCAAATAAATATATTGGTGCAATATGGGCGGTGGACTGTGGGTGCAGGCTAAAGGTACAGTTAGACCTCTTGTTGAAATACGAGTCCAAGTTATCTGGAAAAAATTTGGCAAAGCTCTTTTGACTTTAATAAATATTTACCTGATGTCAATAGACGTTGGAGCATTGGGAGAAGATCTCTTTGGAACTCCATGGTGCTGAAATTAAATAGCTCAGTCTTCTCAAAGAGGGAGCAACAATGGCTCATCTGTCAGTTTTGAGCCTGGGCACTCTAACAACTGTGTCATACTCATAGATCCAATCATAGTATGATCCTGTTCTATTGCAAACAAGTAATTGGTAGTACCACCAAGCAGATGTGATAAAGCTTCTCACAGAACCAGAAGGTTTTATGGTGCTAGATTTCATTCCCTGTTTGGCAAGACCTTGTTAGCCTCTGCCTGTTATTCCAGTATTTGAAAGTTGTTTAAGATATGAATGTGTATCATTGTAAATCTTTCCAAATACAGGATGATAAGAGTCCTTTGCTTCTGAACAAGTGGTTGAAAAGGCTGAAGGTTTTTTACCTTCATACATTTCATGCATGAAGGTAAAAAACCTTCTGTGGGCTGCTCCCCCCAAACCCCCCTTAAAAAAAATTCACCTGAGCCCCCTCTCAAACCAGAAATGTGCACAGAAGTCTCAGCTGTCCCAAGATCCCCAGTGAGCCAATGAGGAAAGTGCGGGGTGGGGCTGAGTCACTGCTCTGTGTCTTATGGATGCATAGAGGGCTCGGGAGTGAGCACACACCAGTGCCCCCCTAGCAAGCAGCTTGCTATTTTGTGGCTCTGGTCAAGGGGGAGGAGCAAAGAGCACCGGTGGGGGACAGCAAGTAAGTATGTATGTTATTATTACTTTTTTTTTTTCAAACAAGCAAAAATAATACTTTAGATACAGTTCTTCAGACTCTACCGCCTGCATTGCTAAAACAACTGCCAGTGCATTGCCAAACTTACCACCCCTTCCTGCTTCCCACCATCTTACTAGAGCAAACACGCCCCATGTTTTATTACTTTAAGTACCCTACGTATACAGAAAAATCCCTACTGATCTGCCAGAAATGCACTCAGCTCCTAAGTCCTGTTGTGGGCTGAAAACATACAGCATTTTTGTAGACTGAGTGTTTTCAGTCCTGCCTAGCTTTCTCTTGCCAAACTACTCATGCCTACCTACTCTCCCATATCCACAACATACAGGAAGGAGCATTTTGCGCATGCTCCGAAACGCGTTACGTCATCACAAGCTGACGAGCGGCTTACTGCCGTCTTTGGTCTGATCCTGCTCCCCCATTGGATTCCATCTAGGTGGCGTCATCTCCTGGCTGCTGGTCCGGCTGATAGAAGGAAGTGCCATGCTACATAGGGGTAGAGAAACTATCAGGAGAAGCCTGAATCCAACTTTAATGTAAGTGTGCTATGTTCTTTGTGCAAATAAACCTTGATTGCTACTAAGCGGCGCCTGTCTTCTCTTGTTTCACAACATACAGGCTTATCATCCTGTAGTCCCAGGATAAGAACTGGGAAGGCTAATTATTCTTCTTGTGATAACAGGAAGTGTGCACAGGACAACTCTAAATTTATGACATGATCAACGGGTATATTTAGGGTTCACATACAGTTTAAGGAATTTTGAAAAGGGATTCAAAAGGCAAATTCATTTACATGCTTGATGACATCAATACTCTATGCCAATGATATCATCTTAAACATGACCCCAGTGGACTCAGTAGAGATCTCCTGAGAACAGTAATGGTATATTGAGTGTGTTTCATATTATATCTTTATGGGCAACCTAAGTGCACAGTGTGTAATGGATCAATACAGAGGATTTTTACTAAAGTGGATTGTACAACAGAAAAAGGATAATATGACTTGAGCTCTGTTTCAGATGAATCGCACTTTAATAGGGTGTACCCAGTGCATCCAACTGTGCGGCGCTACGTCCAACCTAATCCTCTACTTGTTGTCAGGCCAGCGCATCACGGGACCTTCAGACATTAGGGGGTTAATATATTATTCTCGTATACCTAGGCTGTTCATGTTCCAGAATCCCGTCTGCAAGAAAAGCACCTCACAATTTCCCTCCGATTCTCCTGTCCCGCTTGTTATTTGTTATTTAAGCCCTATCGACGGGGGGACATATTTATTTGTTTTCTGTTCTCTCTGTGTAGCCCCAGAATATGGAGGAATGAATTCAATTATCTTTTCCATGCCACAAATCCCTGTGAAAAAGCATCTACTCTGGGAGAAGCTAGATTATTTTCTTTTGCACTTGCGGGTATGGAGAAAACGGTCATTTTTAAAATGAGAAGCAGCTGTCTCCTCATAGCTGTCATATAACACAGGCCAAATTTTTACAATAAGATGTGAGAAGCAGATCCCTGTATTCTGGGTCACACACCTCCGCAGGAGAAGGCTTGGCCCTGCTGGCTAGAAGCCCTGTCAGACAATAAACTCATAGAGAAAAGGCCTTGGATTTCTCCTGCATTGTGCAAACCTTGATGTTTTTCTCAGAGAGGTATAACTAAAAGCCAAAGGGCCCCAGTGCTTATTTTAAACTCAGGGCCCCTTTGTAGCTCATACAATAACCTTCTGTTGTGCAGTTGAGTCTTTAAGATGTTAAAGTAGATGTTAAAGTAGAGCCAAAAACTCAACTGGATGATATCTAGTTTGATAAATCGCTGTGAATTATAGACTATGGACATTTTTTTTTCATAAAGTACAGTTTTCACCTTTTTCTCATTCTAAGTTTTATCTCAATACTGCTTGTCTTCTCCTGTCTATGTGCACTTGGTCCAGTGTTTGCTGCATGCCATTGCTCTGAACTGGCCTCCTGACAATGACAATGGCGGACTATGCCTGTGCAATGTGTATCAGCTTGTAGTCTTTAACAAGGATGCATGTGATGGGGTGGCAACGCAGGAGCACAATTCAGATACCGCTGTCACCCTGTAACAGGAAGTACCTGAACAAGGACCTTCATGGCAGGTATTCTTTTATTGAATACAAAAGGGCAGCGCGTGATTTTGGAGGCGTCCTGTATATTTTTAGGGGTGCATGTCTTGCTTGGGCCATGATATGACTCATACCTGCCCACATATGGCAGCTCAAATTTTGCCCTCCTATGCTTTGAAGATGGCTTTGGATATTACATGGACTCTCTTTCTGACTCCTCCCCACTGTATGGGTCATACCCTTCAGACTGAGAGTCATATCTGGGATTATAATTAATCCCTTCCGTTTTAGGGTTAGGCATATGAGCATTACCCTTGTGCATGAACTCCAAATGTTCTTTCAATTCTCCTAATTGTTTAATTAATATTCAACAGAGCAAGTTCATTTGCAGAATAGATGAGAGAATCCTCCACACACCAGTGAGTGACAGTATGGATGAGAACATGTCACTAAACACCATGTGAATAAAAGTAATCTGCTTACCAGATAGTGTTATTATTATTATACAGGATTTATATAGCGCCAACAGTTTGCGCAGCGATTTACAATGTGGGGGAAGACAATACAGTTACAGTACAATTCAATACAAGAGGAATCAGAGGGCCCTGCTTGTTAGAGCTTACAATCTAGAAGGGAGGGTCAAGTGAAACAAAAGGTAATAACCGTGGGGGATGGGTTGATGGAGAAAATGGAGGTACGTTTGTTAGGTGTGGGTAGGATAGGCTTCTCTGAAAAGGAGGGTTTTCAGAGATCGCCTAAAAGCTAATAGAGTAGGAGATAATCAGACAGGTAAGGGTAAGGAGTTCCATAGGATTGGAGAGGCTCTAGAAAAGTCCTGGAGGCGAGCATGGGAGGAGGTGACGAGGAAGCTAGAGAGCAGGAGGTTTTGAGAGGAACGAGGGGGGGTGATTAGGTTGGTATTTTGAGACGAGGCTGGTGATGTAGCCAGGGGCTAAGCTGTGGATTGCTTTGTAAGATGTTGTAAGTATTTTGAATTTAATTTGTTGGGTGAGCGAAAGCCAGTGGAGGGCTTGACAGAGAGGAGCAGCGGACACTGAGCGATTGGTAAGGTGGATGAGTCTGGCGGCAGCATTGTGTTGACTCTGAAATTATAGAGAAGTCAACACCAGCATGAATATACAGAAATGGAGAATGATCCAGTGAAAACCTCAAAGTGTCCGTCCCGATCCATGGGATTGCAGTGTGAACCACCAATAAACCTCTCGATTCACAGGATCCAAGATTCCCTGAGGATACAAATAAAACTGCAACTGTGGTGCACTTACATCAGAGCAAACCTCATCTTATTCTTTTATTGAAAGCTGCGATTTAAAAAGGTTGAAAACAACTTTTAAAACCAACATTACCATGCTTAAAACTTATTTGAGATTTTAGTGACCGGGTATCAACATACTTTCATTTTAGTAACATTTCCCCTTTTTCAGTCGTATAAATGTAAAAGTTTACAAGGCCCTTGCTGTTTCCAGGAAGTTGGCATTGTGTAAAATGTTTAAACTGACGTAGCAAAAATGTTAATTTTTCCTTTTTTTCCCCCAGAATGTAACTGGAGAAAAAACACAACATAAATTGATCATTAGGCCCATTATCAGTTGCAGAATATTTAAAAAATGTATGCAGAGTTCCAAATGGATTTTAATAGACCTAAAAATGATCTTGTTTTAGGCTGATTTTTGCGGTATGCCCAAATTAGCAACCCAGGTGTAAAGAAGTCCTGCTGGGATTGGTGTATTTCTGCTGAGTTGTAAAAGAAGTAGCTGACAGGACTGTGTAAGACCAATCTAGATCACTTGGGCTTCTCTTTCTCAATTTGCCTGGCTGGCACACCACAAACACCTTCATTAATGTCCTTTTATAATGTGATTTATTTATGGAAGTGACAAAGCTTCACATTGCACCACAATCCCTTGGCAATGTGGTGTCTTGCGGTAGCCCTATCACACAGCCCCACACATAGCTTGCATTACCTCTTTAGCTGTACGTGACGGTGCTGAAGGCCTTTTAGAATGAATAGAGATACAATGTTTCTCTGTCAGATCTGCTTTCCTGTCTGTGTGTGGGCCAATGTCAGGACTTCTCACTGTCCTGATGCCTCTACAGGAATGCAGCATACCTTCAAATTGTAGGGAGCTTCATAGTGTACAAAAGGGCCTTTGTTCTGCTCTGTGGGCTTTCAGCATTTTGTTGGTGGGCAACCCGATCTAATGATGGCAGGTAAAGAGAAGTATTTACAGCTTCGGCAACTTTCCTAACTGAGATCAGATGTTCCAAGACTCCTGGTCTTTCCAGATAGAGCTAATTGTATTCATGTTACAATCATTGAGAAGGCCAAGAGCACAGTGTATTACTGGCTGTACATGGGAAACTTGAGCACTACTAGACAATTAATGGATCATGGACTGGGCTGATTTGGTTAAATATGTACCTAGATCCAAGTGCACTGTCGGTCAAAGAGTTCTTTTACTTTTCTAGCCGGTCTCTTCTTATCCCTCCCAGTTTGTATTGATCCTTTTTGCCACTCAGATACCAAATGCAACTATTTAGGAGCAATCGTCCTTGGAGAGCAGTCTTTACTAGAAAAGTTTGATAGTTGTTTATCGGATCTGTCGTTTGTAGCTTTTTAAGCTCTAATAAAGCTGAGCATATACATTGCAATTTGGTAGTACAGTCACCTAGATTTACCAACAGTTATAAAGTATAAGGTGCTGCTTTACTGGATACAAACTGTATTAATTGCTCTGGCAGGGGTTTAAAATGAATAGTTTTAGTACATTTTAAGGCCATTGGATGGAGATTGTAAACACATTGCCACATTTTGATATACAATTGTTCATTGCCAATGGGGAGCTCCAACTTTTATCCTAGTCCAGTGGTCTCCAAAACTGTGGCCCGTGGGTTGGATGTGGCCCTTTCCTCACCTTTATCCGGCCATTGAGGCACTATTCCTTCCACTGATACAAGGCACTGTCCCCCCCGCTGAAATCAGTGATAAGGCGCCATTCCTTCCGCTGACCCCTAACAGTGAAGACTAATTTCTCCCATAGACACAAAAAATGAGGCACTATTCCTCCCACTGACAGCAACAATTGGGCATAAATTTTACCACTGACACAAAGGTTGGGGCACTATTCCTCCCACTAGTACCAATGATGGGGCACTATTCCTTCCACTGACACCAACAATAGGGCACTTTTCATTCCACTGACATCAATGGGGCAGTATTCCTCCCACTAATACCAGCCTTGGGGCTCTATTCCTCCTCTTACTGACCACAGATGCTATGCAATGTTCTTTTCTCCCATTGGCCACCTGAGGCATTGTGTACTTCCATTGACACTGTGGCATTTTCTAACACCACTGACCCCAGTCTGGGCCCCCTACAATCTAAAGGACAGTAAACTGGCCCTTTGCTTAGAAAGTTTGGAAACCCCTGTCCTAGTCTAAAGACAAATTAAATTATCTTGCTAAAGCTGTTTATACACTGCACACTGAACAAAAGAAATCTAACAGAACACCCCTTCCATGCTAAACAGAACAGATGGATGAACCTCTTCTAATGGCTGTTGTATTCTGATAGGTGGGCCCAGTGCTTGTCAGAAGAACCAGTGATTGGATGTAGGTGCTGTTCGGGCAACAGCTTTCCTCTCAGCTTCTTCAACAAAGTTGATTGCCTAAAGCTGTATTACACCCAAAGGCAAAATGTATTATATTTCAGCTTACCAATTCTTAGATGTAATGGCTGCTTTAGTTTCCTTTTTTTTTATTTTTTTTTTTACAGTCAAATTTTACAGTGCGGAAAGAGCAGACAAGTATGGTGGCATAGGAAGGTAACTTGTAAGCCAGGGTTGTATTAAACATAGCCGTATAGAAAAACAAAAACCTATAACAACATATTAAGATATATAAAAAACCCAGCAGGAGCAATCATGAGACAACACCAGTATATATGCCAAACATACCTACAGGTATACAGTTTTCAATAGGCGGAATGTGTAAAACGTATCCATTGGTGTCACCAAGGAGTGAAAGAGCATAAGTGTGATCTTGGCGTAAACTCCGTGCAGGGTAGCGGAGAGTAATATAGTGAATGTGCTTACAGATTATTAAATTTCTGTGTGTCCTGTGTAAAGAGAGGGAAGGTACGAATGTACCGATTGTGGCTGAGCATTGGTACAGCGGTGAGGGAAGGTGGGGACTGGGATATCTGTCTGGTGTGGAAGGAGGAGCAAGAGGGATGGAAGGGGGATAAGGAGAGTCAAAGGAGTGAGGGAGAGGAAGAAGAAGGTGGGAGGATATAGAAAGGAGAGAGAAGAACTACGGGGAGGTAGAGAAAAAAAAAGAAATAGGAGCAGTGGGGGAACAGGAAGTAGACTTTCTTTCCTTTTTTTTTCACTTGGTGATCTGGCCAGTGCTTTTGTTGTTTTTCAACAGAACAAGCTGCTCTGTAAATTCAGCAGGTAGAGGGCTGAGACAAACCGTTTACTGCGCTTACAATGATCAGCTTTAATTTATTTATGTAAAACCTTTATCCCAAAAGGAAAAAGCAGTTTGCTATAACTGCTTATAAAGTGTTAGCTGGAGTTTTCAATGTTTGTCAGGCCGAGTGGAGCCAACCGGCACACCCACGGCTTGAATTTTGGCCAATTATTGCTGAATCAGATCATGCCTTTATCTGATTTTTGAACACACCCAGGGGTTACGGTAAAGCTTCAATTTGCAAAGAATATCCAATCATGTGCAAGGAAAATATTAAAAAAAAAAAAAAACATTTTTGCTTGCTCATAATTGCTTGATAGAAGTCTGCAGAGCTTCTGCTCATGTATTAAAGCTCTGGAGAAACTGCTCTTGCAGTGTGCAAGTGCACAGTTTATTTGCCTTTTGTAAATCAACCCCATAGTCATCTGCAGCAGAGGAAATAGTTTGTATTGGCTAGTGTTTGTTGCTATACATTTTATGTATGGGTAGCCTTAGTTAAACCAAAACTCCAGGAAATCAGCTCAATACATAGTTGATATCTATATATATAGATATATATCTATATATATAGATATATATCTATATACATATCTATCTATCTATCTATCTATCTATCTATCTATCTATCTATCTATCTATCTATCTATCTATCTATCTATCTATCTATCTATCTATCTATCTATCTATCTATCTATCTATACTGTATATATATATACATACATATATAGATATAGATTTATACCTATATATATATATATATATATATATATATAAATCTATATATATAGATATAAATTTATATATATATATATATATAGTATATAGATATATATATTTATAGTATATAGATATATATATATATATATCTATATAGATATATATATATATATATCTATATAGATATATATACAGTTTTACCTGCCAAAATGATTTGAAATTATGCACAGACAATTTGGTGATTTTTGTACACATTTTTTACATTTTACAATCAGATAGGTGACAAAAGTAGTTGCCGTTCCTGCTATTCAGCTTCTTTTTGTGTCACTTCTCTGCCCTCTGCTTCCTCATTGGACAGTGAAACAGTATGATCACTCCTGTCCAATCGGGAAACAAAAACAGGGATCTGACACAGCAGGCAGTAAAGCTAAAGCAGGAAGTAGCAGTGTTGAGTAGCAGTTCTATCAGCGGATTGTTCTTTTTTTTCTTTTGGGAAAAAAACATTTATTAATATAGATTTTGTGGTCTATAGACATCCATCACTTGCAATTGCTCATTGTCTGAGATTGATTAACCCTAGTTATCACTAGCAGAGCTCAACATTATTAGCAAAAATGACGCACTATATTGCCAGCATGAATAATAGGTTTTTGAAAACTAGATCTTGCCATACATTGGCAGTTTAAACAGTAAGCAGTGCCCTTTCTCAGGATAATTACCAAAGTCTTAAAGAGGAACTTAACCACACACGTGTTCAAGAGTCATTGGGCTGTTAAACCTTTCTTTTTTCTCTTGTATGAACCCAGTACAGTAAAACCTTGGTTTGAGAGTAACTTGGTTTAAGAGCGCTTTGCAAGACAAGCAAAATTTTCAAATAAATTTTGACTTGGTTTACAAGCGATGTCTTGATATACAAGTAGCCTCAAGTCACAGCTGAGTATAAAAGAGAAGAGAGGCGCCTCTAAGTGTAGCAATATGGTTAAATTTAATGAAGGTACAACATTTAGCAATTCACATGGTTGATGATTGGAACAGGCACATCTAAGTATGCAGGCATCCAGGCTAAAGCTGTCCACATAGACCATCCTCCACACCGCCATCTACGTCATCCCTTCCATGCTGCCCCTCGCTTTCAGATCGCTTTACTGCAGGGTGGTCTTCCCGGTCAGGATTACAGACTGGCAGCCGGCGGTGCAGAAGATAGTCCCTGTGGACAGCTTTACCCCGGATGCCTGCATACTTAGATGTGCCTGTTTTATTCATCAACCATGTGAGTTGCTAAATGTTGTACCTTCATTAAATGGAACCATATTGCTACACTTAGAGGCGCCTTTCTTCTCTTTGATACTCTGTAGCTCCTACTGGATTTTGCTTCTAATCCCCTTGTGGAAGCGGCTATTTGTGGATGGACATTTTATGGTTATATAACCTATCGCAATGCTATAATCTTTTTCTATGGACTATAAACTGAAGGATTTATGAATAAATGGTTGTGGAACGAATCATCTGAGTTTCCATTATTTCTTATGGGGAAATTCGCTTTGATATAAGAATGCTTTGGATTACAAGCATGCTTCTGGAACGAATTATGCTCGCAATCCAAGGTTTTACTGTACTTTGTAATACGCTGGACCAAAGAATGTTTTTGTACGGTACTGCACTTTTTTGTTGTTATTGATAAATTTTAAAAAAAACATTGGAAAAGAAAGAGGAACTTAAGTTCCCCCATACATTTTTCCCCTTTACCTTGTCCATTAGGCTGTCCTCAAAAAACATACTCAATCACACCTCCAGCTAATCCAGAGTTGTCTTGCTGTGATTGGCCGATCCATCACTGCAAATCAGGTCCTGTCCCACCATCTTCCTTTCTGTTTCAGGCATCTGGCCCCCTGATGATGTACTGACAGGTTCATCCTCCTCCAGCCTATGTGTTAAAGTAGTTGTAAACCTGAGACCTGAAATATGAACAAAGTATATCCATTCTAGTGTGTACTTGTCTCAATTAAGAACACTAAGTGTAAGTGTAATTTCTGTCTGCTGCCCCATTCCTTTGCTATCTGCATGAGTCACTTGTGACAATTTTTCCTGACACCAAGGGAAAAAAGGTGACAGGGGAGGGATTTCCAGCTAATTGACAGCCTCAGCTCATGTTGCTTCCCTGGAAGCTCAGGTCCTGAATTTAGGGAAGCAACTGGCAACACTGAGAACAATCTCCAAACTAAAGGAGAGTTGGGAATGTACCCAGCAGGGGCCAGCACAGAGGCGGGTGGAGATTCAACGGTGCAGGCACCAGAGCAGAGTAGTTGGGTGACTGTCAGGAAGGGTAGAGGGGAAAGAGTCAAGGAGGCTGGTCCCGGCCTGGAACACCCCAATAAATATGCCCTGTTGCGTGATGTTGGATAAACCAGTCAGGGGCCAGCATTGCTGGAGCAGAGCGACGCCCCTAGCTGCCAGGGGAAGAACTCCCTCCAGTGAGGGCGAGAGCGAGGCTAGGGGTTAGGAAAGACAAATTCTGGTGGTAGGGGACTCCAATTATTAGAAGCTGGAAGGCCAAAGTTTGAAGACCCTTGCTGTAGAGCTTAGTAAATGAGGTAAAGCTTCACTTTGCAAACGATACCCAATTATGTGCAAGGAAAATAAATGAAAAAAAAACAGCATTTTTGCTTGCACATGATTGGATGATGGAAGTCAGCAGAGCTTCTGCTCATTTACTAAGCTCTAGAGGAACTGCACTTTGCAAAGTGCACAGTCTATTTGCCTTTAGCAAATCAAACCCTAAATGCCCATTAGTTACGGTTACATGATCTTTAATGTAACAGGACCACTTGGCGTACATAATTTTTTTTTTAACATCTTTTATTCAATTGGTACACTAATTATGCAGACAGTTTTAGATGTTATCAGAATAATATGCCTGCTTTATTTTTAAATCATTGATTATTATTATTATACAGGATTTATATAGCGCCAACAGTTTGCGCAGTACTTTACAATGTGAGGGAAGACAATACAGTTACAATACAATTCAAAACAGGAGGAACTAGAGGGCCCTGCTCGTTAGAGCTTACAATCTAGAAGGGATCAATTGTAACTAATAACTATTAGGGCTCTTTCACACGGGCGTTCCTTTTTTTTTGCCCGATCAGGTCCTTTTTTTTTTTTGTAACGGACACGTATGTCCGTTTTTCATCCCATCCGTTTGTGGATGAAAAACTGACATAATGCATGTCTATGTAAATACGGATGTCTGCGGATGACACCACTGACATCCGTTTTTGCTTCAGTTCCGTTTTTTGAAAGGAAGAAAAAATAGGGTTCTCCTCCGTTCAAAAAAACTGAACTGAACTGAACTGAACTGACAAAAAACGGATGTCAGAGGATGATCATCCGATGACATCTGTATTTACATAGAGATACATTATGTCCGTTTTTCATCCGCAAACGGATGGGATGAAAAACGGACATACGGAACGCCCGTGTGAAAGAGCCCTTAATGTATCTATAAGCAGTTTCTATGCACTGGCATTTTATAGTTCACAATGTCATATCCAATATACATAAATACAGTATGTTAAAAGTAAAGGTCTTTATCTGATTTGCATAAACTTGATCTTAGAATATTTTTGAAAAATGGTACATGTTAAAAGAGCCCTGACGCCAATGTGACCTTCCTTGGATTAAATGTATTTTACTCATCAGGATGGTACTGTCAGAGCTAAACTGTCCTAATTAAAAAATAATTGGGACTAACGGTTCCACTAAACTCTGGACTGTTGAGAGGTATAGATTTGAGCTGCTCAGTTTGATTCTAAAAGACTATGTAGTGAACAAGCAAAAACAGTGTGTGGGTATGTAAGTGAGGAATGGCTAAAGGTCCCAATGCTGTCTTCAGCCCCCCCCCCCTTTTTTTTTCAGAAATTCCAAAAGGAGCTGCCTTATGGACCTCCTACATGAAAACTGTGTATTTTTAAAAAATAGTTATCTATGAAATAGATTTCCAGAGTCTGCTCTATACATGTACAGTTTTTATCAAATGTGGAGTTATCTTCAAGAAAGGTAGCAGGCAACCCTCGTAAGGAAAATACGAACTAGAAACCCACCAGACTCCTATATGTATTATGGCATGGTGAAATTCTCACTGGAATCTGCCATTAAAGGGGAGGTCTGGTCACCTTGATATAATTGCCTCTCAAGAGGTCCCTTGTCAATTTCCCATTACCTAATTTAACCCACAAGAAGACCTTTCCGACTGAATTCATTAACCTCCTCTATGCTAGTAGGAAAAAATAATAATACACACTCTTCTGTATGATTATTACACGGGAATGCTCAGTTCCTAGTAAATGATATAGGTAAGAGTGACACTGCTTGTTTAGACTTAGAGCCTGGGGGAGATTGCTGTGTGCGATTACAAGGGACCATCTTCTGCATTCACTCTGCTTAAGAATTTGCATAATGCTCATGAAATAGTGAAGTAAATGAGAAACCTTAAACTTTTATGTGCAGTCTCTGGGGGGAAAAAAAAGTTTGTTGTCTTTACTGGTTTATGCATTAAATTTTTTCTTTTATTTTAGCTGATGCAAAAGCTTCTCTGCGCATTCATATGGTTATGTGATAAGCCCTAAGGACCTTAATTATTTCATACACACATACATACATATGTATTCATGCTTTTTCAAGAATATACCAAATTTGTTTCTAGTTGAGAGGGATGATGATGATACATCAGTGGATGGATAATAAAAAAATAGATAGATAGATAGATAGATAGATAGATAGATAGATAGATAGATAGATAGATAGATAGATAGATAGATAGATAGATAGATAGATAGACAATTTATTAAAATGTCATTTAGAATTCATCTTAAATAATTTTTGATCATGCACTTTTTTCATTAATCAGGCAGTCAATAACAGTAACACTTTATTTAAAAAAAAAAAGGACATCATAAACACCAAAAAAAAAAAAAAAAAGAAAACATTTCAGACTGTAAAACTGCATTTACTTTTCTTCTAAACCAAATATTATTAATATTTAACATTAATATTAATAGTAGCAAAAAATAGTTTTAAATGTGAAAAGCATTTATTTTAGTAATATGATTTTTAATACAAATATCAGCAAATTTAAAAACAAACCCTCTAAAATAATTGACCAATCCACAAAACTATTGAAGGAGTAAAAAATATCTAACACAAATATAAGGTAATGAATACAAATATTCTGCATGCTTTACTTTTAATTTCACAGCGCCGTAGTAATTATTTTGGAGCATTCCATTTCATGTCAGACTATTAGCAAAATGTATTATTTTTTTCAAATATATTATTTTTTAGTTAATTTGTTAATTATTTGAATGTTAACTGAAATGAAAAGATTGGAAGAAAAGGCTTAGTTGGGCTGCACATCACTGTTTAAAAAGAAAAATGATAATAATATTATTATATTATTCTAGTAATATTATATGAAATAATAATAATAGATATTCAGAATTATTCAAGCTTTTGCTTCTTAGTCACTATCCAATGTTTTGATTGGCCGCAGCAGTGACACCTACAGGTCACACCTATAAAAATGTATATAAATTATTACAAAACAAGCAATGTAAAGATAAATATCCATAAGCATGCAACTTTATTCAAACATTACAATCCGTCTATGTTTCATTAAAACAGCATATAATCAAACATTGCAGTTTATTCAAACATCACAACAAGCTCAGCTATCGGTTCCCAGCCTCATTTGCACGCAGATTTTTCAAGCATTTGTTAAAAGCTGTTTTGTGAATGCATAGCGTATGTGAAAAATTAAGGAAGTGTCCTTTACCCAGGCTGTATAATATCATAATCTGACAGCTCAGCGTAAACATATGAGGCTGCCCTTTAAAAACTCCCCATTGAAGGTTTTGTATTTTTTTTTTTTTTTTTATTTGCAAGTTTTCTGGCAAATGACAATCATGTTGCCAGTCAGTGAAATTTGGACCGAATTCTACTTCCTGTTTCAAAGGTCAAGGAAAGCTGACCCCAGCAGCCGCGTGAAGGCTGCTGCATTATTCATATCATTGACTTTGTGTCAGCTTCCACATTTGTGCAAAAGGATGTTTTATTCATTCATCTCATTTAGGGTCCTTCTCTGCACCTGTTCTACCATTAAGTACCCTGTAATTTGCATTTGATGCTAATTTAGTTTCATATCAGTCTGCTCCCCCTTGTTAATTTAATTTTCCGAGACCCTTTTCATTACTCCAGAAATGTTTTTGCTCTTTACAGAGCGCAGCTACACAAAGTAATTGTATAAACTGCTTTTTTTTTTGCAAAGTTTTTCAGAAGATTCCACTGTTTAGTTTCTTAATGCTTGTAATTAGTGAGGGTTTGATTGTTGCTTCAAAGGGTTAAATGAAAATAAAGATAATCAGATTGTTCTGAGGGCTTTAAATCCATCATTACCCAGATGCAAATAGTACCTAGAATGTCTGTGGAATGCTTCCTATTTTATTTTTCAATTATTTTCTATCTATCTATCTATCTATCTATCTATCTATCTATCTATCTATCTATCTATCTATCTATCTATCTATCTATCTATCTATCTATCTATCTATCTATCTATCTATCTATCTATCTATCTATCTATCTATACTATATATATTTTTTAGATCAGTCTATCTATCTATCGATCTATCTATTTATCTATCAATCTACCTATCTATTTATCCCATATCTATCTATCTATCTATCTATCTATCTATCTATCTATCTATCTATCTATCTATCTATCTGAACTATGTTTTTTTTTAGATCAGTCTATCTATCTATTTATCTATCAATCTACCTATCTATTTATCCCATATCTATCTATCTATCTATCTATCTATCCAATACCTATCCACTAATCTTTCAATGTACGTATGTATGTATGTATGTATGTATGCATGTATGTATCTATCCAATATCTATCTATCTATCTATCTATCTATCTATCTATCTATCTATCTATCTATCTATCTATCTATCTATCTATCATCTATCTATCTATCTATCTATCTATCTATCTATCTATCTATCTATCTATCATCTATCAATCTATCTATCTATCTATCTATCTATCTATCTATCTATCTATCTATCTATCCAATATCTATCTATCTATCTATCTATCTATCTATCTATCTATCTATCTATCTATCTATCTATCTATCTATCTATCTATCTATCTATCTATCTATCTATCTATCTATCTATCTATCTATCTATCCTATATCTATCTATTTCTCTTCATCTGTGTTATCTTTTTTTCCTTCCTTTTTCCTCTCTTTCTTTCTCCTGTAAAGATATTTCGGCATATGTAGAGCTTCCTGGCAGTGAATACTCTGAGATGAAGATAACGTTACTAATACTTACCTAATGCCTCCATTATCCAGACTCAATTTGTAGCCATAAAACATAAGTAATGCTTTATTCCTCCTAACAGGAGGCATCTTTTTCGGGTTTTACAGTCTTATCCGTCTTATCATTCTTAAATATGCGTCAGCAATCTGAAGTTGAAGTCTCCACGCTGAACTGTAAACTCTTTCTTGTGGTAATCACACATTACACGGACGTGCAGAAACAATTAAAATATCCATCTGTATGTCAGTCTTTCTTAGAAGTCATAAAGTTGTTGTTGAATCAGACAGGTTTAGTTATCCCTATTAATGGCTTTACCAGAAGACAAACAAGCGAATGAGAGAGGGAGAGAGAAAAAATGAAGGAGCTCTGCTGAGAGATTGAGGAATGCATAAATGCAGCCTCTCATTTAATGAGGAGGGGCCTGGCAACAAAGGACGTTCTCTGCTGGCACGGAAGGGGTTAAAGGTTACATTTCTAAATTTGTTTGTTTGTTTTAATCAAGCGGGGATGGCCCTGGCGCCTTGAATAACGTTTACAGCAATCCCCAGCACTGGGCGAAATTCTCCGAGCGAAGCTGACCTGTGCCACGGGTCACTATGGAATAATATGACTGTGTAATTTTTAGGTTTCTCATATTTCATCTCTCCGAGCCCCCCTCTGAGCCTGTAATTTAGAAGACCAGGCCCGAAGAACTGGACAAATTCATTTCAAATTTCGAAATTCTCTCCTGCGGCTAGAACTCAGTTGGAATCCGGAGCGGATCTGACTGGTGTGGATATCAGGGACTGTTTGTATCAGTGAAGACTGAATTGTTTCATTGAGAAACTTTGTTTTCCATTAATAAGAAGGTTTTTATTTAAAGTGTATGTAAACCCAATCCCTAAAATCTCACATATGCTTCATTTTAACGTGTTATTGTCATTTTCAAACTCCTTAAATCTGCATCTTTATTAAAATAATACCTGATGATCCTGCCTTGAAGGTCCTTATTCAGGCATCTCCTATGATAGGGTTCCTTTCTACTGATTGTGTGCACGTGTTGTCACCCTGTCACATGGGCTAACCATGGAGAAGTGGCCATGTCAACACACATTAAGCTGGCATGCCCCACCGTTGTCCCTATCAGGGCCCGATGCCACCATCACTGGAGTGCATGTGGATAGGATCTGGTTGCAAAGACCAGATCCTATCAGGACCCAATGCCACCATCACTTGAGTGCATGTAGATAGGATCTGGTTGCAAAGACCAGATCCTATCAGGACCCAATGCCACCATCACTGGAGTGCATGTAGATAGGATCTGGTCTTTGCAACCAGATCCTATCAGGACCCAATGCCACCATCACTGGAGTGCATGTAGATAGGATCTGGTTGCAAAGAGTCTGTAGGAGATTAGCAACACCAATATGCAACACAGGATTAAAAAAAGGTAAAAATTATTCTATGAAAAAAAGGTGTTTGTTTATGATACAGGACTTTATGAAACTGAACGTCATGTAAGGGTTTACATAGTTATTGAGGTTATTATCAAATACATGGTGGCACAGTCATATTGTTTTTCATTAGCTTTCTTTAAAAGAAAATGTTCAGGTTTAGTAAAATTACTAGCCACTTATCACATTTAATTTCTCATCAGTTCAGTGCACTTGTATTAAAGAATTATTGCGTGGGCTTCCTCCGAGTCCTCCAAAGACATGCTGGTGGGTTAACCAGTTCAGGACCTCCATGTAGCAGACTTACCGCTACAGGGCAGGCGTTCTGTGCAGAATCATGTATATATTTGTGATTCTGCACTTCGGCATGGGGGTGCGCCACTTCTGCTGTGATTAGTCACAGCAGAAGCCGATCAGCGGGTGCCGGCCAATAGATGACGCAGGCACCAGTTGATCATCGAGGAGAGACACAGGACGGAGCTCTGCATATGTAAAGAATGCAAAGCTCTATCCTGTCTGCAGGAATGTGGTGGATTTTTTTTCCCCGCAAAGCAGGGAATTAAATCCAGCATGTCCGTTAATAAAAATACCACACTGTGTACACATAAACACTGGTTAGGCACACATTTAACCCTTTGATCTCACTACATGTTTAGCCCCTTCCCAGCCAGTGTCATTAATACATATTTTTGGCATTGATCACTGTATTAGTGTCACTGTTTCCTAGAAAGTGTCAGTTAATGTCAGATTGTTCGCCGCAATATCGCAGTCCTCCTATAAGTCGCTGATTGCCGCCATTACTAGTATAAAAAAAGTAAATAAATAAAAATTCCGGTATATATCCCATTTGTTTGTAGGCACTATAACTTTTGCGCAAACCAATCAATATACGCTTATTGGTATTTTTGGTTACCAAAAATATGTAGCAGAATATATATTGGCCTAAATGTATGAAAAAATTTGATTTTTATTTTTTTTGTAAATGTTTTCTAGCAGAAAGTAAAAAATACTGTATTGTTTTTTTTTTTTTAATTGTTGTAGAGCAAAAAATAAAAACGCAGTGGTAATCAAATTCTGCCAAAAGAAAGCTCTATTTGTGGGGGAAAAAAATGACATAAATTTTATTTATGTACAGCATTGCATGACTGCGCAATTATGAGTTAAAGTAGTGCAGTGCCGTATAGCTAAAAAAAAAATGGCCTGGTCATGAAGGTGGGGGGGGGGGGGGGGGTGGTTTGGTAAATCTTACGCAGGTCAAGTAGTTAATTGGATCCTGTCTAAATCTAAATTGGCCCTAGTATGTGCATGTATGCATGTGAGTTAGGTTAAGATTGTAAGCTCCTCGAGGGCAGGGACTGATGTTAATGTACAATTTATATGTGAAGCGCTGCGTAAATTGATGGCGCTATACAAGTACCTGTAATAAACTATTAAATAAATAAATAATAAACGAGTGCCTGTGATTGGATGCTGTGGTATCCTGCACAGAGGTCTGCATAGAGCTTGAGGTCAAATTACAGGCAGCCTCAGGGCCATAACACCCCCCCCCCCCCGCCCATGGTTGCTAAGCAGTGACAGCATCCTTGGTGCATAGTGCACCATTGTTTGCTAGGATGCTTGCAACACACAGCATCATTAATTGCTAGGATTCTTGTAGCCCACAGCATTGTTGGTTGCTAGGACGCTGATGGCGCCCAGTATCATTGGTTGCTAGAACATAGGTGATCAGAAAGCAGGCATTGTTGGTTTTTATAACCAATGACGCTCTGTAGCCTAAGAGAACATAAATGGGATTGAACATGCAGTGAAGGCAGAGTGTCTGGTGTGCCTTTCCCCCCCCCCCCCCATGTGCCCATGAAGCAATTGACCTCATGCGCAGAACAGCCCTGGACACCCTATTGCCATGAAAATGGAATTCCCAACAATGACCTTTGTTGCTACACTAGAGGTTTCATTCTTAAAAAAAATTATCAACAATAGAACCAATTTGTATTTATTTAGAAAGAGAACCCCCTTCCCCTTCACACTCATGTTAAAAGATTTAGGCAGGCATGCATTGGCCTATCTCAGTATCTACAGAACTGAAGCAGATAAAGATTTTCCATAAAGTTTAATAAAACTCCAGAAATGTATACAGTTGACCTGCACGTGATTTATTTCCTCCACAATACTGGAGTTTTATTTTAGAGGAATAAAATACATGTCTATAGGAGCTTAGCATTCCACCCATCAGTGCTTGCCAGCTGTCAATCTGTGACCCAGCAGCTGTAAAAGGGTTAATGCACCGCTGATGCCCATGTTACAAAGCCAGTATCTCTATTTGTGTCTCCATAGTGACAAGGAGCGATGAGACCTCTTTATCTGCTGAAATGTGCACCAAATCAATGGCCCATCTCTTTATTGGAGAAGCCGCTAAGGGTTATACTCTCTGCCTTTTTAATGAACCCAGGCAAATCATCCAATCAGCTCTTGCCATGACAGCCCCCACTCATCAGCAGCTTCGAATCTTCGTAATTAAACGTTCACAACAATGCTGACAGATTCAGCTGTGGTGCTCACTCTGTTTCTAGTGGGGAATGTGATTTTATTTGTTCCTACATGCTGTTATTGGCTAACATTTGTCTTGATGTCCAGTTCTGCAGGGAGAGTATTTTGTTTTGTCCCTCCAATCACAGTGTACTGGAAATGGCCCTTGTGCTTCAGGTCCATAACTTCAAGTTATTAGGGAGCATTGTCAAAGCATCTATTGTTTTCAATGCTAATAATAACTCTCTTCCATGAAGAACAATACCTATGTGAGAAGCATCAGATAGACTCTACTATTATCTGGCTGCTGTGTCAAGCAGGTTTAATTTAACCTCTTTACGCTGGCAGTATGCATATATATGGCCTCTCGGTGGGTGGACCCTAACCAGAATGTAAAGAAAGCAATGCCAAGAGCACATGCCGTGTGCGCTCCCAGCACAGTTACCGGCAGCTAACGGAAAGCTCCTGATCTCTACCTGCGATTAGGTGCTTTCTGATCATGTGACTGCTGTGACAGCAAATGCCATATTATCAGAATCCCTGCCCCGCCTCCCAGCATCAGAAAACTCTTAAAAGGCTGGGAGGCACCGGCTTTAAAGGGTTTAAAGTTGCACTCCAGTCAAATGTTTTGGAGTAGGGAAGACTTAGAACCTCTAACAGTTTTTTTTGTTGTCTGTGGCCTAGTAGGAGATTTACCTTAATTTCTTACCCCAGGGGCATCTTCACCAAAAAAAAAAAAAAAAAAATGGGACCACAGTTGTTAAATTAATCCCTTTCCCTTCTGATAAAAAACTGAAACTCTTTGTAAAGCTGATATATTGCAAAGGGGTATAATCCTGCCAAAACAGAAAATACCCTTCCCCAGACAATTCCCACAAGGTTGAAAGTTCACAATTGTTTAAAATGTCTTGGTATGCCACTGGAAGCCCTTCATTTCAATAATCTGGAGAGGTGTCCACACACGTTTGGCCATACAGAGTTTAAGAATCACTAGAAGTAATGTCATCATCTTAATTTCAGAGGTCAACATGGGAGTTTTCTGAAGAAGTGGAGACTGTTCACTGAGCTTTTTAATTAAGGTGAAGTGGTGATCACTCCCATTATTCAGTCATGTGCAAGAAAAAAAGGGGTTTTACTTCCCTTTGTGCATAAGTGGGTTCTCAACGTAAGTATAGCTTCACCACTAAGCTGAGTGATCATTCACTTTTTAAGTGAATAGTATAATGTCCTTTAGTAAATCAACCCAACACCTGTCAGCTCTCAGGCTCTGGATTACCAATCTACCAAACAGTAGAGAACTTTACCCATATGGTATGGTTGGTTTGACTAATTAACCAACAACAGGATTTTCTTTTTTTTTTATCCTGGCATTGGTTAATTAGAAAACCAACCATATCAAATGAGTGAAGTTCTCTACTATTTGGTAGCTTGGTAATCCAGACAGGTGTTGGGTTATGCAGGTAGGAAGGTTGTAACAGTATAGTGAATCAGCCGAATCCAGCGCTGTCAGATCTCAGGCCCCAGGTTACCAAGCTACCAAAAAGTAGAGATTTTTACCAAAATGAAATGACTGGTTTACCTAATGAACCAATGCCAGGATATAAAAAAAAGACAAACCAAAAAACTATTTACAGTATCTCAGATAAGTAAGTACACCCCCTCATGTTTTTGTAAATATTTTATTATATCTTTTCACGTGACAACATTGAAGAAATTACACTTTTCTACAATGTAAAGTAGTGAGTGTACAGCTCCTATAACAGTGTAAATTTGCTGTCTCCTCAAAATAACACACAGGCTTTAGTGTCTAAACCCCTGGCAACAAAGGTGAGTACATCCCTAAGTGAAAATGTCCTAATTGGGCCCAAAGTGTCAATATTTTGTGTGGCCACCATTATTTCCCAGCAATGCCTTAATCCTCTTGGGCATGGAGTTCACCAGAGCTTCACAGGTTGCCACTAGAGTCCTCTTCCACTCCTCCATGATTACAACATGGAGCTGGTGGATGTTAGAGACCTTGCGCTCCTCCACCTTTCATTTGAGGATGCCCCACAGATGCTCAATTGGGTTTGAGTCTGGAGACATGCTTGGGCAGTCCATCACCTTTACCCTCAGCTTCTTTAGCAAGGCAGTGGTCATCTTGGAGGTGTGTTTGGGGTCGTTATCATGTTGAAATACTGCCCTGCGGCCCAGTCTCCAAAGGGAGGGGATCATGCTCTGCTTCAGTATGTCACAGTACATGTTGGCATTCATGGTTCCCTCAATGAACTGTAGCTCCCCAGTGCCAGCAGCACTCATGCAGTCCCAGACCATGACACTCCCACCACCATGCTTGACTGTAGGCAAAACACACTTGTCTTTGTACTCCTCACCTGGTTGCCGCCACACATACTTGACACCATCTGAACCAAATAAGTTTATCTTGGTCTCATTAGACCACAGGACATGGTTCCGGTAATCCATGTCCTTAGTCTGCTTGTCTTCAGCAAACTGTTTGCGAGCTTTCTTGTGCATCATCTTTAGAAAGTTTTCCTTCTGGGATGACAGCCATGCAGTGTGCGGCGTATAGTCTGAGCACTGACAGGCTGACCCCCCACCACATAAACCTCTGTAGCAATGCTGGCAGCACTCATACATCCATTTCCCAAAGACAACCTCTTGATATGATGCTGAGTACGTGCACTCAACTCCTTTGGTCTACAATGGCGAGGCTTGTTCTGAGCTGAACCTATCCTATTAAACTGCTGTATGCAGTATGCACCATGCTGCAGCTCCGTTTCAGGCTCTTGGCAATCTTCTTATAGCCTAGGCCATCTTTATGTAAAGCAACAATTCTTTTTTTTTTGGATCCTCAGAGAGTTGTTTGCCATGAGGTGCCATGTTGAACTTCCAGTGACCAATATGAGAGAGTGAGAGCGATAACACCAAATTTAACGCACCTGCTCCCATTCACACCTGAGACATTGTAACACTAACGAGTCACATGACACCGAGGAGGGAAAATGGCTAATTGGGCCTAATTTGGACATTTTCACTTAGGGGTGTACTCACTTTTGTTACCAGTGGTTTAGACATTAATGGCTGTGTGAGTTATTTTGAGGGGGGGGGGACAGACAATTTACACTGTTATACAAGCTTTACACTCACTATTTTACATTGTAGCAAAGTGTAATTTCTTCAGTGTTGTCACATGAAATGATTTAATAAAATATTTACAAAAATGTGAGGGGTTTACTCACTTTTGTGAGATACTGTTTATATATATATATATATATATATATATATGTACAAACAAACACTCTAGGAAGGTAGTATCCAGTTTATGTGGTGGCAAAGCTGTGTATGACTGCTAAGAAGATGGTCTAGTTTTTGCCCATAGCCTCAGGTCATCGTAAGGAGACTCCCAAAAGCCATCCTGACCACACAGAATCCATGTTAGACAAAACTTGTGTGTAGAGAAGAGCCAGCCACTAACCACGTTAATGTACCTTGAGGTTTGGCAAAGCCCCGGCATATGAAGTATTTAAAGAAAAGGTTTTATATACAGCCCTTCAGAGTGCCATTAAACACATTCCTTCTAGCAGCAATCTGTACTGTTCACTTAGGAACACCTATCTTTCATTCCTTTAACTACTGTACTCCAGTACTAATATAATAGACCAAGATATATTAGACCATCCACAGTGTTCAAGTTAGTTTAGGTGTATCATTACATATTTAGATAAAACAGTCAGAATAATAGAATGCCTGCTCTATCAACTGAAAACATTTAAACTAGAGTTCTGCCCAGTGGTGAACAGAGTTACGAAAGGACCTTCGAGCAAGACCAGTTATTGAGCTCCCCCCCTACCTTCACCGTGCAACTGCTGGCCAAGTAAAAACACTAATTTACAGTGTAACGATTTGCAGCTAATTAAAAATGAGCTGTGTCCAGATCTATGTGACATCAGGAGGGGTCTCAGCACAGATCTCAACCACATCTATTATAAATGGGTCCCTAAGTCTCACTTATGCAACTGTACAGTCTGCCCAAATGGTGTGTCCATCCTTAGTTCTTCCCAGAGATGTATGCATCATAAATCATTCAGTCATTAGGTGATGGCTGCGTGATAGGAAATCATTCAACCACTTAATAGCCCTTCCAATCCCATCCAAAACACACGTCTTTGTACCATTAAATTGGGGAGATTTCCCATTACATTCTGTCCAAATGACAACATTTTCACTGTAAAACAGGAAGTGAGGTTAAATCTCCCCAAAGAGGACATGGATAGCAATAACAATTTGACTCTGATTCTAACCCTTCATGCTCTATAAGCTAAACGTTTTTTGTTTTTTTTTTTTTTTTTTGCAGTTAAACACGTAGTTTGACACGTTAAAGTAGATTAACTCCAATATGATGGCATTCAGGTTTCTTAAGCACGGTGAATGAATAATAATACTAATAATAAATTATTGCTTTCACTTTTTTTCAGCTGTTGTTACATCTTAGTGGCACTGATTTCCGGCAGCATCTTTGAATCCAGTTGCTCTTTATGGGTTTATGTAGCATTCATTCTGAATGGCATCCCAACACATTGTAGAGTAGAGTAAAGCCCACCGCAGAGCAAAACAACACATATACTGTAATTTAGCTATGTTGCAGTTTGGAAAAAAGGGTTGTGCTCATCTTTTTTATGTGTTGTGATGTGTTGGCAGCCCATTCATAATAAATGGTCCACCCTAACACGTCATATTGCGCGATGACACACTACAATGTGTAAATGTTTCCTATACGTTCTTTCAAGCTTATTTGTTGTCTGTGTGCTCTTTAGAAATATTTCTCTTCTCTTCCTGTAAGCTCAAACACTAATGGTTAATTTTTCTAACAGGGACACATTTTTAGCAAAGTGTGGAAAGGTTAGAAATGTTAGAAGTGTTTTTTTGTCTTACTCTCCCAGTGACAACTGTCTCCTCCAATTCGTACCCCGGTGTCACTGGGGCAGCAAGTGAAGAAAAATATCCCAATTTGGATCAAAGCAAGAAAAACAAACCGTGGTGAAATTTTGACTCTTTCCCTCAACTGAATAGAACATTGTCCTGAATTAAGCTTTGCGTTGGAATTTTTTAATTTGATCGTGGCAGGCTCAAGAAAGTGCTATTTACTCTTTATTAAGTGCTGATACGCATTTTTCTCTTATCCTTCTCAATTGGCATTCTTGTGGCCTTTTTGTTGCCACAGAGTTTGATAACAGCCATGTGCCATGGTCAAGTTGAGTTCACGAGTGGTTGTAGGCAACAGTCTCATCTTTGGATTTAGCCAAGTTTGCTGTTATGTGAAGTATTAATATAACTGGCAATCCCCTACAGAGCTTTGAAAAAACTTTTGGCTCCTGCAATTATTTACTATTAGTGGGAATCACATCACAGCCACATTCAGCCTTGATGGGTATACAGTTCATGAGAATGCGGGGTCATATCACCCAGGTGTATGTTGCAGACAGACGCTTGTGAGAACCTTCACCACATATAGCCTCTTACCAGAGAGAGACGGGGCATACACGGTAAGTAGTTAGAGGACTACTTCGCCTGTATCCAGCAAGTCAGCTCCGGTACGAATCCAATCATCCGGTGTTCACCAATATAAAGGATGTGCTGGCACTTTAAGGACCCGCTTGCTTGATCCGCCGTGCAATAGTGTGCCACCTAGATGTGCTCCACCCCGGTGGCACACTATTGTTTTTTTGCACTGAGAAGGAATTGCACGGCGGATCAAGCAAGCGGGTCCTTAAAGTGCCAGCACATCCTTTATATTGGTGAACACCGGATGATTGGATTCGTACCGGAGCTGACTTGCTGGATACAGGCGAAGTAGTCCTCTAACTACTTACCGTGTATGCCCCGTCTCTCTCTGGTAAGAGGCTATATGTGGTGAAGGTTCTCACAAGCGTCTGTCTGCAACATACACCTGGGTGATATGACCCCGCATTCTCATGAACTGTATACCCATCAAGGCTGAATGTGGCTGTGATGTGATTCCCAGTCATTGCTGTTTTTCTTCTATGGGATTTATTGACTGTTCTATTAAGCGCGACTCCTTTCATATCAATTTTTGTATACATCCAGCTGTATGAGTTCGCTGCTATAAGGGCGCGGGTTTTATATGTATATTTTATTTACTATTAGTGTTTTGGCTAATTTGGGCCCGGAACTTTGAGAGGTCATGCCATAGCACAGACAGAAGCTTAAAAATAACTTTCACGTTCCTTATTCTAGATGGTCAAAGGGCATAACAAAGTGTCTCCATAAACAGGACGCAATCTGGGTCTAAAAGGGGGAATTGCTATTTCAATAGTCGGGACTTTTCTTGCTGGAGATGGACATTTGAGAAGAATGCCTGAACTGATAGGAGCAGTAAAGAGGTCGGTGAGGTGTAGAGTTGAGGCAGCAAGAAAACTCAGGGGAGAGCTGATGCATCAGTGATTGACAGCTCTCCTGTTTATGCAGCTAAGCCAGGCTAAGGTTCCCCACAGACCTGCAACTGATTAAATCAGTAGCGGGTCCTGATCAATACTATTAGAGATCGCTGTTGTAAACTCTCCAGGAGTCAGAGCACGTATCAGCTGCCTCAGTTGTTGCTGATTAGTCAGTACATGGCTTTACGCTTTGCAAGGAATGAGAAAGGGGTAGCTGCTTCTTAATTTAACCTCCTCACTGCCTATTAAGACAGTGATTTACCAAGTTAATATAATCTATATAATACTGTAACTGTTAAACTACATGTCATAGCAGTGTGTGTTTCTCATTAATAAATAGGGTTCTGTTTGTGTATGTAATTTCTTACTTAATAAGGGAAAAGTATAGGATAACAGTGAACGCCAAAATGTTAAAAAAGAACAATTTGCTTCTAAACTGGCAATATAACATAACCCAAGAACAATTTCAAAAATAACTAACCCTTTCTATAAAAAAAAAAAAAAACACTCTTGATAGGTTCCTCATGTTATAAAATCATATACAGTGTCAGTACATATGGAAGAAGTTGATAAAATGAAAAGTTGAGTATGGCCACTCCTATTTAGTATGTCCTTGCTGCCACTGGTTTGGACATGCACAAGCACAGTATGAATACCAAATCTGTCAATTAGAATAACCTCAAGAAGCAGGTAAGTGACCAACCTACTAAAACCAATCTAAAAATATAATTGTGGTTTTGAATGGAGTTGGCCTTTTTATTTAGAAACCCATAATGATGAGACCAGAGGCCCTTGGTTATTATGCATAGAACACCTTCTACAGCAACAAAGTGAAAGAAAAAAAAATAATGCTGGGACATGCTCTAGAGAGGGAGAGTAAGCTTTTGGGATGCATTTTGGCAATGCCTAGACATACAATTTAGGGTGCATCCCAAGTAGGGATTGACCGATTATCGGCAAAGCCGATATACCAGGGGCCGATATGCACTTTCCCCGATATATCGGAATCGGCCCCTGAGGTTACCGATATTGCCAATATTTCAGAAAAGCGCATGTACCGGGGTGATGCCTGCAGCTAGAAGCATCACCCCGGTACCGGCGTCCATAGCCGACAGACGGCTTTCTTGTAATGACAACCGATGCGGCTGAGAAGCTGCTCGGCTATCATTACAAGGAGCGGCTTGCTCGGGTCTCCTGTTCCACCGGGAGACCCGGGCAACCAGCCTGCACGGCCGCCAAAGAAAAGACCCGGCTCTGATCGGGTCTCCATGTAAAAACCCGTAAGTGATGTCATGATATCACTTCCGGGTACTCGGCGCCAAACTCAAAAAAACTACAGCATTCAAAACAGCCAAACTTGGCGTTTTGAATGCTTTTAAGTGCAGAGGAGGGGTTTGGGGTCTTTTAGACCCCCAGATCCCTCCACAAGAGTACCTGTCAAAAAAAAAAAAATGTTTTTAATGTACAAAAATAGAAGCACTTCATTTAGAAGTAACTGACAAAAGCTGGCCATACACATGAAAAATGTTGAAATAAATCGAACACAGGGCAGATGGACAAACCTCCTGCTACTGCTTTTGTATTCAGAAAGCCAGCCCTGCCAGCTGTCAGAATTCTTGAACATTGCCTGATTCTTCAATCAAGGGATGTCAGCTTGGAAGTGGCCGCGAAGGCCCACTCACTGAGCGAATTTCGGACAGTTTGTCAGCTCCGTGTCTGACTTTGGAGAGATTTCTTCTCACTTCCTGTTGTACCTCCAGGAAATCTCCCCCCTGAAACACAGACATCAGACTAAGGATTTTAACAATTCCTTACTTTATCTACAACTTAAAAAATAAATCTTTTGGCTTTATTTCAAAAATTGCAAGGACGTTTAATCTTCTGTTAAAACACTTATGTATCCATTTATTAAGACTAACCACCAAATATTGCTATATGTAAGAAAAACATAATAAAAATAATACATTCTGGTTTATATGACCTTGAGGCCTTTGGCATTGTGTCTTTTTTTTTTTTTTTTTAATAAAGGGATATCTTGTAATAAAGTATGCAGAGCTAATTACAGATTATTATTGGGAGCCCCCCGTTTATTGTACCTGTTCTAAATGGGATTATGTTTAATCAGGGGAAGGAGCGAATGCTTTTATTTAATAGCTATTTCTATTTTATTTAATGATGTGATTTCTGGCCTGCCACTTATTTCTCCAGTTTTACAGACCAGTCCCCCAGGAGCAGAGCGAGGTTGGAGGTAGGTCTCAAGTTTATGAGCAGTAAATTGAGGGCAATTAGTTTGCCCATTGATGCTACAGAAGGCTGGAAATTTGTTTAACAACTCCATCAGGGGCTGTGACTATGTCTTTCTGTCTTCAAGTAGCTTAAGGGGAACAATAGATTTTATTGTATTTAGCTTTACAATGTATATGTGAAATAGATCAAGGTTATAACTGAGCTTGAGGCAGATAAAAAGACACACATGAATGCATCCTTAAATGTGCCATTTTAAATGCAAGCAGTCCAAGTACCTGAACTTCATTTGGTATTTGCTTGTTGCAGACCATTGTACAGCAGAGCTCAGACTGAACGAGAGGGAAACCACACAAGAAGCCACATGTGCTGCTGGGAAATAAGCATGCTGATAGAAGGAAAGATAGGAGTGACTAGGCTGGGGTAGTCTGTTTGCCCGTAGTTCATTTTTATTATAAATACTGTACAGGAGGTCCCCGGGTTACGAACACAATAGGGACTGTAGGTTTGTTCTTAAGTCAAATTTGTTTGTAAGTCGGAACATGTACATTTCATGTTCAGGTTCCAGACAGTTTCAGCTTCTGGCTGTGCAGTGGGATGCGAGAGAGATGCTTCTGGGCAGTGTGGGGCATACAGTACATGTAGTACTGCAGCGTACGTTGTGTCTCCCGGCACTGAAAGATGGCTGCTTGGCACAGGAGCCGGAAGAAGCCAGCAGTGACGTTACGCAGCCTCTGTTCGTAAGTAGGAGTCGTTCGCAACTCGGATGTTCGTAAGTCGGGGACTGCCTGTACTGCATATATATATATATATATATATATATATATATATATATATATATATGAAGGGGGGCTTTTTTGATGATTACATATGCATTCTCTTCTTGCTGCTTTTCAGTGCTGAACAGTACCTTGGGTTACATTCACCCTGGTGGCTAAGGGCACATCGTTTGCTACATTCAGAGGAGGCTAAATGCCTCTGCTATGGTCACTTATGAACCTATATCACTAAGCTAGGGGCAGTCTGTGGGCAGCCAGAAACTCTATAGAGACACTGTCCTTGGACACATAGGGGTTTAATTAGGGATCAACCTATTATCAGCAAAGCCGATATATCGAGGGCCGATATGCACTTTCCCCGATATATCGGAATCGGCCCCTGAGGTTACCGATATTGCCGATATTTCGGGAAAGTGCATGTACCGGAGTGATGCCTGCAGCTAGAGGCATCACCCCGGTACCGACGTCCATAGCTGACGGTCGGCTGTCTTGTAATGACAACCGATGCGGCTGAGAAGCCGCTCGGCTGTCATTACAAGGAGCGGGAGGGGACGTCCCCCTCCTGCCACCTTCCATGGCTCGTCCGGGTCTCCTGTCCTACTGGGTGACCCGGGCAACCAGCCTGCACGGCTGCTGAAGACCCGATCAAAACCGCATTCGGCTCTGATCGGGTCTCCATGCAAAAACCCGGAAGTGATGTCATGAGTGACATCACTTCCAGGTACTGTCTGGCGCCAGATTAAAAAAATGACAGCATTCAAAACAGCCAAACTTGGCGTTTTGAATGCTTTTAAGTGCAGAGGAGCAGTTTGGGTTCTTTTAGACCCCCAGATCCCTCCACAAAAGTACCTGTCAAAAAGCCAGCATCCACCCCTGCCCACTTATTTGAATGTAACCTTTTTGATCTTTTAATGTTAGGCCCCTTTCACATGGGCGTTCTGATCAGGTCCACCTGTCAGTTTTTCAGGCGGACCTGATTGGAAGGTCCATGAAACCCTATGGACAGGTGGATATAAACAGACTTGTGTCCATATACACCCACCTACCTCCAGGTCCAATCAGTTCCATTTTGGTGGACCGGATTGGAGGTAGCATGATGTAAACAGACAGCGGAGTCCATTTACACCTGGCCACTCAAACAGCTCAGTGGGGTCTGCCCATGTCCGCTTTGCATAAACTGAGCGGGTACATTTGTGACATCTGTCCCGCTCTACTCCAATCAACAGGGGACCTGCTCACAGATTCCCTGCTGTTTAGAGCAGACTCCTCTCCGTGTGGAATAGACATTAAGCCTAGTACACAGGGGCGGAATGTTGGGTGGCATCGGCCGGTTCAATAGATACTGCCCGACATTCAGCCCCATTCAGCAACTGGTCTGACAGAAGCATGACCAAGAAAAGTCTGCAAACTGGCTTCCGCCATTGGCTGAGCGAGCTGACTGGAGTGTTCTGGCGGGGGGGAGAGGGTCATAATACACAAAGAACACAATAGCACAGCAGGTGAGATTGCTGTTCTAACATCGGTTTGTTAGTGCAGCCGCTCCGACCTGAGCAGCAGGTTGAACGAAAAAAAAAATGAATGGTGCTTTAATGTCAATCTACCTGATAGGTTGTATCTGATAAAAAGCAATGAACTAGTCTGCAGTCTCTAATAACACAATGGTTCTGTTAGCCACAGACCATGTGATCTTTGCTCAGGCATTAAGTCATCTGTGAGGGCTCAGGAGCAGCAGTATTTTTTCTTTTTGCACTTTTCTTTTTCATTCATAGACGGACACAGCACTACATCTTCTTGACCGTAGGGTTATACTGTCCCCTACAGGATTAGGACAGGAGAAAAAAAGCTTGAGCATAACTATGGGGCAGTCCCAGGGTGTATACTCCCACTTCCTGCTATAGGTCTTCAATTTTTTTCTGCCTAGTCAGGAGTAAGGACCTAGTTCCTTACTGGGATCTCTGGTCCTGGCAATTTTTTCTGGGAATTTTTTCCTCCTTTTATTATTTTGTCCCTGTGAGAATGTACAATCAAGTGCCGGACTGGGCGACGCACTGGATAATCTAGATCCTTAGGGTCCCCCGAGTCCGGCCAGTGACGGGGGCTGGCCTGCAAGTTAAACGTCTCGCGAGGGCACACACGAACTGGCTGAGGCCTGAGTCGCAGCGTTTCCTCCTGGTTAACAGCACCCACATTTCAATGGAGTGGTATCCTGTCCGGAACGGTGCCCACCCTGTTCCTGGTGTGGAAAGTAGCTGTCCCCCCTTTACCCCTAGCAGGTTTTAGGGTGGACGTGGGCCCCTCCCTGGGATGGCTGGACCCCCTCCCTCCCCTCCCTCCCAGTTCGCGTTCCTCCAATTTCGGTGCTCTATTGCAGCCTGTGCCCCCCATCTGCCCACACACCCCCCTCCCCCGCTGGGGCAGACATACGTTTTTAGGTTACATGGGGTGCTGCGATGGGGTGGGAGGGGAGCGTGCCGCCAGGGACTGAACGATCTTTCCTCAGGAGGGGGATGGACCTGGTGGGGGTGCCTGTCAGAGCCCCTCTTTCTCTTGGGGTCATTTTTTGTGTTCCGGGGTCCCCCCTTGGGCTTCCCGGGAGCTGCGTAGTGCCACGCAGGGCTGCCATTTTCTTGTAGCCTTATGTGCTACTGATCAGCGGCCATGTTTATGTAGCCTCCTATAGCAGGTAGTGGGAGTATACTCCCAGGGACTGCCCCATAGGCCTGCTCAAGCATTTTTCCCTGCCTAGTGTCCTACTCCTGTAGGGGGCAGTATAACCCTACAGTCAAGAAGATGAAGTGCTGTGTCCGTCAAAGAACATCAGAGAAATGGATTTTATGGTAAGTTAAAAATCCCATTTTGTTTTTTTTACTCATAATTATGTGGTTTGGTAATGCTGCCAGGTGCCCTATTGGTTAATGTCATGTTTCGCTAAACGCAGAGAACAACCATGCCAGACTGTTTATTCTTCAATTTTATTGAAATTCAGGTGATTGAATGAGTCTGTAAATTTCCTCAATCTTTTGATTGGGTCCTTTAGTTCCAAGGGTTATTTTGATCCATGGTCAATTTGTTTAAATGACCAGGAAATTTCAGGGGTATGAGAGATGATTACGGCCACACACACCTACACAGGTTGAACTAGATGGACTATTGACTTTATTCAACCTCAACTACTATGTAACTATGTAACTAAATGGCAGGCAAACACTATGAGGGACTGAACATCTTTAACTTGTATTTTTCACCAAAACTGATTAATTCAGATAGATACATGATTAACATTGATTGAAAATGGATTACTAATTCATGTTGATGATCACATTTTATGTGATCAATCTTTAATCTATTAACATTGATTGAAAATCAATTACCCATTCATGTTGATGATCAAATTTTATGTGGTCAATCCCGTTCTATTGGCAATCGATTCGTCTCTTGGCTATCGCATTCGGCATAAAAAAATCACTAAAAAATGAAAAGTAAATAAAAGGCAGAGCGAAGGAAAAAAAAAGGCCATGAAAAATATGCGCTTTAATAATATTGGCAACTCACGGATGGCAAGCGAAGAAAAAAAACAAACAAAAAAAGAAGTGATTATAAGAGGGGGAAGTGGCATATTTTGTTTTGATTTATGACGGAGTTAATTGAGGAAAACTGTATGTGTTGTGAATTTAATGGAGTGTGCAGAAGCAGCGATTGTGCTGAGCAGTAAATCACGGCCTCGAACACAAGCAGTTGAACACTGGGCCTGCAGTTTTGTCTCTCAGTAGTTCCATTGTAGGTAGGCATGAATTAGCCCTTGAGAGGCACAGATTCCATGCTATAAATCCCAGGCTCGAGCCCCGCACACACACTGCGGGGAACACAGTACAGAGAGAGGGAGAGCCAGGGAGAGGGGCAGCCACTGTTTGTGTTGTTGTTAGCTGCTCAGAGATGACTTCGGCTGAGCGGAAAGACTCTGGCTCCACATTGTCGCTAGCGAAAAAAAAAAAAAACAGAAACATAAGTCGCACATGTGGTGAGGGAAGGGGGGAAAAACCCTTCGCTTGCCTTGTCAAAACGTGAAGACGTGGTAGAAGAAAGCATGGAGCATACAGAGCTAAAATATACCTTTTTGCTGCGATGGCTTCGTTATTATTTATAAAAAGTTACATGTATGAAAAGACAAATTTCTGAGTTTTGGATAGGGTGGGAAATATTTAACCCCTGTCAGGTTTTTTTTTTTTCTGTGCCCCTTTAAAGAGCTTTTGAAGATTTGCTTGTACTTCCTGTTTAGGAGACACAACAGGAAGTAAGAGGAGATCTCTAAAAAGAGAGAGGATATTCTCTCTAAGGCTAGCGATACATGGTTCACTTTCCCTGCAGCTGCATTAGAAAAACCACAAAATTCCCCATTTTATACTAAACAGTGTGGATGGAGGTATCCCTGCAGTCAGCTGTTCCAGCACCTGCGGCTTTCTGAATACCTAAACAGTGACTGCATCTGATATGATGCAGTCTCGGTTAGGCCGCCGATTTTCTACCCAGCTCCAAAAAAGCTGATTGAAAAAGCGGGGTTGAAAAATGCGCTGACAGCGCCAACCACGCCTTGAACTTCGATTGATTTGACAAGACTACAGTTGGAGTCTTGTATGGCCAGCTGTAGACTGTTGTTACTGGAACAGGTACTGGAAGATTTTCCCTCACCTGTTGTTCTGTGCCAACCCAAAAATCTTGGAGATTTATCCTTTCCCACCCATTTAAAATAACGTTCTGGCTTTAAAAACACTTTAAAGTGGTTATAAAGATTCCTTCATTATTTAATAAAAATAACGTACATGTCATACATACCTGCTCCAATCCTCTTCTTCTGGGGTCCCCTGCTGGTGTTTTAGGTCCCTTCTTTTCATTGGGTGCCCCCAGGGAAAGTGGCATTTCCAGGGGGCACCCATGCATGCTCCCTCCCAAGCCTCGCTGCTGCGTCTATTGAAGCACACAGCGGGACTTGGCCCCACTCCCTGCTACCATGTCACCAGATTTGATTGACAGCAGCGGGAGCCAATCACTTCCACTGCTATCAATCTGTCCAATGAAGAGAGAGACAGTGCCAGTTGCCGCTGGGCTAATGCACATTGCTGTATTGGATCGGAATCAGGTAAGGAAAAGAGGGGGGCAGCTGTAGCACAGAAGGTTGTAAGGTGAAAAACCTTATGGCTTTAGAACCTCTTTAACCACTTGCCGACCGCCAGCAGTACATATAGTGCGGCAAGTTGGCTCTGTCCCTCTGTTACATCGAAACAATGTAACTGTACGGCATTCTGCAGGACCGCTGGTGGGGGCTTGCCGCCGGGCACCCGCAATAGTTCCCCATGGAGACAGAACTGTAGTCTTCCATTGTAAATACGGCAGACCGCTGTTCTGTCAGTTATGAACACAGGGATTCTGTTTTCCTCTTATTTAGGAACACAGGTCTCTGTGTTCATTCAGTCAATACAACCCCCTACACGGTTAGAAAGCACCCCCTAGGGACATATTTAACCCTTTGATCGCCCCTGGTGTTAGCCCCTTCCCTGCCAGTGTCATTAGTACAGTCCCATTGCATATTTTTAGCACTGATTACTGTAGTAATGTCACTGGTCCCCGCAAAAGTGTCAAAAATGTCAGTCAGGTGTTCGATCTGTCCGCCGCAATGTCGCAGTCCTGCTAATCGCAGCCATTACTAGTAACAAATAAAATAAATAAAAATGACATAAATCTATCCCCTAGTTTGTAGACGAGATAACTTTTGCGCAAACCAATCAATATACACTTATTGGGATTTTTTTTCACCATAAATATGTAGCAGAATACATATTGGCCTAAAATGATGAAAAATTTTCATTTTTTAAATTTTTTTTTATTGGGAATGTTTTATAGCTGAAAGTAAAAGATATTGTTTTTTTTTCAGAATTGTCGCTCCTTTTTAGTTTAAAAAAATAAAAATCGAAGAATTGATCAAATACCACCAAAAGAAAGCTCTATTTGTTGGAAAAAAGGACATCAATATTATTTGGGTACATATGTCTGATATATTTACCTGGAGTAAAAAAGTGGCTGTAAAACTTTTTGACAAGTAAGACAGTTCACACCCTGTCATTGATATAGCACCATTTTTAAATGGGGGGGGGGGGGGGGGGATAGACAATGACAGACAATGATCTCAAGCAAAATTACAGGATTCCAGACATATTTCATTGTCCATTGGCCCAGTTTCTGTGATGAGAGTACAAATCATTCAATCTAAGTAGTCAACAATTGTTTTCAATGGAGACCTCTCATTGCTTGGAATGCATCCTTTTTTCACCACTCCATCCTATGTGTGCCCGTGTGAATTAACACGCTGTAATAAAAAAACAAACAAAGGGCGCACCCGCTTAGCGCATTATCCTCAATATCGGCTTTATCGATTAAACTTGTGTATACTCACAAACAATAGTTATAAAACAGCATATCCAAGCCAAACATCAGGAACAATCTGTATCTGTGCCCACTGTCTTTGATAGATGGTTGACGCGTTTCAAGGCTTCTTCAGAGCCACTATGTGAGCCTGTGTGAATTAACACACTGCAATAGTTTGAATAGGTCCCCGTTGTATTTTTTTTAACCACTTAAGCCCCGGAGGATTTTCCTGCTCAAAGACCAGGGCCTATTTTGCGATTCGGCACTGCGGGACTTTAACGGACAATTTCGCGGTCATGCGACGCTGTACCCAAATGAAATTGACGTCCTTTTTTTCCCACAAACAAGGCTTTCTTTTGGTGGTATTTTATCACCTGTGCGATTTTTATTTTTTGCGCTATAAACAAAAAAAGGGAGTCCATTTTGAAAAAATAACAATATTTTTCACATTTTTTTATATGAAATTCCCCCCCAAAAAAATTTAAAAATCCAATTTTTTTTACATTTTAGGCCAATATGTTTTCTGCTACATATTTTTGGTAAATTAATTTTTTTTTGGTAAATTCATTTTTATTGTGTTTTTTTTTTTTGACTAGTAATGGTGGCGATCTGCGATTTTTTTTGCGGGACTGCAACATTGCGGCGGACAGATCGGACCCCTGAACATTTTTGACACTTTTGGGGGTACCAGTGACATTACTACAGTAATCAGTGCTATACATATGCAATGTTACTGTAAAAATGACACTGGCAGGGAAGGGGTTAACTTTATTAGTGATCAAGGGGTTAAGTGTGTCCCTAGGGGCATGATTCTAACTGTAAAGGGGCGTGGCTTGTGATGTAACCACAGAGACATACGATCCTACATAGCAGGATCGTATGATCTCTGCAGTTACACCAGGGAGAATGACAGGCGGCTTTGTTTACATCAGCCGCCTGCCTTTCTCCCTCTCCAGCGGGAGATCGCGAGTGGCCGGCGGACATCTGAGCCGCCGGTCACATTCGCGAAGATGGCCGTGAACGAGCGGGGGCGGAAGCGCGCCTCCGGCGGCGCGTGCTTGCCCCCTGCAGGCTCCTGGGCGAGCGACGTAGTACTACGTCGCTTTGCCAAGGAGGGGCTGACTGCCGCAGTAAATATACTGTGGGCGGTCAGCAAGTAGTTAAGGCTAGTAGTGTAAGTACATGAATTTGTCTTGCAGTCAATGTATATTGGAGCTTAGAATGGGGGAGGGAGAAGCAGCACTAGGAGCAACCCAAGTGTGTTTCAGTGCGAGAAGCATTCTGGTAAAAGAGAGCAGCGTGATAGAAAGATGAGCTTATCAGGCTGCTGCTTCTCCTTTCACTGTCCAGTCACAGGGTGGGGGTGAGGAAGAGGAGGAGGAAACCTGTAAGTGTATGTGAAACTGCAGCAGAAAGAAATTAAGCCATAGACTGTGCTGTGTGGCAAAGCTGTTTAAATCTCAGGACTGTAGAATCAGACATACAGATCTTTTTAAAATGTCTCCCCTATATCTATTTCATCTGTGTATTCAGCTGTGCCTATAAAATTGCTAAATTTAGTCACGATTCAATCACAAATCATTTCTGATTCAGGAATTTTTCTAAAATAGCCAACTACAGCTTACAATTAGATATTTTATTGAATACTTTGGGTAATTTAACTTCAACAAACTGCACAATTTATAAATTGTGTACTCTGGTTCTTTTACCTATAAAAATAGATTGCAAATAATTCACACCAGCACTTGTTTTGTGGTAACATTTCTGTCAAAGCTGTTATCAGCGAAATGAGAAACACATTTACTTTGATAAATTAGTCAGCTTGGGCCTGGGTTTACATAGACGCCAGCCGGGAGTGAAATTATGAATGATTTCAGCAAGTGGCACCAAGAAGAAGTGTAGGAATTAATGGGCTTGGTGAGAGATGGTTATTATCATTAGTGTTCCTGAAATGTCTTCAATGTTCACCTCACTTTGGTTTAAAAAAAAGAAAAAAAAATCAGATTATTGAAAATTGGTCAGACGAGAATTCTTCAAATTAGCTGACCAATTAGGATCACGTTCCACCAAATAACGTTATTGAAAGCAATCTCCCCTATTTAAAAAAAAAAAAAAAGAATCAGAAAATAGCAGTTAATAATACATCTAGACGTGAATCGAGAAAGGGGATTTAACACAACCTCCCCCACTTTGGTTCCTAGCATTAATATCATCGTTGCAAAGCCACACTGAAACCCTTTAGGCTTAAAATTCAGTGGAGTAAAGTTTCATTTCTCCGGGAAAAAATAAATAGATAAAATTGGACTCTACACATAAGAAAATTGGCTTACAATTAGATGTCACAAGCTCTAGCATCAAAAATTGAATTATTCTGAATTCAAAACACAATGAGACTTTTTTTTTTTTTTTTTTTGGATAAGCTGCAAGATTTTTTTATTTTTTATTTTTTATTGTGGGAACCGTCAAGTTAAAGATGATTTCGTGAAAGGAAATAGCTGGATAGTTTCATGGTTTATCTATTAATAATCTTTTTTTAAGGCTTTAATGAACTGGGAACTATTCTTGAGAGTGGACAATCTAGATAGTTGTAATCTTTTGCTGTTTTAAAGACACTTTGTAGCAGTGACTTAATCTCCTTTCTTTTTTTTATGTAGTCAATTATTTATGTTTTTAAATTTATCTTGATAAGAGATTACCAGTCGTGATCACATTACTTTTTTAGCTTGTCTATTATTGGTCACCGTGGCTTTAACTTAAAGCCATGGTGACCAATAATAGACAGATGCCTACTAGAAAACTAAGGATCTGTTGATTTTTGCTCATAGCTCCCAATAGGTATCTGTTTTTCATGTAAATGACAGATTTCATCAATGATTAACACCTTCCTCTTTTACTGTATATTGAGAAGAGAGATGGATTTTCAAGGCCATGCAGAAGCTACCTTTAGCCAACACTTTTTTGTTAGTTTTAGGAGAGAGAACCTTTTTCATATTTTTGATCCTCTACATCCTTGGTTATAGGCAGATAAATGAACTGGCCAGTGGTCATCATATTACTCAGGGGCTCAGGGGTTGCAGGGGTTGCAATTGCAACAGGGCCCCTTGCTCCAGGGGGCCTGTGTGGCTCCCCTGTACACCTGGATAGGAGGGGCGGTGGGGGCAGCATGTAGAGAAATCACGGTCCTCCTTTTTCCTTCTGTAGCTGCAGGAGGAAAATGGAGAGGATTGGTTCCTCTGTATGCTGCCCCCACCACTCCTCCTATCCAGTTCACTTGTGTTCTGCTGTCTCTGGGCCCCTGTGTGCTCCCATGGTCCCCCCCACTGTGCTCCCTTCCCTCTCCTGCCGGCTGCTGCAGGGGATCTATCACAATAGAGAACCAGGAAGGGGTCGGTAAATATGTAATTTACCAGCTCCTTCCTTTTCTGAGTGGACAGAGTCATAGTAAGTGACATTGTAAAAAAATAAAATGATAAAAAAATAATACAATTAAAATACCAAAAAATAAAAACTACTGACACCAGTGGGTGAACTTCCAGGATCGCAAAGGTCACACTTGCGACCAGGCCCTGGCATTCCACCACCGCGGGGAGGACCCAGGATGGCAGGAAGGGGGCCCATTGCAGAACTTGTGAAAGGGGCCATAATAAAGGGCACCGCAAAGAGAGTAAAGGGCCCCAGGATCAGTGGGAAGAGTCCCAGGCTTGGAGGGAAGGGCCCTGGCCAGGGGTCCGGGGGGCCCTTCATGGTTTCTTGCACCGGGGCCCTGAAGGTTCTAGTTATGCCTCTGATATTACTAATTCAAACAAACCAGAATATTGAAAGGATGACTTATAATCCCCAACCGTATAAAAATGATAAAGCCTACAAAAAAAGAAGAAAGCTAGAAAAATAAAGGAAGAGGTTAACAAGGAAAAGAAAACAGAGTATAGAATGTTGCACCCCCAACCCGGTCCCAGCTCCCCATTTCAGCCCTGATTTTATGTGATTGTAGATATCATAACCAGGGGTTCCAAGTTTTTTCAAATCTGGTTGGGTTGTCCCGAAGAATGTTAACCAACATTTTCTGAAACATTATGCATGACATTTTGTTCTGTGTCTTGGCAATGATGACAATGGGTGATTTCCATGCTATCACAATGGACATTTTAGCTGCTAAGAAAATATAAAAAATTACCTATTTCATAGTTTTATCATTGCTGTGACCCCAGTGAAAAGATTCCCTAGAGCGGGCAAAGGTTAAAACCTATTTTAGGTGTTATTGCTGTCTATCCCCTTAAAGTAAGTTCCCAGGATATTCCTCTAATACAGATATAAAAGGAAAAGAAAATCACAGTTAGAATTTTTGTTAAGTTTCCATTGCTGTGTGTCTACTTCATGGATAGATGTCAATGGTTCTGTGTACTCTGTAAAGTGCTAAAGACCCTCTTGACCCTATTTAGATGAATAAAATAAACTATACAGTTGACAACAAGACATATATAATGGTCAACTGCCTAAATTCTTTAGTGGCAAATGTGTTGAATTGGAACAAGCAGGACTTATCATCTATGACACCGTTGTCAACGAGAGTCCCATGTACCCCTGAGGCTGCCTCTACAGCTTCAGGGGCTATGTCAAGTTAAACCATATTCATCATAACATTCTAAGTTTTAGCATATAATAAATCATGTTTGAAACATCCTTAGCTGTTTAAGTACACAAGGAATTCTTGGGAAAATATTATATACAAGTAAGCAATAACTGCATATACAGTAGATCTAGAACTGCTTGACATAAGGTGACCCGCACTATGTGGTACTTGTTAGAAACGCACCTTTATAAAGGGGTGTTGTGTTAAAGCCCAACTCTAGCCAACCCTTATCTTTTTTTTGTTTAGAGCAAGGAAAGATTGGAAGCCTTGTCAGGTTTCTCCAGTTTCTTTGCTTTATTTCTTCTAAATTCCTGTTACAGTGGGACAGGAAGAAAGGGGAAGTCTCTCTAGTAGGTGCATACTTCCACAACCCACCAATAAACATGGTTTATTGCTGTCTGAGTCCCAATTGAGAAGATTTGCCCTCAGTTCCTGTCCTAGAGACCATCTGCGATCAAGACTGAAAGTAACAGACCCAATGGAATTCTAAATTCCTAAATTCCAAGTCTAAATAGAAAATGTTTTCTTTAGTTTTAAATTGGCATTAATGAAGCTGAAAAACCATTATTATGATGAAAAAGACTTACAAAACTGTAAAACAATATGTAGATGGTATACAAGAGTTCTAGCGTGTGTCTGGCCTGTCCATGGCTCTGGACCATAAACACATGTAGCTACTGTGTTTGGAAGTCTTGGCTCCCAAGCTGAGGCATGAATTACAACTGCACTTGGCTTGAACTCATCAATTATGTAAGCCTTTCCATTTTCTGCTCATCTGACCCTCTATCATGCCTCTTTTTTACAAGACATACATTAGTAAGGTTGTTTGTATGACATGATCCTGCTTTTCTACTTTGCTTTGTTTACAAATTAATGCCTGCAGCAGGATCAATTTCCAGCAGCTGGGGGCAGGTCCCCTATTAAAAATCGAAATATTGGCTCCCTATGAGAGAAGAGGTATAAGGACCAGTGTACACTTGTGAATTGCGGCAATGCACAATGCGCAAGTTATTGCACATTGTCACACTGCATGCCTGGGCACCTCCTCTCTACACGTCCATTGCAGTGCCATTCTTTATGAGTGGCACCCCAATACACTACATAGTAGAGGGCAATACACTTCCATGAACTGCAATGCTCATACACCATGCTTTGTGTTCCATATTATGCTTTGTGTTGAGAAAAGGGTCATGCACATTTTTCTGCCTGTTGTGGTTCATTACCAGCCCAGTCATAATGAATGGTCTGCCTTAACGCAATGCACGTTAATGAATGCCATAACACACATTAATGCATGTGCATTAACACACCGCAATATAATCTAAATGTGTAAATGTTGCTCACCTCTTTGAGCGCCTGATGATGGCCAATATTTATGGCCAAATAGCCTGAAATATCTGCATGCAGTTTGGAATAAATGGTTCTAAAATATTAGATTATATTTGTACTATACACCAGTGGTTCTGGATGTGCATCTGGCAAATGAGGTGTAAACCAATGATCTGTATGGCTCAGCCCAGTGCCATTATATGAGCAATAATCCTCTTATTTTGGGATATGTGATGGAATGAGACATGTGAATCCCTCCTGTGCCGGTTGGTGGGCTTTTTGATTGCTTTAGTTCCTTCTCACTGTCAAATGTATAGTTATAATGTCCTGTTCCCAAATAAATTTTTTCTTTCCTTGCATATACTATTAAAAAATGACTACTTTTTCACATTTCCATTAGTCATCTTTGCAACTTGGCTCCCCTTAATTTCACAATTTTATCTCTCAGAACACTGTGAGGTACGCATAACTGGACTAAAGTGGTAAAATAAATCTCTTCCTATAGTGAAAATACATATTTACAGGTAAATTGGATTCCAAATGATTTGATGACTGATTCATGCTACAAAATGAATAGTTTATCTAATGAAAATAAGCAAGGCTCCAATCTTCCGATGATAATATGGCAGACACATACTACATCTCTCTGTTAACCTATTTACTCCAAGCTTCTGACAGCTGTGACTATTAAAATGATTGGAACAAAGGAAAGTGGAGACTTGCAGAGCACAAAGTGACACCAGACAAAAGGAACCCTTTGCTGCTTCTCAGATCACCGTGCTTATAAACAAACGGAATAGGAAATCATTTTAAGATTCAGATTGCAACTGAAGTGACAGCGATCAGGGAGATCTGGTCCCCTAAACATGTCACATGCGACAGTTTATTTTGTACAGGAGAGAGGTTAACCCTCAGGCTCGCTAAAATGAATTCTTTCCAATTTTAGGTATAAAATGTGCTATAGCCTTGTGTAGGAAAATGTAAATGGCCTCAGATCTGTCTGTGAGTGTTTTTGTGTTTGATTTTGAGAAAATAAAAGCAGGACTCTATCCTAGAAAAATTTTTATAATTATCAATAGTGGAACTGTTTAGACCTCAAAATATAACCTGGTACTTTTGTCTTGGTTTCTGGGAGGACTTCTAATATGGAGAATAACTGATTTCATTATTCAGAGTAAAGAAAGTGGAAGGATAGCGCTGGACAATAGTGTTGTCCTATTGTACCTAGTATTATAATGGTGTTGGTACAGGTTGTTTGATTTCAAGGATGGCATTGGCAACTTCTACACCATAGAAGACTCCCACAGTGTATCTGCTTTTTAGATTGAAAGTAGCAGCTAACAAGATGTGTACCCCACAACACTGGTAAAAACCCAATTTTTTGACCCCACAAAATGTGTTGACTCCCTTTTTGCTCTTCTATCCAACTGTTTATTGGAATACAATTGTATCTAGGCTATTAATTTGTAGTGTAGTGCTTCAGTCTTAGATCCACTGTTTATTAATCAGAGGACCAGACTCATTTATTGTCTGTTCCCGCCCTATTATAAAACAAACCTTTACTTCTACCATATGGGGTTGACTTTCATTACTTTCCCTCCCCAGCACTGTGTATTTACTTTTCTTCACTCCCATGCTACTCTGTTTGCCTTCTTAGGTGTGAAATGACATGCCTGCCACTGCCTCCTTCCCATGTGACAGTGATCAATGCCTTCTGATTGGCTCAGTGTTGTAAGACAGGATCGGAAAATAAGTGCCTAGTGCTGTGTACACTCTGACAAGTTGGTATGGAGCCCACATGGGGTATTCCTGCATTGTTTCCAGTGGATGGACAGAGTGGCAGAGCAGAGAGGAGTATATTTCCCTGGGGTGGGGAAGAGATAAATGAACCTTTTACTATGCACTTCATGGGCAAAGAAAACATTCACTATAGGATCTAGGAGTCAAGGTGCAGCCATCCCTGTTTTTATATTCTCATGACTGGCAAAGAAAGGAAGTGGAATGCTGTGATTGGTTTATAGCATGTAAGAGGGACATACATGAGGTCCTGCTGAGTAACTTTTCCATTGGTGGTTTGTGGGAGGCTTAGGACGTAGTAATGAAAGGCAGTGATGTGTCGTTTGATGCTCTTTACCAGCTGAGTACAGACCAGTGAGGAGCTGCATACCAGAGTTCTGGTGAGTAAAGCCAGTCATACACATACAGATTCCACCAGCCATGCTAATCAACATGCATGAAGGAAATTCTCCTGCTGGATGTTGTATTCAGACAGCTGGCACCATTGTCTGTCAGAATACTTAAACAGTGTCTGCATCGGATTGGGTCCTTCACAATTTTCCACCCAGTTCATTCCACAAAAGTCAGTTGAAATATCAGGGCCACCCACAGCTCACATTTCGAATCAACCAAAATTTGAGTCATCTATGGCAACCCTAAAAGTTTTTTATGCATACTCATGGGATGCATAGGTTTAGCTTACGCCAGCAACTCAGGAGAAGCTCAGAGAACTCAGAAATGGCAGCCATGTTTCTCTTATGACAGGTTTACTTTAGGAGCCTATTTACATTTGCACAGTGCATTAACACATTATGTCACAGTCACACGTAGCATGTATTAAGGCAGCCTATTGAAATAAATGGACTTCTGATTCACCAAAATGCCCCACAATCAGACGTCACAAAATGTGTAGCAACACACCACAACTCAACATGGTGAGTTGCCAAACAATGCAGGATGTTGTAACACTTGTGTGGTGCCTTAGTGTGTTAAGGTGCTATTCAAAATCAATGGCACTGCAGAGCATCAACACACAGATGTAAATTGACCCTTGAAGTTCCAAAAAAGTAATTTTTTTTAAAGAAGATTCCATATGCTAAGATGTTCTTTACACACATATCTAAACGTTTGCTTGCTATGAAGAAGTTTCTGTGCACACTGTGGGGTGGGCTACACTGTCACAAACCATTTTATCAGATCCAAAACTGATCACACCTGCAAATAACGCTGATGCTAAAAAACTATTTTTTAATCTCTGAAATAAGTATTGTCTCGGACTGGAAGACATAGAACAGGGAACAGAGAAGCTCCGAGTGATTCCGTCTAATGAAGTATTTGTTGTTGTTTTAAAAGAATTTATTTTGAAGTACGACTTCCTTTTTTGCTAATGGCGTTCCAGCATTTGGATCTTGTATACCTCTCGCTACAACATCATCTTTTGATGAAAATATTGTCTTCCGACTGACAGTGGAATATTGTGTGATTCAGAGCTTGGAAGCCTATACATAAAATGCGTAGTTATTATAAGATTACTTTTTTATTCCCTTTGATGCCAGAGGGCCCTATAAACATTACGCTGTGAACAATCTCCAACCTGTAAAACAACAATAGATTAACTTACTGAATGCAGAAGATGCTTGTTAGACACCAACATGCTTAAGATGGTTCAGGGAAAATTAAAAAGGTTGATAAAACACGTGTATACGGTATAATTACTACAAAGTTATCTGGTAATGTTATGTTAGTAAAAATTAGTTCTCCATTTCAGTCTGTAGACAACCCATGGAGTTTCATTTTTTATAAGATTCTTACCATTAAAGAGAGCAGTACATCTAAAAGGGAGCCGGGAGGGAAATTTACACTTTTCTTATTACAACTCTGGGACTGATAGAAGTAGAAGAAAAAATAATCTCAGAAGGTACAGGCAATGTTATTGTAAGGTTGTGGTGGTGTGGGGCTCAGTAGACCATGTCAAAGTATAGGGTCCTCTCAGTGTGTTGATGATAAGGAATGTGGAATCCTCAGTGCTCACTATATTTAAAAGGGCAAAGCACTTAGCCAAAGTGTATGAAGAGATAGGAAGAAGCAATGTTCTCAATCAGATTATTTCATTACCCAACGCGTCTCAGAGATCTACTTTCCCTTTTTCAGGGCTGATTTGTGTGTGTAAAATGCAAATAACAGAAGATAACACTTGTAACAGAACAATATTTTGGCAGCAGAAATCTAGCAGAATTTCTAAAACAACCTTACAAGTCACAAGTCATACAGGTGTATATATATATATATATATATATATATATATATATATATATATAAATACATATATATATTGGTGATCGACCAATATTGTTTTTTTATTACCGATACCAATATTTTGGTCATCGCATATTGGTATTGGCCGATATTGGTCGATATTTTCCTACATCAAAAAAACATTTTTTTTATTTATTCATTTATTTTTTTAACAAGTACTCTTGAGGAGGGATCTGGGGGTCTAAAAGACCCCAAACCCCTCCTCTGCAACTTAAATGTGTCATGCCATCACTTCCGCGTTTTCACAAATAGACCCGATAAGAGCCGAATGCGGCTTTGATCGGGTCTTCTCTTCGGGGGGCCGTGCAGGCTGGTTAGAAAGGGAGATCCAGGCGAGCCGCGGAAGGCGGCGGGAGGGGGGGCGTCCCCTCCTGCTCTTTGTAATGACAGCCGAGCGCCTTCTCAGCCACATTGGTTGCCATTACAAGACAGCCGTCCGTCGGCTATGGACGCCGGTACCGCGGTGATGCCTCTAGCTGCAGGCATCACTCCGGTACAAGCACTTTCCTGAAATATCGGCAATAATAGTAATAATAATAGTAATAATAATAATAGACTGTAAAAAAAAAAAATTTTGTGCAGAAGCATTGTTGTGGTGGAGAATCCATTTGTCAGGCCAGAGTTCCGTTGTACCATCTTCTATGATCTCTTAGTGAACTATACCCTTGTGATAAAAAAAAACAAAACACCAGCATGAGTGTACAAGGGTTTGCACTCTGTCCACCTTTGCAAACATCCATTGCGTTTTTGGCTGTCTACTTCTTGCGTCACCATGGACATCTCCCCCCCGATTAAACCACCTATGCCATTTAAAAACACTTGATTTCTTCCATAGTGGTACGCTGTGGGCATTCTGGGAATTATAGAGTATATATATATAATGAAATGCATTCTTAGATCCCCCTTCTTGTCATAATCCTGCTCTGAACACCCGCCAGGATCTGAATTATTAGCATCAGTATTCTATGACGCACAAGACATATGACAGAATTTTAGCCACTTCCTGTTTGTGTATGGTCTGCCATCTGGCATACATGAGGTTAACTAAGTACTCCAACTGCCTCAAGTCTTTTATTCCTGTAATTCAACACTTTTGCTGTGTTTGTCCTGCAGATAAGGGAGATTTCCATAAATGAAGACTTAAAAGATTTCCTTTGGAAATCCCTTATCGTGTTATACTCGTCCCACTATTTCCACATTCCTCCTCATCCTGGGATCAGAAACACATAGAACGTGCAAAGAAACACTTCATTCTTAACTCTCACCAATGGGAAATAGATATAGATATCAAGGTGTTATTTTTTTGTATTGCTCTTTATAACTTTTACTGATTTACTTTTACCAATTCTCATACCCAAATGATGAACTGAAGCTGCTGTATTATTTAGTGTTCTGACACCGTTATATTGTACTGCCTATTAGTCTAATAACATAAGCTTTTACCTTCTACATTACTGTTTTGATTAATTGAAAGTAGATTACTTTTCAAGGCATGATATTGTTTGTTTTTTAGTTAAGAATTCCCACAGTTCACCATTGCACAGGAAACAGAGGAAAAAAAGATATTTCTGCATTTTACTCGACCTATGGAAACTTTTATGACTCACCAAACCAGCCCCTTAAAGTATTACCCTCCACCCCCTTAGTTCTGCCACTGATTATATTTTTTACTTTTTATACAGTGTTTTCATGGTCTACCATTCTTCAAACTGCAGAGAAAAGTTTACTGAGAGTCTTGTGACTTTTTCATCCAGATACCGCTTACCTCTTTTATGGGTTGTATGCAATCATTATAAGCTTAGTTTGCACATTTAAATGGTTTCTTTTTAAACCATGCTTTTTATATCTTAGAATATTTTTCTCTTAAAATGTTTTATTAATTATTGCTTGGGTGCAAAATTGACAGCTTTGCTTAAAGGGTGTCTGACCAACAGCGTGTATGGTCTTTCCCTCTGCTTCCCACCACTCAATTGGACCATTGCCTAAGTAAGGAAAACAAAACAATAAAAACTACTTGGCACTTAAGGGTTTATCAGAATATGTAACTTACTACCCCGCCCCCCCCCCTCCATTTCCCTCCATATACCAGAACTAGTATTCGCCAACACACTTTAAGAAACATTAACACTGAGGATTGCATTTAGGATCTGATACACAACACAGCACATTGCCCCGTATAAACAATGTAAGGCTTGGCGTTTCCCCAAATGAACTTATAGAAGAATTCATTTAAGGTCACAGAGGAAATGTCACAAGAGACTTGTGACTTCTGTATGGGAGACCTTACTATACTGCTAGGAATTATTTATTTTATTGAAGGGGTAGAGAAGATAGATAGATAGATAGATAGATAGATAGATAGATAGATAGATAGATAGATAGATAGATAGATAGATAGATAGATAGATAGATAGATAGATAGATAGATAGATAGATAGATAGATACAGGGAAAGGAAAGAAAGGGTACTGTTTGTACCTGGGGAATGAAGGATTTAAACCCCCTGGAGCAATCTGATTACCTTTATTTTCATTCAAATAAGCTTATAGAGACAGAAATAAATAAACAGGTAGCTGGATAGATACAAGTACCATTTCTTCTCTGAACTGGCAAATCTGACAGTTGGGATGTATTTGTTGGTCGTCTCTATGATGCAAACCTCGGACACATTATATAATATTCACACCAATGAAGACAGATGACTACTTCCCCAAAACCTTTGGAGAGTCGTAGTCCGGAGAACAGCGCTGTCTATAAAACAGGCCATTTCAATCAGTGCAAATGTTGTAAGTAAATGGGAAAATCATTTTTTATTAAGAAAGGATCTGATTGGCAAACCAAAGGCCCTAAAATAACCTTTTTCTTAAAGGGTATCATTTTGATCCCTGTTAGGATTAAAACTTGTCCTCTGTTTCTATTGTATAGAAAATTCTCAGGAATTTTCCCATCTGTGTCCTGCGTGTCCTTTAGCTTTGATGTCACCAAAACATGTTAGTAACATTTCTGCTGAAAACAAATACGGTAAGAAAACCATTTCCCTAATTAGAAGACTGTCTGGAAATAGGAAGATTTACATATACACATTTGCCAGATGAAGCTTAATGCAGCTAATACAGTACTTAGCACACAGCTCCTAATAACCCTGCTGAGATCCAGATCAGCCTATTAGAGGCACAAGGAGAAATGCCTGAAGGACCTTGGCTACAACTTCGCTGAGTTTGACTTTGTTGGTTCAGTTTATAACAAATATGCCAGTAATTATTACACAGGACATAATGCTGTGCTGACTTTTTAAAGCTGAACTCCAGGCAGACAGCTAAATACACAGATGAAATACATATGACAGCTGTTTTACTTGCCAAACGATTTGAATTTCTGTCCATCAAGGTCTGAGATTCACAAAGCTCTGCCACACAATACAGCCATATCTGAAAGGGCAGAAGTCCTGATTTGTCTCTGCTGCAGTTATGTTGGCTCCTTGTGCTGCTTCCCCCTCTCCCAGTCTTAGCTCTCCTGTACATGGACTGCACAAGGCTGATCAGGTAAATTCAGGCGCTTACACATATGCATTTAAAAAGATATATTTAATATTGTCGCAATTAGCAGTCGCAATCACTATCAGGACCATCACAGGCTAATATCCAACTGGCCTAATGGCCAGCTGAGGGCAGGTTGACATTGCTGCTGCTAATTGCCAGTTAGAAGATTATCTTTGTCGGCCTGTGACAGGAAATGCTGTTGCTCTAGAATTGGGAAAACCAAATGTTATTAAAAGAGAAGTATGAGAATTTTTTTTTTTTAGAATCATATTTACCTAGGTGGATGCAGCATCGCTCCGGTGCTGCATCTGTTCCCCGCTGCCCTAAGGCTGAGAACCGAGCGATCAAATACTGTTGATCGCTCGGTTCTCAGTGCTCCCTGAGCAGAGAGCTAGTAACTGTTAGTCATTGGCTGTCTGCTCTAACCCCCCCCCCATGCTCACTGGAGTGCTGGGCTTTGGTAGGCAGGGGCAGACTGGCAACTTTTAGCCCAGGGGGCAAGTACAAACCAGAGGCCCATGGTGCAGCAACTTGGCCCTGCTCCCACTCTTCCTGTCCTCCACCTGACCCTCATTCCAGGCTGAAGCTCCACTCCCGGTACTCTCAACTCACCGGCTGAATCTCGGTTCCCGACTTGGCCAGCAGGGGGCAGTTGGGGGGAGCTGGGACAGCTTGGTTGGGGCTGGCCAGGGGGAGGAGAGTCTCCAGTGGGGCATTAAACCAGCCTCAGCTCAGACACAGTTTACACCATCCATGCTGGGGGGGGGGGGGCTGCGCTCTGTTCTTGACTTCAACCCGCACTCAGTAGGTCAGCGATGGGTACTTTTTACTTTTCCTCACCAGGAATCCTTTAGACATGTCTGTAGCAGAAGCGGTGCAGCCTTTTTATGGGGCATCAGAGCAGCCCAGGGGCAATTACCCCCCTTCCCCCTGGCCACGTCCTCCCCTGTTGGTAGGGGTGGGAGCGGCCGGGTCAGGCTCTTAGCGGCTTGCTGAGAGGCTGAGCCAGGTGTCGGTCCAGGCATGTTTGTGGATCCCGACCATATGGTTGCGATCTTTCCCGAGCCTGGAGCGGCTCTGTGACGTCAGTCGACTGCAGGCTTCAGCTGAAAACGGGTCACAAGAGGGCAGAACGAACTCCCCTCCTGTGATCCACGGGAGAGGTGCAGTCAAAGGAGCTTTGGCTATACTTCTCCCTTAAGCTATTTTCTTTTTACTAGGTTGAATAGTATTCATTTATTCAGAATTTTGTGAAACAGGAAAAACTGCATTTTGGTCATTAGATGGAGCCAATGATCATAGGAAACAAAAACCTATTTACCATGAATATCAGCTCCATCTAGTGGCCATAATGCTGTATTTTTCTAAACTATTTTTCTTTTCTTTTATGAATGATTAACATTCAACCTATAGAGGAATTAGAAGGAGAACATTCAATTTAACCCATTTGCACATAATAAATGTACACGCAGTCTCACAGGATGGTTTTATTTTTTTATAAATACACCACTAAAAGTGTATCTAGAGCAAAAACGTATTTTGTGTTGGTCTTGGATAAAGTACCCAATTAATAATACCCAGTCATGTTTTTCTGTGCCACATCCGAGATCTCTCCAAAGTAAGGGAAATCCTGTCTCAGAAAATAAATATGAAACATTTTCCTTCTGTTCCTGACCCAATAATAGTTTATCCTGCATGAAGACAAAAACATCTTCCCAGTAGTGACTTAGATAACTTTAAAATCTGGCCGAGATTAAAACCAGGATTCCAGGAATCAATAATTAAAGAAACCAGTTGAAAAAATAAAAAAAAAGAAATCTTGTCAACACAGCATTTATTTAAAAAAAAAAAACCCTCCCATAAGTGCATTTGACTTATTTATAAATGTTATTTGCCCGTAAAAACCTCCCTTGTGTAGAAATACAACCGCCTTGAGATTACAGCTACGTGCCGCCATTTTGGATGTGATGTCAGCAGCCCTAGCTAACGTAGAGCTGTCACTCATGTGATCAGGGCTGCTGATAGAAATCGTGGGGCCCTGTACAGACTACCCGACAGGGCCCATCCAGGAAAATATTAAAGATACATTTAGTTAAAAATACAATAAAATCTTTACTAGCAGACACAACATAACTCACAGAACCCCTGCTAAATCTAAAAGACAAAACTGAGTTAATAAAAATGAAGACGAGATGAAAAAAATAAACAGGCTGGGCAGTTGGAGCGCAGGGATCAGAGAGACAGAGGGAGAGAAACAAAGTTACAGAGATAACAAACTTAGGAGCAGAGCTAACATTAGACACAGAGGGAGTGGGATTAGTGAGGGACAGCTGTCTCTTTCTCAGCAGATAAAAGCTGGCAGCAGGGAGAGGGGGAGAGACCAGCTGCTGGAGGAAGAGTTCTGCAATTGTGGTCCATCACTAATCCCCCTCCCTGTGTGGGCCCCTCTACCAGGGCCATCTTTAATAATAATTGGACCCTGGGCAAATATTTTCTTGGGCCCTCAAAAATCCACTTATTACCTATTTGCAGGCAGTGCGGGCCCAAGGGGCAGCTGCATTGGGCCCCACAACAATGACTGGGCCCAGGGCAGCTGCCCCTTTTGCCCTGTGGTAAAGACGGCCCTGCCCCCTACAAGAGGACCGGTGCCCCCCTATCAGCGGCACTGCATGTGATACACTGCAGTGTTCCCCTTTACTCCTGGTAATGAGGGAGGCGAGGAGAGAGGCAAAGGAGCTGGGCCAGCACAGAGAGTAATTAGACACTCCAGAAAGAGGATAGGGATATGACATGCAAGAAAGAAGGGGGCTATGCTAGGAAATTGACTTTCTTGCAAGAATCACATTTGCCAGCAAGTTCAGAGGAACATTGGAAGCAGATAAAAAATATTTTATGTAAAGAAAAAATAAATTAAGTAAGCATTTCTGAAAAAAGTTTTCTGTGCTTTTACTTGCATTTTTTTTTTTAAATGGTGACAGGGTCTCTTTAACTGTAAATGCTTAGCACGTATTAAAGTCATCTAGTTCCAGAATGAATATGTTTATAACACGTCTCTGTAAATGTGTGTATACGAATACCACAAACTTACATGAGAAATTGTTCCTGTGGTGATCAGCCAAAAAAATAATACTATGCAAATGCTATAATGAAATGCTCCAAGACCCCTGCTAGATTTATAGCCTTGTAGTGGAACTTCCTGTGATTTATCAAAGAAAAAAGAAAAAAGAAGGAGCGGAAATAAATGCCTTGTTGTAGCCCTTTGGATAACAGAACACAAATATCAGCTGCTGGACTTGTAATGTCCCAGTTCGTGTCTTTGTGATTTGACCAGAAATTTTGATATTATCATAGTATAAAAAATAATCACATGTGAACTGCAGCAATATGTTAGACTGTAATGACTAAACAAGAGATTATTCAAATATACGCTATAGCTAAAACTTTTTTTTTTTAAGTTCAAGGTTAATAAGATCTTTAAGGTTTTTATAAAAAAACTCCGCTCATAGAGTAACTCAAACCCTTTTTTTTAACCAGTTTATGACCAGAGGATTTGGCTGCTCAATGACCAGGCCCTATTTTGCGATTCGGCACTGCGTGACTTTAATGGACAATTGCACGGTTTTGAAAAAATAACAATATTTTTCACATTCTTTATGATATGAAATTCTCAAAAAAAAAATGTAAAAATCAAAATGTTTTAACATTTTAGGCCAATTTGTTTTCTGCTACATATTTTTGGTAAAACAAAATTGCAATAAGCATATTTTGATTGGTTTGCGCAAAAGTTATTGCGTTTACTAACTACGGGAAAGATTTATGTCATTTTTATTGTTTTTTTTTTTTTTTTACAAGTAATGGCGTTGATCTGCGATTTTTTGCAGGACTGCGACATTGTGGCGGACAGATCGGACCCCTAACTGACATTTTTGACACTTTTGGGGGTACCAGTGACATTACTGCAGTAATCAGTGCTAAAAATATGCACTGTTACTGTAATAATGACACTGGAAGGGAAGGGGTTAACACTGTGGGTGATCAAGTGATTAAATGTGTCCCTGGGGGCGTGATTCTAACTGTGGGGGGGGGATGGCTTGTGAAGTCATCACAGAGACATGCAATCCTATTTAGCAGGCTCACATGACATCTGTGATCACTTCAGGGAGAAGTACAGACGGCCGTGTTTACATCACCTGTCAGTCCTTCTCTCTCAGCTGCGGGAGATTGCGAGTGGCTGGCAGCCATCGGAGCCGCCTGCCACACGCACTAGCTTCCCAGCTGACAAGCGGGGGCTGGAGTGCGCCTCCGGTGGCGCGCGATCGCCCCCTAGCTCCTCCCAGGCGAGCGCCGTAAAGCACGGGACTTTGCCTAGGAGAGCCAGACTGCCACCGTACATCTGCGGCGTGCGGTCATCAAGTGGTTACATTTTAGAGTAGTGAAGGGTTAGAGCCCCTGGGAAGTTTTTAATGTTTCCCCTCTGTCTGTACTGGGAAAATTCACCTTCTGTATTTGTGCTGGTGACCATTGTCCCTAAGACAGAAAGTTAAAGTAGTAATAAACTCCAAAACAAAAAAGTAATATATTGCAGCTTACCAATGCTTAGATGTGGTGGCTGTATTTTTTTTCCCTTTATTTTCACTGTGTGATTCAGTCAGTAAGTCTCTTACTCTTTAATTCCCTTTTACAGACCAAGCCGTCCAACAAAAGTGACAGTTAGAGAGTTGAGACAAACCATTTACAACTGATAGGGGTGCTTACAATGGCCAGTTTTTATTCATTTATCTAAAGCTTTTATCCCAAAAGGAACAACAAAATTGTTGCTGTAACTGCCTAAAAAGTGTTAGCTGGAGTTTGGCTTTAATTTGTTAGTCAAGCACATCTAAATCTGTTGTAGGGCATCTAACACAACCCCTCTAACCAGACTGAGAGTGCTGCTGTCCAAGGGTGGCTCCATCACACCTCTATCCAGAGTGAAGACACCTTAGGACAGGAAATGTGTTAGGCCGGCCACAGACGATTATCTGAATGACCGGTGCAAGGACAAGGTCCTTCAACAATCAAGGTGAAAAAGCAAAAGTGTGCCCCTTCCTCAATGAGCTGTGAACTAAGGCTGGCCATATATAATACAATTTTCTTTCCTTCCATCTTGGGCTGAAGGAAAGAAAATTGCTTGATTTCCCCATTGACACAGACCGTGTTAACAAGGGAATCCCTCCCATGGAGCTATTGTTTTCTCCCAGCAGGAAGGGGAGGGGTGCTGTCCCTGCTGGGAGAACACAGTGATTACTGCTAGCGGCTAACAATAGTGTCAAAACTAGGTACCCGCTCCCCCCCCAAAAAAATGACATGCCAAATGTGGCATGTCAGGGGGTTAGGACTATTTAAAGCGGAAGTTCCACTTTTGGGTGGAACTCCACTTTAAGTACATTCAGCCATGCCCATACATGATCTATGGCCGGCTTTACTTGCAGAAATCATCAGGTAAAAATAAAGGGAAAAAGGAAAACGAATGCAACCACCACATTTAGAGACTGGTAAGCTCTTACATTTTGGATTTGAGTTTAAATCCAATTTAAAGAAGAACTTTTTTTTTCATTTTGGATAGAGCAAAGGAGGGTTATAACCCCTGCCAGATCTCTTTTTCACCATCTGCGTTCCATTGCGGAGAATTCCCTTCACTTGCCCCATAGTCAAACAGGAAGTGAGGCGAAATCCCTTCAAATTAGGGAAGTTCCTTGGGGATCCCCCAGGTCACCAGAACTAGTGTCCCAATTGGAAGATTTCCCCTCTATCACTTTTCTGAGGACAACCCAAAATGTGGGATTTTCTTTTACTTTCAATGATAATGGTAAACAGGACAACTAGGGACTGGTTAAATCTCCCTAACGGGGGCACAGACAGCCATAGAAACTGACAGGGGTTCTAATCCCTCTCCACACTATCCAAAATGTAAAAAAAAAAGTTTTGCCTTTGTTTATACTTTAATTGCACTTTAAACAATGTGCATTTTTTTTGCCCCTTTCCCTGACCTACTGTAACCTAACCCACCCTCCCCTCCACAGATGCAAACACATCTTGGTGCCTTAGAGAATGACTGTCTGGGTCCAGGGCTGTATGTCCGTATGGATGCACCTGCTTAGGCAGGTACCACCAGTACATGAAATGATTTCCAATGGACTGCTGTATGCAGCACCTGTTGCTCATAGGAAAGTAAATATACCCAAATTGTATGGCCAATGGGCATGTGCATGAGCCCTTATTCTGTAGCATGGAAGTCCAATCTGAAGCTACATTCTACTTTGTGTTTCTTTTGCATTTCTTTGTGAACACAACTAACTCTGCTAAGGTGAGTTCCAGAATTTTCAAAATTTACAAGTACCTATAACTACTTATTGGGGCCCCTGATAAGGCAGTACAACCAGTCCTGTTGTACTGGGCCCAGGCCCCATCATCCAAAGAGTGGGGGGGCAGGCCCCATCAGCTAAAAAGGGGGTTCCAGGGCAGCTTTATTGTTCATTTCTGCCTAAATTAATACATGGATTTTACTAGTCCACACCCTCACTCCTACTTGCTTACCAGGGCTTAAATTACATTTCCCTGTACCCAGTGCCAGGACAAGGTCACCCTATGACCAGGGCAAGGATGCCAAACTGCGCCCCCCCTTCCCTTAGGTTTAGGGTCAATGCGCCCCCCCCCTATCCCTGTAATAAACCATTGCACCCAAGGACACCTCCCTCCTGCCCACCCCTTGTCCTGGGCCTGCCTGGACCCATCAGCAGGTGGGAGCAGAGAAGGGACTTTTTAAAAAAGATTTGAGGTGTAGGCAGATAAAGTCAGCGCTGCTTTTCCTCTAACTCCCGGGGGGGATGAGGCGGGGTTGGGGGGGGCACATCAGGAGGGCTGTATGGGGCCCCATATTTTTAACAGCGGCCCTGCTGCTAATAACACCTATAACTAAAATGTCTCGTTTGGGTGAACTTTTTTTAAAATTTTTGAGGTGTAGGCTGATAAAGTCAGCGCTGCTTTTCCACTAACCCCCGGGGGGGATTAGGCAGGGTTGGGGGGGCCCCATCAGGAGGGCTGTATGGGGCCCCATGATTTTTAACAGCGGCCCTGCTGCTCATAACACCTATAACTAAAATATCTTGTTGGGGTGAACTGCCCCCTTACATGAAACCCATGCCGAGAGCAATACATGATTTTCTATTGATATCATGCAGATTCTCTGGCTCCTGTACTGTAATCGGCCCACAACAAATTGGGAGACTAGCAGTCCTGAGTTCATTCTAACAAGTGATAAGTACTGAAGCCAGCAACAATATCCTTTGCATTTCACTCTTTAATTTTATTTGTTGTCTTTTAATTTTCTATTGCCCAATCATACCTGCTATAAAATGCATATAGTGGAAAATGACATTTATGCCATCCCTTGAAGTTAGGATAGCGTTCTCCCCCATTATTTCGCCTTTTTTTGTAAAATATGTCAGCATATATATGATCATCATCTGATAAACGCTATAGCTACTGATCTTACCAATTATGCTCTGATTTCTTTCCAGTCCTGAAAGACCTTCCGCTCTTGTGAGATCTGTTTCTGTCCGCCGCTGCGTTGCTGTTATGTAATTAATGTATTCATTTATTTTATTAGGAGTGATCCTAACATGGTCTCAGACATATTATTAAACTAGAGTCACACAATGGCAGGTGACACAGGGCTCTAATTGAAAGCGCTGAATTGAAAGAGCAACATTCTGAGATTATCCCAACAAAGCCTTTGTGTTCTACACACACTTTAAAGAAGAACTTGGCTGTAATGGAAAAAAAAAACAGAATATTGTTTTATATTAAGGAGATGGTGATATCTGCAGATATATCTAGTTAACACTATGGCCCCATGCTCTGCAATGGAAGAAAGGTTAAGGTAGACCTTTCATGTCTGCAGGAATAAATTCCTATTGTGTTACAATAGCACATCATTTTTTTTAAGTTTAACCTTTTTTTCATTAAAATGATCCAGTCAGTGACTTTGCCTGGGCTAAGAAGATATCCTCAGTCTGCTGCAGGCGGAATTTCCTCAATGACCAGACTGCAACATTGTAATTTTTTAGCAAATCACAAAGTGTGAGGTTGTAGCAGGGGCTGATCTACATCAGACATATGTGAATACAGCCAAAAACTGCACAGGACGAACTGAGATGTACAGGGCTGCTGTTAGAAATCACGGGGGGCCCCATACAACCTACCTGAAAGAGGGAGAGGAAAAGAAAGAGGCCGGCAGCGCTGTGAGGGAAAGGGGACAGCTGGTGAAAGGGGGGTTCACAAGAGAACCCAAAGTTTAGGGGTGGGGGGTGATCAGAGCAATGGAAGGGGGGTGGGGACGCAGATACTTGAAACTGATCCCCCTGCAGTGCAGCTGGAAGCAAGGAGAGGAGGAAAAGCCAACAGGTCTGCAGGGGAGCCACAAGAGGACTGGTGTCAGCAATATGGCATTACAGCCAACTCTCCTGCTCAGCAGGTGCCCGGGCCCCTGCTTTGAACTGATGAGGCCTGGACCCAGTACAGGAGGGCCTGCTGTACTGCCTTATCAGCAGCCCTGAGGATGTACATGACTGTGTAATCTCTGAGCAAGTATTTCAGTTTAGAAAGTAGATGCTGACAATGGATGATGCCTGAACAAAGATGGCTCTGTCCTTCTAAAAGAAAAGCAGCTAAAGGCATTTTCAGGGGGAGTTCTCTAGAAGAAGTCATATATACCTGGAAATGTTCACTTTAAAATCTAAAAGTGGAACTAAACCCATTGATTTAAAGTGATTGTAAAGTCTAGTTTTTTCTTTTTTTAAATTAATAAACATGTTATAATTACCTCCTCTGTGCAGTTGGTTTTGCACAGAGCAGCCCGGATCCTCCAGTGACTGTCAATCACTGACTCACTGCTCTGAACCCACCCTCCCCCTGTACCCACTGGAGTGGCCTGAAAGGCCAAGCTGGGTGTTGGTCCATGCATGTGGGCAGATCCCTACCATATTGTCATTATCTTGCCCCAGCCTGGACCAGCTCTGTAATGTCAGCTGACAGCAGGCATCCCCTTTGATCCATAGGGGAAGTACAGCCAAATAAGCTTTGGCTGTACTTCTCCCTAAGTGATGACGTGATTGAAAACTGGTCACAGTTGCTTGTGTTGTCAACCAAATTCTCAAGCCATCAAATGACTGAGGTGATAACTGATCACATGTGCAGCACCACGGCAGCTCCAGATAAAACAGAGGCTAAGCTTTCTTGGCCATATAGGATGAGAGGGATTAGTTCTACTTTAAGTGAAAAATGACTTTTTTAGTGAGAAAGAAAAAAACAAAGCACAATGGCATAGCATAGCATAGCACTTACTTTAATATGAAGAAATTAAAAACCAAGATGTTGCACTGGTAAGTATATATGTGTAAGTGGGCATCAGTTGGGTAATGCTGTCCCTAACATTGGTGTACATCATTTGTTTGATAATGGGTGGGTAAAGATGACAGAGATCACGCATTGAGCTTAGTCTATACGACTTATCTGTAAACCAATCTCTGCTTCCCCCAAGCCTGCCAAAAAGCTACCATCCTGACCGATCTGCCCATCCCGACACTGAAGCTGGGACACTCTAACCATCACAAGGCGGTGCATGCGCAGTGCTCTCTCTCCTCCTGTCGCAGCAGAGCCCTATGCTCTCTGCCACTGGACTCTTATAAGTTAGCATTGGTCCCTGTCTACAAATAACCTCTTCCTGTTACGGAGAAGAAAGGGAAGGGTTATGTAGCCCTAACACAGTACTATGTAGTCCTAACACTCTCCCCGCCCTAGAGTGACTACTGAATACTATTCAGTACAGGTGTCAACCTAGGGCAGAAAGTGTGTTAATGGCAGGATTACCAGGTTGAAGTAAAGGCAAAAAGCATGAGAAAAAGAAAACTTAGACAACCACCACATGTAAGGACCAGTAGAGTGAAAAAAATGTTAATTTTTGATCTCGCATTTAAACAGACCCCATTTGGACAAAAAAAGAAAAAAAACCAAAAACAGGATACCTTCAAAACACTAAAACGAATGGCAGATATTTTTTTTGTAATTTGCTAACATTTTAAGCTGTTTCTGAGTTTAATTCTGAAGCACCCCCGAACTTGTCAGAAGTCCCCCCTAGGGTACATACTGCTTGGAGAACTTTGAATCTACGTGTTTTCGACAGTTTGTTTTTACATTAAATTTTAGGATTCTTGGGTGATAAACTACTTATTGCTGAATTACCTTGGCAACAGGATTTATAGCTTTTAGCCATGGTTCCTGTAAAAGATGTAATATCATCCGGGAACAAAATACATTTAGACAAGTATGAAAATCTATATCACCGTCTCTTTCATTTCACAAATATTTCTTCTTGTTACTAAAAGGTAATATATAATGTTTTTTTGTAGATGTATATTTTATTTATGTTCATGCACAAAAATACAATTACATATATTTCTTTATATGCATGCAACCATAAAATATCAAATGTGGATCTTTAACAGTTGAAGCCAGCAGGTGGCATGCTCCAGACTATTTTGCACTGTTTTTGTCCAGTAATTTACTTTTGTACTGTAAATAGCCTGTGTCAAGTGATCTCTTGCAATCACTGCTACTACCACTTGGCATCTGCTTTTTTTTTCATTGCTAAGCAAAATTTTTACAGTGGAAACAAGACAAGGCACTGCTCCAGTTGAGTGAGATCTCCAAATGGACTGAGTAGACTGCGTGCTAGCCCCGGCTTGCTTCCGTAGAGACTGAATACAAAATAGAAAACGGCTGCACTCCAATGCCGGTTTAAAATTATTTCATTCCATAAAGTGCAAAAACTAATACCAGGTCAGTCAAATGATGCAGGTTGATGTGTTTCCCATGAACATCGTGCTTCCAAAAAGAAGCACAATGTTCACGTGAAACGCGTCAACCTTCTTCGTTTGACTGTGTCCTGGTGTCAGCCTTTGCACATTATGGAATAAAATCATTTTGGACCAGCACTGAAGTGCAGCCGTTTTCTATTTTGTATTCAACAGTTTTACAGTGCCAGACCACACCACAACTGCAAGCCTAATGTTTGGCTTGCAGTTGTGGTGCGGCCCTATTGATCTCAACAGGTGAGTTTGACAGGGGGAGAATGTCAAAATCTGCAGCCCAAATTTAAAATGCTGTGGCCGTCCAAGTAAAAGAGCCCTAAAAAAGGTTCCATTAGAACAGTGATGGCGAACCTTGACACCCCAGATGTTTTGGAATTACATTTCCCATGATACTCATGCACTCTGCAGTGTAGTTGAGCATCATGGGAAATGTAGTTCCAAAACATCTGGGGTGCCAAGGTTCCCCATCACTGCATTAGAACCTCATTGATGCAGCAATCTTTCTTTGTGTCCAATCAGCAGGATTAGGGTGGGTCAGTGACCAAGCTGTATTGCGTGTGGTAGGGGTATCTGGATTACAAGACTTGCTAAACAGAATAAATAAAATAAAAACATTTTTTTTTGGCATGGAAGTCAGCATGTTTAGCTATTGGTCTGAAATTAACCTTTAAACCTTGTTCACTGATAGTTGTCTTTGTTAAAAAAAGACTCCCCCCACATGACTTGATTATTCTTCATTTGAAAATTGGACAAATCTGATGGAAATTGGGTTGGATGGTGGCCGCATCTGTCTACCTACACTCATCATACATTGTTTTCTTTGTCCACTGCACAATCCAGAATTCCATGGAGATTTGGTCCATTCAAGTATTGCCATATTTGTTATAGATCCGGATTCAAGATTTCAAGCTAAAGGTAGCCAAACCTTTATGCGTACATTTGGCATAAAGGTATAAGGAAGAGATTTCTTCGCTTTTAGATCAGCCAAGGGGTGGTGTGAAGAACAAAGAAATTCTTCCTAAGAACAATAGGGATTCTTGTCCTTTCTGTATCTTGCTGTTCGAAGTACCAGGCAGGCAAGACAGAGTTAATTCAATAAAATAAATATAAACTAGTCTCCGAGCTGTCAGACAGAGCTGGAAAGGGCAAGGGTCACTGAGCAGCAGCAGAGGAAGCATAATCGATTATCTGTCAAGGTGGTGCCTTTATGCGGGGAGGAGAAGTGTGCGCTGCCTGGGTCCAATTTCCATAATTGCTCACTGCCTTTCGTCCACAACCTTTCATAAAACACAAAAAATATATCGCTGAACCGTATTGATCAGGTATTGGGCTGAATAATTCACTTAGTATTTATTTGCTGACCCCAAAAGGTTAAAAAATGCACTAACATGATGTGCAAAATATATAATTCATCCCTCTGACCCCCTCTGGCTCTATTGTAACTCTGTAGCAGAAATGGTGCTAGGGAGAAGCAAAGTTATTATTTATTTATTAGAGTTCAACAAACTTTGCATCCACCAAAAAAAAAATAGAGTAGATGTGGAATATCGGTGTCGGATGTAGATGCCCTGCTACTAGAACTAGCGGTACATGATACAGATGCCATGCTGCAATGCATTTAAAGTAAAATATTTTGGCCCACCAGGAGCATTATGCCATAATGTGCAAGTGCTCAACATGTAGGCAGGTAGTGATAACTGATGCCCCAACTTGAAGCCAGGTGTAACTGCACTCCTGGGTTTTTCTTGGGTCCGACCCTCTGCTATAAAAGGGACAAGGATCTAGATCCAGAGGGGAAAGAGGAGAGGAGAGAGGAGGGGAGGAGAGGGGAGACTCACCCTCACAGTCGGAGAGGGGTGACTCACCGTCACAGTCGGAGAGGGATGCTCTGCCTGGTTCTGTCGCCGGTGTCTGGATCCCCAGTATCATGCCTAAGCCGAAGTTAGATGCCAGACATGGACTCCGCCAACATTGGACTTTTGTTTGATCAGGTATGCTGGGGCAGCCGTAAGCCTGTAGTTAGGTATTAGGAATATTAGGTAATGTCTGCATTTCATCTTGGACTGTCGTTAATTGTTGTCATCATGTTAACATTAACATTAACTCATTTTTAAAGTTTAAAATGTTATCTTTGCCTGGTCTGAAGTTACTAAAGGGGTGCAATGTAAGTAACTGGCAGATATAGTTTACAGCTCGGGTCAGTAAACACATTGATGTAGGAAGACATCAGTACAAGGACACTGGCTACCAAGGGTAATGAAGGTTTCTCTAGCAGACTGTCATGCGGCAGGTAAGATAGCCTTTTTGCAGTGAGCGAGATGTTGGCACTTCCTCAGGAAGCGATCTGTCTCCCATAGCAATGGGAGCAGATTAGCACCCCTGGTGCCCTTGTCCTGTACACAGGTATAAATGAAAAAGAGTTATATGGTAGTGATACGCTGGACAGGTGAAGAGGACATTGGCTCTGCATGTCCCTCCTGAAGTAACTGTAGTGAAGTACATTACTTTGAGAGAGTTTATTAGAGTTTGTTCATGTGTAGTCATCTGTCTGGGTCGTGAGCATACCCTATGTGTAGTGCAATGACCCCAACCAAAGTGCCTAGCGTAGCCCAGAAAAACGGACTCTGGGGCAGGCCTCTCATGTGACCCTTGCTTGCTACCCAATGAGGAGGGAAGCATGGAGGATGTGACTACCACCCCGTGACCCCTGCCCTACAAATGTATTTGTACTTTATGGCATACTTACCTAGAAACATATCTACTCCAGCCCTGCGTCAAGCTTTCCGCCATTGCTGGTACTTCCATCCTCATCCAGTCTTCTTCCAAGTTCATAGTCTTTGTCAATCTTGATTGGCCAGGCCTGGGTGACATGACTGCTACAAATTATAAACAAGTGTTATTTCTTCCTGGCACATGCCAAGACTGTATGCTGCTCTTAGGTAATAATAAGCCTACCAGTCAGCATTTTCTGAAAACTAGGGTTTACTTCCACCTAAACTAAAAGGAACCCACAACCTCAGCTCCAAGCAAACAGTTAATGCCTCAAGCACACTGAACGTTTAGCTCTGGTGCATGAGGCCCTAGTATTTAGCTACGGGTGGTGGGCATAGGTACATCATCCTGTTTAATTCTAGTAGAGGCTGACAGCTGCTGCACCTGGACGATGCACCTAGCAGTACTTCTATTTAGGACAGTATGCACCTAGGGACAGATGCCTGGAATGCAGACTGTTTGCATTCCAGGCATTTGTCCCGGGCTGGGAATACTGCCCTAAATGTCCTGCTAGGTGCATAGTCCATTTGCAGCAGCTGTCATCCTTTCATAGAGTTTGGCAGGCTCCTGGCAGTGGGGCTGGATGGTGCACCTTTGTCTTCCATCTGCAGCTCAATGCCAGAGCCTCATGCTTCGAGGCTAAACTCCCAGCGTGCATGAGGCCTAAATACACAACTGAAATACATACTATATATGTGAAGTGTCTTATCTGACCTCAACATAACCAGGAGGGTGATACCATCTTTTCTGTTTTAGAGTTAAGACACACAGAAGTGTCACCTCCTCACCCTCACCCTGCTGAAAGAAGGATCAGCTGATATGTTCTCAGCTCTGCTCACTCTACTTGTTCCTATAATCACCACGTTCCTTGTCAGTACGCATGCATGCAGCAGAGCCTGATTGGCTCCTAGTTCTGCCACCTCCCTCTCTGTGCAAATGATGACAGATACGAATATCAAGATAGATGTAGCCACTTATGCTAGCTGTATGAAACCATACACTTCCTGTCTGCATGCATGCCAACGATGGTTGCATGACATTCCTCAATGCAGATATCCTGTTGATGCCAACAGTGGACCATGTCTGTTTAATGGCTACTTTTGTTCTCTACCAGAAGCATGTGTTACAAGGTGACAATGTAGGAGCTTATTTGAAATTTTAGAGATTGGTTTTACATATATTTATGTTTTAGTCGGCTTTGCATAAACCAATGGATTGCAGTATGCAGGAGCCCACCTCAATAAGGTAAGGATGTAAGGAGCCCACCGCAATCTGTGCATATGTGTACACTATGGGCTTGATTTACTAAATAGACTGTGTACTCTGCCGGTGCAGCTGCCTCAGAGCTGAGAAATGAGGCGAAGCTTCACTTTTCAAAGAATAACCCAACCACCTTCAAGAAAATAGAAAAAAAAAAGGTTTTTTGCTTGCACATGATTGGATGATGGAAGTTACCATTTACTAAGCTCTGGAGCAACTACACTTGCAAAGTGCACAGTCTACTTGCTTTTAGTAAATCAACCACTATGCGTACAGCACAAACATGGAGAACATCAGATTCAGAGTGACGGCTCTGTTCTTGTAACTACATTGGAAGTGCTGTAATGGGGAATGCAAGGCACGCTGCAGGAACGGGCTGTGCGGGAACACTGGTATTAAACCGAGCAAGCCGCTGGACTGGGGAGCCGCTAGCTGATAATAAAATACTTTTATTGACTGAACCAAACTGTTTCAAGAGAAACAAAGTCTCTCTTCATCAGGGCATATAAAAAGTAACAGAACTCAAGGTGCTATTTATACATAAGCAAATAAATAAATCAACCTACATTCCACTACCATTCATAGGAATTTTCAGGGTTTGACCCTCAGTCTTAGGACTTTCAGCGGCATCTGAACAAAGTCAGCTGATCTGACTACCAAGTTAAGTCTTTGCATGTCATTTATGCATTTTTATTCATAAATGGCATATGAACATACTACAAGTTATTATGAAGAATAGAAATATTTTATACTTTTAGATTCTTTAGGATATACAGAATTCCTAGATTTATAACCCCATCCCCTTGCCTAGACCAACTTTCTTGTGCTGCCCTGGGCCTCAACCCAAATTTAGAGTATACCATATATAGCAATCAATTTAAATTGATTATATATATATATATATATATATATATATATATATATATATATATATATATATATCAATTTAAATTGACTGCTATATATGTATGATATATTCTAAATTTAATATTAATACAATTGTATTATTTAATATTAATACACTGCATATATATATATATATATATATATATATATATATATGCAGTGTATTAATATTAAATAATAAAATTGTATTAATATTACATTTAGAGTATACTATACATATATAGCAGTCAATTTAAATGTATGTATATATATATATATATATATATATATATATATATATATATATATATATATACAGTGTATATACAGTGTATTAATATTAAATACAGTGTATTAATATTAAATATAGTAAAGTAAATAATAATAAAATTATATACAGTGTATTAATATTAAATAATAAAATTGGGTCCAGCTGCGGTCATACTCAAAGGTACTCCCGATATCCAAGTTAATATCATGACACCAGGATTAGGAGATGGCATCGCTCGAGGTGGTTGCTGGCTGCATTCACCAGCCACCAGTGCTATTTTAGACTACCTGAGCGATCCAGCTCTTCCAAAAATACTTCTGCAATGCACTTACAGGTTGCACTCCACAAATCCAAATTTTCTTCAATAAGCTTTTTTTGTACTAAGTTTAGGCCTATTAAACTATGCATCTACACTTACGCTCTTTACCCTCAATTAGGGTAGAGGCTAATATATGTATGCAAGGTATGTATCAATGTGTGCTTTTATAGTAAGATTGGATATGCAATGGGAGGGTGATGTACATAGCTTCCTGAAAACAGTGTGATGCTCAGCCTCCATGATTGTAATAACTAAAATTCAATGAATGAAAGGGGTGAGCCAGGGACAGTAAAGATGGGGAGGAAAAGGCTAGATAATGTCGGACATTCTCGTAACAGGAAATGAGGTGAGCATCTGTCTGATTTGTTCCAGCTTCTAGTACATACTGTGAGAAGCTCACAGTGTGCAGTGAAATCAGAGAAAGCTATTTTAGTACAGGAGAGGAGCCTCTACAAAGGATAAAGCCGGAGTTCCGCTTTAAGACTGAACTTTGGGGTGAACTTTGAATATTCATCTTTAATTGTCCCTGATGGGGGAAGATTTATTTATAACTAGGGTGTCATTCTGAAATAAACATTGTATCGTTCCCTGTGAGTTCATAACTTGGCTATTTTCTGCTTCCCATAGAACTTGGATTGCGTTCTTTTATAGACCAAAGACACCCTTTTGTTAGCTCAGGTATCTATACATAAAGTTTTCAGCGCTGCCCTCAAACCATTGTCAGTTCTTTTACCTTCCCCACTGCTTTGTAATTCCTTTATTTTTTTTTTCTTTTGCCTGCTCCTGAAGCTGTACCTGTCATATTAACCACAACGGCAATGCTAATAGGGAAAAAAGCATACAGCTCCTGCGGAAACATAAAAGCCCAAACTTAAAAACTGTCAGCGACTCTCTGGAACTGTACAGACTCTGAGAAATCCCCCCTTTGTATCGCCAAGGATTTGCTTGGCATGCAAGGAGAGAGGGCTTTTTTGGTGCATTTGTAAACATAAAAGACGGGATCAAACACGTAATGTGGTTTTATTTTATTTACATGTGTTTCCTTCTGCATTATTATAGTAATAGTTGGAAGACCTTTAGCATCTCCTTAGAAAAAAAAAAAAAAAGTCAGGGGTTTGAGCTTATCCTGTTTAATTTTAGAAAAAAAAAGGAAATATCTTCAAAGTTAGTCTAAACAACAATAACACAAAGGACGAGGTTTACTAACGCTGAACTGGACCCAAAAATGGACAGGACCCTTTTCCAAACCTCACCCCGGCCGCCGCACATTTGTGTGAACTGGCTCTATTCACATTCACATTTTATGCCAATTGGATGCGTTTAAAAATGCATCCAAATCGCATTTATGTGAACCCAGCCTTACTAAAACAAGTGCACCCAGAATCTGAATAGTATAGTAACCAGAATAGTAACCAATCAGCTTCCACCTTAAGCTTGTTGAATTAAGCTTGGACAATAAAACCTGGAAGCTGATAGGTTACTATGCAGAGCTGCACCGGATTCTGCACCAGTTTTAGTAAGGCTGGGCTCACATATATGCAATTTGGATGCGTTTTTCGCATAACATGTGAATGTGACCAGCTTTCAATAGAGTCGGTTCACACAAGTGTGGGGTGGTCAGGGGAAGGTTTGGAAAAGGGTCATGTGCATTTTTGGGTCCAGTTCAGGTGCAAATTCAGGGAAAACTTTGCACCTGAATCACACCTGAACCGGTGAACAGAAACGCATCAGACTCCGGACTGCAAACTGCAGCTGCATATACTGCATGTGAACTGACCCTTAATCTCCCAAAAAAAGATGTGTGTGTCCATTCCATTCTGTGGTATTCAACTTTTGGTATTTTTTTGTGCCAGCTCTCTGGGCACTGTGTCTGATATATCTTATAAAGCCTTTTTTCATAAAGGTTTCTTGGCAATTTTTTTTTTTTCAAGGTCTTCTCCAAGGGGTTATTTTACTAAAGGCAAATAGACTGTGCGCTTTGTAAAGTGCAGTTGCACTCTGCAAGAGCAGTTGCTCCAGAGCTTAGTGAACAAACAGAAGCCCTGCTAATTTCCATCATCCAATCAAATGCAAGAAAAAAAGGCTATTGTTTTTTTTTTTCCTTGCACATGATTGGATATTCTTTGCAAAGTGAAGCTTTACCTCATTTACTAAGCTATGGAGCAACTGCACTTGCAGAGTACAACTGCAAAGCACACAGTCTGCCTATAATAAATCAACCCCCAAGTCTTTCCTAAACCCCACCGATTTGCACGAGTTTGGGACCAGCAGTTCCGTGACAAGATCATCCAGTGCCTAGGGTTAGGGTCAGGGCACCCCGAACCCTGCAATAAATTTATTGCGCCCAGGGCAGCCGCTCCTCCTGCCCACCCCTTGTCCTAGCCCTGGGGACCAGCATTCAGAATGTGATAACACATGTGCATAGCCAGTATGTACACACATACTAGGACCAGTTTAAACAGGAGCCATAATACCTAGAGGCATATGTCTTTGGAGTACTGGGAGGAAACCCACACAAGCACAGGAAGAACATGAAAACTTCATGGAGATGGTGTCCTGGCCAAAATTTGGGCCAAGGACCCCATCACTGTATAGCATGAATGCTAACCACTAAAGCTGGCCATACACAGTTAGAAGAAAAATTGTTCATCAGAATATCCTTTCTTACCATCATTGAGTCAACAAGTTTCATTCTAAAAACCTTAAAATTTGATTCAGACCTACTATTACAGTGGAATTTCAGACATTAAACAGGTTTCATTGCAATATGTATGATTTTTCCTGGAAAATAAAAAAACTATTTCATGGTTAAAATTTTGTTTGAAAAAAACATTCCATCCTGCTCCTTCACATTTTCTTGTCACTACAGTCAAAAAGTGAACACTGGGCCTCACTTACCATTTAAAAATGGAACAAACATTCTGATAACAAATATTTTTGTGCAAAATTGTACTGGTGTATGGCCAGCTTATGCCACTGCGCTACCTCAAGATGGAGGATAGATACATCAAAATATTTTATAGACTAACATAAACTAAGGTACGCTGCAAAGATATCTATATACGTGTACTGGAAGAAAAGACTATGACCTATAACAAATCAAATTGCTCCTCCCTGATTCATTTTATGAAACGCGTGGATATAGTATGCATTGCAGTCAATATGTTTCAAACCAAAATGGTCACTTAAAGATGCTATACTGTGATAAATGAGTTTTTAACCTTTTCAGACATACCAGATCCTAATAAAATAAAAAAAGGAAAATGAAAGTGTAACTCCACTTCTCTGGGTGATCTATGTGCATTGCAAGGATTTAAAAAACGTTGTTGCCGGTTCCTACCTTGTTAATTTGAAGAAATAGCTGTTTGTGTGTCCATGTGCAAAGTGGATGTAAATGGGAGAGACTTTATAGTTTTCAATTGCTTTATAGTTATCAACTGCTGCACTTGCAGGGTTTTAACGAAGAAAGTGGTAGGGTCACTGGGGTCCCCTAGAGATATAAATAGCAGGTGGGGGATTCTGCCTACCAGATTTCACCTATATGTGAAATACAACTTTTGGGGAGATCAACCCTTTAAAAAAATGTATGTTCTATATTATATCACTGTTGAATCCACATAGTATCATTCCAAGATGTCTCCAAGTAATTAGAGACTCATGGACTGTCATGTCAGTTGTGGATCATTAATGATAAAAAAGGGAATGTTAATAAGAGAAAAAGAGCAAATGTTATCAAAGGCTAAAATTAGGAAGACATCAAAAGATCTAAACGTCAGAACTTGATATAATGAAAAGAATAATCATACACTCAGACAGTGGCTCGGGGGACGGCAAATTGGGAAAAAGTGCGAGAGCGTTGGGTTTATCATTATTCTTTATATTCGAAGATACACATGTATGAATGTTGTAAGAGGAAGCTCATGGCAATTTAAATCTAAAAACCTTGGAATTGTCTCATTAAAGTGTTAGGCAGCATTAGCTCCTACATGTCTTCCAACTAAATTCAGTGCATTATAAAACATATCAGTTGCTGACACATGGGGAATGAAGTGGCCATTTTGTGGGTTATGCTGGTGTTTATGCTGTAACCCAACGGGACTGTAATAATGTAGTGCAAGGGCAATGGTTTCTGGATGCCCAGAGCAACCAATCTGGTTTCCAAAAATGTAAATACTTATGATCTGCTATGGCTTAAAGCATGGGTCTTCAAACTATGGCCCTCCAGTTGTTCAGGAACTACAATTCCCATCATGTCTGGTCATGTCTGTTAATGTCAGAGTTTTACAATGCCTCATGGGACTTGTAGTTCTGCAACAGCTGGAGGGCCATAGTTTGAAGATCCCTGGCTTAAAGAGACACTTTCACCTTATCCTTACAAAGACCCCTTCCCCAGCTCCAATGATTCTCGCTTTGCCAGCACTCCCCCACTGCTCCTTCCTTTTTGGCAGTTGGCATTACAATTTCTAGTGTTAGCTGTTGTGCTAAGGGGAGCATTAATGTCACTCCCTGTGTGATGTGACTCTGCATGGCAGAGGCGTAATTCCAACCTTCCGGGCGCCGGTGGAAAAAAACATGAAGGGCCCTCTGACCCACTGGTCCCAAGGCCCTTCCCCCTGAGTCTGGGCTCCTTTACTCTGATCGTGGGGCCCCTTATTAGCATTGTTTCGTAGGAGAAGATAACATGTTCCACCTTGCCTCGAAGCATCAGCTATTGTTGTCTGCTGCAACAGAAGAAGGACCTATGGAGGAGCACTGACAAGGAAAGTATTAGTTGTTTGGAGGCCCTGTCACTGTCACCTTGCAAACTGATAATGGCAGGATCTTTCGAAAGGAGACCTGCCAAGGATTATAGGAATTACCACTCAGGGCCAAATTTACATAACTGAAGCCTTATGGTACACAGATTTTGGCTCCCTTAACTTACGCCCCTCTGTAAGGTACACCTCTTTAGAGAGATGCTGAGGGTCTGCATATTCAGAACAAATTAGCAGTGTCTGGGTAAAGCCACCTGGTGGCCACTTTTTATTCATCTTTTCAGCACTCCCTTCAGCTTCCCTACAGCTTCTTCCATTGGTTATGCAGAAACAGCTGACCTCCTCCCATGATGCAATGTTCATGCCTGCTAGGCAGTCATTAGGCCCATACATTGAGACATGATAAAGTGTGTGATATCAACCCTTTTTTCTGAACTCTGTCTGGTATTTTGGTGGCAGCAGGATTTACAGAGAACCATTGAAGAGGTTATGGGTCACTGCACTTTGCACTTATGTCCTTAATTTGTTTATCAAATATAGTTTTTGCTACCGACCACCCAATGTAAGATTCGCTGCATTTACAAAGCCCATTCGCTGTTCAGATTCAGCCACATGTTCCCCTGATTAAGTATCTTTCCCCGATGTTCACACAAAATGTGTATGTCCCATTTTTCAAATGGAAATCCAGGCCTTGGATAAATATTCACGATGTTTAAGAAATGCTCACTGCTGATTTTAAATATTCTTCCATTTTAAATGACAAGTCTTTTATTTTGACCATGCTCGATACGTGCTCATCACTGCATGCTGTACTGTCAATACCCCGCAAATAAGTATTTTCACATTAAATCCTTATTTGCATATGTAACCTTTTGACCTCTATACAGGAAAATAGTGTAGTTGTCTACTTAGTCATACAGACAAGAATGACTGTAAATTTAACTTGATTAAGGATGTTCAATAAAATGTAAGATAATGGCATATTTGTTTTAGAATTGGTGCACCTTTCATAACTATAGCACTTCTGCTTCTGTCATCCCCATTCAAACAAAAAAGAGGCTTCCTAATTTTGTGCAGACTCCTTCCTGACCTTCCTGACTGCATCCTCCAAAAATCTTACAGCATTGTTTGCTTTTGCAACTTTTTAAAAAAAGTTGGATGGAAATAGCATTCAAGCAAGAATAGGAAGACTCAGTGCACTGACTAAGAAGGAAGGAGAATGATGATGTCAACCTTGTCTTGTGTTTGTAGATGGCTGGGCCCCCTCATATCCAGGATCTGGGGTTAGAGGTGACCTACAGATGGCAAAAGCTGCCGGTTTGGTGTGGTGTGTTCGAACAGCCCGTGTTTCCTTTATTGTTAAATGGAAGGAGAAAAATATCTGTCATGAAACAGTAAATGCGCTTGAAGTGGTGCTTTTAAGTTTGTAAAAGGTGAAAGGTCCCGTCTTGGTGAGATAAAGATGAATGGCTGTACACAATATGTTTTACAATATAATCTGCGGAAGCCAGGCTTTGGAAGCTCTTTCTGAACGCTTCAGTCCTGTATTGTTCTCATGCAATGTCCTGGTTTAAAAAGTCAATCTTACTTTAAAAACCCTTAAAAGGAACCTGCCTACACAAATTTAAAGAGGTGAAGTGTAAGAATTCAATACTGGTTTAACACATCCTATTTTTTGTAAACTACCAAATTTATTGCAGGCAAATGCAAGTTGTGTTTGAGTAGTTTAAGGGTCAGATAACAAGTAATAATGAGAACTCAGATTCACCAACCATCATGGTGGGACCATAATCCAGTGGCGATCAACTTAATAGATATAGTAGACCCCAGGTGCAGCTCATAAAATCACTAAAGGCCCATACATAATATTCAGTGAATGTTATGTTAAAGAAAACTGAGACAGCAGACATACTACAGTAGACAGTCAGAAACTGTAGGCAGAATACAAGAGCCATTGGCAGGGCTGAGCAGAGGTTTAGGTAGAAGATGTTTCCTTGGGAGCTTCAGAAGGAGGGGGTACAAAAAGGGTGGAACCTGAAACCTATACTGCTGAATTAGGCTGGCCATAGATGGTTTGAATCTCAGCTGGTTCAGCAGGGACCGGCCGAGATTCGAACCATGTATAGGCATGCTGATTATACCCAAGTTGATTAATTGATCAACTTGGGTAGAACCAGCATGTCGGATATAGCCCTGGCAGTAACCATTGTATTCTACTGGCCAGGGATGCTCCCCATTCCACACACTTTCAGAATTCTCTAGCACAGTCAGTGTTGATGGGGAATCAAGAGCATGTTTCCTTCCTTCCATCCAAGGTGGAAGGAAAGAAAATTGTATTATCTATGGCCAGCCTTAGTTCACAGCTCATGGGGGAAGGGGGCACACTTTTGCTTTATCACCTTGATTGCTGAAGGACCTTGTCCTTGCACTGGCCATTAGGTATTGTGGACATGTTGCAGGAGACCATCAGACTGGAAACATATTACAAAACACTGCCATTGTAATAATATTCAATATTTGCAAATTTGTGCTTTCTACAGCCACCTTAAATATTACAGGTGGCATAATTGATATTTCTCTTAGCATGAGTCATTTTAAAAGATCATAGAAATAAACCAAACGGGGTATGATTGCAAAGAAGAGGAAAATGAGAAAGAAATAAACCAAACCATTTAACGAGTAGAAGTACTCTAATAAAAATTTCTTATCTTTTCACAAGAGCTACAGAGTAAGTACCATATGGCCCTCGGGTTGGGCACTGTGGCCATCAACAGAACAATGCCTACAAGCAATGCTTCCAGTTTTGATCCACAATTGTAATTATAGGCCAGTTCTGACTCTCTAGACCAGCATTTGTCAACCTTTGTGAATAACGTACAGGTCTCAGGGAACCCCTGCTAATAATTAATATAATCACAGTTAATAGAATCCACCCACCTAATAGATAAGTAAAAAGATCAATTGTTTCAGTGAGAACTAGAGGGGCAGAATTGTTTACTGCTCAGGAAACCCCTAACAACCTCTGGAGGAACCCTAGGCTTCCAAAGAACCTTGGTTGAGAAAGGCTGTACTAGACTGTGATAGCAAGTGCCTCCGGTGATCAGACAATTGTTTTCTCATGGAAGTTTTTCTAATCCCTTGCAAAATTTCCCTGCCAGTGAGACTAATCCTTTTGCTTACCATGGTGCAGAAAAAAAGATAAAAATTTCAGGCGTGTGCCGTGGTAAGGCTCTCTCGACTCACCAGGACAGGCAGCAAATTTTGTAACCAATAAGTCAGGCTAAAATAGCCAGCAAGCATAGTATACGGTTATATGCACTCTGGGCTTCAGAAAAGAAAAATATATCAGAGCACAAAGTTTCTTTATGGAATTACTGCTGGTTAACCAGAGCTCACTAGAGAGAGGTAATTTTAAATTGTAATTGTGGTTCCTTCCCACATCATACACTCCAGCCGCGCCATAGAAGTCGTTTTCTTTGGTCTCTATGGATATCTGATGTGGATATCTCATGTAGCATTTTAGTAAACTGCGGTATCCTGAACCGGCCAGTCAAACATATGGATCTGGTCTCCAATAAACTCTCGCTGAGATGTTGAGACAACAGTGGGGACAGAATTATAGGTTATGAGGTGGATTCCATGTTTCTGGATCCGTTGCAAATTGCACTATCCAGTGAACATCAATGGGCTTTTACTGTGATAGATGAGTGTTTTGCTGTTCTGCAGAATGTTTTTGGCTTTTTGTGTGATGTATTTTGCAAGTAAAACACTTTACAAAGGAAATTTGAGGAAAATCAACACAGTTGTGTTTCCCCTGAGAGATGCATACATAATACATAGATATGACATATGCAGAAAGATAACAACATGTGCAACAAGTGTACTGAAGCCCTTTATGATGCTCAGGTGGTCTACTTTAAAATGTTAAAGTAACTTTAAAAGTATTTTTAATATTTTAAAATATGCAGCTTTCTTCAAAATAATTGGTGATCCTATCATTAAGGTTCTTGTGCAGGCACTGTCTGTTAAAGGGTGGATTTGCTCCTGCGTTGTCACACTGTTACGCACATTTCTGATAAAGACGCATTACGCGGGTATGGTCCACTATTGTCACCATCAGGAATCTCACCCCTAAGAAATGCAATACAACCATTGCTTAAAGTGGCTGTAAACCCATACATATACCCAGTGAAGTGGCTGGCCTCTTGCCAACTGTGTGTGTAAGGTTCTGTATATGGAGGTTATTCATTTATTATTTTTTTTTCTATTGGTTGAACTAGATTGACTTGTGTCTTTTCTCAACCTAATATCAGATAGTAGGTCAATAAGTCGCAGCAGACTTCGGATAAACCCTGCTTCATAATATCTGCCATAGCCTGTCCAACACCCTTTACCTATAAAATCACATCTGTCCCACCCTAAACCCTCCTTTGCTACTCTCTTTTAATGCAGTTATTTTATTTATACAGTGCTTATAGCAATTACAGCCTTGTACGTTTTTTTTGTCCAAATAAGATTATTTTCAGAATCTGATCCAAAAAAAAGATTAGCAATGATGTGATCTAAAAATAAAATACAGCTTTGCAGTATGTATGTGTGTGTTTGCGTGTGTTTTAAATTGTATTAAGAGAAAAAAAAAAAAAAGAGTTCCATGTTGAAATCCACCAAGATTTTCCAGCAGATCTATTTATACAAATTCAAAGGTTTCGCACAGGGTCAGAGCTAGGCTGTGTGTGGGAAAATCTTTATACTGCCAGCTCGAGAGAAGGATCACTGTGCGGCTGTGGTTTGTGTGCACTCACGTTCCAATCATCTCAGCAGTGCTGAGAGAGGAAGAGGACAGAGTGGAAAGCCAGATTGTAGAGCAGAGGAAAAGTGAGACGCACAATCACGAACAAAGAAAAGTATGTATATATATGTAAACCCTAACAAAGAACTTCTTCTTGCTCCATTTCGGTCTAATTAATATAGAATTTAAAGTATTCCCTTATATCTATTTGATAAGTGCAAAATACCAATTGATTTCACCAGAAATTCATTGCCATTCTTTGCCCTGCGCACTCTGCAGTCTTATCTCAAGAAATGTTATTAGCTCTGCTCAGTTCATCTCTGTGGACTATGGAACCACTTCCCTTTATATTGTAGAGAAGAGGAAGATGGGAGGAGTTCTGTCCTTCTTGTTCTTGTCCTAAGGTGACAACCCTGCTCCTCCATAGATACAGTATGGCGAGTGAGCGTGGTCACCCAGGACAGAAAGGGTGCTACTGACGGGATCACTAAGTAAACATTAGGAAAAAAGAAAACTAACACAGCCATGGTATCTAAAGACCAGTAAGCTGTAATATACAAGGGTTTAGATCATTGGTGCTCAATCTGTGGCCCTCCAGCTGTTGTAAAACTACAGGTCCCATGAGGCATTGCAAGTCTGACAGTTACAAGCATGACTTCCAAAGGCAGAGGCATGATATGGCTCTGCATCTGCAACAGCTGGAGGGCCACAGGTTGAGCACCCATGGACTGTAGATACACTTTAAAATAAATTGATCATATAATTCAATTTTGTACTCATTTCAAGTCATTGCTAATTTTAGGCTAAAGTTAGGTCGATGTGATTTTTCCCATTTTACTCGCTTGTTGTGTTGTATTTCAGGTTTATACTTCAAATAAAAATTCATAGATGCTGCCTCTAGTGGCGGCCGATGGTTAAACCTGTGCATTCAGCATCTTTGCTGAATGACTAATAAATCTATTATTGGATAAGCCCTCAGAAGCCCTCAGAATTAACATTTTCTCTTGTAAAGTATTTGGACAGGACAGTAAAAGACAACACTGTGATTCACTAATAAGCAGCATCTATATGCAGTGTAAATACTGCTGTTCATTAATAATTTACCATTAGGCTTCTAACACATGGTCGCAAGGGGGCTGTACAGTGGACATTCGGATGTAATTGTTTACCCAGGATTTACTGCCAGAAGCCTCTCCAAATTAGGGACTGGATGAAATATTCAGCAGCTGTACCCCGATATACACATCTTAGTAGTACTTTGGTACATAGACAAATGCACAACCCTGAACTCCCTGTCCATGCACTCAAGTCCTGCTTGGATGTGCATGTCACTGTACAGCTGCTGCATGTTTCAGATTACTATTGTTCCCCATGAATTTGGTCCTCCCCAGTTATGATCCATTGATGAGTTTAACCCAGCATATCGGTTCAGTAAGGCTTATATACAACTGTGACAGAATTTTCGCAAGCATCTCTCATGCCACCAAGTACCTTTAAGGAGAGTTGGGTTACCTCCAGGCTCACGTGCCCCCTATCTATCCATTAGAGTGCATGTGCTCCCACTGTGGAGACTCTCATTAATTTACACCTCCCCAGTTATGATCCATTGATGAGTTTAACCCAGCGTATCGGTTCCTTCAGGCAATCACCATGGCAGTATTACAATTTACTATGCAACACAGACTAAAAAATGTCTCGGGTGTACATCAATAGAAGGAAAAAAGTCACCAGCACTCATTTTGTAGATCCAAAACCAACCTGGTTTAACCGTATTACATCATATGCGTTAAGTACATTTCATGGTTCTCGTGGAATCCCTTCTTCAAGGTGACACAGTGTCTCAAGTATGTGTCAGTAAGGCTTATTACAACTGTGACAGAACTTTCGCAAGCATCTCTCCTGCAAAGTGGTGGGGATTTACAGGCAAAGAAGCTATTTGAAAAAGTTGGGATATTACTCGAAATGTATCAAAGATCAGTTCTGAAGGAGCTTAAAGCCTATCCCCAAAACAAAAGTTTTCCCGTGCAGTGGGGGCAGTGCCTACTCGTTTTTGTCTAGGGGAGAGAAAAAAGAAGATATACCTACCTAATCCTCCCAGCATAAGACCAGTCCAGCACCCCTACGCTGAAGCAGTCTTGAGTTGTGGACTATTCCTGATCTCATAAAGCCCAGAGCAGGCTCACAGACCAGGAAAAATCCACCACTGGACTGTGGGGGAGAGCCATTTTCTGATGGAACAAAGGATCGGGTGAGTGTAAGCACAGCAACAAACAAAATTACCCCTGCCCCCACCTATAACTGGCCTTCATAGCAAAGAGCACATGGAAGGATAACACATGCGAGACAAAATCAGGAAAAAAATGTGGCCAGGGGCCATTTTGTTTGTTGTTGATGTATACTGGGGAATAGACACACTGGATGCCTTTGCTGCCACTGTGCTATGAGCTGGGCATCCACTGTGCCACCAAGTACCTTTAAGGAGGGTTGGGTTACCTCCAGGATCACGTGCCCCCTATCTATCCATTAGAGTGCATGTTCTCCCACTGTGGAGACTCTCATTAGGACTGTAGGTAATACAGGGTGCCATGAAGGGGCCCTGCAGCTGACACATGCATTTGCTAACCCCTGTTTTTAACGCATACTGTTAGACAGGTTAATTCGGTTGGTAAGCAAACTGATAGAGTGTAAGCACAGCCACGCTGGCCGGAGTTGGGCGTTAAATACAATCAACAACTTGGAAGAGGTCCTTTTTACCTCCACTTTCCTGATCACCAATATGGAGATATTATTTAAAGAATTTGACGCAACAATAGCGCCATACTGTAAAAGTGTCGCAAATAAGAACTAGTTGAATTTGTCACATGAGTTGATATTGACAATGACATTGTCCACAGGGTTTTCATGAATTTCATACTACATATACACCATTAAAAATGTGCCCTTATTGAATAATTCCCATTGTATATGAGAAGAGCACCAGGCTATGTGCTGGATAATAATTGCTCTCCTGCCACAAGGAAAGTAAGCGTAAATTGGTTGTGTTTCGTTTTTTTAACAGCTGTATCCTCCTTTCGTTTTTCACTCCACCGGGGCGCTTTAAACATTCTGTTTCACACTTTCCCAGATGAGTCTACAAACTGTTGTATTTTTTAAATGTGAATATCTAAATAATCACAGTGCTAACTAATTCTGCTTTATCACAGCTGAACAATTGTTCCGGGAGCAGTGAGTTTGTCATCTCGCTGCTCAGCTTCGTTCAGGGATCCATAGTTATTTTTACAGTTTCTGTAATATATTTAAGCCACAAGCTTTGAAAAAAAAAAAAAAGAGCAAATCGCTAGCAGGCATGCTGATTATTCTGGAATATAGTAATTAGTCACCATGTGGTTTTAATTCTTGCTTGTTGTCTTTTTTTTCCTAAACTTTGTGTTACTGAGAGGGTGGCGAGGGCTCACACAAGTATTCCGTTCCTTACGTAATGGATTACAATAATATTTGTCTTGGTGGTGAGAATGTATTGAGATGTGAGAGAACAAGCGAGCGGAAAAAGAGTTCCTGTAGGAATGTCTTGGGCAGGAAATGGATTCCCTTTCAAGGATAAGTCCACCCATAACTGATTTTACAGTATTAGATTGATGCCAGCAGGTTATGTTATGGGATGAGCGAAATAGGGAAATTTACCTTCAGTAAAATTTTAGTGACAATCAGATCATTTTGCAGAAATTTTACCATTTCGGTTAAAGCATACAGTTAATAAAGACAAAAGTTTTATTTTTGGATTAGGTACGGGAAGGTTAAAACTACTTTCATCTAGTTTTTTGCTGTTTGTATCCCAGGATTTTTTTCACTTCCTGTCCCAGATACACAACAGGAAATGAGAGGAAATCCCTATATAGTGATAGGGTATGTGCTTTTCGGGCTTGTTTACACTTGTGCTGCTCTGTGAAGAACACTCCATGTTCAGATAGCTTTTCAGAGGCTGTGAGGAAGTGTTGTATCGCCTCTTCAGCGCCTGCTTGATTCCCGAACATGCATTGCAAGAGGTTGTGGAACATTTCCAGAGCACCTGCTGAAAGTTAGAGAGATGAAATGTATGGCTTAACCACGAGGTTGTACTGCTATCCAACTGCTAGTGTGTATTTTCTTACAGTATATGCCAGGCACTCTGTGATTGGATGAAGCTGAGAGGAGGGGCAGATGATGTCATGATCACCACCTCATCCAACCAGAGAATGCCTCCTATTCATTGGAAGAAATACAAGATGTTCTTTGAATGGGGGAAGCAACGAGCAAGTGACCCCCTGTGTTCCGTATACAAAAGACATATTCCTCAAACCAGCACTAAACACGTGTACCACAGGCTACTACTACTAATGTGTTAGCTCTACAGCACCCCTCCCTATCTCCTCATAACATGGGGGAGAGTTGTTCTGTAGTCCACACAGGACTGGGCTAAAAATTTCGGAAGACTTTTGATAGTATTAATAACAGAGCTAAAGGAAACAAAGAAGAGAAATGAATAGTTAGAATTTACATACACATGAAAGCCTACCCTGGGCAAAAAAATATTAATTTTTGTATTAACCTTATGGCTGAATTTGCTTCTGTTTTTTGCATTTGAATGTGGTGTTTGGAAAAAGCGTTTCCGGGCCTTTAACATACAAGGGAGCTGCCTTCGCTTTTTGAGCGGGGTCAAACCGACAGTTGTTTTTTGACCAATGTGGTTTAAATTTCGATGGTGCACGATGGGATTTTTTTTTCTAAAAGAGCGTTTGTGGTATTTGTTTGAGAAACTAAATATATTCCAAAATTAAATGTTAAAAGAAAACACAATGGTAAAGTATATTAAAATTCCATTCGTCAAGTTACCAAACATACCGATGAGAATTTCATTTGAACATTTGTTCTAAAATCTGGTAGTGTACAGCCAGCTTTAGTCTGTATGGTGAATACAGTGGCTGCCCCCTCCCGTGTACACACATTGCTTACGCACCTGCATGGAACTGATTTGTAATATTCAGTTCAGACACATCTGTAGCTCAATATAGAAAAAAAAAAGTGAAGAAGGAATTCCAGATGTCTATAACCTGACGTAAGGGTGGCCACAGCTGCTGGAGTTAAGACTCATTCCAGAACCTTGGGGGGTAACTAAAGGGCAGTAACTTTGGTCAAAAAAAGTGTCATAAGTGCCTGGTATCACAAACAAAATAATAAAAAATCTTTAACAGATTACAATTAATACATTTTCTATAAAGAAGGAAAATCCCATGTCTTCACACACCACACCTGGATAAGGATTGTGGCAGATATAAGAAAAGAGTCTAAGAACGAGCAGGTGCCTCACCTCCAATTCTTTAAGTCCCATGTCTATGGCTGGCCTGCATTTTCTAGCTGTTTTGACCCCTAATGAAGGTGTTTCCGAATATAAATGTTGGGCTGTGTCGTAAATAACTAGTATGGAGCAGATGACACTTTCCAGATTGGATCATTTAGAATAGCTCATTGAACTCCAACCAATCATTGAACACATTGATCCACTCATTGTGGTAACCATGCTATTGTATAGTGACCATTAGCTGTGTTAAATGCTCATTTTATGGACCCTGACTTTGCTACACCATAAAAGGTCTACCCATAAAAAAAGCCTTTTTGTATTGTTGAACCAATTTTTTTCCCCCAAGCAGTCTGGCGTTGAGGTGCACCCATCCCTACAATGTGGATTTAAATTGGGAACAAGTGAGGCAGGCAGATCTGGGACCCAGGAGAGAAAAATAGGCAGCTGGGCGTGAGCTCACGGGTGCTGTGTAAAAGGCCAGCTATTAGTTCCATGTCAGTTGGCCTGTTAATCCCAGTAGAGTAATGGAGGATGTTAACTTGACAGAAACCTGCTAGGGGTAATAAGGTTAAGGGGAGGCCGGCAGTTAAAAAGAAAACCAGCCCCATTCAATAGATAAATTAAACTGTTCTGAGAGCACACTTTTCAGACGGCTATGCAGATCATCAGACAAGGTGTAACTGACAATTCTCTCAGGCTGAACATATACAGGCAGATGTTTCCTTTACCCATCTTGTGGTCTCAAACCTTCAAATATACACACAAGTCTGTTCCAGCCATCTTGTTTTTCAGTTTTTTGAACCTATTAAATCTAATGTGATTGTATGGGGTTCTATGTAAGATTGTTTTTTTTTTTTTTTTTCTAATTTCTACCCGAATTTACCATTAAAATATGAGTAATACAGAATAGGGAAACGAAATGTGGATTTTGTTTTTTTTTTTTTTTCGGTGTTATTGTATTATTATTTTACCATTTTTTGTACAATTCTATCTTTTATTTTTGAGCCAAGTGAAAACTTATTTGATGTTTTGTATAAAGTGGGAAAGGCTTTGTTAAAAAGAGAATGTAAAAAGAAAATAATGGAGATTTATAAAAAGTTGTGAAATGGTAAACAAAAAATCCTATATGTTTTTGTTTCACACGTATTGTTGAAACCATTGTCCATATTTGCTAGTCCATCTACATTTTTCTAGTTTTGAATAACATGGAAAAAGTTTAGAACCTCTGTTAGGTTTTTATAATAGAGATAGATAGATATGGGATGTATTTTGGTAGGCAGCGCTCTAAAGTACAGAAGCTGTGGTTGGACCCTTAAAGCACTATATTGAAAAATTGTAGATAAGAGCCCTACTATTTTTATAGCCCTGAAACTATTTATTGGTCAAAAGTTTTCTTTAGGCCTTTTGCACATGATACTCCTGTTTGAGCATCTACTTTTTCCTCTGTTTTTTCTTTGAATGTATTTGCGTGTATTTTCGCGCATATGCGTTCGCGCAATTTTGCGAAAATGCACAGAAACGTATTCTCATGTTCTTGTTCTTCACATTATGTAATTGGCCATTTGTGCACAATTGTGCGTATTTGCACCCATGAGGCTTAAACTACTGACTAAAAATTCAGATTTTTAGGCACATTACAATTGATGGGCTGTTTTTTAGCTCAGTAAAAAAAAAAAAAAAAGCTATACTGAGCTTTTTCAAGCTTTTTCAAGCCTTAAACAGCCAACATGTTTTGGGGTTCTAGGGAGCCTCCTTAATGGGGGCTTACTAACATTTTTGGAAAACGGATGTCCTAAATGGCAACTAATCAGCTGTTTGCATTCTTTTCTGTACTAAAAACATGACGTAGTCTGATTGGCAGCTGGAGTTACTTTCTTTTCTAAGATAACACTGTTACAATTTTCAAAGGGTACATAAAGGCCAAGGAAAAAACATATGCAGTACATCTCTGCAATTAATACACATTTCCCCATGTTTTATCTCTTAAAAGACCCTATTAGTACAAATATATATATGAGTGTACAAAATATATATAAAGGAGGTCATGGGACTTTGAGTGAGGCCAACCACTTTACTCTAAGTAGATATATAGAGTACATACATTAACAAGTTGGTTAGAGAAATACAACAATACAGCAAAAATAAATGCAAAAAAAACAAAAAACAAAAAAAACTATTCCTGAATGAAGTAAAAATATATATGTATTTGAGAACTGACATATAACAATTCATGATAGATACAGTAAATACATAATACAATTACATGATAATATATATAAGAAAAAAATACATGATTGATATAGATATGATGAATAAAACCACTTGGCAACTGACGCGTTTCACAGAACACTATCTGCTTCTTCAAGAGTATAATGTAAAGAGATATAAAAGTCAGTATCTACCAGTTTCTTCAAGAGTATAATGCAAAGAGATCTAAAAATTGAAATAAATATAAACTTGTATAAAAATAATAAATGGTTCCAAAAATAAATAAATAAATAAATAAAATATAAAAAATATAATCATTTTTAAATTAATTACCGGCGTCTAAAAAGAAGGGTGAAGGGACGGCAGACACAAGCCTCACCTGGGGCTGTGGCAAAAAGACCCATCCACGTCAAAGGGACATCGGGGGAGGGGGGGGATATGTGTGTGTCCAGAAATGCACTCCCTAATTTCTTGTTGTGTGCTGACAACACACAGCATTTTTGTGGGAGGTATGGTGTCAGCCCTGCCCACTCATCTTTTACTAAAAAAGATTTTCGCATCATCTTCGCAACATAAGCAATATTTGTTCTGTAGTCCATGATAACACAGGGATAGCTAGTTGCCTTCCCTGAGATAACACAGGAAGTGTTCATATCACAACTCTGAATTTCTGGGAACATCAACGGGTATTTTTTGCACTTACCGAACAGATAAAAGAAAACACTTTTAATGCTATATTAAACAGACCAACAGGGAACACATAAGAGAAGTCCATGGTTAGGTTTTATACAATGAAATTGTCCTCATTGATTCCATTTGTTGAGCCCCAAATGCAAAAAAATGACAGTATAGATTTAAAATAAACACTAAGCTAAATAAAGTACTGTGTAGTTTTAGAAGACCCTGTTGCCAGACCATTCATTCCAAAAACAATCAAATTAGATTTATATATAGATTTACCATATTTTAGGCATGTTATTTACCTGCAAAAGCTTCCCTAGTATAGACATTCAATACTGGACTGCTACCATACTGGACTCAAGTAACACTCTATAGTATTCAGCCTTAGTTGCTTCCTCGGAAGCTATATAAAAGATTATTGAAGAAGGGGGTAGAGCTGGGCCACCATAGAGAATAATTAGACAGGCGAGGAGAGGGCTATGACATGCAAGGAAGGACAGGGCTGTGCTAGCGAACTAAATTTTCTCAAGAAGTCACATGTGCTAGCAAGTTCAGAAGCACATTGCAAGTCAATAACAAAATTATTTATTAAAAGGAAAAAGAGCTGCACATTGGCATTTTAATACTTTTCTGTGTTTTACTTGCAGTTTTTAGTTGGTTGGTGACAGGGATTCTTAAATGGAATTACCACAATGACCATCTTTCGGTTGCAGAGGCCTAGTGTGCATTAGGAAGGCCTGAGTGTGAGTGGAGGTTTTATGGATTGGTGTCAGACTAGCCGTGTCTGAGAACCTGCCGTGTCCGTCAGCTGCAGAAAGAAGACCGCTGCTTGTAATTGGCTTCCTACTGGAGCTTGCCCAAGGCCCGCAGGCCTGTTCTTTCACCATACGTCTGGTGTCAAAATTGTGACACCAGCTGGTCAGTCACAGTCTATGCCATCACATAAAGCAAAAAGAACAAAAAAAAAAAAAAAGACACACCACCACCACAGTCCCTCGGTCGATAACACTCTCATACTGCTTTCAGGATGTATAATCTTATAATTACAATGTATGGCAGAGCAGCCCTGAGCTTTCATGATCAATCACATCACAAATTAACCTCTTTAAAACAGACAACTAACTACTAATTTGTGCTAAAAAAATACAATTCAAGCTTCAATTATTGGACTATGTTAAACCACAGGTTCTAATTGGACCTGATTGCCAGTGGTATTTTCACGTATTCAAGTTGTATACTCTGTATAGGGATTTAGTCACGCCTCAGTCACTTGTATTGTTGTCAACATCTTAAATAAATTTCCAGGAATGCTGGATTGCTATAAAACGCTCTTTTTTATATTCAGGGGCAATAAACCATAGGAATACGTTTTTTATATAGTGGAGACAACCTGTTCAATTTATATAAAGCATATGTTACAGGAAAAAAAATAATTATATATAGCTATATATATATATATATATATATATATATATATATATATATATAAATATATATAAATATATGTATATATTATATACATATATCCATGTCAAGAAATCGCTATAAACTCAAATCAATGAAGTAAGAACACTGGAACAAGTAGTTATTATTGCAAAAAACAATACTTTACCTAGACTTTATCTTATATCTCCTTAAAGGTATAGCAAGACATGGGAGATCCAGGCTCACACAGTGCTACTGAATACCACTTCTATGTACCAAATGTAACAAAAACAAGCAAAAAGAATAAAACCCCTTTAAACCAGTTAAATAGTTATTGAAAAAAGTGTAATACAGCCAGTATGAGCACCAGAAGCTGCCTTTATCATACCTTCCTATAGTCCACCATGAATTAAAAATAAGAGGGCAAGAGTGAGCACTGTTTGCCAGTCAAGGCTCTATTCAATTTTACAGTGCTGTCAGTGTAAAACAGTGGACATGCTTGCAGGAGGGGAAAGAACAGGAATGACCGAGTTATTTCACTGCCACTAGGGGAGGATAAGTAAGTAAAGAAACACATTTTTGTATTCAGGTGGGATGGTACTTAACTCACTGAGGATGCTAACAGCTATATAGGGCATAGAATCTTGAGATTACAATTGTTTCGCCTACAATCTCTATTTATAGCTAGCAAAGAAGGTCAGAATGTGAGTACTGCATTGAGAGCAAGTGAGCATTGCAAAATTGCCCGTGCCCAGCCCTACTAAACAGCCAAGGGTACCAAATTGAACCTGCTTCTAAAATTGTAATCAAAACAGAGTTCTCTGTTGCATATGTCTATTGTATATCTGGAATCCACATTCCATTTAAGGTTGCATCTCTTAAGTTCCCCCCTCCAAAAATGAAAAGTCAACAGCTACACATATTGTTGAGTCCCAAATGCTGCTGACTTTTAATATTAGGACACTTACCTGTCCTGGAGTCCAGCGATGTCGGCGCCGCAGCCGATGTTTCCATCGGCTGTCGGGTGCTGCCGCTGCCATCGCCAGTAAGGGAACCCGGCAGTGAAGCCTTGCAGCTTCACGGGTGGGTCCCTGTTGTGCATGCGCGAAGCACACTGTGCATTCGGATTGGCTCGGCGGCGGGGGGTAGGAGGAGGGGGCCAAACTTCACAGCGGCGCAGTTTCCAGGAAGTGGGGAAGGGTACCTGTCAAAAATATGTACACGTTCCCCCCTCCCCCTGAAAGGTGCCAAATGTGGCACCGGAGGGGGGGAGGAAGTAAATGAGTGGAAGTTACACATTTGGGTGGAACTCCGCTTTAAGTGCAGTACTAAACTAAACTAATCTGTATCAATGAATACATTGAAGGCAAGCCTACTAGTAGGTTAGTCCATTCTCCTTAAAGGTGAACAAAAGCTGAAAGCTATAAAAGACACAAATTAATGCACCTCTGTAATCATCAATACATCACTAAAAGTATTGCAAGCAGGGTAAGAGCCTACATTTGACTTGGTGGAAGCCTCTAGCAATATATTGTACAGTATGTAATGCAGAGCTCAGAGAGGGGGAAGAAAGGAGCAGCACAAAGAGCCAATTAGGTGTGATGTAGTGAAAGGCACATGCTGATAGGAGAAAAGAGCAGAGTGACAAAGAGATGAGGTCTGTCTTGGGAAAAAGTTTAAGTACTGCTGCAGCAAAGGATCACCTCCCCCCACCCCCACACCTTTCCCCACTAGGTCTGTCCCACTTTGCTGTGGGACAGACCTATGTAAATCTCAGGGCTGGATGGACAGGAAAATAAATCCTTTGGCAGATAAATTAGCTCTTATATATATTTCTTGTGCGTTTTTAGCTGTTTTCCTGGAGTTCACTGCCTGCTAATCCCCAAAGAGGCTGGTTGTAAGTCATACACATAATGAGCTGCTTACCTTTTTTTGCTGCATTTTGATAAGTTGGTATGCCTTCAAAAAAATGTGAACAAATAGCAAAAACAAAAATTTCCCTTGATGTACCTAAACCACCCTTTGCAACATTTAATAAAGATACATTCGGAATGTGTTTAGTTACGCAGGTCGATCAGGAAATCCCTTTCAAAGAATATCCACTAACTTCACCGTCCAAAAATCTTTTGGGCCTTCCTCTTGTTATTACGAGAAAAAAAAAATCTCTTTAAAAATGTCTTTCTAGACTTGGCTCGGAACTATGCAACCACGTCATTATCCTTTTGTCACGGTCAGAAATTTTTCAATGTTAGTAAAAAAAAAATAATTGAAAATGAGTTTACAAAGCAGAGCTTACTATACTATAACATAAAAAAATGATAATTTAGCATGTTTCGTGGTTGCTATAGAAACTCTTTAGCTCTCCCTTGTGCTAATTAGCTGGATTTTACACGTTTTATATTTAGAAATGCAAATGAGGTTTCATGAATTATTACTTATTTTTCATTTATATTTACAGTACTCTTACCTCGGCCCGTGCTGAGAAAGGCTGGGATATTAATTAATGAGCGGCACTCACGAATGTGGCATTTTATGTTCCCAGGATGCTGAGGAGAGGGACTATTTAAAGAATGCTGCAGCCAGCAGCTCGGGATAGAAAAATGGGGCCAGGTATCACCAGTACTCCCAGTTGTAATTGCCGTGTATTTTTGGTGCCGTTTAACAGCTGCTAACTGTGGCAGTCCTGCACTCTCTACCTTGACCCAGTTACTTGATAAGAACATTTAAATAACGTGCTTATTAAATAAATAAGTGAAAATAACACTGATGGTGTTAAAGCAGAACTTTAGACAATTCAAATAAAATTTTTGTTGCCAGCACTAAAAGTTAGAGATGACTATGATGTTTCCCTGTGGCCCTCCTACAAACTCACAGACTTGCGTTTTGATCCTGCCAACCAAGGATTATTTCTTTGATGGAGTGACAACGCTGTCCTACCACTTCTGAATTCTGGGAAGTGTAGTCACCCTAGTGTTGGCTAGGTTCACAAGGACTGCAGCAGCGGGCGTGACTATTAGCATTGTCATCTCTGATAGACAAGTTAGTAGCTTATTTATCATAGGCTAGCATCACCTAGCCCAATCTTTCTCAACCAGGGTTACATAGTTACATAGTAGTTGAGGTTGAAAAAAAAAGACAATAGTCCATCCAGTTCAACCTGTGTAGGTATGTTTGGCTGTAACCATTTCACATACCCCTGAATGTTTTTGATCCTTGAGATGTATGTCCAAGAGTCTTTTAAACGTAGCCACACTAAGGTTCCTCCTGACGTTCCTTCAATGACCAGCAGTTTTCCAGTGACCACCAATATAAAGGGTCACTTTTACATTGGCCACCATGTTAGGTATACCACAAGTTGTTTTTTTTTTTTTCCTATAACTTATTCTCATTTAATTTCAAAACTATTATTATTTTTTTGTAGTAGGATTTTTTAAATAATGATCTGCCCTGGCTGGAAAGTACTCCAGATACACCACATTCTTTAGTCTTTTATTTAAAATGTTCGACAACCTAATAATCATGCCATTGTGCCATGAGTTGTAGATATAATAATTTTTAACAGGGGTTCCCTAGACCTCAAAATTATTTAAAGGGATCCTTCAGGATGAAAAGGTTGAGATAGATTGACCTATCTCCACTCCTGTTCATTTCTTGCAGTAGATTGTCCTTTCCTGCAGTGACATCAAAGCCATGTAAGGTGTCTCCCACTTTGACGTCCTAAAAAGCACTTTCAGAGAGACAGGTTCTTTTCTTTATGTTCTTTTTTTTTTAAATGAAAACTTTACATAATTAGTCGTGGTTACTATTTAAATTAATGGGTTGTCAAAATGCGCCACATGTTATCTATTTAGAGTATAGATCTACTTTAACAGCTTAAGCTGGCCATAGACGGCCATAGAAAATGGATCGATTCCCCCATCAACACTCACTGAATTCCTCCCATGGAGCCATTGTATTCTGTCACAGTAATTACTACTAGTGGCTATAATAGCTGCTAGCAATGGCCACATGTAAAATCTGGCAGGCTGATTGTACCCAAGTTGATCGATTGATCAACTTGGGTACATTTAATGTCAAGGTCTGCAGTCAGACTCAGAGGCCTGTAGCTATAGCAGTGGAGCAGCACCCACCAACAAGCAGGACAGGTATACAAGCCGGTCATCCAGGCTGATGACACATGTTCACCTATTAACTGGTATTCACTAGAGCTCCTGATGGTGGAGATGGGTTTTGTTGTGTGTTAGTACCAGGTTGCAGTCCTCAGGATCGCCCCCCCAGGAGTTGAGAAAGCTGGGGTCCAGTAGCAGATATAGCAGGTGAAGCATAGTCGAGGAACAAGCTAAAGGTCGGTAACAAATGGTTGCAGGTTGGGATTGGGCAGAAGCGTAGTCGAGGAACAAGCTTATGGGCAGTAACGAATGGTAGCAAAGATATGGAAGGCAGCAAGAAATACAAAAGCGAGATATTGAAGAGAGCACAATAATCTGGCAAACAGGAAGTGCAGAGACATGGCTTAAATCAGGAAGTTCATGGGGGAGCAAAGAGTTCAAGGTTCAAGATAAACAAGGTTCAAGGCATGATCATTCCAGCCACTGTCCAGCATTCCAGGTGGCTCATTGCTAGACACAGCAGAAGTCCCTGGTTCAAGTCCAGGCCCTGACATTCATCCTGCCAATACAGGGTTCAAATCTCAGCCAGTCCCTGCAGAACCAGCCAAGATTTCAACTGTCTGTTGCCAGCTGTAGTCCACCAAGAATTTCCCAGCAGCTTTTGGAGGCTTTTGAGTTCTATGAATTCCCAGCTCCACCCATCTGCCTCTGGAGTCACTGCACTGCCTCCTTCAGGGACACATCTTGAACATTAAATAGGGATAGCTTGCCTCTGGATCTTCATAGACTCTCAAAAATCCAGTGAGTGACACAACCCACTGACATCAATCCATAATCAAAATATCATTTGGGGTGTGCTTACCCTTTAAATAGAACACTCCAGCCCAATTTATGTGCCTCAATTTTTTTTGCCTGCATTACGGATAAACCGCACATCTCCTACTGGGATGTCTGCATTTTGCTTCTGTCTGCAGATATAAACACGCTAATAATTATTGTAAACACAATAACAGGCTTGTTAGCATCCCTGTGTCAGCTTTTAAATAAATCATGCCCAGAACATTTTTTAAAGCAGTTTCCCCACTTGATCCCCTTTATAATATTCCAGTTGAGTCTTCAAAGAAGTTTGTAATATTCGCTTCAAGTAGTTTCTGCTGTATTATTCATATAGACGGCAGCCTTGTAGTCATGAAAACATCAAAGTGTATGCAAAAAAGGGATTAGGACTAATTAACAGCGCTGGGATAATTGCAGTAGCATTTGTGTTCTCTCGTGCTGGCTCAGGTCGCAAGGGCGGAGGGCAGTAAACGAAAATGTTTCATAATTATTATTGTTGTTGGTGTTATTATTTACGGTGGCATTTGTTGATGTTAAAAAGAGCCAGACGCTTAATATTTTATCCAGAGCTTTGACATAATAACTAGTGATTGCTTCTTCATAGCAAATGTAACATAAGCTTTTTTATGATTTTTCATGCCATTTCGAGAATATAGTGCATATAAAAGAAATCTCCACCAAGGAAGCCTTAATGCTAGTCAGATATTAAAAAAAACACAGTTTAACAAAGCTGCATATTCCATATTTTTACAATATTTAATTGTATTCTTACATAGAGCTGGCATAAGTACATAAATCTGTCTTAATATTAGCTTCCTATCACATCTTAGACCCCTAATGCTAGAGGCAGGGGCAGCACTATCAGTAAATTAGGCTCATATGTGCTGAAAGCCAAAATGAAGCGGAAGGGGCAGCACTATCAGCCAATCAGGCTCCCATGTGGTCAGCCAGGGGGAGTGTATCAATGAGGCAAAATGAAGCGGAAGGGGCAGCACTATCAGCCAATCAGGCTCACATGAGGTGACAGCCGGGAGAGTGCAGCAATGAGGCAAAATGAAGCGGAAGGGGGCAGCACTGAGGCCAGAGACACTTTGTCCTCTCTGGAACTAGCAGAGCTCCACCCAAAAGGGTAAGTTTCACTTTAAGCACTCCTCCTCTGCTACATTTGGCATGTAATTTTGTTTTGGGGGGGGGGAGCGGTTACCTAGTTTTGACAGGTACCCGCTCCTACTTCCGCTCGGATCGCTTAGTTTTCCTCTCCCCCTCCCTCCCTGAAATCTTCTGGGACATGTCACAGGTCCCAGAAGATTGCCGGTCCATTAAGCAGGAGCAGCGTTTATCGCGCATGCGCAGTGTGTACCAGGCTGTGAAGCTGCAAGCTGTCACAGTCGGGTGCCCACAGTTGAAATACCAGAGCAAGGGAGAGGAGAGAGAGAGATAAGCGACGGTTCGGGTGACCACATCCCTGTGTTGACTTTAAACAAACACAAAAACAACTGGAGCTCCGCTTTTAAAAAGGTATACATGTATCTAAATGTGGCTGGTTCAGCAGGACCGAATTTTGATGTGTGTACCCCTCGCTGTTAGACTTGGTGTCTATCGATCTGTCTATCTGGAAAACCGTGCTGATTTGTGTATTCTGACGGGCGAAGTTCCCACTATCAATGGCGCAACAGGGGAGATGTCTACATTCACATTGCCTTTGTGGATGTAGGAACCTGTCAGGTCTTTTTTGGTTTAATCCGCTGGTTGAACGAAAAAAAAAAAACTCTGTGTAAACCCAGCTTTAGTAATTTTACTCTGTATACACAGGGCAACATTTCTGAGTTGGTTGCTAGGACGCTAGCAGCTAGGCTGCACATTGTCATTGGTTTTATGGTGCAGCCAGCTGTAATAATCAATTACGCTGTCTGCGTCCTAGCAACCAATGGCGCGCAGCGTGTTTGGTTGCTAGGACACTGACCGCTAAGCCATAGCATCATTGTTTGCTATGCCTGCATCCTAACAACCAAAGGGGGGCGCAGAATTGGGGTGGCATCTAGACTGTCCTGGAATACAGTATAGCAGGATTACCAGAATCACTCAAAGCCACTATGATCTCTTTCTTACTGTGGTAGTCCTTTCATAACCTACCAAGCAAGAACAGAAACAATGTTACGTCCAGCTGCCCCAGACAGCCTGGTCATTTTCCTGATGACAGGGAAAATGCTGACAGGAGGAAAGAACAGAGTTGGTGACTTATCCATTTGTTGCTGCTGTTTCAGTGGCCTATCCGCAGGCTGCAGGTGGGGAAGTGAATCTGTTGTACTCAATAAAGCCCAAAAAACATTTTTTTATAGCTTTTGATAGAGCAAGAATGACTCATCGCTCCTGTTGTTTTTTTTTTTTTTTTTATTGCTATACCTAGATTTACAGCGGTTTTACTAGACAGGTAGTGAGAAAAATTCTACAAAGGAGACACAGACAGAAATAACATGACAGGGGTTCTAATCTTTCCCTACTAAAGAAATGTATTTATTTTTGCCTGACTTTCTGTTGGATGGTTCCCATTACTTCCTGCCTGGTAAAATGTTGTCAGCAGGACAGGAAGTGAGGGAAAGTCTCTCTAACAAAGCCCCAGAGAGCAGTAAAAACCTAAGAGGGATTCTAACACTTAATGTCAAAGATTTGGCTTGACATACTCTTCAACTGTAATCACTGCACATCTTTGCTATGGACCAGCTTGTCACCTAATGCAGTGCCATCTTAAGAGCCTTAAAGGACCCCAGGCAATGCAGTGCACTGGGGCCCCGCCTAAACAATCACCCATTAAAATAAAAATGCAAATTATCAATAAGGCGATATTTATTGGTACAGCAGTGCAAGGCTAATGACAGCTTCCAAGTTCGGCGGCTGGGTCCGGTGAACACACACACGGACGGGAGTCAGACTCGACTGTCCTGTGTGTGCCTGTTGCCATGGAGGAGGACAGGCATTCCTGCAGTTGTGGGCTCCTCCTTCATGGCCCAAGTGACCTGACAGCAGTGCAGGGCTGACAGGCGCTTGCCACCTGCTAAGTTTGGTGGCGGGATGCACACGGGAATCGAGATTAATGCTTGGCTGGGGCTGGTGGGGTCCCCAGGGCAAGTGGGGCCCCCGGGCAACTGCCCGGCGTGTCCATTCGGTAAGATGGCCCTGGCCAATGGTGACAGCAGTGTACCATGCCTGAGCAATATCTTTGGGCACAACTACTTGTAGTCTCCACCAGGACATATGGACAAGGTGACAATGCAGCAAAAGCACAATGGGCAGACAGTTGTCACCTCCACAACAGGATGTGCCTTAACAAGAACATTCATGGCAGGATCAAAATATATATTTTTAATAAAAGCTGCAGGTTAAAGAAGAAAACAACTAAAACAAAAAAAATTGGAATGACTTTACCATTTCAAACTTTCATGACATTTAATTGATTGGGTTTAGATCTAGTTTAACCATATGGTTGCAAGCAGAAATACAGTATTCTATGGAGCCTCTTGTGCTCCGGGGGTTTGAAGTGATCCTACGGCCCTTGAAGAACAACAGGCCCTTGTTAGAGGATAGAGCCGGGTACCATTGGAGGGGCCCCCCTGCCCACCTCCAAGACTAACAAATCAGACCCAGGAACAAGTCTTCCCAGATTAATAGAACTAATGGAGCATCAGCGAGTTTCCGGGCAGCCAGCTAAGAAAAATATTCTCGGAGAGGATGCAGCCTACAGAGAAGGGAGCCTGTCACAGCAGTGAGCCTCAACCCCAGGCTTCCGTTCTAAGGCATCGTCTCTACATCTGCTGCATCGTTTAAATGAGCCCGGAGACGTGAGAATCTCTAGAACTCTAAGATGACATGGACTAACCCTTTAAGTGCCAGGCTGCAAACAAACAAGCAAACAGTGAACTGCAGCTCTATGAAACTCTTGTCTAATTTTGTTTAGTTCTCCCGTCTGTGCATGAATTTTAGGAACATAAAAACCCAATAAACTTTTTTTTTTTTACAGGAAGTGTTGTTCTTCTAAAATGACAGTTATACAATATAATATCATGGTTTATACTCACTTCCTGTTGTGCCTTTAGGAACAGGAAATGCAGAGTGGTCTCCTAGATGGGCACAGTAATAAAAAAAAATATGTCACAGGTACTAAGTCTTCCCTACTCTATCCAAATTTAAGAAAAAGTTTTTGTTTGTATACATTATATACTGTATATACTCGTCATAAACTCAAAAAGGGACTGGATAAGTGCTCATGTCAAGTTGAAAGCCATTGAAATATTATGTAAAGCTAACCTGTATAGTTTTTTTTTCTGTCTGGGTTCCCTCTAGAGAGAATTATTTTCTGTCTTTCTCCTGGTGGCAAGAAAAGAATCTAAAGTATTGAGTTGTCACCATAACAGGAATAGAGGGGAGATCTTCTAATAGGGTCACTTGTTTTAGTGACGGCTGTCTAAATAGATTTTGTGGTCAATTTAGATATGAATGATCGCACACAAGCAATTGATCATCTGTTAGAATATTGAAGAATGCAGCGTTTGTGTTATTGTCCTGCACTTTGCGATAAAATGAAAATATCGATCAAAAATACAACATACATAAGAATGATCACCCAATTGTTCTCAATTAGAATCAGTCCTCTGACACAAAACTGATCAGAAACAATTGATGAATGAAATTAAGCAACAGCTGATTGTCTTTGCAAAGTCAAACCAATTGAGAACTCACTAGATTGATCGAATGGTGGGTCATGGGTTGGGGCTGGGTTCACACATATGCGAATTGGATGTGGGTTTGCCGCATCCAATTCACATGACAGGCGAGTGTGACCCGTTCTCAATAGAGCTGGTTTACATAGGTCCGCAGTGGCAGCGGTCTGCATTCAAATAGGGTCCCGTGCATCTTTGGGTCCAATTCAGGTGTGCGAATTTAGGCAAAAATTCGGACCTGATTCGCACCCAGAGCCGGTGAACAGTGATGCACCCGACCCTATACTGGGAACCGCGGCCGGAAATATGTGATCCTGGCCTTACATTTTTTTTTATTTGCTTTTAATGATTGATTGTATGATCATATCAATAGGTATGTGGCCATCCCAAGAGGTAATTACCATCACTTTGTTCCGTCTACAGGACTGGAAGTGAGGGGACCACCTCCTTGGGAAAAGGATGCCAAAAAAATAAATACAGTGGGTTTTAACCAATCCTTACACTATTCAAAAGGAAAAAAAGTGATAGTCTCCTGACATTCACTGCGAGCGAATCAATCTATGTCACATGTAGCAGGAAGATTCACCTGCAGTGGTGAATGTCACATTTGCTTTTTTTAAATATATCCCTAAGTGTGGTTATGTTTATTGGGGAATTCCTCAATTTGTGTATAGAGATGAAATTGTTAAGAGTAAAATATATAATAAGTACAAGTGTGCATTCAGAATATGGGAAGTGAGCTCGCACCAGCTTGGATTAAATACATCTTTCGGATGCAGTTAACCTCTCCGTTTTGATTGGCTCCCTAACACAGTTTGTCTGTGTTTGACGGAGAATCTGCCCTGTCTTCCACCCGCTGGCTCGCACAGGGGTCAGCTAATCTCTTCTCCTAAGTGGGATAGATGCAAATCCAGCTCCCTGCGCGCTTCCTCACTAATTTAATTCTCTTTGGGGCTTTCATGTTTAAACCTTGTAATGGATCAAGCCAAGCAGGAGGTTGAGAGGTTGTTATTTCAGGAAAATGAACATAGACGTTACATACTGATGGACGAGATGAGCGCCATGTACCTAAAGTCCTTACCTGATGTCTTTCTGCCTCATTGCGAAACTCCGTGTTAATTGACGCGCCGTGCCACTTGCAATTTCAGGGCATCGTAATTCATAGAGCTATGTTGCAAGAATTTTTTTTAGCTCATTATATTAAATGCTATTATGGTCATTTTGCAATTATTGTTATAGTTTATTTATATAACACCATCATCCGAGCTGTACAATTCTCCCTGGCCTTGGTACAGCTAGGAACATAACTACATCTGACAGCATGCCAAAAATAATATGTGACCTGCAACCACCACGAGAGAGGGAATGTTTGGGGTAACTGAAAATCCTGCCTGTTTACAACCTCTTTGTTTAGTAACAGTCCCCATGTTGCGGGTTTTCTGCAGTTATGGATTTCACATGCATCATCACCTGCTGGTGAAATCTTGTATTGAGTCCTGACCTATAGGGTCTGAAATTAAAAGTTCCATTTCAATCTTTGCAGATGACACCAAGCTATGCTGTGGAATAACGTCCTTACAGGATGTTCCAACCTACAAGCCCACCTCAATGCACTGTTTAATTGGGCGACTATGTGGCAAATGAGGTTTAACCGCTTGCCGACCGCCGCACGACTATTTACTGCGGCGGTCAGCCCTCACAGGCAGAGCGACGTAGTACTACGTCGCTAGCCTGTGAGGGTCTAGGGAGCAAGCGCGCACCCCCGTAGGCGCGCTCCCGCGCGGTCACGGACCCCCCCGCGCGTGTGACTGGCGGACCCGATGTCCGCGGTCACTCGGCGATCGTCGGTGCAGTGGGAGAAAGGCAGGCGGCTGATGTAAACAAGCCGCCTGTCATTCTCCCCTGTGTAGGAGTAGTGATCATACGGTTCTACTATGTAGGACCGTTGATCACTGTTCCTACACCTCAAGCCACAGCCAATCACAGTTAGAATCACGCCCCTAAGGACACACATAACCCCTCCCTCTAAAAAAAAGTTAACCCCTTCACTGCCAGTGTAATTTTACAGTAACAGTGCATATGTATAGCACTGATTACTGTAGAAATGTCACTGGTAACCCCAAAAGTGTAAAAAATGTCAGTCAAGGGTCCGATCTGTCCGCCGCAATGTCGCAGTACCGAAAAAAAAATCGCAGATCGCCGCCATTACGCGTTAAAAAAAAAGACAACAAAAATTACAAAAATCTTTCCCTTTGTTAGTAAACACGATAACTTTTGCGCAAACCAATCAAAATACGCTTTTTGCGATTTTTTTTTACCAAACATATGTAGCATAAAACAAATTGATGGAAAATGTTAAAAAATTTAGATTTTTACATTTTTTGGGGGGAAGTTCATATAAAAAATGTGAAAAATATTGTTATTTTTGCAAAATTGACGCTCTTTTTTTGTTTATAGCGCATGATCAAAAAATCGCACAGGTGATAAAATACCACCAAAAGAAAGCTCTGTTTGTGGGAAAAAAAGCACGTCAAATTCGTCAGGTACAGCGTCGCACGACCGTGCAATTGTCCGTTAAATTCACGCAGTGCCGAATAGGCCCTGGTCAGGAAGGGGGTAAAATCTTCCGGGGCTTAAGTGGTTAATGTTGATAAATGTAAAGTTATGCACTTGGGGGCTAAGAATATGCACGCATTATACATACTAGGGGGAGTACAACGGGGGGAATCAATGGTGGAGAAGGATCTGGGGGTTTTGGTAGATCCTAAGCTTAAAATTGGAATGCGATGTCAAGCTGTGATTTCCAAAGCAAGCAAAGTCCTTTCTTGTATTAGGAGAGGTATGGACTCCAGAGAGAGAGATATCATTTTGCCCCTGTACAAATCATTAGTAATGCCTCATCTGGAATATGCAGTTCAGTTTTGGGCACCAGTTTTTAAAAAGGATATCGGGGAACTGGAGAAAATGCAGAGAAGGGCAACCAAACTGATAAGAGGCATGGAGGAGCTCAGCTATGAGGAAAGATTAGAGGAACTGAATTTATTCCCTCTTGAGAAAAGGAGATTAAGGCCTCATATACACTGCTACTTGTAAACGGACGTTTAGGAGCAGTTGGGCGTTTTTTTTCAGAAGCCCCTGAACCCTCCTCTATGTTATCTTATCTGTCCATGTACACAGGGTCGTTTACAGTTATTTTGAGGCAGTTGAGTTCAGTGTCGTTTTTGGAAAGCAATTTTTTGCGTTCAGAATGTTCAGAACGTGTGTTTACCGGCGTTTCAAACGCAAAACGCGACCGAACGCGATCACCCGCGTTTAGGGCTTGCATTTTTCCATTTTAAAGGGGAATGATTTTTTTGACCTCTAAAAACGTATCTGAGTGCAAACGCCCGCTAAATGCCATTAAACACGGCTGCAAACGCGACACAACAGACGTTTTAAACGTCCTTTACATAGCTGTAAAATTCCAGCGTTCAAAGGACTTTTTAAAACGTCCTGTGTACATGTAGCCTAAGGGGGGGGGGGGGGGGGGTATGATTAACGTACAAATACATAAGGGGTCCATATGGTGAACTTGGTGTTGAGTTATTTACTTTAAGGTCATCACAGAGGACAAGGGGGCACTCTTTACATCTACAAGAAAAAAGATTTCATCTCCAAATATAGGAAGGTCACAGTAAGAGCTGTAAAAATGTGGAATAGACTGCCTCCAGAGGTGGTTCTGGCCAGCTCAGTAGATTGCTTTAAAGAAGGCCTGAATTCTTTCCTGAATTTTTTCCTAGGTGTACATAATATAACTGGGTACCACATTTATAGGTAAAGTTGATCCAGGAAATATCCGATAGCCTCTCGAGGCATCAGGAAGTAATTTTTTCCCCTGCTGTAGCAAATTGGATCATGCTTTTCTGGAGTTTTTTGCCTTCCTCTGGATCAACTGCAGGTATAGGATTGTGTATATGGGATTGTATGGTTGTATTTTTTTTTTTTAAATGGTTGAACTAGGTGGACTTGTGTGTTCTTTAAACCTGACTAACTATGGAACTAACCATGACACTATGACCTTAAAGCCCAATTCAATAATTTTCATTTATCACTGTAAAACAGTCACGCTGCATATACAATAATCAATCTGTTGTTTTTCTTTTACCTTTTTTTAAATCTGCTAAGCACTGCAGCAAGGGTTATAATACCAAGTGCAGGATGCACATAGCAGAGTCTGACCGCCGCTCTAACACACAAAGCAGCAGTCTAGCTCTCAATCAGTAAATCAACAATGCTGCTTAGGAAGCCAGAGTATTGCTGATTAGAGCAGTGTTTGAAGGAAATGATGAAATGATGAAATGATGAAGAGATATTGTTTACTGTATATGCAGAAACGTCTGCTTCCCAGTGGATTTCAGTATATGATTTCTAGGGTATCAAGGTGTTGTATGTACCTTCTTCTTTTACAGATCTATCATTGCTGGGTTATTCTTGTATATCAATAATGTTGCTTAAATTAAATTAACTATAATTTAGAGCCCCTTTTGGTAATTATTAGTGAATTTTACTTTTTGTTGGGACTTCTCTTTTAAATTCCACATAATATGTGCCTTGTTGTTTATTAGCCTTAAAATGCCTTTGGTCCCCATGAAAATGATTCAGCGTTCTTGTAAGGCAAGGAAAGACCTTTTATTTTCCCCGTAAATGTTTAATTCCTCCCCTGTCGTTGGGTTGGAAAGCATCTTGTCAGCAGTAACGGTAAAAAAAACACCCTCCCCAGCAAGCACACAAAGCCAGAAGATGCTAGCACAGCATTGTTTGAATTAGAGATGGTGTGTTTAATAACGTCTGTGTGAGCTTAATTGTAGTAAGGGCAATTGCAATCCAACTGGATACGTCTTATCACTCACACCTGTCTACATCAGTGATCCACTACTTTCCTGTAAGCTCAGGAAATCATTGAGGCTTACCCACAATACACCATGGTATTGTATAAAAGTGTTGTGTAGGTCAATACCTCAACAATAGGATGGTTTTCCATTGACCCACTACTTTCCTTCTATAATGTGAATACTGTATATGCCATGGAATTCAAGCCCAATTAAACTTTCAGTTTAAATTAGCTAAATACATTCTAGGTGCTTCGAAGTAAAAGGCTTGTTTTCTTTGCAATGAAGCTACAGCCTGAATAGAAAAGTCTATCCTCGACCAGCATGCCATAGAGAAATATACTGGGGAAAAACAGCGGTCTCTCTGCAGAGGTCTGACAAGCTCTGACTCACATGGGGTGGGGTAGAGCTATGCAGACAGACCACTGCCACTACATAGTGAGCAAGGGTCCTACTCTGCAGCATGCTGGCAGGGGAAAGGCTATTGTAACTAGGCTGTGGCTGTTTTCTTTTTCAAATAACAATTTTCATTGAACAATTTTTATGTTTGTAGAAAACAAAGAATAAAACAAATATCTTTGAGTAATATATGAACAATCGCACAGTACAAACATTCGGCGCACATAAGGATAAAATAGTCAAGCAAAATAGTCAACATAACGGTAGTCATCTTGTATGAACATGTATAGTCTCAACAGAACTCCCAGAAGTATATAGGGAAGGAAATAAGCCAGGAAGGTGGAAAAAAGGGGAGAGGAGAAAAGGAGAGAAGGGAAAGAAAGGGAAAAAGAGGTAGGGAATGAGAAAATTCAGGGTGGGTTCTACCGGAAGTGCCGTAACTCCCAGATACAGTTGTGAGCATCCAACTTGTCCCCTATCTGAGCTGTTACTTTCTCCATTAATCCTTCGTCCTTAACCCTAGTGTAAAGAGTTTCAGGAGGAAAGGTGGGGGAGACATTTTTTCCAGTGCAACGCTACAAGGGATATGATGAAGGGATATGATGAAGCAACTTCTTATGAGGTTTAGGGAGGGGAAGGTGGGTCAGTCCCAGGAGAAAAAATTTCGGTGACCATGGGATAGATAGCCCAAATAAGCTACCTAGCATCTGCTCTACTGAAAGCCAAAAAGGGGCTATTAATGGCACGTCCAGTATATGAAAAAGAGTACCCCTATACCTGAGGCAGCGCCAACAGCAGTCACAGCTGGTGGGATAGATAGCATGGAGTACATCTGGTGTCAGATACCAAAAGTAAAGGATTTTATATGTATTTTCCTTATACAGAGTACTTTTAGCTGCCTGAGACCAGATCGTCTGCCATGTCTGGAGGGGGATCTCCTCCTCACCCAACGCCTTCTCCCATCGGGGAATGTACGAGTGTTTGCCTCGATCTTGGATGGGATAAGAGTTCAGTATTTGATATATACTGGAGACTAGGCCCTTCCTTGCAGTGCCCTCCAAAATCAAGCCTTCAAAGGATGAAAGAGGTGAGAACCGCAAGGATGGGGTTATAGTTTGAGCATAATGGCAATGTGGCTGTTTTCTAATGAGAAGAAAGGTATAACTCTGCATTTTGTTTTTATGCACCTGGAATGTATTTAACTGATCAAACCTAGATATTTAATTGAGCTTTAACATAGCAAGGCCTAATTTTAAGTTCCTTGTTCATGTCTATAAAAATCATGATCCTCACAGCAGGTCAATATCTCCAGAAACATTGATTTTTTTTGAGCTAAAATTTTTAGGTTGTGTACTGGTGAACATTAATGTTCTTATTTTAAATATCTAAAATTGTTTTGATAACAGTCTTCTGTTCTACACTTCACAGCATATTTGGGGAGGGGTGGGGGCAGCACTGAAAGTCGATCAGTCTTTGTGGTATTTACATATGATGGACAGAAATACAGTGATAGGAGAGAGAGGAGCGAGCAGAACAAAGAGCTTATTGTGCTGCAGCTCCTTTATTGTCCAATCAGCAGGTGGAGGTTTGTTCTTGACCGAGCTAAGTCACCACTGTAGTTGAGGTGCAGGATCTGGCTGTACTGTGTGGCAGAAGTCCTAGATCATCGGACAACATCACAGTACTGTTTTTGGCACAAAAATGTGTTTACTCTAGAGCATGTTGGTAAACACTACATTTGAATGCAAAAGGCAGCATTCAGAAAGAGAAAAACATCTACTAAAGCCCTAAAAAAGCAGTAACTATAAAAAGGGGATTTAAAGGAGATTAAATACTTTTTATTCTAATTATCTGATCAGATTGTGAGCGCACACCTAGTACAATAAAGGCAAGTCGGTTAAGCTGGCAATACATGGATTGAAGTTGGGCATCCAGTTCAGCAGGGACCAGCTGAACTTTGATCCATGTGTAAGCACTGTGGTTGAACAGAAGTTGGTCTACCGATTGGTCGAACCACCAATTGCTGGTTGGAGCCTAAAAGAAAATAGGTGTAGCTGTGTTTAAATATTGTGGTAGTCAGGTAGATGTGTGCAAAATGTACTGTATATTAAAGTTTTTACAGTCTGATATATTGAGGGTTTGGAGTCATGCAAAAAACTGGACATTGTCACCCTGGAGAGGCTGATATTTAAGTAGAAAGAAGTGTTAGGCCCCTAGCTGACAGACGGCCTTGCTGGCTAGCAGTTATACCTCAGCCCAAGCTGTCATTTTAATAGGAAAACATCCATCATCTTCCCACTAGTCCTCAATAATCACCTCCTATTACAGGCAGATTGAATCTTCAACCTGTGGCATCGAGCCAGTTCTCCCTGCCGTTCCCGGCTTCCTGCTCTGTGCGCTGGTATTCAAAACATTTCACAGTCCAACTCTATAAAATGGGATATCAAACCTAGTCTCGTGTCCCTCCATGTCCCTTGGCCTGCTTAGCTTTTTCCATGGTATTCATCAGCAAAGAAGTGCCAACCCTTATGGCATGACTTTTCAGGACTGTACTTGTTATGTCAGATAGTTTAAAGTAATTGTAAACTCTTTTTTTTTCATTTTTTTTTTTAAATAACAAAGTTTTATACTTACCTGCTCTGTGCAACAGAGCAGCACAGAGCAGCTTCAAACCTCCTCTTCTCATGTTACGCATTGGTTCTCCTCCTTTTGGTTTGTCCCCATAGCAAGCCACTTGCTATGGGGGCACACCTGCGGGCTCACTCCCAAACCACGCTGCCTGCATCCATAGACACAGACAGTTTAGCTCAGTCCCGCCCGCTGCTCCCTCGTTACAGGATTTGACTGAAAGCAGCAAGAGCAAATGGCAAGGAATCGAATAATGGCTGTGTTCCAGTCATTTTTGTGATTATTAAAGTCAGCAGGTACAAAATGGGTAGCTGGTGACTTTTAATAAACGCACACTCACTCGTCCCAGGATCCAGCGATGGGGCCGTCTCTCCCCTGCCTCTCCAGGGCGCCAGCATAACAAGTGTAGGCACTTGGCTGTGATAGCTTGCGGCTTCAGAGCCGGCGGTGCCCCGAGCGGAAGTGGGAGCTGAGTACCTGTCAAAAATTTGTACCCGCCCCCCCCAAAAAAAAATTACATGCCAAATGTGGCATTTAAGGGGGTGTGGAGTCCTTAAAGCGGAACTTCCCATTCAAGGGGGAACTCCGCTTTAATATTAAACTGGCCACCCACATTATAATCTTAATCATTATACAATCTACTTAAAGTGTATGTAAAGGAAAAAACATCTTATTTAGGTTTGGGCAGAGCAAATAAGGCTTAGAACTAGGGAGGCACTGATATCAGTTTTTTTAGAGTGGGTAGGAGTACCAATATTTTCCTCAAGTACTCACCGATACCAGTTACCAATACCTATTTTTTTAGTGCAGTACAGTGCGGTGCAATTTGAGCTTATACAAAATTACCAGGCTCAAATCGCTCTACAAAGAATTACATGGGATTTTAACTGGAATGCAGAAACGGTGTGGGAAACCACATGTTCACACAGGTGTGGCGTGGGAAACTGCATGTGATTCGGATAGGAATTGCACTGTACCACATGAAAAAGGTATTGGATTTAGGTTTACAGGGATTTGTACTAGTACAAGTACTCGTGCAAATGCCTAGTATCAGCACTGGTATCGGTGCAACACTACTTAAAACCCCTTTCAGCTTAATTGTATTGTCTTTGCCTCATTGGAGAGGTTTACATTCACTTGCTGTGTTATGACCACAACAGGAAATGAGAGTAAATCTCCTCAAAGTGGGCAATTGCCATCTCACATAGTTGCCACTAGAGCATTTGTCCCCATGGGATGATTAAGACTCACTTTTTACTCTGATAACACCACAAACATTGTGGATTTCCCCTCACTGTCCCAATGGAGACACAGACGCCAGTAAAAAGTTGACTGACAGGTTAACCTCTAATCTCTGCATTTAAGACTGAAAAAAAGATTTGCCTTTACATACACTATTTAGTGACAGCTATGTAGTATGTGAAGTTCTCCTTAAACAATCCATTCAATCGATATCCATTCAGCAAAATCAGTGTGCTACAAATCTGGCTTAAAAATGTATTAGGCAATAACAATTCCTGCAAGTGTTGGACTTTAAACCCATCCTTGTTCCCTGCCTTGGATCCTAGATCCAGATTGTACAGGTGGACTTTTGGCCATGCTGAGGACAAGCCTCATTGCCTCCTAGAGCAGTGGTTCCCAACTCCGGTCCTCGGGACCCACCAACAGGCCAGGTTTGCAAGATAACTAAATTACATCACAGGTGATCTAATTTGCTGCTCAGTGATTGCAGTATTCTAGTCTGCATCCCCCAAGGTAATACTTAAAATCTGGCCTGTTAGTGGGTCCCGAGGACCGGAATTGAGAACCACTGTCCTAGAGTCTATTTCCACCCCAACATTAAAATGTCAAATACCAGAACTCTGGTGGGCAATAGACAGTCAGGCATTTACATGGGTGGGAGTTAGTGCCATAAAGGGGTGGGCATTAACCTTGACTTGACAAAGGTCTTAGCCATGCATACAGCCAGGCATAGAATTAAAGAGGATCCATAGGGAAACGGCGATCGATTTACAAGTAGCACAGGTTCTTGTAGACATCACACCTTCAGTGCTCCTTTACCCTTTAGGTTTTCATCAAAAGGTCTGTTTCATTAACTTGAATTAGAATGGCCCAAAACTACTGGAAAAAAGTGATGCTTTTGTGAGAACAGGGACATTGTTGTCCTAAAAGTGGGAAATAACAAGCTACTTAAACAGCTACAAATGCTTGTTATCGCACAGAGGGGGTCCGATCCATCACTCTGCTATAGATAATAGTTAGGAATAAGAAATTGCGTGTTGTCGTGTTGTCATGATTGTGGAGAGTTTGAGTCTACTGATATGAGGATGGGCAAAAGTGGCCCTAACCTGTCCTAATCTAATATCTGCCCAGCTACGGTCCCTCCTGCTGTCCTCCAGCCTCCAATCAGCTTCAAACTCTGAAAGTCTAAAACTGATTGGAAGCTGGGAAGAAAAAAAAAAGTGCTTACAAAGAACATGCTTAATTATTAAGCTTTTACGTGTGCCATTTGCATTTAGTTAAATCTAAAGAGTAGCGCTGACCGCTTTTGGCCCCTTTGTGTTTTGAAACCCAAGTGTTACTGCATAGGCTTGAGGTGTGCTTAACATGTAGCTGGAACCAAGTGCTATGTTTTCTGTCTTGCTGCTTGTAATATGAAGCTGCTATTATTAACAACCAGGAGATAGTGGTAGGTGACCCCAAATTTAGTGCTGTAATCAGTGACCTGATTCCAGTCCTCCCTTGGGACACAAAAGCAAGTCAGCCAGAGGAGAAATATAGTTTCTCTTCTGACATTATTTGTACAGCAAACAATTAGCCATCGTATTCACGCTCTGTCTATCTGCCATTGCTTCCCAGAGATTTATGGTCCAATGTAGTCTATGAACTGAAGTTTTTAGATCTTTTCCTTGAGCAACCTAATTTCCAATCAGTTTTTCATGCGACTGTGTATGATAGACCCGGGCAGTGCAATCACTAATTCCCCTTTTCATCTGCTGGTGTCTGTCTTCCCAGCTACCTGTGATAGTAATGTATTCATTTCCAGGATCCATCTACTTATCTTTTGCCTTTATAAATCTGTCTCTCTCCTCTGGTTTTCCTCTCTCTTTCTGTGGTCGCTTTGCCTTCTTTGCACTGGCTGTCTTTCTTCGTGAGGAAGTCATTCATTTTCCTGATAAGAAAATCGTCTTACAGGCTCTATAGTTCTTCTTTAGGAAAGCAATTCCTTCTCCACCTAACAGTGGCGCCTGTTTCCACATCTAATCCGGGCTCTTCTGTTAAATGAGGGGTAGACACCATGGGATTATAGGGGAACTTTTGGCAAAACCCAAAATTCCAAATATATTTATAAGAAAAAATGTTTTAAATGAATTTTGGTGGAAAATGTATTTATAAACACTAGTTTGTGGCCAAGGTTAACCACTTAAGGACCAAGCCTATTTCTGTCAATTTTTTGTTTACAAGTTAAAATCAGTATTTTTTGCTAGAAAATTACTTAGAACCCCCCAAAAAATATATATTTTTTTAGCAAAGACTCTGGAGAATAAATTGGCAGCCATTGCAATATTTTTTGTTGCGCTGTATTTGCGCAGCGGTCTTTCAAACGCAATTTTTTAAGGAAAATGTCACTGAAAAACTAAGTTAGGCCAATTTTTTTGTATATTGTGAATGATGATGTCACGCTAAATAAATAGATACCTAACATATACCGGTTTAAAATTGCGCACACTCGTAGAATGGCCACTTGCTAAAACGTTAAAATTTCCATAAGCGACACTTTAAACATTTTTAACAGTTACCAGTTTAGAGTTACAGAGGAGGTCTTTTTCTAGAATTATTGCTCTCGCTCAATCGTGGCAATACCTCACCGTTTTCATTGGCAGGCAGGACTTACGTATGCATTTTCTATCGTGTTTGAGCTCACGGGGACTGGGGCACTTAAAAAAAATGTTTTTCCTATTTATTTTATTTTTTATTTTTATACTGTTTTAAAAAATATATATATATATGATCACTTTTATTGCTGTCACAAGGAATGTAAACATCCCTTTTGAGAGTAATAGGCAGTGACAGGTACTCTTTATGGAGGGATCTGGGGTCTAAAACACCCCAGACCCCTCCTATGCACTTCAAAGAATTCAAAACGCCAAAATCTGCATTTTTGAATACAGAGTTTTTTCAGATTGGTGCCATTGGCAGCTGAGTAAAGCAGAAGTGACATCGTAATGTCACTCCCGGGTTACATGAGACCCGATGGAAGCTGAATCGACGAGCGGCTGCTGAGCTGCATTAGTTGTTATCTCCTGAAAGCTGACCGCCGGCTCTAAAAACAGTAATGGGGTGATACCTGCAGCTGTAGGCATCACCCAGGTACAACCACTTCTTCAAACAGACGTACAGGTACGTCGGTTTGCGGGAAGTGGTTGTGCACCTCAGATATGAAATATGAACAAAGCATATCACTCTATAGTGTGTAATTCTCTCAATTAAGGGCTCCAAGTGTCACCTTTGTCTGCTGCTTTATTCCTCTGCTATCAGCATGAATCACTTCTGACAAGTTTTCCTGACACCAAGAGAAAAAAGGTGACAGGGGAGGGACCTCCAGCTGATTGACAGCCTCACCTCTGTTCCTGTGTGCTGTGTGGAGAGGGGGTGTGTCCCTTCCCTCCAATCAGCTATCAGACCTCTCCTTACTAAGCTCTGTAGAGTGTAACTTCAGCTCCACCCCCTTTTTCTGAACGCTCAGACAAGCTTTAAAATTCAAAACGTCAAACTGATGTAGAGAAGAAAGGGCTGCAGATAAAATAATACAACTTATTTAAGAGGATTTGTTTCAACTTTGTGTATGAGGCCAGTCACTTCTCTGTCTATATGATAGGGTTTACAACAACTTTAACCCAAAACTTTGTCCACCTGGAACAGTGGACAAATGAAATGAAGTATAGAAAATTCAAGCCGTAAAGCCTTGTCTGCACCGCTTCAGCTGCACATGCTTTGACTAAAAAATTGAATAAACTAGATGGGAAATTGTTAACTGAACAGTGACTGCAACCAGTAAGATTTAGTCACTCCTCGGCTATTCAGACATCCACAAGTGCTGTGGCTACCTAGACATCATGGAAGGTTCTTTCATCCAAGATATAAGGCCCCATTAAAATCTGAATGATTTGGAATCGCAGGCAGAATTGTCACGATTCTGACCATGTTTCCAAATCGTGCAAAACGCATGCAATGGAAACGCATTTAAATCACCCCAAAAAAATAAAATGAGGCCAGGAACGTGTGTTTCTGCTATGCGAAATGAGAGTAGGTCCTTAGAATCTTTTAGATTTCCCTCATTCGGTCCATGGCTAGCATTTGTTTGAATAAGGAGTAGGCAATGTGGCCAGACACAGATTGGAGGGGACTGCAGTGTGACCATACTAGTGCTCCATTCAGCCAAACAGGCTTTAAAAAAAGACCCGAACATCTTTAGTACAATCTGCAGAGAAGTTCTGACTTCAGAAGCTACTACAATATGTTTTGCTGCAATTTGTAGTTGACAGTTACAAAAGACAAAAAAATTATAGTCATTACGAGAACATTTACTTTGTTGCAAATTGTTTAGTCTAACAACTTAGCTCAAGGTAAATAATTGTCTCAGCATTTTAAGGAAATTTATGCCAAAAAGAACATTTCCCTTTTATATTTTGTGTTCAACAAATGATCGAAAGTTGAGGAGCCACAAAAAAAGAGAATTAAATAGTTTGCCCATCATATTTAAAATATAAAAATATAGACTCTCAAACATAAGTTAAGAGTATAGTTTTGTGAGCTGATCAGGTGAGGTCCAATCTGGTAGTGAATATGCTAAAACTACAGCCCAGTCAATATTGAAAATGAAGCCTTGAAATGTATACATAGATTAACCTGCAGTTAAAGATGAAGTTTAGGTATGGATTATATAACATAGTTACATTTTTCCAGCTTGGACCAATGTAAGTATGTAAGTGTCATACCCATGGAAGCCTAAATTCACTCTAGTAGGCGCCACTACTAAAATAATCGCTGCTATCCTCCAAGTCCCATGCCGTGTGGCTGCCCTGCTGCATAGTGAACAAAGGGAATTGCTTTCCTGACCCAGGTACCATTCACAGAAGGCAGTAGCAATCACTGTATTAGCGGCGCCAAATTAGTGAAATCCAACAGGTATGGCACAAAGAACCAAAGTGAGTATGCTATAAAACCTATATCTGGAATTACACCTCTATGTGCCATGCTTGTTGGAAATCCAACAGGTATGGCACATAGAACCAAAATAAGTATGCTATAAAACCTATATCTGAAATTCCGCCTATGACTGGACAATAAAGGATAGCAGTGGATACAGAAAAAGTAATTGCTCTGCTCCAAACTACTGCAAGTTGTTCCGTGTTAAGATGGGCACAGATGGAACACATTTTTAACAGACATTTTATATACTTTTTTACAATATATTATTATTTTAATTTTTTTTTTACAAATAAACATTTCATGCATGACAAAGGATTCACCAAGCACTATGGCACAGCATTAGTCCTGAGGCTTGCCCTGTCTGCTTGAAACCTCAGAAGCAGCCATCCAATAAGGGAAGAGTTACTGCAAAGAGTTGTTTATTTCTGTGTTTCTAATTGCTTAAAGTATACCTTACTATGGATGCTTTTATCAAGCAGTTCTGTTGATCTAGGCAATATCTGGTTGTCTTTGGGGATCAGAAAAGAATGTTTCCCTCATTAGAGCAAATCCTATTATGCTGCAGGGTGCTTTTGCCTTCCTCTGGGTTTACAGTGGGTTTAGGGTTCTGTAAATCCAAGTTTTTTAATTAAATTTGATTGTCAGTTAAAGTCAAGGAAAGTATCTTTTTTTACATACTATGTAACTGTGTGTGTAAATTTCTCCTTGAGCTATTGAGTTTGGTTACACAAGCGACTTTTCACAAGTGATAGGAAAAACAGTCAGATCTTTACCTGTTGGCTGTATAGGAGACCAGTAATATTTCATACTTGCCAAAATAAACTATATATATATATATATATATATATATATTTAAAGTTGTAAAAAAAAATTGTAAAATTGTAAAAGTTTATATTTGCAGTTCTGACCATAATAAAAAAAATGTAACCTCTTAACGACCCCTTGCCGCAGTTGTACTGCGGCAGGTAGGCTCTGTCCCGCGAAACAATGTAACTGTACGTAGCTTCACAGGACCGCTAGTGGGGGCGCATGCACGCCGCCTGAGGTGCGCAAACACTCCCATTCGCCACAGGGGAAGGCAATCACGGGTCTGGCAGCCGCGGGTGCCGCAGGGTACACGCGATTGCTCCTCATGGAGGCAGAATGGCGGTCTGCCGTTGTAAACATGGCAGATCGCTGTTCTGTCAGTTATGAACACAGGGATCCTGTGTTCCACTTATTTAGGAACACAGGTCTCTGTGTTAATGCAGAATGCCCACCCCCACAGTTAGAAAGCACCCCCTAGGGACACATTTAAACCTTTGATTGCCCCTGGCGTTAACCCCTTCCCTGCCAGTGTCTGCATATTTTAGCACTGATTACTGTAATAATGTCACTGGTCCTCCCAAAAGTGTCAAAAATGTCAGTTAGGTGTCCAATCTGTCCTCTGCAATATGGCAGTCCCGCTAAAAATAAAAAAGTAAATACAAATTACATAAATCTTTCCCCTAGTTTGTAGACGTGATAACTTTTGTGCAAACCAATCAATATACACCTATTGGGATTTTTTTCCCCAAAAATATGTAGCAGAATGCAAACTGGCTGAAAATGATGAAAAAAATCGATTTTTAAATTTTTTTATTGGGAATGTTTTATAGCAGAAAGTAAAAAATATTGTTTCTTTATTCAGAATTGATGCTATTTTTTTGTTTATAGCGCAAAAAATAAAAATCGCACAAGTGACCAAATACCACCTCTATTTGTGGGGAAAAAAAGGACATCAATTTTATTTGGGTACAGCGTCGCACAACCACGAAATTGTCAGTTAAAGTAACGCAGTGCCGTATCGCAAAAAATGGCCTGGTCATTAAGGGGGTAAATCCTTTGGGTCCAGAAGTGGTTAAAATAAATACAAAACCACTACCCATTCTCTTTTAGAGTGTTCATATATTCACCTAAAAATGTTCACTTGCCATTTCAGCTGATGTCACAGAAGATGCAGTGACTAGCAGTGAACTTGCACTTCATCCCCCAGCCCCCCCCCCCTTTTTGGTGAACTGGCTGTTTTTGTATTTGCGAATGTCTCGTGTGGACAGTTGGTAAGCCTGGCTCTATAGACCCGGCCAGCCCCCAACACGTACTATGAAATAAATTCATTTTGCTAAAGGCGTATGATACGATAGAGCAGGTTCATTGTCCCCTCCACCTGCTCCCTTTACATAAACCCCCATGTATTTAGGAAATCTAATTCCCTGCCTTTAAGAAGCAAAGGACATGATTTTCTGCTTGACAAGAAGTTTCGCCCCTGGCAGCTGCTTGGAGCAGAGGTGGGGGGGATAGGAAATAATACACTGAGGCCTGAAAGGGTGGGGTCTTTCTTTGTTACTTTTTATATTTATTCAGGAAAAGCTGACAATCGCCCCATATTAATGAACAACACCATCAATCAGGGACTGACAATGAACGGAAAACAGAGGTATATGTCAGGCGGATGGCAGATTGATTTTTTTCTTTTTTTTTTTCAAGCTGGCTGTTTATAGAATGTTCAGTTGGCAAAACACTAACACCCGAGCCACAAATAGCATGTAGGGATTAAAGCTAGAAGAGCCAATGCCACGTCACTGATGTGAAAGAAGAGCATTTGGCTATTTAACTCCTATTTTTTTTGCTTTTTTTTTTTTGCTTATCTGGAAAGGAAAAGGCAAAAATGACAAATAACTCCATTCAGTTACCCATAACTACTGCAGTGGAATTCAAGTTTAATGTCTAATAGCTGGCAGAATTTTTCAAATATTTTCCAGGAACACTGTGCTGTGGAGCCTCAGTTAACTGTAGACTATTATGGCTCAAAGGTCTTGTTGCACCACCTTCCCCATTGTAGTTGTATACAGAGGTTTGGGCACCCAATGTGAAAAGGTGATGCGCCCTCTGCAGGAAACAAACAAGTTGAATGCATATACAATATGTTTGGAATTTAATAATAGTTTATTTATTTATTTTTTCTCATCAAATTTGTTGATTATTTTTTATATATAAAAAAAAGATCGACAAATTGAGTACATACAAGGAAAGTGGTACGACATTCAAATATATTTCCTATTTTCGGAGCGCTGCAGTCTTTATGATAACTTTTCAAGGACTCCAAGTATCGGTCTTCCTGCAGGCTGCCGGTTTATTTGTAATGTTTTAGGTGTGTTACAGTGCAGACTTTAGTGTTTGTTATTTTTAGGAAACGAGACACAAACCCAATCAGTACGAACTTAGCTTATAATAAAATAAAAGCGGTAAAGTGACAGGTTCTCTTCAATGCTCAAAGCCACCTTTGGCACTCTTCCCTACCACTGCCAGAGTCGTGGGTCTAAACCCTGTGTAAGCTCCTTATTGTGTTGGCACTTACACAGTGTTAATGACCAGGGCAGTTTTAATAGCATCATGGGCCCCTGAGCAAAGTAATGCACTTGGGCCCCTATCAGCCTGCCCTAAATTTACACACCTACTCTCAAGAATTAAGGTATATTAAATAGTTGATAGAATTAAACATATGTTTATTAGTAGTTTTAATAAAATCAATTTTAAATAATAAGAAAGCATGCCGTAAGTCAAAGACTAAATCAACACAAAGGGCAAAGTACAGGGGGAAGGCAGAAGGGCAAAGTACAGGGGGATCAGGAGGGCAAGATACTGGGATCAAAAGGGAAAGATAATGAGATCAGGAGGGGAAAATACAGGTTATGGTACACTGCCCATCCAGAAAAAGCTTAGTAAAAAGTGTGACTATCCCAGCAGATCCAGGAAAGTTGTTAATTATGATGCAATGCAAGATTATCATGGATCTTCCCATGTACCTGGGGCCCCTGGGCAGTGCCCATGCATTAAGACAACCCAGTTAATGACTTGTCCTCCACTTTGACAATGTTGGGTCCTGGCAATTGGATGTTCAAGCCCAGGCACTGCATCCTTCGGGGAAGGGAAGAAAGTCACATGCCCCCTATACTAGCAAACACAGTGTATTTCCAAGAGCTATGGTGGAGGAACAGAGAGACAAGGGAAAGTATTGGTTATTGTCCCTGTGGTCTTTCAAGAGCACCTTTCACTTTACCACTTTTCTGAAGGCACTGTTGCTTTGCATAGTGCTGTCAGTCTAACTGTAGATATATGATTTCAGAGGAAGAGAGTACGGATTATGTTATTAATGAACTGCCCAATGTCCAATTAGCAGGCTGAAGGAGGAGAGGTTGCTAAAGAAGCAGAACACCAGCAGCTGATATTTAATATAGTTATATATCCACTGGGTGAGTGCCCTTACCATGAAGGAGGGGTGTTGAACTGAGCACATGATGCATGCTTGCAGAATAAGCATCATGTATAAGACAAACATGTCATTGAAATCCTGAGATAATTCTGAGTTCTATTTTTAAGAGGTATAGATGCTTTTTTTTTCTTTCTTTTTTTTTTTTTTTAATAGATAAACCATTTGTTTTAATTATAAAAGGACAACTATGAAGGGAAAAAAAAAAAAAAAAACAATGACATCTGAGTCTATAGGAAGGATATTTATGAGTTGTGATGAAATATCTATGTTTGGTGGCTGGTCCTTTAAGACATTTTTTTAAACAAATTTTACATACAAAACTAACACTGGAAAATCTATTCTTTTGCTTCATTTTATACAACTAAAAAGCCCCCTCATTCCAGTGTCTACAACTTCGCCTGTGTTACATTTTTCTTTCTCTGCTTGTACATCAGCATAAAAACAGGAACATTGTGATCCAGAAACGGGAAAGCCGTAAATAAAATATAATTGCTCTGACAATACCCATTTTCCTGGCAATGCCTACCATTCTTGTTTTGTAATTATTTCTTTCTGGGCAGACATGTGGTTTCCATTACACAGGCCTCGGACTGTGAACGAATTGAAAAAAAAAAAAATACTAATAGTAAAAAACATAAATAAGCATTTATGTCTTTTAGAATAATCCTATTGCTTTGACTAACCTACCTTTTTACTCCCTGCTCTGGCAAACCAATGCTTCAAATCACACTCATGCAGGGAATATATGCATTTATAAACATACACAGATCACACAATATAGTATATGCTTACGTGATCTCAGATTAGTGTGGTTTAACTCAAATCAAGATGTGGTTGTATCTTGGTGGCATCGGGATATATAAAAGTAAGGCTTGACACTCAAAATGTGTTAGAAATATATATATTTATTTATATACTATATTGCAAAAAGTATTGGGACGCCTGCCTTTACATGCACATGAACTTTAATGGCATCCCAGTCTTAGTCAGTAGGGTTCAATATTGAGTTGGCCCACCCTTTGCAGCTATAACAGCTTCAACTTTTCTGGGAAGGCTGTCCACAAGGTTTAGGAGTGTGTCATTCTTCCAGAAGCACATTTCTAAGGTCAGGCACTGTTGTGAATGAGAAGGCCTGGCTCGCGGTCTCCGCTCGAATTGCTGCCAAAGATGTTTTATCCAGTTGAGGTCAGGACTCTGTGCAGTCCAGTCAAGTTCCTCCACCCCAAACTTGCTTATCCATGTCTTTATGGACCTTGTTTTGTGCACTGGTCCATATCATTTGGTGGAGGAGGAATTATGGTGTGGGGTTGTTTTTCAGGGATTGGGCTTGGCCCCTTAGTTCCAGTGAAGGGGACTCTTAAGGCATCAGAATACCAAGAAATTTGACAATTTCATGCTCCCAACTTTGTGGGAACAGTTTGGGGATGGTACCTCCCTTCCAACATGACTGCACACCAATGCACAAAGCAAGTCACGGCTCTCACTGTATGTAACACAGACTACTACCATGATTTACAGCAGCCCCCAGTGACCCTTAGATTATCAGATTTGCATGCCTACATTGTGTCAAGCTGGTCCATGTAAAAATAAAGTGATAATTTCTGGAGTTCAGCTTTAACGTTGCTGGTTGGACTCTCCCTTCTATTTTATTACTTGCTTATCAATGAAAGTGCCTGCTAAAAACTTTTTTGTGTTTCAAGAGCTGCCATTCCTGAGAAACAACTTTTCTGCCTCTCATTTGGAAACTCAACCTATCTGGGATGCAGCAGCTTTGACCTTCACCCACTATATCACACTGGTGGACGCAGTTGAGCATACACTATATACACAGGTGCTAATGGGTGGATATGGACTAACTATATATTTAAAATCTATGGATTTCTCTTGGTCTTTCTGTAGTTTGGCTCTTCCACTTCTCCTTCCTAGTAGGCAGTGAGGATGCCCATCTCACTCTATAGCCAATAAAGAGGAGAAATAGTAGGATGGAGTGGAGTACGGGGAGATCTGTCTATGCTATGAAGCCGCTGATTTCATTTTTTATGTGTTAAAGATGATGAATTTCACTTACTTAGTTGACTTGAGAAAGACTAGCGGACCCGTTTAAATGCTGTTACAGTACCTGCTTGCATGTTCTATATAAGTAAATATTCAGCAGGGCACACTCTCTGTATGACATTCTGTACCTATACATGGAAGTCTTGAAATAATATCCACTGTACGCCTGTATTACCTTTAGTGGGCTTGGAACCCATACTGTGTGCACAATGAATCATTAGAGCCGCCAACACAATAGGCTCTATTCAGGGTGAACGTCTTAGTGGTGTTAGGAGAGGGATCAGCTTTATTTAAATGAATGGGAGTACAGTTTTAGGTAGTGTGGAGCAACACTGTCCCAGCACATGGAACAAGGACCATTATGTGCCAAGAAATACTTGAAAATCACACTCAGTAGTGTTGAAATTTGAAAAAAAAATCCAGATTATAGATTTATTTTTCTTTCGTCACCTTCTAGAGGCCCATAGATGATAGATGATGGATGTGTGTTAGATAGTGGATAGGTGTGAGCAACAGTTTTCTAGGCCTTATCACTGCTAGATGGACCTGGCATGGGAGAAAGGCCTCAAACAAACCTGTAAAGGGAAAAACCAACAGCAATAATGATGCACCTTTCCTTTGCCCCAATGCTACTCAGTTCAGCTGCCAGGAGTGAAGAATATACCTGGTAGTTTGGGTTATGAAGAAACATTTGACTCACCTGGTGCTTGTTGTATGGGTGTAGAAGCATCCTCAACCATGTGTATGCTCTCACTGGGCTGACTCCAGTTGTCCTTCTTCAATCCCAGTTGCAGAATGGAGTGGTGACGGAGGAAAAGAAAGGTGAATGTGTACATAAAGGGAAGGGTGGCATTGGAGTGCGCCTGTTGCTTTGCCCAAGCACCAATTCTGTTTCACTTCCTCTTTCAAAAATACAATAAAACATTTGTCACTGAAAAGTAAATTTTCTACCCCACTACAAAACACTTCCCCCTCTCCTCATCTCCAAATCAGATAAGGAGGAGTTGTCAAGTAGTCCATCTGGGTAGAACTGAGGCAGGGTCTGCTCACCACCATTTAAGATTTTTTTTATTGAGAAATTACACTTTAAGAAACACTATAGCCTATAAATAATGATTGCAAGTCTCAATGACTAAAGTCGGCCATACATGGGTCGAATACTAAAAGAATTTTGTTATGAAAATTGTAAAGAAGAATTTACTTGCCATTACTTAAAAATTTCTCACTATTAGTGGGCAGCAGCAAAGGCCAATTTTCGCGTGGCCATCGAAACTTGAGTGATTGGGCATGTTAGAAATTTTCTGAAAAAAAATAACAAATTTCTAATCAATCATGGGAGAATCGTGCGAGAAATATAATAGAAAAAGAAATGTGCATGTGCTGTGACCTAGAAAGAAAAGAAGATCCCAGCCAAGAAAATATTTTCTTTTACAATTTGAGGTGAAATTGAAGGCTTGGGGGTTTATTTACTAAAGGAAAATAGACTGTGCACTATAAGTGCACTGCAAGTGCACTTTGAAGTGCAGTCGCTGTAGATCTGAGGGGGACATGCAAGGAAAATAAAAAACAGCATTTTTGATTGCACATCACTGGATTATAGAAATCAGCAGAGCTTCCCCTCATTTCAGATCTTCCCCTAAGATCTACATGACTGAACTTCCAAGTGCACAATGGATTTTCCTTTAGTAAATCACCCCCTGTGTTGGTCAAATTTCTAAATCAGTGGTAGCACCATCGGATCACAAAAGGCACAAATTTTCTGAATTTCAAAAAAAATTTGTTTGGAATTTGACCCATGTAAGGCCGGCTTAAGGTCTATGAAAATGACCTTCCTGGGGTTGAAGCTGTGCTTCTGCTCTTGTATGGAACTTTCAATGTGGAAACACAGTTGGAGTATTCCTGGAGCTGGATCTAGAAGGCCTCAGTCGCAGCACATTGTTAGTAAATGTTTTCAATTAAACTGAAAAAATTATGTCCACTTGTGAATGTTGTTTTTGGCTCGAGAGGCATTACAGTGCAGTAATAAAAACAGAGATATTACTTCCACCAAAACGTTAAACAGCGAAGGTTCTCATTTCATTAGAAGACAACAAGTCATGTTCTCTGGCTTGTTGTATAAGCTGACTCTACGCCCAGAGCTCACAATAAACGAATCACTCTGCCATAATCACAGGGAGGGGAATTAAAAACGTTGCGGAGTTCATTTTCTGCCCTTCCATGAATTTTTGTTAAATGACAAATTCGGCACAGCTGCCAGATATCATCATCCATAAAGTTTTTATGCAAGATGTATTTTCTTCTATTTCCATGACAAGCAGAGCAGGATAGCTGAGAATTCTCATTTGGTTTGCTGTTAGCAGGCTGCAGCTTTGGATCCACCTGGGTGTAATTGATGTCATTGTCATACTTGTTAGGACAGTAATTGTTCTGGAACATGTACAGTTCGAGAGGGTCAAAAAGAACAAGTATTTGTCTCTGAAATATGCATTGCGTCCCTACGTGGGAAACACCATAGCTACATGATTAAACCCAGACAATTCAAGCAGCATGCAAAAGTATACATTCTCTTGCTGAAACCACCTTTGGAAACCCTACTGGGGTCATCAAAAAGATTTGCCAGTTCACATTGCCTTTTAATTTCTAACATTTTATTCTTAAAGGGTATATAAAAACCCTAACAGTGAACTTTTCTAGTTTAATCCAATTTGGTCTGCTAAATATGCCAATAAAAAAAGTGTGTATTTATCCATCAATAAATTGAAAAAAATTACTTATTGATCCTTCCAGAAATCCTGTAAGCTGAAAACTTTCTGTGTGATCTGCCTGTGCTGCACTCTTATCAGTTACACTATTCCCAGCTCTCTTTGAGGACTACAGAAACCCTCTCCTATATGTAAGGCTGGCTATTGATGCTGCGAATTTCTTTCCTGCAACCACGGATTGCAGGAAAGAAATTTGCACGATTCCCTAATCAGCACCTACAGTGCTGACAGGGGAATCCCTCCTGCTGAGCAACTGTTTACTCCTGGCGTGGGGGCGGGAGCGGGCAGGGGGAGCCTTCCCCGCCGGGAGAAGGCAGTGATTATCACTAGTGGATAAAGCAGCATCTTGTGATAATCACAAGCAAATTCAGCAGGCTGGTTGTACCCAAGCTGATCGATCAATCAACTTGGTACATTCAGCCTGCCCACTAATAATTTGAATCCTGCTGAACTGGCTGAGATTCGAACCACGTATGCCCAGCCTTATAGAGGCCTATTCAAGAGTGACAAAGCTTCTTCTCCATTATTACAATACTGTGAATGAGTGTTGTCACCCTGGGACAGGAAGTGTGTTACTCGTCGCATAACCAGGTGAAACCAGTGTTGTTTATTGAAAACAAATACATTTTAGGTACAGTGTTATGAAACAATATTGTCTTAAGATTTGAAGTGACTTCAATAATTTGTCGTATAATGCTTCACTATATAGGTCGATGAAAATGACCCAATTGAGGCAAAATACGCCACTACCACTAAGGCACAATCCCTCCCAGAGAAGAGTATTGAGTTTTGCGCACAGCTGAAAGCTCACTCAGATTGAGTATATCTCCACATATCTTTAATGAGTCTTCTTTTTAGGTGGGGCAGATGGGGATCTCACATTTGGGACCTTGAGGAACTATAACCACCATGAGTAACTCCACCTTGCTCCACTCCACCTAAAACAGAATGCCATTCCTTATTGACTTAATTGAAGTTCTATGATTCTTTTTTCCGGTTGAAGTTTAGCAAACTGTTTCGTCATTACCATACAGAACAAACAGAGATGACCTAAAATCCATCTCCGCCTCTACCTGAACAAGCCACTGTTCTTGAATTCTGTGAGGATTTCATCCTTTCTTACCAAGCTGAACTTTTCTTGACTCAATCGTAATTTATTCTGAAAGCTCCCCCGATGGAATTAACCTTCCCTTCCTAAGAAACCTGTGTCAAGATGATCAGAAATGGGAAACACTTTGATGATAGAACTCAATGTTAAATAATTTATTAGCTACATGGTACCACACTGGTATTCCTTCTCATATATATTCGTCTTAACCCCTTCGCTGTCATTTTGACAGCCTGTCATTTATTTGCTATTGTTTGCCCACCTCTGCTAAATAGATTGATAGTTGGATATGATTGTAAGATGATAATTATAAAAGTACAAGGCTTTTACTTGATGTTTGAATATCTTCCCCACAGAGTAGAGGCTATCATCACCATTGGGAGGGCCCAAGTTATACTGAATCAAGGGGCTTACCATGTGTTCAAGGCCCATTAGGATATAGGAGCCTGTTTGTAGGCTTATGTGTAGGCTAGGTTAGTGCTGGGACCCCTCCTAAGATCACACATACCTCCTAACATTTGAGATGAGATTAAGGGACGCCTATTAGCAAAATTATGTAACCATAGGACACACCTCCTGCCACACCCCATTAAAGGAGAATTATACTAAAAATGTCTAGTTAAACCATGGGTGTCCAACCTTTTGGCTTCTCTGGGCCACAATGAGTGTAGAGAAATTTTCTCGGGCCGCATATAAAATATAAAGTATAGTTTGGGTATATAAGTAATAAAACGCTGCCGCGCCCTTCCCGCGCTGCCGCCCCCCCCCCCCAGCACTAATTTAACACAACTAGAGGATGATCCCTTGCCTACAGTTAGTTGGAAGCCGCTGTGGCCGTGCCCCCGACTTCCTTCTTCCCCTTCAAAAAAAGAAAAATTGTCAGGGGGCAGTGGGCCGCATTGCCTGGGGCTCTGGGCCGCATGCGGCCCCCGGGCTGCAGGTTGGACATGCCTGAGTTAAACCCACAAGTGCTTTTTTTTACCACTACTATTCCTTTATACTGGCTTTGGAAATTTACTAATGCAGCAATTTAGAAATTGGTTGATAGGGTTTAGCACTTGGAAACACTTTTTGAAAGATAAAAAGTGCATTTTATACAACTATATAAATCAGACTAAAGTGAGGTATAAATGAGAAGGAAAGAGGGACAGAAGGACATTGTTCAGGGACAGTTCCTCGAAATCGGGACAGTTGGGAGCTATGGATCACATACTCTTGGACACTGTTCAAATACATTTAAACCCAACCCCTAAAATCTCGGCTTCAACATGTTAATGACATTTCAAAACGAACTTTCAATATTTTATATCTGCAGCATTTATTAAAATAAAACCTTGTAATCCGGCTATGAAGGACCATGTTCAGGTACTTCCTGGTATGGAGTAATAACTTTCTGTCCCTGTGTCCCAATTGTGCCTCTGCATTTTAAGCCTGTAAAGCAAATAGGTAATAAAAGCTGGCCATTTTGACATGCATTATGCAGGCATGGTCTACTGTTGTCACCATCAGGAAACCTGTCCTAAGAAATGTCATGCAACCATTGCTATAGACAAGACATGGCTGCAAAAAGGCTAGAAGAGGTAAGCAGTAAAAGATGCAGCAAAAGAAGAAAAAATGTTAAAACAGGCATTGCATAGTTTATGATATGCAATGCTTTAGCCAACTAAATGTCATTCGTTTTCGGTTTACATCTCCCAGGGAAGAAACTCCCTGCTTGACCTTTGAGATGTCTGCATTTGATCTGTGACTTTGGGCAAATGTCAAAATTGTTCATTATTACTTTCGGAGATTCTTCTAGCTTGTTTAAAAGTCTCTGTGTAACCCAGCTGAAACTTCCTTTCTATAGTGACATGACAACACTGTGTCTGCAGTTCTGAAATCCTATGCAGTGTTGTCAGCCCTGCCAATGTTCTCCGCTGGTAGTCTACAGAACACCTCCTTATCTCAATTACATACAAGGGAAGTGGTTCTGTGGTTCAGCAGGGAGACCTAGGTACAGCTGACAATACTACAAAGGATTTTGGGGTAGAAGTAGTAAACTCCACTTTGTGACTTTTACCCATAGCTCCCAACTGTCCCTGATTTTGAGGGACTGTCCCTCTGACAAAGTCCCTCTGTCCCTCTTTCCTCCTCATTTGTCCCTCATTTTGGTCTGGTCTGATCTATCTATCTGTATATAAAATGGAATATTTTGCTTTCAAAAAGCGTCCCAGTGCCAAACCTGTCATTCAATTTTTAAATTACTGCATTTGTAAATTTCAAAAGTCAGTATAAAGGAATAGTAGTGATAAAAAAAAAAAAAAAGAAAAGCACGTGTGTTTTTAACCAATCAATTTTTTTTTTATAACATGATATTGCTGCGCTAAAATATGTATAATATCATAAAAATCATAAAATGCGAAAAGCAGCCAACACAAATCTTTAGAAATAGAAAGATCAAATGGCAATGGATACAAAATGTGGCGCTAATCCTGTTATTGTCTGCACAAAACGTCTTTAACAATTGTGGATAGCATGCAACAGTTCTTATGTCTTCCGCATGGGTATATAATAAAAATTCAGAAGGAGAGAAGTGAAGATCCTCAGTGAGGGAAACCACCACAGGCACCCGCACACACTGATCCTTACCAGATCCCAATGACCCTCATCACAAAGGTCAAAAGCGCTAAATAAACAAGCCCTGGGAAGCCGGGATCCTTCACTCCTCCTCACTCGATCATATCAATGTAGCAGGCAGTCATCAAATCCTTGCGGGGTCCCCAAAGGAGGAAACAAAACACCACCTCATAGTGTATACTGCTTTCAAGTTTATTGGCCCCAAAGGATAAAAATTACACTTACTAGACAGCCGCTAATAGAGAGCGTTGCAAATCAACCTTCCTATGGTTGGGTGCTCGCGCATCCCACCAGTAAAATGGCCGCCGCGTCTCTTCTTCGTGTGGCGTGCGTCGCCGTAGGCTCCACCCGACGCGTTTCGTCAGAGATTGACGTCGTCAAGGGGTGTGGTCCTACGGCGTCGACGCCATATATATAGTATTGAGACGGGCGGAAGTAATCAAATTCACCATTACCCGGAAACGGTCTGCTTGCGCTCCACCGCCCGGATATGGGAAATACAGAGATAAACACGGAGGTATAACAACCCCCTCACAGCGATCACCATATAACATGGGACCGGCTTTGGTAAAAAAAGAAGAAAAAAAACAGTCCTATAATAGACATTGGGGATTTGTAACAATATTTTCAGTAAAGACTACACGCCACTGATCGAAGATCACAGCGCCCTCTGGTGGTCACACTAGAAACCATAAGTAGAAGGAAAATGCCGCACTCTCTTCATATAGCGGTAAAATACATGTAAATAACAATAAAATACATAAATGGAGATTAAAAATAATCAAGTTAGAAAGAAATTGGACAATGAATTCAGATCTTATTGATGGCACTCTAGATGAAAATTTTATAAAACACTAAAATATTCATCCGAAACAAGTCAAATCACAATAAATGAAACCAAGGATCCATATTAATGGGATATCCTCAAGAGTTGCTAATGAATGTGTTTATATCCCGTTCTATGTTTAGGCCCAAGGGGCCTAAACTCTTTTTTTGTAAACTCTCCTTTAAGGGGGCGTGGCAGGGGGCTCTTTTCTGTGCCTACATACTTTTGCTAATAGATGTCCCTCGTTCCCATCTCAAAAAGCTGGGAGGTATTCTTTTACCTACTGGTAAACTTACAATAAAGCTTACTTACCGGTAAGCTTACAATAAAGCTTACCTGTGGGTAAAATGAATATCTCCTAAACGTCACTGGCGCATCAACTCAGAAAGAATAACATATGATCGTGCCAGTCTTATAGATTTCTGTGCCAAGACCGTGGCTTCCACGCACACACGCAGGAGCGACGTCATCGCGTCTCAGCCATTCAAATGGCTGGAGCCCGCGAACCCGGAAGGGTGCATTATGGTATTACCTAGCAGGGGCATCAGACTTTATTTTTGTAATGACTTTACTACTGCTTTAAAGGGATAAAATATGTGCATGTATTACAGCGATGTACTGAATATGTTAAAATTTCCAAAAGATATACAATACACTGCAAGTGTCAATTGCTTTACATATTGATGCTATAAACATAAAGGAAAAAAAATGAGCAACCCCCAAAGCTGCAACTACACAATAAAGACATTTTTTTATGCACATATAATAATGTTCGAATAGCACATATTAAGGTGCTAAAATCAACATTAATTCAAGCTTATTGCAGTGGCTTAGCATGTGCCTCATCACCAGGAGTGTGAGCACATCGTTATACATATATATTGGATGTAACAGAACGGTAGATGTAATTTACATGTGCTGAATGCATTAATCGATGCACGATATACAACCCACCCCGTGAGCGCAATGTGTCGAAGTGGCCAAGATGTGATGTCGCCTTGGCCTGCTGCAGGGGAAGGCACAGGATTCCTGGCAATTTGTTAGCACTTTCTCAGTTTGTTGCTTATTTGTATTAACACTTTTCAATTCACTGCACTGCTCAGTAAACAGCTTGTGGCAGTTTGATGTTTGTTAATGAACTGTCAATAAACACATGGGAAAAAAAGAAAGAGGGAAAAAAAAGAAATGATTGGGGCTGTGTTCTGTTGTATTGCCTCTGCTGTCACTTCTATTGTAATACTGAGCTGTGATTGGCTAGGATTGCAGTGGGCCAATCGATGTCAGGTTCATGGCTCTGCGAGACAACGCAACTATATAGGTTCAAGATTGGCTTTGTAATACAGATGACATTTATGTTATCTATCAATTCGGTGAAGAATCCAAAACTAAAATATTAGACTGGATCCTCAAATGAACCTTTCAGGATAAGGATCTCTATTTTCAAAAAACTGACAGTTATGTCCAATGAGATGGTTGAAAATTAAGATCCTTATCATGTGTTAAAGTAGAATTCCAGCATCCCAAACCACCTTCCTCCTCTCCAAAGCCCCCAGGGGGGGTTTATATATATATATATTAAAAAAAAAAACAAAAACGCAGCTTTCTATACTTCTTCCTATGGTGTGCCACCCAGTCCTAGAGTACTGTGTGCTCAGCCCGCATTTGAAAGCGCCCCCCCCCCCCCCCGAGGGTGTATAAGGGACAGCTTGATCTCACAAGAAAAGGGGAGAATGTTGCAAGTGTCCTTCTCCCAGAAAAGGACCACCAGGGTTGGACTGAAGAAAATGTTGGGGACAGCCCTGAGGTAGCGAGGTAAATAGAGATTGGCAATATTGTTTTATATGGGGGAAGGGTCTAAATATAAAAAAATCTTGAGTGTTATTTAAAGGGCCAGTTCACACCACAAAAATGTCCTCCAGATCCGTTCTCGATGCATTTCTGCATACGCGCTTTTGATGCTTTCTTTATGCATTCTGGTGCTTTTTTAATGTGTTTTCCATGTTCCAGTACAGAAAAAATGCAGCATGTTCTACTTTTTTATTTTTCTGGAACCCGAACGCACTGAAACTGCAAGCACTGCTGTGAACTATACCATTGAAAACCATGTAACCTACTTTCTATGCATTTTGGATGCAGAAAAAAAGCACTGGAACGCATGTGGTGTGAACTAGTCCGAACATGTTGCATTTTTCCTGAATAGAACTTTACTGGAACATGGATAAATTCATAAAAAAGACACCGGACCCCAGTGCAGTAAAAAAAATCAGGGGGGTGAAGAAATTAGAGGAGGGAAAAAAAAAGCATCTGGAATGCATCAAAAACACACTGGAATGCATAAGAAAAGCATAAAAAACATGCATGCATAAATGCATATGGAACAGATCTGGAGGACTTTTTTTATGGTGTGAAGTAGCTCTAAAGATTGCTGAATTGAGCTTATAGCTTTCTTAAACTGAATGTGTAGCTTTTTAGGAAAAATATTTTATGTATTATGTTCTGGACTATACAATATAATTTTTCTTCATTTGCTTAGATATGTTATTATGAAATATTATATAGTAATATTTTGTAACTACAGTTGCAGCTGGATCTCTACACTATTTTTCACAGGCTGACCTTGTCTACTTTACCTAAAAAAGGCTTCTGTTTACAGAGTTTTATAGCTCAAGTTCAAATTTACATCAGAATGATCAGGGGAATTATTTTCCCTTTCTGAACAGATCCCTATAGACTTTTATTTAGAAACCGACCATCTGAAAGCAAACAGTTTCTGCTTTTATCTCTTTTTCCAAAGTCCATAAAGAAAAAAAATCTGACCCAAAAACAATTTTAGTTTTGTAAAGGTATTTTTTTGACACCCGCCCCCCCCCCCTTCACACGGCACACAGGAACAGAGCTGAGTTTGGCAATCAGCTGGATCTCCCCTGTCACCTTTTTTCTCTTGGTTTTCAGGAAAACTTGTCAGAAGTGACTCATGCTGATAGCAGAGGAACACAGCAGCAGCCAAAAGTGACATTTATGGCACTTTTCCACTGCAAGTACTGGCTCGGCTCTACTCGGCCCTGCTTGGCCCGGTTTGCTTTTCCACTGCTGGTACCGCATGGTACGGTGTTGGAACGGTTTGGTATGGTACGGTATGGTCTGCTTTTCCACTAAAGTAGTACTAAAGTTAAGTGGGTGGGATAACAACGATTCTCTGACCAATAAGTGGCTAGTAGTGACTGCATGCAAAGGATTGTGGGATATGGTACTGGGTATGGTACCTGTTGGAAACACAATCGAGGTGGTACTGTTTTTGAGAACCGTACCGTTCGGTTCCATGCAGTGGAAAAGCGCCGCCGTACCGTACCGAACCATTCCTACACCGTACCAGCAGTGGAAAAGCACAAAAGCGAGCCGAACCGTTCGGTTCCATGCAGTAGAAAAGCGCCATTAGTGCTCTTAACTGGGACAAGTACACACTATAGAGGGATATGCTTTGCTCATATTTCATGTCTGAGGTTTACAACTATTTTTATATGCATACAGGGTGCACAACCTATCTGCTTAGTACTTTCGTTTTTCAATCGGGTATTGCTGTAGGGCACCTGTCCTGTCCACTCTGTTTGTGATGCAGGAATGATGTTCCCAAACGCACCCTGCTGTTTCTTCCATACAGAAAATTCAATCTTCAAAATACGGAAGTACCAAGTGTTTCTCACAGCCATCAATCATATTCTTCCCTGCTCCGAAAGTTTGAATGTCATAGTGATACAAGAACAGAGAGAAGTTACACAGTACAGACTTCAGAAGGGACACTCCTGGAGACCCTGTGAGATGCTGTCTACATTCTATCTGCAGTCAATTAAAGAGAATTCAGATGAATGCAAATTTCAATTTACAGTTGATCACAAGAGAGTATTTGTAGCTCAGTTTTTTACTTCTTACATGGAATTGCTCATACATATAAAAAGAAAAAAAAAAACCCAAAAACAATTCCATAGCTTCTATTTAAAGCCTAATAGGGCCAAAAAAGAAGAAGGACAAGCACGGCATGTGGCCCAGAAAACACGCCATTGACACATAGTTTACTTCTTGACACATCACAAAGAAACACTGGCCGAGTTGTTTACAGGAGAGAGTGGCAACACTCATTAACAGGCACTTGTAAAGCGGTTTTCAAAGGCACTTGTTAACAATCTCCAACAAAAGACAAGCACTCAATTCTCAGGACACAGAGTCACACAGGGCCCTGCTGAGAGGCCGCTGCTGAATATCCATCTCCTTAAGATCCTAAAGACGTGTAGGCCAGTCCGTGTGCGTATGTATGTTCGTGTGTGTGTGTGTGTGTGTGTGTGTGTGTGCGTGTGTGGGATCGCCTGGAGAGGCACAAATAATGACTGCCTTTGGCATGGGTAATTGCTTCCACTATCTTAAGGCTGCGTCTTTTTTCATCTAGAGGCCCTTGTGCTTTGCTGAAGTGGTTAATGAGCCACCAAGCGCTGAAGAGGCAATAATATCTTGTATTTATAAAGCAATTCACTTCAATTATCCTACAGGCTCCTTTATGCAGCCTCTTCTGGGGTGAAAATACATTTCAGGAAGGCTGGTGGAGGGAAGGCTCAGAGGACGTGAGGAGCGCTGGATTCTGGCTCTCTTTATTGACCTTGTGCTCCGCTGAATTAGTGACAGTTCAAGACCACTGTCAGGACTTCAGCACTTCTGTCTAGCCTTGTCCTGCTTACAGTACCATTCGTTAATAACTCACCTAGGTTTATTTCCTATATAGTGCAAAAAGAATTGAACCCTTTAAAGACCAATAGGAATTTGCTTTGAGAATGCTGCAGGATGGATTTTGATTGGTTGCTATAGTAGCTACACCCTGCATTATGCTGCTAAGCCTGGTTTATAAAACAAGATTAATTGATACTTTAACCCTGACCTGGGTAATTTATTACTACCCTGATACGTTTAATGTAATATGTTGTATTAAATATTTTAAGTAGAATATATAATATTTTACTAGTCTACATTATGCTATACTGTAGTACTCTTTTGATCCACACTATACTATATACTGTACATAGTAATATACAGTGCCTTGCGAAAGTATTCGGCCCCCTTGAACTTTGCGACCTTTTGACACATTTCAGGCTTCAATCATAAAGATATAAAACTGTAATTTTTTTGTGAAGAATCAACAACAAGTGGGACACAATCATGAAGTGGAAAGAAATGTATTGGATATTTCAAACTTTTTTAACAAATAAAAAACTGAAAAATTGGGCGTGCAAAATTATTCAGCCCCCTTAAGTTAATACTTTGTAGCGCCACCTTTTTCTGCAATTACAGCTGTAAGTCGCTTGGGGTATGTCTCTATCAGTTTTGCACATCGAGAGACTGAAATTTTTGCCTATTCCTCCTTGCAAAACAGCTCGAGCTCAGTGAGGTTGGATGGAGAGCGTTTGTGAACAGCAGTTTTCAGTTCTTTCCACAGATTCTCGATTGGATTCAGGTCTGGACTTTGACTTGGCCATTCTAACACCTGGACATGTTTATTTGTGAACCATTCCATTGTAGATTTTGCTTTATGTTTTGGATCATTGTCTTGTTGGAAGACAAATCTCCGTCCCAGTCTCAGGTCTTTTGCAGACTCCATCAGGTATTCTTCCAGAATGGTCCTGTATTTGGCTCCATCCATCTTCCCATCAATTTTAACCATCTTCTCTGTCCCTGCTGAAGAAAAGCAGGCCCAAACCATGATGCTGCCACCACCATGTTTGACAGTGGGGATGGTGTGTTCAGGGTGATGAGCTGTGTTGCTTTTACGCCAAACATAACGTTTTGCATTGTTGCCAAAAAGTTTGATTTTGGTTTCATCTGACCAGAACACCTTCTTCCACATGTTTGGTGTGTCTCCCAGGTGGCTTGTGGCAAACTTTAAACAACACTTTTTATGGATATCTTTAAGAAATGGCTTTCTTCTTGCCACTCTTCCATAAAGGCCAGATTTGTGCAGTATACGACTGATTGTTGTCCTATAGACAGTCTCCCACCTCAGCTGTAGATCTCTGCAGTTCATGAGTGATCATGGGCCTCTTGGCTGCATCTCTGATCAGTCTTCTCCTTGTATGAGCTGAAAGTTTAGAGGGACGGCCAGGTCTTCGTAGATTTGCAGTGGTCTGATACTCCTTCCATTTCAATATTATCGCTTGCACAGTGCTCCTTGGGATGTTTAAAGCTTGGGAAACCTTTTTGTATCCAAATCTGGCTTTAAACTTCTCCACAACAGTATCTCGGACCTGCCTGGTGTGTTCCTTGTTCTTCATGATGCTCTCTGCGCTTTAAACGGACCTCTGAGACTATCACAGTGCAGGTGCATTTATACGGAGACTTGATTACACACAGGTGGATTCTATTTATCATCATTAGTCATTTAGTCATTTAGGTCAACATTGGATCATTCAGAGATCCTCACTGAACTTCTGGAGAGAGTTTGCTGCACTGAAAGTAAAGGGGCTGAATAATTTTGCACGCCCAATTTTTCAGTTTTTTATTTGTTAACAAAGTTTGAAATATCCAATAAATTTAGTTCCACTTCATGACTGTGTCCCACATGTTGTTGATTCTTTACAAAAAATTACAGTTTTATATCTTTATGTTTGAAGCCTGAAATGTGGCAAAAGGTCGCAAAGTTCAAGGGGGCCGAATACTTTTGCAAGGCACTGTACATACCAATGTTTTACACACTTTATAGCACAGGTGTCAAACACAAGGCCCGTGGGCCAAATCCGGCCCTCCAGGCCATTTCATGTTGTCCTTGCACCTCTCCTGCAGCTACTGCATCTCCCTCATCTCTGCCCCCACCTTGTCTGAGCAGACAGGAGCATAGAGGACAGAACTCCTTTGTCAGATTCTGTGCTTCCCCCTGCAGCTGCAGAGAGGACCCTCCCCCAACTCAGCAGTTGGCAGCAGAGAGGAGGACACAACTCCTCCTACAGATCCTGCACCTCTCTGTGCAGCTGCAGCACCCCCTCCTCCCTGCCTCCACTAGTCTCAGCATTCAGCAGACTCCGGCAACTGACTCAAGCCCTCCTCCAGAGGGCTGCAGTTACTGCTTCCCAGCTCTGCCTCCAGCTTCTTCCCAGCAGCAGCACATGGTAAATGGGATGTACTATGATGTAAGGGAGGGTGGGGGCTCTTGACATCTGATAGTGGTGGGCTACAGATAGAACTGGGCGACCATAATGGTGATGCGGCCCGCAATGAGTATCAGTTTGAAACCCCTGCTTTATAGTATATACAGTTTTTACTATATATACTTTACTATTGTCTTTAACACCAAACTATATAACATTATATTATATTCAACTGTATCAATGTATGCCATTTTATTGCAAAATGTCAAACAAGTCTACATATTTTATTTTTCTACTATCCTACATTATAATTCTCTACTATATTTTAACTTTTTTTTTAATCTATATCAGTCCTGAACCTTTTTAACATTGATGAACTCCGACTCAAGGAAACCCCTGCCAATGACTATTATATTTACAGTTTATGAGACTTTAGCCTAAAGAGGAACTGCAGTCTGCTCACATAATTTGTAATAAAAACATATTTGCCATTCTGAAGCTTCCCTCCAGCCACTTTGCATAATATTTTATATATACTGTGATTCTGTACTTGCCAACATTGCTGCAGAAATCTTCCTCCATTAAGTCTGGCTGCAGCCATTTTAACTGTGGGCAGATGAAGCTGCTGCTTGTTTTCTTCCTGGATTTACACAGACACACAGAGGCACACAGACACACACACACACACACACACACACACATATACACACATATATACACACACACACACAAATACACATATGTACACACAAACACATATATATACATATATATACATACATATAATACATATTTAACATATATATACATACATACACATATATACACACACACACACACATATATACAGACACACACATACACATATATATACAGACACACACACACACACACACATATATACAGACTGGCAGACAGACACGCTCACACCACTGCTTGCCTGTACATTTCATCTCTCTTGATGAATACTCTAGGATCTCTGCAATCTTCTGTTATCACTGCCCTCATCCAGTCCCCTCCAGCTCGGCAGCACTCCTTGGCTCTCCTATGACTCACCCCTCCTCCCTTGCTGGCAAACTCTCACGAGAGTGAGAGAGAGCTATGCATGATGTCATTAGCCTAGGCTAATTACCAGACAAGAAAGAGGAAGTGGGCTGTATAAGGTTTTTACTAGATGAAAAAAATGTTTTACTATGCAAAGTTAAAACAAAAAGGGCAGAAGATTTAATAGGTGTAAAGATGAAAAAATGAGTGAAGATCTGCTTTAAACAATGAGTTGTAGACCTAAGAAAAAATAAAACAGTAAAAAGTGTGCCGTGCTTAGCATGTTTGACATGCATACCTTCTCTAAGTACCTACATCTGACCTACATAGTATCACCTTCTTGTACATCAGAGCTCAGACTAGGAAAGGGAGAAGCAGTACATGGAGCCAATCAGTTGTATTGAAGTGCCAGAAGCAACCTGATGGGAGGAGACACCTGTGGGACAGAGAGATGTGCTCATCGGTCTGCTGCTTTTGCTTTCACCAGGGCTGTGTAAACCTCGGGACTGGCTGGGCAGACATACAAATAACTTGGCGGGTAAAACTGCTCTTTTTAATATAAACTGAACAAAATTATAAACACAACACTTTTGATTTTGCCCCCATTTTTCGTGAGCTGAACTCAAAGATCTAAGACTTTTTCTATGTACACAAAAGGCCTTTTTCTCTCAAATATTGTTCACAAATCTGTCTAAATCTGTGTTAGTGAGCACTTCTCCTTTGCCGAAATAATCCATCCACCTCACAGGTGTGGCATATCAAGATGCTGATTAGACATCATGATTATTGCACAGGTGTGCCTTAGGCTGGCCACAATAAAGGGCCACTCTAAAATGTGCAGTATTATCACACAGCACAATGCCACAGATGTTGCAAGTTTTGAGGGAGCGCGCAATTGTCATGCTGACTGCAGGAATGTCCACCAGAGCTGTTGCCAGTGAATTAGCTGTTTATTTCTCTACTATAAGCCGTCTCCAAAGGCATTTCAGAGATATTGGCAGTACATCCTACTGGCCTCACAACCGCAGACCACGTGTAACCACGCCAGCCCAGGACCTCCACATCTAGCATCTTCACCTCTAAGATCGTCTGAGACCAGCCACCCGGACATTCTTTGCATAATCAAAGAATTTCTGCACAAACTGTCAGAAACCTTCTCAGGGAAGCTCATCTGCATGATTGTTGCCCTCATCGGGGTCTCGACCTGACTGCAGTTCCTTGTCGTAACCGACTTGAGTGGGCAAATGATCACATTTAATGGCGTCTGGCACTTTGGAGAGGTGTTCTCTTCACGGATAAATCCCGCTTTTCTTAGATCTTTTAGTTCAGCTCATGAAAAATGAGGTTGCGTTTATAATTTTGTTCAGTATATATAGGTTTATAGCCACACCGTGCTGACTTCAGAAGCACATAAAATGGTAGCGTTTTCTGAGGAGAGCAGTGGGACTCTCCTGCTACTATATGCAAACATGCAATCATGGCTCCAACATCAGATCAAATGTTTGGGCCAAAGCGCTGCCCTACCCTGCCTGGAAGCTGCTGATAGCTCTTCACCTCAGTTTGCTATTTCACACCCCATCACTTGTGGGGCGCTTGACAAAAATCAGAACCGCCTGCCAAGTGCCCGATAATTGCCTTGGTGTGAACAAAGCTTTAGTAGATCAACCCCAGTGGCTTGTTCTGACATGTTGTCAAGACGTGAGGCTGTTACAAAGCTTTTTCTGCTTGAATTTCTACAGCCTATGTTGGCACTATATAAAAGATGGTTTATAGGCAGCAGAGAGATGTACAATGCCAGGGGGATAAGAAAACATGCATGGCCCCTTTTCCTTTAGAAAATGACATATGGAGGTAGAATTGCATTTGAGCCACCGGCTGGGACTAGCAAGAGATGACAAAGGGAACCTTCTCCGTTTTGCAATCTGCTTATACGATTCCTATTAATGGTTCTCAGTATGTTGTGTGTGTGTGTGTGTGTGTGTTTCTTGAACAAGGGAGTCTGGGCTCCTTCAGCTCATGTATATTTGATACCAGTCTCCTGCTTAATCTGATAAAGTGCTCTTTGCCTGTGGTGTCTTACAATAAGCCGACTGCATTAGTGCCGGGAAAAATCAATATCGATTTATAATTTACCATCGCAAAAACCTATCACTTTTTATGACCCTGCATCCAGACTCATTAATATTACATTAAATGCTGCCTCTACCCACAGTGCAACTGGGCATCTGGAGAACAATAAAACAAGAGGATTTGATGTCCCAGGTGTGGTGAAACCTATGTATTAGGAAAGGGTCTCACTCCTTAAATGAAAGCGGACAGACAAGACACGAATGACTGCACTGTGGTCTGGTGTCTGCTCTACTTGCTCCCCCCTTGGTACAACGAGTACTCTAAACCATTTTATTTTTTTACCTAAAGTGACTTCACTCTGTCTGCTTTTTTGTTTGTGTTGGACGCTCCATGTGATAGAAAAAAAAAAAGTCCACTTCAAGGTGAAATTTAGGGTTGGATTTACTAAAGGTGAATAGACTGCGCTTTGCAAAGTGCAGTTCCACTCTATAAGAGCAATTGTTCCAGAGCTTAATAAAAGAGGTAAAGATTCATTTTGCAAAAAATACCCAAATACATGCAAGGAAAATAAAAAGAACAGCATTTTTGCTTGCACATGATTGGATGATAGAAGTCAGCAGAGCTTCTGCACATTTATTAAGCTCTGGAGCAACTGCACTTTGCAAAGTGTACAGTCTATTTGCCTTTAGTAAATGAACCCCTTAGTTAAAACTTATCTATGTTCACCACTCACCCTCAATGCACATTTAATAACATTTTCTCAATAAAAGCTATAGCTTTGTAAATATACCTGTCTGTAGACCCAGTGACATTGGGGTTGATGTACTAAAGGCAAATTGACTGTGCACTTTATAAAGTGCAATGGCACTCTGCAAGTGCAGTTGCTCCAGATCTTAGTAAATGAGGTAAGGCTTCACTTTGCAAAAAATAGACAATCACATGCAAGGAAAGTAAAACAAAAAAAAAAAGACAGCATTTTTGCTTGCACGTGATTGGATGATGGAAGTCAGCAGAGCTCTTCCTCATTTACTAAGCTCTCGAGCAGTTGCACTTGCAGAGTGCAACTGCACTTTGCAAAGTGCATAGTCTGTTTTCCTTTAGTAAATCAACCCCATCATCTCTTGCCAGGCCTTTGCCTGTTTGGTGGAAGAAACTTTGATCTTCCTCTCCAAGCACTAATCACAGCACCAGTGTAGCAACGTCTCTATGTTAGGATATGGCTAGGAGTCACAAGAAATGGGTGTTCCTGGATGGACTATTTCTGCATGTCTGCCCAAGCTAAAACCAACCAATGAAGTAGTTCACAAGAAACCACAGTAACAAGGGTGTGTAGTAAATGAATAATCTAGCCGCTGCACACAATGCAGTTTCACTCACCATGAATCTCTCCCCCGCCTATCTCATCTCTAACCACGTCTGCTGTTGTTAAAGTGCGAGATTTGTTGATCTTTACCTAGAGGTAAGTCTATAATAAGGCTTACCTAGAGGTACAGTAAATATCTCCTAAACGTGCACCGTTTAGGAGATATTTATTTTAGAAGCAGCTGGTGACATTACCGGTGCATGCGCACTGGGCTCTGAATTGGCTGTGCCGTCCATTCAGATCTCCGCACTGTGGAGTGACATCATCATGGCTCATCCATTTATACAGCAGGAAGACGCCTACAGCCTCGACAGCGCTCCACTGGAGGGCTTCATTTTCAGATAAGTCTGTCCTAATGTGCTAGTATGCGGTGCATTCTAGCATATTATGACTTAAAAGAGATGTATGGGATTTGTTTTGTTTTTTTAAAATCATATCTACCTAGCTTGATGCAGCATCGGTCAGCATGTGGACGGCTCAAGCTCTCTGAAAGGCTGAGCTAGGTGCTGATTCAGGCATGTGGAGGAATCTTGACCATATGGTTGCGATCTTTCCCATGCCTGGACTGGCTCCATGACATCAGCTGACAACGAGCTTCAGCCCGGTGTCTACTGAAAACTGGTCACAGGTGCCAAGAACAAACTGCACTCCTGTGATCCACAGGAGAAGTACAGCCAAACAAGCTTTGGATGTACTTCTCCTTTAAACTGCCCAGGGCCCAATTTTTACTACCGCTTTAATAACAAACACTCAACTCTCACATCCATACAAGTCAATGCACATGACCTTAGATGACATGGGTGTCCTGGTAATATTTATCCTAAATAGGTTATTCTTTAAAGTTGAACTGCAGCTTCAATTTTTTATTTTTTTTTTCATGTTAAGTCCCTGCTTCCCATGTTTCAGCCTTGTCCCCAGCTTCCTTCTTGGTCCAGGACCAGCAGTCCTCTTTGGCAGTATGACAGCCACGTCAATCTGCTCATTTCTTGTGAGCCCATCCTGTTGCACAGTACTTCAGAACTGAGCAGCAGTCCCACATCATTACATGAGTACCATCCAGTCTATCAAGAATGCTTGTCCCCCACTGGAAGATAAGGAGGATGCTACCATGATGTCATATACCAGCTAGAAGCCTTCAAGGTGAAAAGACAGATATAGGGTTTAAAAAAAAAAAAACACAGGGGGTGGAGGAAAACAGGCTGACTACAATTCTACTTTGGGTGGCACAGTAATGCAGTGGTTAGCACCTTCGAATCCCAACCACAAAACTACCTGCCTGGAGTTGGCATGTTCTCCCTGTGCCTACATGGGTTTCCTCCCACACTCCAAAGACATGCTGGTAGGTTAATTGGTTCCTGTCCAAATTAGCCCTAGTAGTATGTATGAATGTGAGTTAGGGACCTTAGATTGTAAGCTCCTTGAGGGTAGGGACTGATATGTACAATGTATATGTAAAGCGCTGCGTAAATTGACAGCGCTATATAAGTACCTGAAATAAATAAAGTGAAAACTGTAAACTTTTCTTGTTACCTACTGTATTTACCTAAAATAGAAGAATCTCTTATTCTTTTCTCAACAATAATGAACTCCAGGCAAATATCTAAATTTAAAGGAGCTGTTTTAATTGCCTGAGGATGTCTTTTTCTGTCCATCCAGTCCTGGGATTTCCACAGCCCTCTGACACAGCAGAGCCAGATAGATGACACCATTTTCTCTGTTATAGTAAGCAATATGGTGGTGTCCATTCCCTACCCCAGCCTACTGGGCAGAGATGTATATTAACGAAGTAGAACTACTTCACTACTGTACTTAAGTACCGAAAGGCGGTATCTGTACTTTCCTAGAGTAGAATTTTGTTCTCCTACTTCCACTTTTACTTCACTACATTTTTTAGATAATTTCAATACTTCTATTCCGATATTTTTTTCATGTGCTGCATAGTTGCTCGGTACTATTATAAAAATGGCCACTGCCAGAACAGTAGATGGCAGGTTTCATGAAGCTCAAAACATGTGTATTATCAGCGCATACGAAAATAAAAGCTACTGTATGTATAAATAAAAGCTGCATTTGAAATAATAAAAACCAATATGATGTTCAAACTTTTGACTTATTTCTTTAATAACTACATAACACAGTACTTGTACTTTTACTTTCAGTACTTGAGTAACAATTTTTTTTCAAAACTACTGGTACTTTTACTTTCAGTACTTGAGTAGCAACATTTAAAAAAAAAACTACTTGCAATACTTAAGTACAAAAAATGTTGAATACTTTAGTACTTCTACTCAAGTCACTTTTTGATCGAGCACTTGTACTTTTACTCAAGTATTGGTTTCGAGTACTTTATACAACTCTGCTACTGGGTGGACAGTGAAAGAAAACCAGCAGCTAATAAAGTCATATTCTCTGCTCACTCTGCTCTCTTCTACCATCAGTATTATCCTTGACAGCACATTTGCAAGCAGCATACCTGATTGTCTCCCAGTCCTGCCCCTCCCTCTCCCTCTTCCTCCCCTCCCTCTCCCAGTCCTGGTACACAGGGATTGCAAGGCTAATATCAAGTCAAATTCAAGTATAGTACTTACATCAATTGGTTAGTTGGATTTGTGAGTTATTAATGACTACATAGGCACAATAATTTTTACGATCTATGAATAGTTGAAGAATTATAGGTTGATATACTGTATATATATATATATATATAATATAGATAGATAGATAGATAGATAGATAGATAGATAGATAGATAGATAGATAGATAGATAGATAGATAGATAGATAGATAGATAGATAGATAGATAGATAGATAGATAGATAGATAGATAGATAGATAGTTGAAGAAATATAGGTTGATATACTGTATATATATATATATGTATATATATATATACATATATCTATATGTATATATATATATATAGATGTATGTATATATATGTATATCTATATATACATATATGTATGGATAGATAGATAGATAGATAGATAGATAGATAGATAGATAGATAGATAGATAGATAGATAGATAGATAGATAGATAGATAGATAGATAGATAGATAGATAGATAGATAGATAGATAGATAGATAGATAGATAGATAGATAGATAGATAGATAGATAGATAGATAGATAGATAGATAGATCTTCTATCTATATATATATATAAACAGTATGTAATGTCTTGCTTATTATAAATGTAGGATTAAAGCACGCCATCGTACTGCTTTGCACGCATACATATACACCACTTTAATCTGATGGTTTTAAACTCTTTCCAGAAAAAAAAAATGTAGTATGAAAATAATAGCAATATTTATCTTGGCACATCGTCAAGACATTTTATGTGCATTATTATTATTTTTCACTCCGTACCTCCTCGTAATAGTTTCCAGGAAATGTTTCTCCAAATGTGTAGAAGCCGAGGAGTGTGATAGAGAGGAGAGAGGGCGTTGCATGACGGGAGAGAGCAATGAGTCCAAAACAGAGATGATATATTAGGTTTAAACTTTACAAGATCATTAATTTAAACATGTTGGCCCTGAGCAAGGAGCACCTCTGGTCTGCCAGACCCATATGGATTCTATACTAAATGCATAGTAGTATAGATTCTGTTAGGCAGAATCTTCAAGACTGTTTAATAAGGCCAAGTGATGATGTGTAAAAAGCACGGCAATAATTTTGAACATTTAGAGCCGTATAAATTTTATTACAAGACCAGTCCTGCAACACAGCCCAGTGAGGAGGTCAACTCTCGGTTAACCCATCCAACAGGGTCAGATAGAAGGCTAACCCTTAAATAAAATGCTGGCTATACCCATATCAGTACTTTGATATTATGATCATTTTGATGAAAAAATTGTATCTTTTTGGTTTGTTATCAATGATCAAAAACCATCCTGGTGAAAAATCTAAAGTCGATCCCTTTTTTGTGTCAATTAATTGTTTATAAGGTACAATAAATTTGACACAATCTCATCTAGGATTGATCGCTTATTTATCTTTATGTGTAGGACCGAGAGACTATACTGTGCTTTCCCACATTCCCACCCATTCTAACCCATTCCCACAACAGACCCTTCTATGATGAATGACTATGCTGACTCCATGATATAAGCTATGTGACTCTCAGGGGCATGCTCCTCCTTACTGTGTTTTAATATGACATCATCTTTTACCATATGCATATCAATTTGGATTTTAGGAACCAGTCAAGGTGCACAGAGCCATTAGATGACTCCAGGGGGACAGTATATTCTCTATGAGCTACCTGTAGACACCATTAGCACAGATTCATCTGGGGGAACAATGATAGGCAGTTTAGAAATCTTTGTCCAATTATTTCACTTTTTCCTTTTAAGTTGGCACCAAATTTGTCTGTAACACTCCTCTATTGTGGCCTCCTACCAACCTAAAGAGAAACATTTACCCAATGTGGCCATTCTTGTTTAGGGAAGGGCTTGCCAGCAAAGTTGACTGAGGGAGCTTAGAACATACCTCTTTAAAAGAGGGAGGGGCTTAAAGGATAGGTTCAGAGTCTTTAGCAGTGATGGGGAACCTTGGTACCCCAGATGTTTTGGAATTACATTTTCCATGATCCTCAACAACTGCAGAGTGCATGAGCATCATGGGAAATGTAGTTCCAAAACATCTGGGGTGCCAAGGCTCGCCATCACTGGTCTATAGTAAAATACAAATCAATATTAGTATCAGACCTTTGTTTTTTGCAGTGTATTGCACACAACTGACTTTTAATTAATCTTTTCAGCCATGATTGTATTATATTAGCAGGATTTTTTTTTTTATAGCGCCAACAGCTTGCAAAATCGTTTCCAAAAAAACCAATAAAATTTATCTTGTCATCCCTACATAGTCCTGATACTACTGCAAGCTGATTACAAAAAAACTACAAAAACAGCATCGATCGGCACTATATATTGTATTAATCATAATCAAGCAAAGGGAAGAAAAATATCTGCAACAACAATCAGTAAAGGGAAAGGGCAAGTAGCATAAACAATTTAAAATGCATAGGCCATATTTAGCGTATGAGATGATTAAAAAAATGCAATAGCAGGAAACTTGTGCTTTGTTTTTCGCTGTTCGCAGGCCGGCATCATTAACGGTTAAGTGTGCTTGTGTTTTCTACAGACATTTATTGACATTACTCAGGGCTGAGTAAAAGAATAAAGCAATCCGGCAATATTAAGCCGAGGGAAGGCTCCTGGAATTGGAAGGAGCCGTGTGTTATGTAGTGAGGATGTTCTGTGTGCATTCGGCATCATCCGTGATTGGGGTTTTAAAAGATGCTCCAGTTCCTCGTCTGACTGACAGGCCCTATTGATTTTTTAGGCTCCTGCCGTCATCAGTCTTCAGCCTAGCAGTGCCCATATGCTGAGGTCAGGGCGAGCTGGAAAAGGGAGGGGGAGCGTAGAAGGCTGCACCCCCCCTTCCTCCTCCACACATCCAAAAGTGAAGGGCCGCTGAAAGAAAATCAATCATGTCATAAGTGGGAAGCATCAAAAATGTTCCCCCTGTATGTGGAAGGCCCATCAGGCTGTCTCCACTCTAGAGCTGAGGTTAGGCACCTGTCAAATCAAGCTAGGTGAAAAGTATTAGATATGCCATTTAACCCATGGGAGGGCTGGCAGAGCACAGGACGGTGTTTTTGCGCCAGCTATGACAAGCCTAGTATCCGCACTTCATTTCTGAGACAAGCCATTGCTTCGCTTCCCTGCTTCCTTCAGCCAGTCTCTAGAAGACACTGTACCGTGGCTGGGAACTCATTATGGAGCAGAGTTGAACAGTGCTGAGGAATGCTAACTTGTGTTTGGCTTCATGTCTCTGCCCAAAACACTGTCAAGACTTTTCATCAGCCTCACCGATAAGCCGCAATCTTGCAACGCTTGTTGTTTACATACAAACACTGGCCTTTAACTTAGCATATCCTTGTAGAAAAGCAGCATATATTTATTTACAAGTCATTGATATGATAGCTATGAAGATAGACATGCACTGGCAGATTTTCTAATAAATTGGCTTCAAGTTTTCAGATCCTTGATACCATTACCTTTATGCTATTGGTAATATTAGACCACTATAATAGTTTTTTTTTTTCTATTTTAGCATTTTACTTATGATTTCTGTCCAATTGTATCCGTAGATTTTTAAATTTACTTTGGAGTCCATTTTTCTGTGTTCAGAAATTTTAAGGCCTCATGCACACAGGGCGTTTGAAAACACGAACTGCATAGCCAGTTCTGACGCCAGGAAAAAGCAGCTGTAAAAACGCAGCTGTAAAAACGCACTTTGCAATTTTGCATTGGCTTTTAGTCACGTTTAGCAGCGTTAGCTTTTAGCAGCCCTTTTCTCTGCCCTTTTCTATTTCCACTCTCAAATCCAACTACTACAGCTTAAAAATGCTTGACGTGACTGAACGCTCTATACAGCGTTTAGCCGCGTTTAGGCATGTCAGGCGTTTTTACAGCGTAACGCTGCTGCTCCAGAAAGCACTGGCCCTGTGTTTTTTTTTTTTTTACAGCTTAAGCCCCGGTTCACACTTGTGCGTGTGCGGGGTTCGCATGTAATGTCGGATCGCACTGCTCCGACATTACATGCGATCGGCTGTGCGGTGCGAGTTTAGCCATACAGTTTGTATGGCTAAATTCGCACCGCAGCCGCACCAAACACGCACAGGGACCCTTTTTTCTAGCCGCATCAGGATCGGATGGCACAGCGGTTCACACTTGTGCGATCCGATCCTGTGCGAACTGCACGATCGCACTGCGATATGCGATCAAACTGGGGGTGTCGTTAAGATTACATTGACACCCCCAGCGTATCGCATATGGCAGTGTGAACTGCCGGGGGTGAGTGTGCGATGCGGGAACAGGCTGCGGATTCGCAGCCTTCCCGCATCGCATAAATGTGAACCGAGGCTGAAAAGGCCTATGCCACTTACAGCTCCTGACACAGCTGCCTGTGTGTGCATGAGGCCATAGAATAACATGGAGGGGTTGTTTTTTAAGGTGCAAAAAAAAACATCTGACGCTCCTAAAAGCAGCTGTAAAAATTCCCTGTGTGCATGGGGCCTTAGGCTTTTTTTTGAACAAAACTCTTTGGAAGTTTGGAAACTTGCCTGAGTTATATCAGTTGCAGAGTGGTACAATGAGTGAGTACAGATGAGTACAATGAGTGGTACAGAGGGCTACAATGTAGCAGTCTGCTTCTCTGTTAAAAATAGAACAATGACCTCCCATTTAAAAAGTCTGTGTTGCCACCCTTAATTAAAAGTACATCTGCATTTGTACAGTTTTCTATGATCCTTCCGGTGAAGTGCACCTAATCCTGCTCTCTGTAATGGGGTGGCAACGATGCTGCACTGCTCCTGAGAGAAGAGTTGCCACTTTCATGTAGGCAATGCCTGTTTGTACTGCAGTGGAATGAAATAAATGTTGCAGCGGGTGTGGTTGCATGTTGCAGGGGGTGTGGTTGCATGTTGCAGGGGGTGTGGTTACATGTTGCAGGGAGTGTGGTTGCATGGCGCAGGGGGTGTGGTTGCCAGCATTGACACTGCTGATTTATTAGCCTGTAAATTGTCAATCAGCACCTGGCCACACCTAGTCCTGCCCACTGCTTTCTGCCTCTGTTGCAGAAACTCTCCCACTGTGAGCTGCAACGTCTAGAAAGGGGAGCACGTGAGACAAAAACAAAGGAGGATTTTGCTCAACCAGGGAGGACAAGGGAGGTTTACTTTATGGGTATTTTGCTTCACATAATAAATAGATTTGGTACTATTTTAGACTATCACATGGTAACCCTGAGCTTGGGTTCACACATATGCAATGTCAGACATGACATCGCTGTGCAGATCACATGCGATGTCTGTGCAAATGTGAAATCAGCCATACAGTTGTATGGATGAACTTACATTGGATTCGCACAAAAAAGGTGCAGAATCCATGCGATCCGATTCACTGAAATCGGATCCCATGGGTGTTCCTGTCCGAATCCACAGTTCGCACATCAATCTGCAAACCGATCTGGGGGTGTCATTGACTTTGTATTGACACCCGCAGCAGTTCACAGGGGGCAGTGTGAACTGCCTGCAGGGGGAGATGCAATGCGGAAACCCGCACTAGAATTGCGCTGCTTCCCGCATCACATATGTGTGAACCCAGTCTTAGTTGGATTTTATTAGCAGCAAAAGAATGGTTAAAGAAACATTTAACATCAAATAAAACAAAAAGAGACCCATAACTGCACAACTGACATATTGTGTGTCTACGATTGCTTGCAGATAAAAAAAAAACCTACTTTAATAAAATAAAGCCATTTTTTGTTTTTTTTGGATAGAGTAGGGAAGGGTTAGAAGTTTTTCACCGGAAAAGTATTAGAGGGGAAATCTCCAAGAAAGACTCTTGTTCTGGTGACAACTAAGGCCTGGTTTACACCTATGAAGGTTGCAGTTGATGCATATTCGAGGTACATTTTGCTTTTCAATACATATTTTTGATCCATTGAAGTCTATGGAGCCAAAAACTAGAAAAAAGTCCCTGGCTCTTTGCATAAAATGCATAGATGTGAACAAGACCCAAAGAAACCATGTTAATCAGACTGTAGTGTGTTTCTGCAAAGCTGAAAATGCACAAAAAGATGGATGCGTGAACCAGGCCTAAGAGAGTATTATCTTTATTTTGGACAGAGCTCCTCCCACTTCCTGTTGTATGCTTCAAGCAGGAAGTGATGGAGAATTTGCAGAATAGGATGCAGATAACAAAAATAACAAAACAATCTCTGCTGTATCCAAATCAAAAACATGGGCTTTAGATATACTTTAAGACAAAACTTTACAATCATGGTACAGACATAGTTGCTATTTAACATGGTATTTCAACACATCATTGTGCTCTTTTCCTAAGCACCAGTGGTAATGGTTCCCAAGTTCTAGGCCTTGACTGTAGCAATCATTAAAGGTTGATTGATTGATTGATTGATTAATTGATTGGCCATCATTGTTAGCATGTACACATATTGCAAACATACACACTGTATATACTAAATGTATATCTATGCGTTTGTGTCTTTTTGGATGTGTGTTAACTGTCAAGTTGTGTTTTGTGAAGCATGTGGTTTAATACGAGAAAGAGTTGCCAAAATCAAAACAACTACCCCCTTCTTACATAGTGTTTGTCATGCTATACATCGAAAGGTTTAACGTACAGAAAGATGGTTGGTTTAGTTCTTATTTTTTCCTTAGATTTTGTGGTATTTACAGGAATTTCAGTAAGCTTCAAGCCAGATGACCCTTTTCCAGTTAGAGAGACCTGTGCATTGTCACACAGCTTGCCATTCTGACCTCTTTCCTCCCCCTAATTGCTTCATTATATCACCAGGAGCCAAGAGAACTAGAGACTTAAACTAGTTGCGCCAACAAAATCGGAGCAGAAAATACATTGTCCATGTTCCACCGTGTCATTTATTTTCCAAACGCTTAGTAACTTAACACGCGTGCAGAATAGGTTGTTTAAAAAAGTTAAATTGACTGGGATAAATGTACAGTGAAGTGTTTTATATAGAAGATTCACACTGAATATTACATATATAGAGATAGAGTTCCTTTCTTTAGATTTTTATTCACTTCCCTATTACCAACTGCCTTTGAAGAAGAAAGTGAAGCAAGGAATGACATGGGCTATAGACTTCCACTTGGAATTGGTTATCATCACCAGCAGGTGCTACGAAGCAAGCTCATTCGAACGCTGAAGGCTCCTTAGACAAAGCTTAAATGACCAAGTTTAAAGGACTGTGAGCACCTTAGTGACCTTTAATGGGGACAAGTCGATATTTACATAATTTGCACATTTCCGTATTGGAGGCTCCCACAGAGCACTAAGTGATGGCACGTAAAGGGCACCTGTCAACATCTTGGGGTACCTCACAGTTATAGAAGTTTATACTGTTTTCACTGCAGATTTAAAGGATATAATCAGAAATGGAAAGTATACTCATATAACACATTACAAATGCCTCGTTTCCACTGAGCGGAACGGTTCGGGTCGGTAGAGTTTGGGAGGTTTAGAATGGTCCGGTCTATTCAGGTGAGCGTTTCCACTGCAAGTCGGGCCACCAGGGACCATGCGGGGTTTACACCAAATGAGGTGTTTGTTTTGCTCTTTCATTTGACGTGAGCATTGAAGTTTTCCTGTCCGCCAATCAGTGGAATGTATCGTGTGACGCCAGTAGCTCCGCCCTAACCGTACCGTACCATTTCCTATGGCCCTACATCTGAAGCAGGACCAGGAATGGTGCGGTTTGGTTCGGTTGTATGGGCCACTTTCATAATGGAAACACCCAAAATAGCGTACCGTACCGAACCGATCCGAACCGTTCCGCTCAGTGGAAACGAGGCATTATTCACAGCAAATAACCTTTACGTTGGGCCAGGAAGATATTTGGTTTGTACAGACACAGACATTATTTTATTACTCAGAAACACAGTCACAAAAATCTAGCATTTGTGGTTTGGCAGCAGCATGGCTATTTTGTAGTACAATCCTTATACTTAAGGCATGTGCAGTGAATAGCTACTTGACCTGCGAAGACAAAATGGTCCCTTTTAACCACTTCTGGACCGGAAGATTTTCCTGCTTAATGACCAGGCCCTATTTTGCGATTCAGGACTGCGTGACTTTAACGGACAGTTGCGCGGTCGTGCGACGCTGTTCCCAAATAAAATTGACGTCCTTTTTTTACCACAAATAGAGCTTTCTTTTGGTGGTATTTGATCACCTGTGCAATTTTTATTTTTTGCGCTATAAACAAAAAAAAGCGACAAAAAAGATTTTTTTCACATTTTGCTATATGACATCCCCCCCCAAAAAAAAATGTAAAAATCAAAATTCTTTTACATTTTAGGCCAATTTGTTTTCTGCAACATATTTTTGGTAAAAAAAAAACTCAATAAGCGTATTTTGAATGGTTTGTGCAAAAGTTATTGCCTCTACTAACTATGGGAAAGATTTATGTCATTTTTATTGGTTTTTTTTTTGTACTAGTAATGGCTGCGATCTGCGATTTTTTTGCGAGACTGTGACATTGCGGCGGACAGATCGGACACCTAACTGACATTTTTGACACTTTTGGGGGGACCAGTAACATTACTACAGTAATCAGTGCTAAAAATATGCATTGTTACTGTAATAATGACATTGGCAGGGAAGGGGTTAACAGTATTGGTGATCAAGGGGTTAAATGTGACCCTAGGGGAGTGATTCTAACTGTGGGAGGGTTGGGCTTTTGAAATGATCACATAGACATGCGATCCTAAATAGCAGGATCACATGGTCTCTGTGATCATTGCAGGCAGAAGGACAGACGGCTGTGTTTACATCAGCGGTCCGTCCTATACTCTCAGCGGGGAGAGATCGAGAGTGTCAGGCGGCAATCGGAGCCGCCTGACACACGCGCCAGCTTCCCTGCTGATGAGCGGTAGCGGGAGCGTGCCACCGGCAGCGCGCGTTTGCCCCCTACACTCACCAGAGCGAGCGCCGTACATGTACAGGGTTTCGCCCAGGAGCGACTGCCTGCCGCAGTATATCTACGGCGGGCGGTCATCTGGTGGTTAAACTGTAGCCAGTAAAAGAAGCGAAAAGTGGAGTTCAGATTTTCCAGCCAAAGAAAGAAAAATATGGAACCTAGTTCCTGCACAGATACTTTTTTTTTTCCATGAGGCCTAGTGTACTGAAGTAGGTCAAGATGCTATAGGAAAATAAAATATAGAAACTTTAGGTGGTGTTTGGAAATAGTAAAAGAACAGTGCATAGATATTGCCTCTGCATTTTTTTTGGATGGCAATATGCTGTGGAATAATACAAAACAGTGTCTCGTGGGCACCCCATTTGTCAAAATGCAACCAAGGCAGGCTGGCATAAATGTGCAATCAGCAGGTGTGAGTTCAATGATGTGAAATTCTTCTCAGAACTACAGGCAACTTTTGTGGAAACCAGCCGCTTATTTTAAAATAGATCTTGTATGAAAATGTATGAAACGTATTGACCTAGATTTTGTCACAGGGGAGAAAACGTTTCCTTAGCCAAAAAAAGTCTCCCAAATCCAAACTTGACTGAATTTGGAATGTGTTGGTGAACGCCACCAACAATAAAAAACAAACTAGGCCCATCTTCCTTTTGCTATTGGCAGCCATTTTGTATGTCATCCATGTAAGTCTTTCATCCATGTGTATACATTACTAGCCTATGAAAATACAGTCACAATAAATCAAGCATAGTCACTTGGCTGAGGATTTTATTTTCAGTGGAAGCTACAGGTTTTTTTATGTATTCCTAAAGGTATGCAAAGCTGTTGACAAGCAGGGAAGAACTTGGCTGGGTGGCAAGCGGGCATTGTCCCTTTGGCTAGTATTAATAAAAATTGTTGGGTTGGTGGCCTTGAGTGGACATACTTCACTAATTGAACATCAATCAAAGCTGACCTTGCAGTCAAAGACCTATGCTAGGTAATATATAATGACCTGCTCCACATTTTAACCTGCGATCACTGTGTCTGCCAGAGGGAAGTTTTCAAGGCCTGACTTCTTTTGGCGCACTGAGATGTCATGTGACTGCATTTTGTGAAAGGGTTTGTCATAACACACCATATCCTTAAGGAAAATCCATCCTTCACCATGCCACAAGAAAACCACAGCACCATGGCACATTTTGCATAGTTTTTATTTTTTAGCCTACATAAATCTGTCACCAAGGGCCACTTGGTTGTAATTCCCCCTAGGCCAAAGGTTTCCGGTTTTTCCCTGCTGACTGGTCCTCTTTTAGACTAGTGTTTTAGCAACATTTGCCAAAGTTCTGAATGCACTGTAAAAAACCTTATACAAATAATTTGTTTAAGAGATGTAGATCAGCACATCAAAATGCAACAGGCCTCTATGATGTGTACTTTTTTTTTTAGTTTTTAGGATAGTTTGAAAGCGGTAAAATTTGGACCGTTTAATCTTGCAACTCAGAAGGGTTTCCTAATTTCCCCTGCTCTTGTGGGTGAAAGCCGGATCAATTTTCTTCACGCTCCATTAACCGGTTGCCGACCGCCGCACGACTATATACTGCGGCGGTCAGCCCCGGCCAGGCAGAGTGACGTATCGGTACGTCACTCGCCTGTCACTGACTTGCGAGCCTATTGCGGGCGGGCGCGCGCCCGCCGAGGCACGCGCCCGCCGCGGCTCGTTCACAGACAAGTCAGTGCGTGTGACCGGCGGACTCGATGTCCGCCAGTCACACTACGATCGCTCCTGTGAAGGGAGAAAGACAGAGCGGCTTGTGTAAACAAGCTGCCTGTCAGTTCTCCCTGTGTAAAAGTGAAGATCTGTCCGTTCTACTATGTAGAACGGTTGATCTTTGCTTTTACACCAATAGGAATGTCCCTGCACAGTTAGAATCACGCCCCTAGGACACACTTAACCCCTCCCTGTCCAATAAAGTTAACCCCTTCCCTGCCAGTGTCATTTTTGCAGTAACAGTGCATATGTATAGCACTGATTACTGCAGTAATGTCACTGGTACCCCCAAAAGTGTCAAAAATGTCAGTCAAGGGTCCGATCTGTCCGCCGCAATGTCGCAGTACCGAAAAAAAAATCGCAGATCGCCGCCATTACGCGTTAAAAAAAAAAAACACCAAAAATGACAAAAATCTTTCCCTTTGTTAGTAAACGCGATAACTTTTGCGCAAACCAATCAAAATACGCTTTTTGCGATTTTTTTTACCAAACATAGGTAGCATAAAACAAATTGGCCGAAAAATGTTAAAAAATTTTGATTTTTACATTTTTTTTGGGGAATTTCATATAAAAAAATGTGAAAAATATTGTTATTTTTGCAAAATTTACGCTCTTTTTTTGTTTATAGCGCGTGATCAAAAAATCGCACAGGTGATCAAATACCACCAAAAGAAAGCTCTGTTTGTGGGAAAAAAAGGACATCAAATTTGTTTAGGTACAGCGTCGCACGACCGCGCAATTGTCCGTTAAAGTCACGCAGTAAAAAATCGCAAAAAAAACCCTGGTCCTTTAGCAGCCAAATCCTCCGGGGCTTAAGTGGTTAATGGACTCTAGACAGTATGGAGGAGAATTACTAAAACTGGTGCACACAAAGTCTGGTGCAGATGTGTATAGTTACCAATCAGCTTCAAAATTAAACTTGTTCAATTAGGCTTTGACAATAAAACCTAGAAGCTGATTGGTTACTATACAAAGCTGCCCCAAATGTGTGTGCCAGTTTTAGTAAATCTCCCCCTATCTGTCTCAAGTTCAGTGTTATATGTACCTGGAGGAGCACCATTATTTGGCTTCTCTTAAAGGTAATTTTTGTGCTTTTTGGTTCCCGAGAAGGCAAGGTGCAAGTAATGGCAAAATCAGCCATTACAGTAGAAACCGGCTGATTTTTCAGCCTGTGTGTACAGCTGCTTGTCCGACAGAAGCTGATCTCATGACTGGCTTCTGTCAAATGAGCGGGCTTGAAAACCAGCAGCTGACTGGTATTCGATCAGTTCTTGCAGCCAATTCCTGCGATTACTGACCGCCGGTGTAATCGGTCCCCTTGTCAGAGCACAGCTCAGCAGGGAGATCGCTGTACTAACACAGCTTGTGTTAGTACAGTTTTCTGTTAGTTTTTATAGTTCAGGCCACTAGCATATATCAGCCAATGTAAAGGTCCAATACAGTGTTTTCTAAATTTTGAAAATGTTACTAAAACAAGACTCCCTTACATCTCCCACACTAAATAAAATCAACTTTTTCATTATTTATTTGTTTGCGGAAACACATATTTATAAATGCTTGGTAGGACCAGTAAGGACCATTGAAAATTGCCAGTACTCATATAGTAATTAACTATTTATTTATAGCAGTACTTTCAATAGTGAAGCGTAAAGTCTCTTTGCCGTCCAGATTAATGTACTAAAAGTCTCACCTATTTCTCCTGTCTGCAGTCAGCATTTGGTGCCCATTAGTGATCAGCTTGAGGGATTGAAAGGACTTCTACCTTATACAAATGGCCATTAGGAGCCAGGAAGTGTCCGTTCTGACACAGGAACTGAGCCATTAGCTCCAGTCTGTCTGTGACATTCCCTTTCCCAGCTCCTCTTACAAAATGGAGAGATATAGCAGCCAAGGGGACAGGAGCCACAGAGCCCCGGGGCTAAGAATGAGAAACAATGATTTATTGCACACTATAAAGAGATGACAGAAAGATTGACACACTGACCCGGGGAGCTTGCAATCAAATCTTCTTTGAGCTAGCCTATAATGCCTTTTTAATTTGTATATGATGAAATGGCCTGCAAAATACAGATGCAACAAAAAAAAAATACTAGTATCACTTTTGCTATAGGATTATGGAAGTTAGAATTGACACAGTTATCTATCTATCCATTGATCTAATCTATTCATCCATTCAAGCCAGGTTTATGTTTACTTTGAGACACTTGTGATTACATCCAGCAGAAAAACTGAAGGTTACATTGTGTTGACTGCAGAGAAGGCTCTCAAGACCCTCCACAGCCCATCTAAAGCACAGCTATCTCTTGCTTAGGGCTTGTTCACACCACATGTGCACTGGTCAACATAGTCCCAATGCATAGGCAAGACACAAAGCCTTGTTTTTTATGGTATCAGTTCACGCTATTGCATTGTGATGGCGTGCACTGAAAAAACATCGCAGGCAGCTTTTTATAGCATTGCATTAAAAGAAAAGTAATGTGTCTCTTAAAAATTAGCCAAACATTCACCCTTTGTCCTGTCAACCTACCCTTGGTTCCTTATAATAATGTCTTGCTCCACTGCACTCTAGGTGGCTGCCATCGATTGCCCTTGCACCAATTTAAGCACCTCATATGATAAGCAAATAAAGGATTGAGCTCTGAAGGAGTTCAGTAAGGGGTGATAAGAGATCTGAACAGTTGCAAACACTTGAAGTTAAACAGAGATTTTCTAATTTTTCATAGAAAAGGCAGCCAGACTGTCACCGTATGTGCAACAAATTCATTATTTGGTTGAGTTGGAAAGGATATCATAGCAGTTCCCAGCAGTGCCACAATATGATCAAGAATAGGAAGGTATCTCAATGAAAAATTGTTCCCAAACATCTAGCAAGCCTAAAGGTACCTACAGACACTAGGCAGCATCTAGGTAAGAAGCAGTGTTGCCAAGGTCAGTCACTTTTCTCCTGCCAGTAAATGCTAGTGACAGGAAAAGGTTGCCAGTAAAAAAGTATGTCTGTGACGCTTAGGCCAAGACCATCCGAGTGCCTGCTACAGTGTGTTCAGGCAGAGCCGGCAGGGCGCGGGTCTGGCAAATGCAATGGCTTAGTGTGTCGTGTGATGTCATGATGCAAAGGAGCCGAGCGGAGCGGCCGGATCTTTGTGTGTGAGTCTGCAGGACGGGAGCAAGGCAAGCCGAGAGTGGGACTGTCAGTGCTGTTTGGACTGGACTGAAGGGACCACCTGGTGTGGAGAGAGACTGTCACTGTGACTCAAGAGTGGATGTGTCTGTGAGGTGTCATCATCGTCATCTGTGCTGCTGCACACTGCGGTCAGTGTCTCTGTGAGAGTCAATTTCATGTGTGTGGGTGCCGTCCATTCTAATTTCTTGCCCTCCTGAGTCCTGTCCCTGAGCTACTTACTTGCTACATATAAAAACTAAAGTAGGAAATGTTTTTTGCCCTAATATCTACCTGAAATCACATTGCTAATTGCATATTGTACTTGTTTGTAGCCAAAATACTGAAATTTGCACTTTAAACTGTAATTTTGTAACTTTTGGAAATGCCAGTAAAAACTTGGCCGTGGCAGAACATTTTGGGTGTTGTGTCAGTAAATTTTAATCTGGTAGTGTGGCAACACTGGAAGGAAGGCATAACCCGGCCACTGAACAACCACTTACTAGAATAGACATTGCGCAAACATGAAAGGTTCTTTGGTGTAGTTGTATGTTTGTTCTTATGGAGAGGGTATCAGGAGCACTGCAGGTACCAGGCTATCGTGTAGAACACAATAACAGCCAGCTAAAAAATTCCACCCCAGCTTATCAAGCCTGAGCAGGCCCCACCATCTGGCATTGGCCTTTCGACAAACCTTCCCCAATTCAAATGTACAGGGACGGACTAGGCAAACGTTCTGTGATGTCAGTAGGCCCTTGTAAGTGTATCTAAACACAAAAAAAATAAAATGTGATATATTTCAGCTCACTAGTCCTTAGATGTGGTATCTGTATTCCTTTTCTTCACCTGTTGATCCTTACACTTCCTTTAATAGAGAGACAACGCTTACTCCCTGTACTATATCTATGGATCATCATCATCATCATGTCAAAAAAGGTGCCAAATATGTATTTGTCTTTATACATAGTGTTATGTACAAATGTCAAAAAAAGCACTGTACAAAGAAATGTAAAAATCCATCCTTTATTCATACAAGCAGTATGAATACAGTTGTGTTTGCAGTCTTTGTAAACCAGCCGCTCAATCATTACAGGCATCCACTGTACATGCATGAATTTTTCTGTATACATCACCTAGACAGCTCTGTTCCAGGCAGCCGTTATACATTACAGATATTGTGAAAAAGATGCAGCTTTTTAGCATAAACACTCACTTCAAATAATTTCCCTAGGTGACTATAGACTTCTTGCCAATTTCCGACTTTAATAAAGGAAACCTAATTAGTGAGGAACTGTTGATTGGTTTGCTGGTGTAATTAACACAGGTGATGCTAATGACTTGCAACGAAACCTAGTGTGTTATGGGAGGAATAAACAGCGGTGAGCGGCGGTGTTCTCACACGTTTGGAAAACATTGCACACTTCATGGCTGGGTCCCACCGAGGGTGACAGCTTACCCCCCAGAGGGAGGAGAAAAGATTCATTAGCAGGTTAATAATGACGATGAAGCTTTTTTGAGCACTCCCAAACTGATGGCAGGCTGATTCACTTATAGGGGTTAATGACAGATTTAGGGTCAATGTCACCCAAAACTGATAGATTTCAGTTATGGGTGGGCACTGAAGGTTAAGTCACCTGTCAGATTTTTACATCTCTGTGTGATACTAGGGACAAGATTCCCACAGGAATGCATTTTGCTTATAAAGTCAGGCTGCATTTGAAGGCTATCAGGGTATGACCCCCATACAGTGTTTTTAACAGCCTCAGCTGCTATGTACTCAATATGTATTCCATACTCTATGTAAGGGTTTCTCAACCAGGGTTCCATGGAACCCTAGGATTCCTCCTGAGGTTGCTATAGGTTCCTTGAGCAATGGGCAATTTCTGCCTCTCAGATAAGTTTCCAATGACACCATTGTTCCTTTTAGATATCTGTAAGGGGGTATTTCTTCCCAATGTTGACAAGAAGAAGGGACATTCTTCCCACAAGAAGAAGGGACATTCTTCCCACTGACTGTCACCCTAATGTCTTACGAGTTGTAGATTTTTATTTTTTAGCAAGGATTCCACGAGACCAGAAATTTATTCCAAAGGTTCCTCTGTCTTGAAAAGGTTGAGAAATGCTGCTTTGTTGTACTCTATATGTACTTCAGCAATGTCTGCATGGTATTTCTCAGGGCAGGCATGTGTAATATGTATTGAAATGGCCACACATTGCAAGCCCATATGACAGAGTGACAACGCAGGAGCACAATAGACTAACAGGAACAGAGCGTTGTTGCCCCATAACAGGAAGTGTCTGAACAAGGATCTTCATTTAAGGTGTTATTTTAATGAAAGCTGCTGATTTTAAATGATTGAAAATGACTTTTGAAATGGCATTACCATGTTAAAGTCTATATTAATTGAATTATAAATAATAAAGCCTGCAAAGAAAAAATTAAAACCACTTAGCGAGTAGATTGTGTTCCCTGACTTACTATGAACACAAAACTAGAATGCAGCTTTAAGGCCTGGGTAAGACCAATACTTCAAAGTCTAAAGAACAATCCAGGAGCTATTGTCACTGTGCAGGATAGGCGTGACAGCCTTGCCAATGTATCATCCCTGTCCCCCTTCTCCAGATGACATTTTAACGTTATCTTGTTTTACCGCGTCAGCTGAGTGCTGCCGCTGCTGGCAAATTAAACTGTGAACTCACAAAGTGGGCAGCAATAAATATAGATTATGGTAGCGCGAGCATGGATCGAGTGGCAGGCTGAGATCCGAGAGCCGAGTGACAAAGAGCGGATGTAAACAATGCAGAACGCCTTTAATACGCTTCGTCTGCCTTACAAAAACAGCCATATTATAATTTTTTTTACAAATGTGAGATCAATCGCATTGTGGTGGCAGAATAAAGATGAGCGATTTCTTATTTAGTTACGCACAGCTTGGCAGAAGTCTTTATTTCATGTATAGACTGACGTATCAGATATTTAGTACAATCACGCCTGTTCCTGCTGTAAGGAGATATAAGAATCTTGTCCAGGGTAACACAACAGAGGCAGAAACAAGGGGCCTAATTGTGAAGTGTTTTAAGTCAAAGGAAGATTTAGGGATGAACTCCAGGCAAACTGCTAAATAAACAGATTAAATATATATGCGTTTTTTACCTGACAAGGAATCTGTATTTCTATTTAGCCAGTCCTGTGGTTTACACAGCCTAGCTAGCTTGTAGACCTGACTCTTCTCTGCTAAAGTTTAGTAAAACAGCTTGGTCACCTCCCTGCCTCCAGCCTGTGATTGGGCAGTGAAATAGCAGCAAAAGCTCTTCTCTCTCCTCTGATCATCACGTTTCTTTTTAGTATATTTGTATCACAGTGTACCAGTGAAAAGAAACCCTAAAATCAATTGGCTTTTTTTTTTTTGGATCTTTATCAGCGCCAACGTTCTGTTCAGGTGGATGGTGGCTATTGTCGAAGGTCTTTGTTGTAAATCAGATAACACATATCAGGGAACATCACATATGTGTAGTTTCCCAGGCTGATAATAACTATCATCTAATATAATTGTGGCAGTTACAATCATGTAAAGAATCACACTAATGTACACCCAGTGAACAGTTGTCCACTTGTAGCTTATATTTCCCTAATAGTCTATAGATCCATTAAAAAATCTAACCCTAGAAATTAACTACTCTAATTTGCTTCCTTTTGGTCTGTTAAACATATAATCAAAAGTGTTAGCTATTAACCCCATTGTGAAGTGAAAAAAAATGATTATTGATCCTGCCAGAAATTCTAGTGAGCTGGTAACTTCCTGTACTTTCTGCTTCTTCTTATCAGTTAGAATTGTTTCCAGCTCTCTCTATGGGAAACTGGAGATAATCCCCACTAAATCCCCAGGTAAAAAAGAAAATGTATTTTTTCAATACCCAAACATATACAAAATATATGATAAAAAGTATGTTTTTATTGATACAAAATATAAAAATCAAGTATCCAGATAGACAAAGACAAATATTCAAATCATAGATTGGTACTGAAGACATAAAAACAAAACATGCTGGTAACGTGATACCCTCTTAGGTTAACTGAGAGTGAAAGATGTAATTAATCCTCAATTAGCAGGGAATCCTCTACTTGTTTCGTGGACAAATCCACTTCTTCAGGAGAGTAATATTAGATACTATCTGTAATAAAAACATAATAACAGAATAACAATAAACTAAAAAATACAGAATTGATAAAGGATGCAAGAATAACAATGATATAGGGGCATGGTCACAAACTTGTTTACCCATTAGGACCAGCGCTCAGAGGCATAAGGATGTAAGGATCATGGTGTACCCCCACCTCCTAACTAATTTTTCCTATCAGAGGCCTACCTATTATTTTACAGCTCACTCTGTGAACTAAAGAACACCTTCTCCCTATGTTATGGATACGAGGTGCGAAGGAGGTGTTCTTTAGTCTTTAAACATTTCCTGTCCAAGAGCAACAACTCTCTTTTTCCATAAATACTGTACATAGAGTGAGTGTATAGAGTGAGTGTTGTCACCCTCGGACAGGAAATGTGCAACCGACAGAATCACCTGGTGAAAAAAAATCCAAAAAAAAGCTAATACAGCCACATATCTAAGGTAACCTGCGATATATTACATTTTTGTTTTTGGGTTGAGATTTGTTTTATTCATCCTAGTCATAACATCTAGGTCAGGCAAGTTGTTGGCTATTTATCATCGGAACTGTTCAGAAACATTTTTTTGGTCTCCTTACCTAACAAGAGAGAGGGAACAGAAGCAATGGGAAGCTCTTTGGGGAGCCAGGGACTTGTCTGTCCAGCTCTATAATAATCAGACTTGAGTTATGATGCTGTTAGAGGCCTCGGTGTCTGCAAACTGCCTCCTTGGAGCATCTGCCTTATCACTCACAAATCTGTGAACACTTTGTCACCAAAGGAGAAAGAAGAGGAGACTAAAGCAGACTCATTTCCGACTTTCTCCACAGCTCTAAAGCCCGGCTTTGCAGAGCCATTAGAACAGAGATTATCATATTTAAAACCTGTGATGACACCATGGTCCCCATTGCGATGATTAATCTGCTCATTAAAAGACGCCGATGGGCTAGTCTAATTAGAACATGGATCTTCCTAAAGGACGTTGCAGGGTCGGGAATATGAAGTATTTCTCATAACATAAAGTAGGGATTAATTATGCTACTAAATACTACCTTGTGAGATTTACATATGGGTCTGATCAGAAACACGAGGTGATAGCCAAAGTGCAAGTGCTTAATGGCTTTATTGCGAAAAAAGTAACAAAGTCCATTGCAGCTGTGTGTCTGCAAAGCAAAATAGTTCTCTGCCCTTTACTGCCATTTCATGTAGGATTGCTGATGATGCTTGCGAAGAGGAAGAAGCTTTAGCAGGACCAATTTAAGTTGTGATCCTGTGAATTTATTTAGGAATTCATAGCATTTTCGCTCAAAATCATTATGTTCTCGAGGCATTTTACATAAAGCTGTCCTTAAAAGATGACATTGTTGCATATCTACAACCCAAAAAAGCTTATTGGTCATAAAAACAGTTCAAAGGAAGCTATGTGTTGCAGGGAAAATGGGCAACGAGACCTGTAGCTATATTTAAAGTGAAAAAGGCTAGGAGCAGCAGTATACCTGTTATAGGGTGAAAAATGTTTCTCAGTTGTGCTCCTGTCACACATGCCCCTTGTAGAGATGACACACAAGCATGCTGGCACACAATGCACAGGCATGGTCCGTCATTGTCATTTTCTGGAAGTTGGTCCTGAGCAATTATGTGCAACAGACATTGGAGCAAGTGCATCTAGACAGGAAATTGTTTCGAGGATAGAGGAGATCATCAACACTAAGATACAAAAAAAATCATTAAAAATGTAAAAATGTATTTATGGAAAAAAAAAATCTCACGATAAGGAAAGAAACGACCTTTAGGTGTGTCAGCCAAGATTTATTACAAAAAACAGTTTATAAACACTCACAGAAGTGATGTGGTAAAAGGCTCATTGGCAGGATAAATCTGCTCAGTGTGTGCCCTCAGCCCGCAGCAGCAGGGGTCTCCGATCATCAAGGCTGTCCAGCAGTGTGTAGCCAGCAAGATGGCCATCCAGCAGTTTCCAGGACCAGTGTGGGTGCAAGCAGCCAGAAATGATGGCACACAGAAGGAGCAGTAACGCATTTCAGAGCATGCACATTTGCTCCTTTGTCAAATTGAACTTGGTTTGACAAAGGAGGGAATGAGCATTCTTCAAAACGCATTACCACCCCTTTAATGTCACTTCCGGCTGCTCATGCTCCAAGCAGGTCCGGAACCTGCTGCAGCCTTAAGATACACACTGAGCAGGTTTATCCTGCTGATAAACCTTTTACCACATCACTTTTTAGCTGCTACACTTAAAGGTGCTTCCTTTCCTTGTCGTTTTACTTCCAGAGTTCACTCCACTCTCTATAAAGCTGCCCAGGTGCCTGGCCTACTGGCCCTACTTTTATCCTATTGGGACATTCATATATGACTGTATGAGAGGCCCTCCCCCTCCAGGGCGCCCTTTACATTGACTATGGAAAAAAAAATACCTAGGGTGGAGCAAAGGCACAAGTTGAATCTTTCAGCATAATTACAGGTGCAGATACCTGGGGTGCAGAGAAACTGGTGGGCAGAGTTGGGAATCTCTGGCGTATAGATCCACAGGCTCAGTATACAACGTTCCCAGAATATCAGCATACTAGCAGTTTACACCGCTGAGTGGCCTGGTGTATTCCCAGGCCTAGGATGACAGACAAGAGCCATGAACAGGAAGAATGATGTTCAAGTTTGACTGGAGTATGGAAAAACTCCACTAATGTTTGTTTGCAGACAGGAAACATCATGCTTTTTTTTTTTAATATATATTTTAACAAATACATATGGTTCTTCATGCTTCCAACAGTCAAGTGCACATAAACAATTTAACCTTTTAGTTCACAAAAATCTCAGCTGTGGTTTGTTTATGTTAGCATGCTGTTTATACAGACATGGGTGCAACAACTATACTCATATATTATGTTGTGTTTAGTATTTCTGCCACTAGGTGGTAGTGTTATGCCTAATGTTGCTTCTCTGTGTTCCTGTCATTTTCCAATAAAATAAGAAGAGCTCAGCCATGTGTCTGAACCATCTTGACTGGTAAGAGCCATATCTGCAGCAGCTTTCCAACAGTTTTATACATTTATACATACTGTTTCCTGAAATAGCATCTTCAGTGCTTCTTTAGACAAAAGTTGAACTAAGAGCTGTAATTCTTACAAGTAACATACTGTAAGCTTATTGAAAATTAAATCTGTGCTATAGGAAAGGCCTGTAAATAGGCCAAGGCTTCTCCTAACTAGAGTTCATAGACATACATTTCTTGTGACTGGCTAATCCTTCCTGCAATAATCAACCTTCTGAAAATCTTTAATTGCATAGGCACTAGGCAAGCTTACTACTCACAACATGAGATGCAGATCATGCAAGCACTAGGCTTTGCTATTCAGGGCACGGGCAATGTACAGTATGCCTATTTGAAGTCAGAAGACAGAAGGTTTGAGTTTGTTAGACATCCCCTTTTCAAAACCAAACTATTGAGTTCAGGTGTTTTTAATAAAGGGTGCTGCTAATGCTATGGCATACAAGTACAATTTAGACAATTGTAAGCATCCAACGTTGTTGCCAAATTAAATTAAATTAAGGGGGAAGGCCATTTTGTTCTTGTGTACAAAGCCAGCTTCATAAAGTTTGAAAGGTTTGGTCCGGAGGGAGTCCAGGGCCCTGCATGGAGCCCTGACCTCAACAATATTGAGCACCTTTCGGAATAATTAGGATTGCGAGCAAGGTCTTCTCATCCAAAATCTGTACCTGACCTAACAAATGCCCTTTTGACAGACTGGCCACAAATTCCCACAGATCGACTGCAAAATCTTGTGAAAAACCTTCCTAGAAGAGTAGAGTGTGTAAGCTATTATAGCCACAAAGGTCTGGGGGGAAGCAATTCCATTATCGTCCAAGGTTTTGGAAGGGGATGTCCTTCAAGCTTATATAGGTGTAACATTCAGAGTCCCACACAGCTTTAACCATATAGAGTATATTTGCACGGATATTCAGGGAGGGGGAAATCTTAAGGAACCCAGTGGAAGTTCACGGGAAAGGTATATCCTTGCGTCTTCTCTTTCAAAGAATAAGTCATTGTTTATAAGCATACAATACAGGTTCTCTTGAAGAACTGGGGATATAACAAAGCAAGGCATCCCTTTTCTCTAATGTGCTTCACTGCGTTGGTGTCAGTCATCCTGATTGACAGCAAGAAATCCCAAAAGTCACAAATTATAAACTCTCCAGAACCAAGAAGCCAAAATAACGCACAATTATATTCACCAACCTGAAAACCATGATTGATTCCAGTTTATATACAAACTGTCATTTAACCCAGAGTTTTTTCTTCAATAAATCCTACAGCAGCCAGAAGAATGAGTTAAAGGGAATCCCCCATTCATTGATATGACATACACTCAAATCAGGTAAATTCATGAATAACAAGTCTAAACAGTGAATGTTTCATGCACCTTCATACATCTTCTCAATGGACAAACAATCTCTCTTGACAAGCTACGTACTTCGTTCCAAGTATCTGACATCTTGGTGAATAATAGTACGAACTGGCGTCTTGTCATTAGATGAGGTGAAAGAGACGTGTTTCTATCCAAAACATAACAAGCTGACATCGGATTCCCTATCACTGGGAATTGATGTCCTTATTTGCCACATTGTGTATTAAGGTCTGAATCATATTCCTTTCTGTTCATGGTTAGCACTGTTTATTTATAAGCACAAGGTTGGTGTAATGCAATTTACTAGACTGCCAAAAATACACAAAGGCAGATAAGTCACATGGATCATGTAAGCCGTGTGGGAAACTGAAGGAGCAATTCCCCTGTACAGCTGGGTAGTGTAGTATTTAAAGGCAACATGTAGCGGGGTTGCCATTAAAGATCTCTCCTACTAGTTCCCTTGTTGCCATGCTGATCCAATGGCTTCAGTGTTTATTCTAAGACACCAAAATGATAATGCAGATTACAAGTATAAACATGGGGCAAACTGATAAAGGTATGCAGGAAACATTTCCTAAGGTCAGGACGTCCTCCCAATTTATAATTTTTCTGTGTTTTTAAGATATGTCGGATTAATTGAGGTTTGGCATAAATATGGTGATCTAAAGGGGAACTTCAATGTTCATGTTAAACTGATATAAAAGAGTAATTTGTAATTTATGTTAAAACAATTATTTATAGTAGAGTGTGTCTATAGGCACATTTTTTTTGTTTTGGATTGAGTCAAGAATACATAAAACCATTTGGGATTCTTTTTTTGCTGTCTATGTCAATGGGTAGATTTCCTGTATGATAGACACAAAGGGAAGTGAAAGAAAATCTCTCCAAAGTAAGAGGAATCCCATTAGAGGGTTGTCATTGGAACAGGTGTCATTCTTTCCCTTCAGTATTTTCTGCATGATAAACTTGAAACAAGTATGCAGCCGATGAAGTCACACCTCCTCATCAGCTTACTTGTTGTAGGTCAGTGATTAGCAGATCAGCATTAACAATATAAAAATTCCCCAACACACTTTCTACTTAGTCAGCTCAAAACTAATTCAACTTTTTCATAGGCTAATGCAAATAGATGTCACAGCATCTCGGCATAGCGTGGTCCCTAACTTTATACTATAAAAGATCCCAACCCAGGACATATACAGTATATATCATTGAAAAAACTGGGAAAGGGCATACTTTGAGGCTATCAACTCCATCCTTCTTAAAGGTACAGCAATACACCAGAAGCCCAAACTCACCTATTGCAGCTGAAGGCCTTCAGTGTGTATCTGCACCAAATGCAAAAAAAAAAAGCAAATGAGATCAACAGTACAGCCAGATACAGTGGCATAGGATTTGAGATTGCCATATTGCTAGACAGTGTGTAGGCAGGTTCAGCCTATTTTCTGCACTGTGGGTGGTGCTCGATCGCAGTGGCATGGCAGTTGGAGGGGAAGTCAAGAGGAACATGTTTTCCTGGGTCACTGGGGTTTTGATTGGATGCTGCTGTCCCATGTTTCTCTGGCAGCTATCTTAGGTCAGGCAGAGCCTATTTAGGGCCCTGGCTCCCAGGCTTGGCATCCATTTCGCATATGGGTATTGTAGGGATAGGTCACCTGTATGGCAGGGACAGTGATTAGCCTTAGGGGGAGGTTCCAGACAAAAAGGGAAAGGATAGGGACATGCCCTTCTTCCTGGAGACCTCCCCATTTGGGTATGGACCAGCCAGGCAGCATTCCACCTGTTAAGACAGATGCTGTTGGCACATCTGAGACCTGCCCCGCAACACACCACTGTTACATTCTGTGAGTGTTCCCAGTCGGGCGCCTTTCCACTGGGCTTGTTGTGAATTACTGAACTTTAACATTAATACAAGTTCTGTTTTCTGCAACTGGATTCTGAGTGTTTACTGCCACCTCACCTACATTTGGTCTTGTGACATCAGATCACTTGACCACACGCAATGGACAAGCTCTTCCTCATAGTAGGTTCAGGGTGGGGTAGTAAGGTGGCATCTAGGAAGGGGGAGAAGTGACCAACCAGGAGTGGGAATGAAGACCTTATCCCTTTAGCAATGCAGCTGCCCAGGCAATTGGTATTTGTCTCAATACATAGTAAATTCAGAATAGCATCATAATTCCGTTAACACGTGGTTTACATCTATACCAAGCATCTTCTAATTCATACAAGCCGCTCTTCTCATTTAAAATCTGTTTATTACCCCATGGGACATGTACGCTATTTTAAATAAAGTTATAATCATGTGCATATATGTCAGCCCACCTGTGACAAGCAGCTTTTTGCCTAGATTTTTTTTTTTAATTTGTCACTTAACTTTTGTCCCTGGGTCAACAAACCATGCAGTCTCTTGACGTGTGTCGTTAATAATGAAATATTTCCTTTAGTGCAAGCATGGCGTTGCGGCTCGAGTTGTCACATTTGCGTTCCGGTATTGGATCGTTGTGGGGTCCTATTGTGTTTTTCCATATTGACGGGCCGAGAGCCTGACAGTGTTGTTTATCTCCTTTTGCTGTCTCCGCCCTGCAAGCTGCTGCTGACTTTATCAAATTACTTCTATCAAGTCCCAGGGCACCATCAACATTACTTCAAATCTGTCACAACTGGCATTCTGCGGGCTTGCTTGAAAGGATGGTTAACAGGTCTGATCGCTGGCACAGATGTGCGACACAAACAAACAAATCCCTTCCCCGGGCTTTGTTAATTCTTCTTTTGCTTGTAGAGAGATGGGAGAGGAGGAGACGAGGCTGGGAGAGAAATTAGCAGGATACTGATACTTACTAACATCCCAGCCTGGTCTGCAGCCAGCTGGGTAGGCTGTTGTGCCGGCGGTTTCTTTGACAAACAAAAAGGTCATCTGGAAGGACAATCTTGGAAAACTGAGACCAGGAGAGGAATGATTGAAAATGGCCAATAAACAGTAAATAAGCTTCTCTTTATATGAATAATTAGGCTACATTCAGCTCAAGCAGAAATTATAAACATTTTGGAATAATGTATCATAAACAAAACCATGCCTGCTATTTTATGGAAACCTTTTTCTCTCAATGTACAAAACATTGCATTATAAAAACAACTCCCCCATCACAAAGTATTAATAAATAATGGCACAGATTGATCGGTAAAATCTAACTTTCTCCTTAAATGCCAGTAATTCCAATCACCTTCCGTATTGGTCACATAAGCTATATGGTAGCAATGGTCATATGGTCTATTCCAAAGGGAAGGATCGGTGCTTGGACAAGATTGCTGATTGGCTGCCTTTGCCTGAGCAGGAATTCCTTATGCCCTTTTGGATGAAAATGTGCAACCAATGGGAAAGCATCGGTCATGTGAACAGAAGCAGTTGGTTTGGAATTCTCAGGATTATACAACAAGGGTAATGTTTCCTTATCCATCTGTATCTTTTATTGTTCTTAAGTGGAGTGATTTTGTCCAAAAGAAGTCCATAGGCTATGGTAAGCACCAGCTGTAGCTGACTCCAGAGTATGCCAACTCTGCATGTGAAGATAAAAAGGAGGAGAGAGGAAGCGCAATATAAGTGCAGTATTAAAATATAATTTGTTAAAAAATGGAACCAGAGGTTCTTACATATAGGTACATAGTTAGTCTGGTAAAGTATGGTTAGTATGGTGAAAAAACACCATCTAGTTCAACCAATAACCAATACGTTCTGCCTTCTTAAATTTCTACCCATAGCATATCTATTGTACTTTTTTCCTTTTCCCAATGATTAGAGTTCAGATTGGTTGGTTGTCCCCTTTAGTAGACATCACATGACCAAACGCCGAGGCTTTTGGTCATGTGACCAGCCCTGAAGGGAGCATGGACTAGTATTAACCAGGAAGGGTAAATACTCCAGCCCTTCCATCTCAGCAAAAACAAAAAAAGGTAGCCCTGGGTTCATTTATAACGCATAGTTCATTTTTAGATTGGACTGGTAGGAAAACTCTGGGTAGGTCTTATACAGGTAGCCAGCAGTAAATTGTCAATAACTGAGCTGATATTATCCCCCTTACCATATATAATACTAATAATGTATTTTTTGGCCATGTTATCTACCATGGTTAGGCTTTTCATTTTGTACGGGGGATTGTACCCAACACTTTCCTTGCTGCAGATTAAATTTATTTAATCCCGACATGAAACTCACCCACCCAGGCTTAGCCGGCTGCCATCAGGCATCTCGCAACACCGAAGAGAATGATGTGTAATCAGGTGGAAAATTCTTTTATTTGCATCTGTGCAACAGAAAAGTCAACTTTCACTTCTCTTACAAGGCAAGCCCACAACCCATAGAGGGGCTCATTAACTCCTTTCCTGCCACTAAGCCAGGTGTGCCGGGTCATGTATTTTGGGACTCACTGGTATTTTTGTTTATGACTTTGGCCACCATGAAAAGGAACGAGTTAAAGGATTTAACCAAACCCATTTGCAAAACGCTTTTGGCACAATTGTCTCAGTGACAGAGGGTTCCGATAGGATTCATGAAATATCGTATTATGCCTATGTAGTAATATGAGTTATCACATGTGCTTCTGATCAATACTGTAAGCTTTTAAGAGCCTCCAGAGAAAGAAGAGACTGTTTGTTACCAAAGTATGGTATCAGTTCACAAACAGGTTGTCCTGGATCTTTAAAAGGTACTGAAAAGGGGCAACAAAAAAAAAGTCAGCAGAAGACAAAGAAGGAAATAAATATATAAATTAACTTTTAAAAATCCAGGGAAGAATTTATGTGGAAAAGACTTCTAGAGGAATCATTTAACCTACATTCCGTTGAAGAAAAAAAAAAGTGAACTTTGCTTTTAAGTGACTAAAACACAGTTACTTGATGTCTGTAAAGTTCTGATTTTTTCCCAAAAATTGTTTGGAAATTCTTTACAAGGGTTTTATTTTGCCTTTTTCTGGTTCCATTTAAGGTCCTTTGGACCATATTACCTTAGCAGATTGCTTACAACAAGATTTCTACATAGAATTCTCATTGGCTGCTATGTCCTCACTCCTTCACTGGCCAAATAGTTGCAGAATCTTGCTTACTAAGAACGAAGAAGCAACAGTGACACCTTGATGGTGTGGCCAACAACAGAGCAACCCTGTAGAACCAAATGAGTGGTCCCTCCAATTAAAGAACAGACAGAAAAAAAGCAAAAATACAAACCAAAACATAAAAACAAATCACAAATGCTATACGTTCTGGAAATTTAGAGAGTAATCATTTTGGTCCCAGTTTCTTGTCAAACATGCAGGGTTGCAGCACCCAAAAGATAACAGCTTCCCTGGAAACCATTGCCTTATGTGAATCCTGGACACAAAAAGAATTTGCCACACCATTTGTTTCCAATGAATTCATCAGTTGCATCCTACTGAATAATACTTAGCTTTACAAAATGGCAACCATTATGTCAAAGCAGCTAGTGTCCTTTCAGACATCAATGGAAGTAGACCAATGGCAGCATCTCCTCTCCCTGGAGGTCTCCCATTTAAACAAGTAAAACATGACCCGGCTGTATTTTTCACAGAAAGAGAAAAATTGACAAGAGCTGCCACAGGACCTATTATTAACCCATGCAAATTGAATGCAGACACCCTGAGCTGGGTTTGTGGCAGCAAAATGCTTGTTGCGGTGATAGGAAAGGTCTGTGATGGATGTTTCACTCCACGCTTCACAGGCTGTCTGTTTACTGGTGCAGGGACAGATGGATTGGCTGAAGGGATCCCCAGATGTGCCACCTATCAATGTAAAAAGCCTTGTTTAACAGCTCATACATGGCTGCACAAGCCAACAGTCACCCTCTCAGGTGTCTTCCTGAGCTGAACGCACTTCCTCTGAAAGTAGATGGCCCTTAAAATAAATTTAGCAGAAGTGTGCATTTTGCCAATTGCGAACACACAATAGCTATACCCAAAACAGCACAATAAGAGTTATAGTTTAAACATAGCCAGAAATACTACCTGTTCCCTTATATATAGGCGTTTGCTTAACATTCGTCTGTCTATATTTTAGAGCATTCAGCTATTATTTTCAGAGCATTCTCTGTAATGCAACGGCTGATGGGCAGATCTTGTTTGATTTTTTTGATGTGATGGGTGAACCTTGTTTTCATTTGGAATCTTATTGTTGTATATTGATGCTGATGGGTGAATCTTGTTTAAATTTTAATGTGATGGGTAAATTATGTTTTTAATTAGAACCTCTCTATTATGTTGAATACTGATACCAATGGCCAAATGTTATTTGAAATTAAATTTTAAAGGCGAATCTCGTTTGTCAATAAAATCTGCTATGCTGTATCCTGATGCGTCTGGGCGAATCTTGTTTGCAACTGGAATCTTTCTAGTATGTTATATACTGATGCTGAAGGGGGAATTTTGCTTGAATTTAAATGTGATGGGTGAATTTTGTTCACAATTGGAATCTGTCTATTATGTTGTATACTGATGCTGAAGGGGGTATCTTGCTTGAATTGAAATGTGACGGGTGAATTTTGTTTGTAATTGGAATCTCTCTAGCATGTTGTATACTGATGGGGTAATTTTGTTTGAATTTAAATGTGATGGGTGAATCTTGGTTGTAAGTCCAATCTCTCTGGTATGTTATACACCGATGGGCGAATCTTGCTTGAATTTAAATGTGGCAGGCAAATTATGTTTGTAATTAGAACTTCTCTATTATTTTGTATACTGATGGTCAAATATAATTTGAATTTGAATTTATTGGGTAAATCTTGTTTGTAACTGAAATATTTTGTTATATGCTTATGGACAATTCTTGTTTGCATTGAAATGTGTTTGGTGAATCTTGTTTACAATTGAAATCTCTCTTTTATGTTGAAAAATTGATGCTGATGGGAGAATCTTGTTTGAATTTAAATGTGGCGGGTGAATCATGGTTGCAATTGGAAACTCTCTATTATATTGTATACTGATGCTGATGGGAGAATCTTGTTTGAATTTAAATGTGATGGGCTAATCTTATTTGTAATTGCAATTTCACTTTTATGTTGTAAACTGATGCTGATAGTGGAATCTTGTTTGATTTTAAATGTGACAGGTGAATGTTGTTTGCAATTGGAATCTCTCTATTATGTGTACTGATGCTGTAGGATAAATCTTGTCTGAACTCAAATGTAGTGGGCCAATCGTATTTGTAATTAGAATCTCACTTTTTAGGTTGTATATTAAAACTGAGGGAATCTTGTTTGAATTTAAAATTTGACATGTGAAACTTGTTAGTCATTGGAATTTCTCAGTTATGTTGTATTCTAATGCTGGTGAGCAAATCTTGTTTGATTTTAAAAGTGGCAGGCGAATCTTGTATGAATGCCCAGCAAATATTCACTGTGCAATCCTACAGCAAATACGTTTTTAACTAAATTTCATAGCGTTTTCATATTTTTTTTTTTTTTTAACCCAATTAAACTATTTTTCAGCTGCATATATATTAGGTAGTCATTTATTTACCCTTATGAAGAAACTTTGATAATTTCTCAATAATTTGTTCAAGTCACTACTGTCAAATTCTTCCTTCACATGTAATCAGGTCCTAATTTCTGTTTTGGTGATCTGGAACAGGAAATGAGGGCTATTTAACACAAACAGCCTTAGAAACAATTTGTTTAAGTAGAGTCGTGGGTAGGTGCAGCAGGGTTCGAGAAGTGATGACACAGAGTCTGGCTGTAGCAGGGAGAACTTGTATTTAAGAAAAAGGTTCAACTGAACAGACAACCCAACAGGAGAGCACCATGCCAGGGAAACACACACAGTGCATTCAGATGCACTAACAGCATCTGTCTCAGAGTGTGGAACGTGGCTTGGCTGGTCTGGACCCAAAAGAGAGGCTTCCACAGAAAGATGGCATATCTCAAGCCTGTCCCTACTCGTCAATAAACTCTTCCTACCTCGAGACACTTTCCCTGACAGACAGGGCATCTGTCCCTAGCCTGTCCTTAAAAAGACCCTGCCTCACCTAAGATGGCCACTAGAGTCACATAGGTGTCCAGAATCCAATTGGATCGCTGCTCCAGTGGCTCAGGAAACCAGGGAGGAACCACGTTCCTCATGACTTCCTCTCCCTCTGCATTCACACTGCGTTTGAACGCCACCTGCAGTGGAGACAGTGACTGCACCTGCCTACAGAGTGGCGGGTGGTTAAAAGTTCTGTCAATTTGTGTGTTGTCTGTTGTTCTATTGGGAAATTTCCATTATTTATTTTCTGTATCAGTTACTGGTGCCATCCAGGACAGGACATAAGGGGAAACTGGCCCAGTGTGGAAACAGACAGAAATGTTGACCCTTCCCTGTTCTATCTAATACTAAAAAGAGAAATGTGGTATGCATAAAAAAAACAAACATACATACTAACCTCCATGCTGCGGCAGCAGTCTGATGCTGCAGCTGTCCCCCACCGGCTGTAAGCCAGAGAACTAAGCAATCAACGGACTGCTGATTGCTAAGTTCTTGGTCAGCTCTGAGCAAAGGTAGTCACTGCTTAATGCTCTGCCCTTCCAGTGCTCACTGGAGCCCTGGGCTGGAAAAGAGGTGAGTGCAGCTGTCCCAGTTCTGCTAGCCAGAGCCAGCTGTCAATCAGGGTTCTGGGTGGTTCCCAACAATATGGTTAGGATCCTTCCAGAGCTTGGAGTATTTCTGTTGTGTTGTGTCTGACGTCAGTCGACAGTGGGCTTTAGCAATATGCTTTTATGAGATTACTGGACAAGTAGTCAGTAGTGTGTTGGAAATTTGTGCCACTCACAAGTCACCCAAAAACGTTATTCTCATTATTTATGATAAGGCATTCTGTGACGTGACCACCCAAAAGATATGCTTGTAATCCAATGTGTAGGATTTGTTCTTAAAAGCAAAATAAATGACATCAGTTTGGATCATTTACAAATGCATACAAATGTAACATATATTAGGAGGTGACCTGGCAAGCACATTTTTTGTAAATAGAAACACATTTTTTATGCATGAAATAGTCCTTTAGTCTAAATGAAAATCCTGGAAGTTATTCGCTGTCACAGCTATCAGTGACAGTATAAGAACTGGCGTCTGCAAGACATTAGTGGCTCCAGCCAATAATTACAGCATCTGACTCCCTGATCCTTCCCAGTGCACTCTGACCTGAACCTGACACAGAAGAAGGAAAAGCACCCCCTTCTGGAAACTCCTGACAGGTCCAATGCATACTCATTAGTAGTTACATTAAAAATCATAATACCTGCAGTGATGCACAATATAATGTAGCAAGAAATAGGGTAAGTATTCGTTTATAAATAGGCAGTTTTTGCATGGATCTCTTAAACTTTGTTATATACAAACTAGCACAAAGGACAAGTACACCATATGTCCAAATGGATGTGGATGTCCTTTTACATTATTGGGGTCAGGCGTTTCCAGTAAAAGGTACTGTTAATACTACAGCATACAAAGACATTTGAGACAAATGTGCACTTCCAGCCTCATGGCAACGGTTTGGGGAAGACCTTTTTCTGTTCTTATGCCCCTTTGCACAAAGCCAGTGCCAAAAAGACATTGTTTGGTTAGTTTGATATGGAGGAACTTGAGTGGCATGCACAGAGCCCTGACCTCAACCTTACTGAATAGCTTTGCGATGAATTGGAATGCAGGTCTTTTTATCCAACATCAGTACCTGGCCTGACAAATGTTCTTATAGCTGAATGGGCAGAAATTCAAATAGACACACTATAAATCTTGTGGAATGCCTTCCCAAAAGAGTCAATGCAGGTACCCAGGCCACAAAGGAGACAGGGATTAGACAAATCTATATTGATGCCCTTGGTTTTGGAATGGGATGTCACACAAGCTCAAAAAAAGTGTGGTCAGATATCCACAAACGTTTGGCAAAACAATGTCCTGGGATTTGAGTTCTGATGCATCACCAAGTACTGTATGTCTGACATTAGTGGTGGATCCTTGGATCCATTTTAAAGCGGTCCTCAGACGTTAATTATGCCTTCAGGTTATTACCCTACCTTGGAGAGCTGCAAAACCACTCTGTCCCCACAGCACCACTTTGTGGTGAAATCTGGTAGTGCAGTTTGTACTTTTATATATAACATTTTTGTACTATAGTTTCTTCAAAATTATAGGCTTTAGAGCATAAGATAATAATAAATATGCTTTCACTTATGCAGTGTGCTAATCATATGTTTCCTCTGACTTTACTTGATACGTGCCTGTTCCATGTCAGTATAGAGCGCAAAGGCAGCTGTGCGAATAGCATTTTCAGGTCAGCACTGCCATCCTTTGTGTTTCTCTCACTACAGTTTTTTTTCTAATACTTAAAACCAAAGTGATTTATTTTAATTACTTCACAAACTTTTCATATATACTTGAGATGCCAAGAAAAGAATGATTTTTTTTTTCCTCGTAAAACTTCAGAATGTGCAGTAATAAGTCATAGAATGCACATCCCTTTGTAATATTTACTGTTTAAATTATTCACTTGCAGAGGGATAAGAAAAAAAATCCTCTCCAGGCTATGGTATCTGTAATTAATTATTCATTAATAACTCGCTAATTGCAGCGAGCTGCTGATTCCAGAAATTCAAGGGTGGATT